>NC_139681.1:63432565-64069065 GCF_964106915.1 Podarcis gaigeae
TTATCCACATCCTAAATCTGCAATTATTAGATTCTGTTTTAATTGATACCTACACAAATATTTTCTAGATCTAGATCTATATCTCTAGTAGCATTTACTTTAGCAAACTTTTAATAAATTAACTCAGTAATCCTTTCTTAAACAGGCCAGTAGACTCAACCCCATATTGTGGTTGATGGGTACATGGGAAGCAAAGGCTTAAAGGATCAGCTTGGCTAAGGCCATAACGTGAGTGTGTGCTTCAGGTGAGATTAAGAGCAGTTCTACACCATAGATTTAAAGCACACCCAACACACATGGAAGTCACATGACTTCCAGGAATTCTGGGAACTGTTGTTTCCCCCTCACAGAGCTACAATTTTCAGCTACAAATTGCAGCTCTTGTGATTGTTTGCAAGAAGTCATGTGACTTCAATGTGTGCTGAGTGTGCTTTAAATCTATGGTGTGGAATTAAGCTAAGTCCCATCAGCCTGAGCAAGGATTTCCAGTTGTGCAATGGGTTTCCCCCTCTTATCTCCCCCATCCTGTGCCTCCCCCAAATGGGCTCAGTGGATTGAAGGAACCCCCAGAACAGCACATGGCGGGGGGAGGCAAGGGAGATCATTCTCTCTGGCAAACTGAAATGCTTGCCCTGATGAAATAATTGACACAGCACAACGTTGAATTCCACCATTTGTCTGGGAACTTTCTGATGACTCACAGGTAATTTTTCTTAGCCACTCAGTTTGTTCTGTTTAGGGCCAAACTAGACTAAATGTGTCTTGCCAAATACAAATAACAGTCACTTTATGAGGGATGGGATGGGGGATAAAGATCTGGATCACAGTGGATGGAGAGGGGTTCATCTTTCTCTGTTGTGCTCCTAACATTTTTTGGGGGGGGAACCAGTGCAATGTCCACATGACACTGTCCTCATCAAAATGTCATATCATCTCCTTTAATGCAGTTTTACCATTTCCTTGGACAATCTGAGAAGTAAAAACAGAACCCAGAAACAGCAAATCTGAATTAAATGGGAATGGGGGTGGGATATGGGATGATATTTTGATGAAAATGATGACATGTTGATGCTGAGAAAACAAACAAATTGCAGGCATGAGCATCAGCAAGTCCACAATAAACTAAGCTATTAATTGATTGCTCTTAATGTTATTTGAGATAAATATTGTTCATTTTGACTGGATTCAAAGGTAACTGCCAATGGGCATCAGCAAGAAGGGAAAGAATGACTAGCTTTCGGCACATGGGGCTGACTGAGCCTTTATTTCCTTACAGGAGTTGCCATTAAAATACCAATCGTTTGTGTAGTACTCGAGGGTGGCCCTGGGACTCTTGATGTTAGTACTCTACAGGCATCAGGGCAACTAATTATGGGAAAAGAAACAGATTGTAGGAGAATTCAGTAATTGTTAACCCCTGGATATTTCTCTCTCAGAGCACAGTGTGCCTCAATCACATAGTAACCACTTTTGTGGTGTCTGTGTGACATTGCAGAAACACATCTAGTTGTAAGTACAAAGCAGGAACTGGCTGTGTGGGCACAGAGAGTTCTGATTTGTACATTTCAAGCCCTTTTAACTCACACATAGGAAAGAGATTCTGCATAGCAGAAGATATGAGAGTATGCCTTAGCTGTAAACAATGACTGGGTTACCCCAGCTACTCAGGGCAGCTTCCAACAGAATAGAACACAGTAAAACATTAAAAACCTCCCTATACAGGACTGCCTTCAGATGTCCTCTGAAAGTCATAGAGTTGTTTATCTCCTTAACATCTGATTGGAGGGTGTTCCACAGGGCAGACCATACCATATGCAAAAAAGCATACCAGAAAACAAACAAACAAACAAACAAACAAACAAACAAACAAACAAACATACAACACAACACAACACAACACTACAATACATACAGTACAATACAATAATGCATATATTGCTATAACAATTCATATGCCTTCATATACTTATAAAATTAGGTGCATATAATTCAGCATGGAGCTTGTATCTTTAATGTGTACAGTGGTCCCTTGGTTCTCAGATTTAATCCGTTCCAGAAGTCTGTTCCAAAACCAAAGTGTTCCAAAACCAAGACACGCTTTCCCATAGAAAGTAATGCAAAATAAATTAATTCATTCCAGACTTTTAAAAACAACTCCTAAAACAGCAATTTAACATGAATTTTACTATCCAATGAGACCATTGATCCATAAAATGAAAGCAATAAACAATGTACTGCAGTCACACAATCAATGAATCCATAGCTGAACTGGGTTCCACACAGTCACAAAAACAAAACAAAAAAGCTGCAAAAACAAACACGCAAAATAAATAGCAAAAAACAGACAGACCTCAGCGTAACGCTCAAAATGGAAGTGTGGTGCTCAGAATGGAAGCGTGGCACTCTAAATGGAGCACATTTGGCTTCTGAAAAAAGTTCGCAAACCGGAACACTTACTTCCAGGTTTGCAGTGTTTGGGTTCCAAGTTGTTTGAGTACCAAGGCGTTTGAGAACCAAGGTACCCTTGTATTATAGAGATATATGTAAAATTATATGAAAAAAATGCTTAAGTCAGATTTTGTTTTTTTAAGCAGCAGTGTGCAAGCGACATGGATTGTAGCTGTTGCCTGATGCAACTGGTATTCCAAAGCAAGCAACGCTTGATCAGGTTGGAACTGACAAAGTCTATGTATAAATGCATTTAAAACAAAATTTCTCCTCTATCTCTGTTATTGATTACTATGAGACTTAAATTAAACACAGTGTCTTTAGGATTGCAGTGTGCAAGCACGCACACATTTGAATGATTACAATTTATTACCTGCCCTTCACCTTAAGGTCACAGGATGGGTTACAACAATTGCAACACAATATTAATATTGAAACACAATATTAAAATTAAAATTTAAACATGATATTAAAAACAGCTTAAAGCGCCTTCACTCTGATATATGCACAACAGCAGTTTAAAAAGTTTAAGCATGACCCTGTCTGATTTTCTCTGCTAAATGGATAACGCTATCCAATGCAATGGATGCCAGTTCTTTAACAAAACTATTTTTAGAAATTATTAATGGAATGAATCCATAATACAGGATAATGCTTAAACCAGCCTATGTGTCAACCGCCCCGGTCATCATTTCTAATTTCACATGCACTGCAGTCTTCCTTTCTTAGCAGTATAGGCGCTGACAAGATCTAAAGCTCTCAGTACTTCATCACAAGAATGAAGATATAAATGGCTCTTTGCACATGAACATTTTGAAAATATGACTCATATTTATTAGGCCTCCGAATGATGTGTTTGCTACTTCTAATTAGGCAATTGCCTGTGAAATTTCATAGGTGAGGTAGAATGGCATTGGCATTGGAGGAGGACGAGAAGGAAAGCAGCCCCCTTCTCCTTTGCACCCCCAACTCTTGCCCAGGGCTGCCATCAGGGTTAGGCATACAGTGGTACCTCTGGTTACGAACTTAATTCATTCCGGAGGTCCGTTCTTAAGCTGAAACTGTTCTTATCCTGAGGTGCGCTTTCGCTAATGGGGCATCCAGCGTGAGATTTCCTTTCACATCCTGGGGCAAAGTTCGCAAAGCTACTTCCGGGATAAAAGGTAAAGGGACCCCTGACCATTAAGTCCAGTCGTGGCCGACTCTGGGGTTGCAACGCTCATCTCACTTTATTGGCCGAGGGAGCCGGCGTACAGCTTCTGGGTCATGTGGCCATCATGACTAAGCCACTTCTGGTGAACCAGAGCAGCGCACAGAAACGCCGTTTACCTTCCTGCCGGAGCAGTACCTATTTATCTACTTGCACTTTGGTGTGCTTTCGAACTGCTAGGATGGCAGGAGCAGGGACCGAGCAATGGGAGCTCACCCCATCACGGGGATTCGAACCGCCGACCTTCTGATCGGCAAGTCCTAGGCTTTGTGGTTTAACCCACAGCACCACCTGTGTCCCGAACTTCCGGGTTAGCTGAGCTCTTAACCTGAAGCATTCATAACCAGAGTTACCACTGTAGTTGGGCAGTTGCCCAGGCCCACAGCAAAAAACTCACTCCCAGCCCGCATGGTACCTTGTTCCTCCTCCTTGCTGCTCCTGAAGAAGCCATAACAGGAGAATAGAAAAGGATCAGCAGCTCAAATTTACTTTCGCCATCCCTCTGGCTAATACTGTAGACTGGGCTCAAGAAAGAAGGCAAGTGAATGAGCAATGGGAATCGAGAATTGGTAACAACTGCGAGGAGGATGGGAGCCCCTTGAAGACAGCTCGCCCAAAGGTCCACCTGGAGCTAGTACAGCTCTTGCCCATCCAGTTACCCTTGCTGTAGTTTCATCGTGTTATCTGCCCTTCCCCCCACCTCCCTGCATTATAGTCCTCTCCACCTGCTCCAGATCCTTCCTTTCCCCTCCTCGCTGCATTATTTCTGCTGTTGCCTCCTCTCCCTCTCCCTCATTGCCCTCACCCCTCTTCCAGATGTCTTTCCAGCCAACCCAACAATCAGCTTAAAGAAATAGGGTGGTCTCATCCCCACTCCCCCAAGTCAGGGTTCTGAGCTACCTTAAGAAAGTAATAAGAACAAGGAATCAGACCAAAGATCTCTCTAGGCATTGGTGTAGCATGGGGGGGTGCAGGGGGGGCCATCCGCACCGGGCGCAACATCTGGGGAGCGCTCGCTCGCACTCGAGTGCTAAAATCCACGGGTTAGGGGGTGCAAATTACTTGCCTTGCCCCGGGTGCTGACAACCCACGCTATGCCACTGTCTCTAGGTCAGCTACAGTTGCTGGCCAGATATGTCCAAGAACCTCAGAAGTGGGACCTGAAGCTACAGTCCTCTCCTGCTGTGGTTTGCCAACAGTTGGTACTTGGTGGCATACTGCCTATGAATCTCAGAATTGCCTGTAGCCATCATGGCTAGTAGCCACCGATAGAGTCATCCTCCATGTTAAAGTACATGAAGCTTTCTCATCTTGAGTCAGCTCATTTGTCTGCTTAGTCTAGTGCTGTCTACTCTGGCTTCTGGCGGGTCTTTGGAGGACTCTGTCACAAGTCCGTCCCCCCCAGCACCTACTTTCTGATCATTTGTTGACTTTGGAGACACCGGGGACTGATCCTAACACCTACTCCACACACTGCTTGCACTAATATGTTTAGAGCAGGTGCCTTCCAGACCTCCACCCTCAAAAGGTGTCTCTAACACATTGGCTCTTCCACTCACTTCTGTTTAGCGTACTTCATCATTTATTTGCTATTTTTATTTGTACATTGTCTGGAGAACTATTTGGACAAGCACTTTACAAATCTATAAACAGAAAAACAAACATGACCCTAAGAGAGCAAATGTTGGAAATTGGCAATTACCTAGATTGAGCATGGAACAATGTCTCCCTCTACTGTTTGCCTGATTACTTTTCAAAATCATGTTCCTTTCATACACATAAATTTCTTAGAGGCAGATGGTATTTTTGCTGTTACAGCCACTCTGATGTATGCATGTGTTTGTGTGTGTGTATGTGTGATATATATATATATATATATATGGAAATTTTGCAGTTGATTTCACTGGAAGAGTGAAATTTCACTGGTGAATAAATTTGGGTTAATTGCTTCTGATCCCACAGGCATTTGCTTATTGTAACTAAGCAACAGCCCAAGTGCTCAAACCTGCCTGGAAGCTATCCTCTTTGACCTATAAGACCTGCCCCCTAATCCCTGATGTGTGAGGCTGTGGTTCCTCAGTGGTGAGGGAGAGCGACACCACAGGACTTTTTTAAAATGATTGCTTCACATGGCTGAACCTTGGCAGTTAAAACAAGTTCTAGGGCTAAGCCTTTTGTCAAATTAAGCCCTGGCATTAAGGCTTAGAACCTCTATCCTGCTGTCCCTGAAGGACGATTTGGGTATATAATCTACAATATATTGTAATAAACACACACAACACACTGGCCATGGCATTTTTGCTTCAGACTATTTTTCTTTACAGATAAAGCTGGTTGCATGGTGCGCTTGGACTGAAATAGTAACACAAAATGCCCCCAAACGGTGACTTGTAATAAGTAAGCTATTATCAACTTTATAAACTCATTTGGATCTCACTAGGAGAGAACTGTAAGGTTTTACAGAATGTCCTTAGACTGATGCTTTGTGTGCCATGCACTGGCCTAATGTTTAAAATGGAGTGGCTTTTTCATGTTGTGTTAGGAAGATCTGAGATAATGCAGACTGGAATGCCACAGTGATGTAGTGGAGCAGGGAGGGTCAGGGGCAAAGTGCCCCCACTTATTTCACAGCAGAGATGACAACGATATCATCTCCTGGGGGTGCTACTTGCCAGTCCTCTGTATAACCAGCACATCCAATCTTTTCATAGGGAAATCCACTAAATAAGTGATGCAGAGGGAGGAGGCTGTATTAGCAGGCACTGCTACATTTGTTTTGAAAAATTCCCCAAATCCTTCTGTTACAGTCAACCAAAGCATTGCAAAATAGTGGGAAAGCTTTTGAGTTCACATCAGAAATCTTCATCAGACTGAATGTGTGTGTGTGTGTGTGTGTGAGAGAGAGAGAGAGAGAGGGAGAGAGAGAGAGAGAGAGAGAGAGAGAAAGTAGTTTTTTGCAGGAAAAGAGTTGCATTTTTGAAATGGCATGCCATCTATGATTATTTTTTCACATACATGGATCTTTTTTCTTCTTATTATTTCTCAAAGAGCACAGGAACAAGCAGTACTTGACTTGGGCTTGTCTTTTGCTTATCTTCCAGTTTGCTGTTTCTTTAGGCATTTGATAGCCATTTTAGCAGGAATAATGGACGCTTCTTACTGAGTCTGTCTTGCTTATTAAAATATAGCTTTGCAATGCTTCAGTGCTTTTCTTTTCCAACTTGCAGCTTAATTTTTAACACCTTGGGGCATCCATCTCACTTGGTCCATCCCCTGCCCATCAGGATATATTTGGCAAGGATGGAGGAGCTGAAAAGTTACAAGTGAAACACTTTGTGGGGAGAATGTTGGATTAGTTCAGATCTGCACTTGGTGATGAGACTCAGTGGAAGACCTGGGGCATCACTATCTCAGAACTTCCTCGTTGGGTAATCATGCATTTAAACAGAGATAAAGGGATGCTGCATCTTGCTTTGATCCTATGCCAAGACAACCAAATCATTAATATCTGCATGTTATATGGGAGGGATCTGACCTAGTGTGGGCAGATCTGAGCTAACCAGATTGGCTAACCAGCACGGATCATGCCTGCCACATGGAAGAGTTCCTGGCAAAAAAGGTAGCAGGGACAGTCAGTGGATGGAGGAGTGGATTTCCAAACCATAAACCTACAAGTACTGGAGCACATCCTCTGTTGCATTTATGGAACCTCACATGTGGGAAGCAGGAATACAGCCTAGACTATTCCTTCCTGCTTTCTGTCAATCACCTGTTTAGGAGTAAAGGTGAAGTTGATCCACAAGCATTACTGCACTCGTGGATCCATGGATCAGGACATCTAAGTTTATATCCTGGAGAAAACACACATTTAGGGAACATGCACAGGGAGGTTTTCAATAAGTTCTGGCTCACATTCCAGGCAGCACAAACCACAGTCCACATGTCTAGAGTACTCCTTTCATGCTGGTCTCTGCCCAGACTCAACACACAGTCTGGCAAAGAATGCATCTAAACACATTGTATCTTCTTCTAAGAATATTCCCTGCATCTTCAGCTTAGTGCTACAATGCTGCTCTGGGAGCTCAGTAAATTTCCCTAGGGAGATGCACCCTTAGGTATTGGCAACTGCTCCAACCGGAAGGAACATGGCTGCATAGATTTCTCTACAGGCCTCGCAAGCAGTTTATTCACCAGAGATGGAGAACAGCCACCTCAGTCACCTTCCCTGTAGGACATACACACTAAAACTTTCTGAGATCTACTTCTGTCTTTGTCCTAGCTGTACATTTACCCCATGTGCGCTAAGCTGGGAGTCATCCCAGGAAACTCAATGGGTCTTTCTTTCAAGGAAGCATGCGGAGCATAAGGCTACAAATCTACCACCCTTTCCTCTGATGAAAAGCAGAGTGACAACAAGCGGGAAACCAGCCCGTTGGAAGGTCATCCACTTGGTACCCTGTACCTTCAAGACAAAGCTGTGTCAAATAATAAGGTGAGTAGACCTTGATAAAGGAAATAAACACCAGTAGTCCCTTAGTATAAAAAGCTCGCTCTCTCTTTCTGGGGGAATGGCTAGTTTGTCAGTTTGTTGAGCATCTTTCTTACCCACCTCTTGTCAGAAGAAGAGAATAAATGAAGAGAAGGGAGAGAGGGAGGTAGAGAGAGAGAGAGAGAGAGAGAGAGGCCTTTGCATAGCTCAAGCCTTTGTGCAGCGCATTCAGACTGATTTGTACCCTTTGTAGTCTTAATTATTTGTGAGAGTGGGATAACAGGAGTACCAGGCTCACCCATTATTTCCTGCATAAAAAAAGGCACACAGAAGCCGCTGATCATTTTTGAATTAGCAAACATGATACTAAAAAAAGGGGGAGGGGGTTGTGTGTGTGTGAGAGAGAGAGCATAAAAAAATTCATTAATACCATCAGGGATTAGGAGGCTGATTAAAGTGTAGCTGTTAGAGTATGCAAATGAGCGATAGGCATTTATCGGCGCCTGTGCAAGCTGTCTTGGAGCTGTAAAGCCCACGTATGTTTTTCAGCTGATTAAAACAGTTTTAACTTCTGGAGGATTTTTTTTTTTGAGGGAATAAAAAAAAAAGCCACCATCATCTATCCTTTTCCTTTTGGCTAAATTCCTCTAAGTGCACTCCAACCATTTCCACTTGAATGCACTCCCTTTCGCTCTCTCTCCCCTTCTGAGGAGGCAGAGAAGAATGCAAGCCAAGTGTATTGTGTGTGGGGTGTGTGTGTGTTTTTTTTAGCCTCTTCAGGAACTTGCTGGATGAGCCAGTGTGGTGGCTTGGTGGCTGCTGAGTATTCCAATGAAATAAAACCCAAACGCGTGAAGAGCACAGCACTTGGAGCCCGAGAAGAGAAGAACGTGGCAGAGGCTTCATGGAAGGCATGCCTAGATCAGAGATAATAACAAGCGAGCCCCGACTCTCCAGTGATCAGGAGGTCTGGAAAGTGTGTTGCAGAAGTGTGTATTTCATACAGAATGGTGCATAGTGCCATTTCAAACTTTATTGGTGTTGCAAACCCCAGCAACTTCCTGGTTTGCAGCCAGCGCGCACATGTGTTGTACTCAAAGGTCAATCCCTGGTATCTCCAGTTAGATTTGGGAGAGACTCCTCGCTGAAACCCTAGACAGTCACTGCCAGTCAGGGCAGACCAGCCTTTCTGGTGTCCTAGATATGTTTTGGACTCCAGGTCCCATCAGTCCTGGCTAGCATGGCTCACGGTCAGGGATGATGGGAGTTGTTGTCAGGCCCAGCCCACCCATGAGGTGGGATGAGGGGGCTGTCTTAGGTGGTGGAAGTCCCTGAGGTGACACATCAGCCCCCACCACCACGGCCAATGGTTACGGGGTAATAGGAGATGTGGTCCAGCAAGATTTGGAGGGCCACAGGTTCCCCACTCCTGGCCCAGAGGAACATTGAAAAGCTGTGGCACATTGGAACATAACTGAAAAGCCAGTAAGTATAACAGAGGGCTGAATCGCAGCCAATGTCAATATTATAGACCAGTAGGAACAATAAGGATTATTTTAGTATCAGTTAATTGAGGTGAAACAATAACTAAAAAGAGTTTTAAATCATTTAGATAAACATAGTACCACAGGGACAAATCAAGACATCTTCCCTTAAAGATAATGATTCCACTGCAGCCTGGAAGAGTTATTTAAGTGTGCAAAAATAATAAGCAAAGGAGAATGTGTTGATATAATTTATCTAGACTTTTCCTCAAGAATCCTTTGACAGATTCCCTCCCAAGAGGCTATTAAAGGAAACTAAGTAGTCATGGTGTGAGAGGCAAAGTGCTGCCATGGATTAGAAACTGGCTCAGAGTAAGAATAAATAGTTGATTTTCAACATGCCGAATATTTAACAGTAGGGTGTCCCTAAGATTTAGAGGAGGACTGATGTTCTTTAACATATTGAACTAAACTAGAATATTGGGAGGCATAATATGGATATATGACACACTAGCTTAGGTTTGGGTGCGTGTATGCATAGTTTGCAATAACAACAACAACAACAACAACAACAACAACAACAATAATAATAATAATAATAATTTATTTATACACCCACCCACTCTGGGAGGCTCCCAACCAAATATTAAAAACACGGTACAGCATGGAGAAGTAGTGTTGTGTAGTGGGTAGAGTGTCAGGTTAGGACTGGGAAGACCCAGATTTAAATCTCCTCTCAGCACCAGAGCTTACTGGGTGACTTTGGGCTATTATTTTCAGCCCAGTCTAACTCAGAGGGTTGTTGTGAGCAAAAGTATAGGGATGGAGGAAAGGATTACGTGGTCCACCTTGGCAGATGTGTGGCCCATAAATGTAAATAATTGTAACGATGTTACCTTGAGATGCAAAATATGGGGCCCGCCTTCTTTCAGGGCCAAGGGAAGGAGCAGTCTATGGGCAGGAAACTTTGTTCCCATTCCACAATTGTTTAATTTCTCTCTTCCACACACTACTTTCCTGCTTTACAGGAAACCTATTTGGGAGAACCCAATGTGGGTGCTAAGATCTCGTCCCCGCTGCCTCACAATTGGAATTGCATGAGGGAGAGCAGGAACGCACATGATCCAATCATGATTTGCTGAATGTCTGCAGTGGAGTATATCTCTACACAGGGAGGCTCCCTATATGAATGTGAATTCACATCTCCATGAGTAGAGAAGTTCACTTTCCCAGCATGGAAAAGGCAATGAAGCTATCAATGGGGAAGTGATGAAGTGGGCCGGTATAACAGGTTGTCTCCTCATTCCCTGAGGCTTCATTGCCAGAAGAATAGCCTGTGAAGTAGGAGCAGCCTGAGTGCAAAGCCTGCAGTGAAATGGTAAAGTGACTTAGAAAGAAAGATGGAACAATGTGTATATTTATATAAAAAAATTCCTTCCAGTAGCACCTTAAAGACCAACTAAGTCAGTTCTTGGTATGAGCTTTCGTGTGCATGCACACTTCTTCAGATACCAAAACAAAAAAAATTCCTTCCAGTAGCACCTTAAAGACCAACTAAGTCAGTTCTTGGTATGAGCTTTCGTGTGCATGCACACTTCTTCAGATACCAAGAAGTGTATCTCAAGAAGTGTGCATGCACACGAAAGCTCATACCAAGAACTGACTTAGTTGGTCTTTAAGGTGCTACTGGAAGGAATTTTTTTTGTTTTGACTATGGCAGACCAACACGGCTACCTATCTGTAACTATATTTATATATATATATAGTAAGCCACTTATATTTTTATTACGTGCCTAGAGACTTTGGAAAGGATCAAAACCCAAGCTTCCGGGGATCATATTTCAGCTCTTCAGAAGCAAATCCAAAGCACAGTCATAAGTTATGTTAACATTTGATGATACTGGAAGTATGAGAAGAGAGGTGATGAGAAACCAAGGGCTAATTCAAATGTTAGCAAATCCAACATGGAAGCCACCAATAAATAGTTCCACATGATGATGCTTCACACAAGGACTTCACATCTGAAACCTCCATTTTGTATAGATGAGTCCAATGGCAGGGAGAGGTTCACCAGAATAGGAGACGGATGCAATAGCTTTTCAGATCTGGAGTTCTTCCAATATCCAGGTTGGAATGAGGAATCTGTTGGACTCTAGGAGGGCTATTTGATGGGACTTAGTCAGGAACAGCTGAAGGGCACCAGGTTGGCAAAGGATGAGTTGTAGTAGCCCACAATCACTGACACCATAAGTAGATTTAGTAATGGGCACATAATTTGCTACGTGCATTTTCAATGATACAGTGCCCTTACTGGGGTAAAAGTGAATTGTGATTCAGCTCATTGTATACACTACAGCAGGGATGGAACAGGCAAGCATCATAACACAGAATATTTAGCAAAAAGAGTACACTTGCTAAAAAAGAAAGAGGACAACAACTCAGGCATGCATCATTACCACAACGTATCATACTCTCAAATGCTAGACCTTCCTCTTTTGATAATTTCTGGCATAGCTTGTTGGCAGGGGCCAGGGTGGGTTAGTGAGGAAGCCATCACTGTGTTCTGTCTTTTGCATGCTCAGTTGTGCCAACAAACTGGAGCCAGAGTGGGCGGATGCTGTACTCTTTGTTTACTATGCAGGTACATCCTGAATAATCACATGCTCTGTTAATGATCAGGAAGTGTTGGATTGGGTCAATCCTGCCAGCAACTAGAACTTTCAGAACTTTCTTTTGATGTATCCTTGGTCACTCCATATGACAGCTGTGCAGTATTTCATTGTTGTTGTTTTTAAAAAATAATCAACAGACACTACTTACTTGAACCACTTTGTAGTGGTGGCTATTTTGCTGATACTGTTTTTCCTTGCCTCACATACTGGTTTATATAGTGGATTCAGGTTGCACCTGTCTGTTAAGTGCAAAACAAAATGCCTGTTAAGCATAGTATTAAGGCACAAGGTTGGGGGCAATGTAAATGCCAAGATTAAAGGAAATGTAACATGGAGAAATCTTTACCCTCGGGGACAGCAGGGTAGCTGTATGGAGGCCAAAAAATATGAATGAAGTTTCAAGGGACAGACAGAGTCTCTCAAGTGGAGCAGGGGATTGAATCCCAGTTTCCTTACATGAGATTAGTGAGGCACTTGCCTCTTCCCACTGACAAAGAATTTGAGTAAATAAATACCTTTTGAAACCCCTCAGCAGTGATTCTCTATGAAGCCATGGTTGGAGGACTCCAATTTAATGCATGCTCTGATTTAATGCAAGCTAAGAGATATTTTGCAGCTGAGAACAGGCAATTCTTTGGAGATCTAGCCATAAGGAGCAACCTGTTTGGCTTCTCCTCCTGCTAAGTATTCTTGGAATGCCTGGATATCGGTATGTCACACCTTACCTTCTGCAAACGGAATTTCAGAATAAACATTCGTTTTCCTGTTGTCACAATTAGAACTTATGTGAATCAATCATAATATTATCTTCTGTCTTTCACTTGTGCCAACTAAGTACCCATCAGAAAGTACCAATACAGCTGTGCTGTTTCTTTTTCTTGACATGCATACCAGCTACATCAGGGAAATTCATCATCATTTTAGCAGAAATTTCTCCTAATGTACATAGTCATATGCAATTGGGCCTGATACAGTATATACATTTTTGCAAAGCAATTCCCCCCATATGATGCATTTTTTGCATATTATTTGCATTAATCTATTCTTTTTAATGCACACTTTACCCAGTAGATGCATTTTTGTACATATTACTTAGCTGGAAAAGTGCACTGCAAAATTTAGAGAAGTGTGAATTTTGAAGAATGGCTGCCTTACGGTTAGCAGATTGTTTTGTGAAAGTGTGAATGAGATAACTTCACCTGTAAATGTGGACTGAACTGAAATTCTCCCCATCCCTTGATGTGATCTTGTGAGAATGCAAATAATAAAAGAATGGAGAATACTTTCATTGTTTTAGGAATGTGCAAGAATGGACAAGATGGATGAAACTTTGAGCCAGAAAGCTACAATTGGGAGAAAAAACAGTTGTAAGTAGAAAAAAAACAGGGGGAAAACACATAAGCAGCAGTGCAGAAGAGGAACTCTAAGAAAATTTTTCATGGACCTAAGGGAAAATAAAAGAGAACAAGGGGGGGGGGGAGGGCTGTATATTGTATTCTAAGTCTGGTCACACCAGAGAATTGCATGGTGATATTACATTTACTTCAGCATCCCTCCCCCTGGGAAAATAACTCACTGTGATTAAAATCTGGACCTGCCTGTCAAAACAAAATATCCACCCCTGACACTTCCTTAGTCAGCTCCGAACCCCAAATCCACAGGGTGACTCAGGACTTCAGGGAACCTGATGCAACTCAAGATGCCTTGTTAATGATACAATCTGGCTCAAGCCTGTGAACACTTCACCTGCACTATGTACCTGCACTATGGGTTGCATGCAGAACTGGTGCCTACCTCTAATAAATATACACAGAATGGACCATTAATGTCCAGAACCAAAATGCTGGAGCAGTTTCCAGTGATCTTGAGATTCACAGCACGACCTTGGCTTTGCTTATTGTTATTGATATATGTAACTATATTGTATTTCAAAAGCTTTGCGTTATAAAGCAAATAGTTAACATGATAATGTAAGAAGACCTCTGGTGGTTCAGGCGAAAGTCCCATTTAGTCCATCCCTCTGTTCTTACAATTGCCAAACAGATGCCCATGGGAAGCTCACAAACAGAACCTGAACACAAGAGCCCTCTCCTCATTATTTAGTATTATAGTTCTTCACATTATATATTGCATTTATTTGGTTAGGAAGTCTCTCAGAGCTACATCCCAAGCTCATTGAAATCAACAGAAACAATGAACACTGTGGGATTGGCTTCAATCCAGTTTGTCCATGAATTTGTGCATTTCTCTACTGTATTTATCATTGAGATCTGCCTTCTAAAATTAATAGGGAAAGTTTCAATAAAAATTCACAGATATGCAGAATTGAAACACTGCACCTTGAAACTCTGTAGTCCTTGCCTCAATGAAAGCTTTGGCTTGGAAACGTATGTGCATATCACTTAACAACCCCCCCCCCCGGATATATTAACTGTTTTTTGAAAATCAATAATCAATGAGCGTCTAATTTGTTGTCCTGATATGTGTGTGGATTTCATCCAGTTGAAATCAATTGAAGCCAGAATTGGGCTTCTGATATCAGGGTGGAGGGTAGGATTGGGGGGGTGTGTGTCTGCAGCCAGATACATTTTGACCTTTGTTGTGAAAACATTTTGATGAGGTTAAGCCTCAAATCTCACTGATCGAAGAAGCAATGTCTGCTCTGACATATCTGATTGGCTCACTGCATACATTAGTTCTGGCCTGAAGATGAGTATCTGAAGACCATGCTCTTGGTCAATGGACTGTCAGGGGAAGGAGCAAGCGCAGGAAAAGTTGAACAATGCCAGAAAGGAGCCATTAGAGATAGGAAATGGTGAAAGAACCCCCGTGGATCCTCTCCCCTTGCATGGAGGCTTCCCTCTGCCTTAATCTACACAGCTGCAGCTTGCGCAGGAGTCCTGCACTCTGTTAATTGAAGTGCAGCTGGATCAAGGCTTTGTCAGTGGAAAGTGCAGCTTTCCTTTATGAGGCGCCATCTCCAATGCACCTAGTTTTGATTCCAGGGCTCGATAAAGATGCAGAGAAAAGAGGAGAAAAGAAATATTATCAAGGTATGGCGCAGAGGTACAACACTCCCTTTAATTGCTTCTGGAACTCTTCACCTGGGCCTTATCAATAGGACTAATTCTCCAAGAAAGGAGAACACAGGCAACTCTTGATTGAGAAACTGCACTTGATTCATTTATCACACAAGAGATAATTGGGCTGGTGTGCGTGTGTGTATAAAAAAAAATAGCAAATGAATAATGTTCAGGGTCCCACTTAGCCATCTCCTGCATCTTTCGGCTCAGAGAAGGCCTGATAACAGCAGCTTGCCCGAGGCCAAATGTGCTTGGGAAAGTGGAGCTTTCTGAAAATGGGAACAGCTGAGCTCCCCACTTGTTGATCGTTGCATCGTGGCAGTATATAACACCTTCCTTGTTCCATTGGATCCATTGTTCTGAGAAAGGGCATGCAAGCAGAAAAGGGAATCGGCAGACAAAAGTGGATGAATGGCCTAATAATAATAACAACAGATTCCTATTAAAGTTTGTATGGTATTATTGTTATAAACTAAAATGACTGATGCACTATCTCCCCCCCCCCCCCCGAAATGGATCAACGTTTCAAAGAAAGATTGTGGGAAATGCCAAAATTCTACGTTTTACAAATGTATACAGTGGTATTTTAAGTTGTTGTTGTTGTTGTTGTTGTTGTTGTTGTTGTTGTTGTTGTGCTTTTGAAGTGACCTTTATAATTATCATCTGGAATTGTCTCCAATAGCATTCCCTGGGGCAGATTTGTGGAAAGTCACTTCCCACCTTCAGAGAAGCAGCCACAGTAATCATGGTGAAGTCAAAAGAAGATGGATGGATGGATAGCCAAAGGTGAAGTTAGCTGTTTGGTAGAAAGGACACATCACCTAGTCGGTAGGAAGGTAAAATCAGCTATATGGCAAGTCCCTGTCAGTAGCTGGTTGCTGGAACTGTGCTTTTGTAGCGGTTTGCTGCAGTCTAACAATGTGCTATTTATTATTTATTTCATCAATGAATCGCTTCCTGGTAAGCATCTTGAAGTGATTTCACAATACAATGGTACCTCGGGTTAAGTACTTAATTCGTTCCGGAGGTCCGTTTTTAACCTGAAACTGTTCTTAACCTGAAGCACCACTTTAGCTAATGGGGCCTCCCGTTGCTGCCGCACTGCCAGAGCACGATTTCTGTTCTCATCCTGAAGCAAAGTTCTTAACCCGAGGTAATATTTCTGGGTTAGGGGAGTCTGTAACCTGAAGCATTTGTAACCTGAAGCGTATGTAACCCGAGGTACCACTGTACAATAAAAACATGGAAAACAATGGCAAAAACAGTTACAACAACTGCACATATAACCAAATTAAATTCACAAATCAAACAAAACATCCTCATGTATCAGCACAGGCATTCTAAAAACAGTCACATCAAATCATCAGAGCAGAGCTCATGCAATTTCAGCACCACCTGAACCAGATTTGACCTGCCAGTCCTCTCCACTTAGACCATGAGATAGTTTGTCCTTCAGACTACTCAGATGTCACATGGGGCAGGCAGAGATGCCACTGGATTGGCTCCCCACATAGTGGATCCCTGCAGAGAGCCCATTAGCTGATGGTTGGGGAGTTTAATCTGGTGTTGTTCTGCTGCACAGCTGATCTCTACAGGAACTAGGATTGAACTCTCTGCTCATCATGGGTAGGTAGTTCAGTTCTTCTTGGTCACCATTTTCCGCCACTCCAGTGGGCCAATTTTGGCTGCTAGATGGTCCTGCCCCCTATAAAAGTTAGCCTGTGCTGTGTGGGAGAGAGAAAAAAATCTGGCTGCTAGGCCAAAAAGATTCCCCACCCTGGTTTAAAACTACCCAATGTGGAATCATAAAGCATTATTAATATTATTATTAATGTGAAGCTAAAACACATCCTTAAACCACAGCAAGATGTCAGCTATTTTGGGTAGCTTAATCATTTCAACACATTTTTAAAAGGCCAAAATAGATGTAGGTAGTTGCCAGGCAAAATTCCCAGGGAGGGCGAGGGGCGTGTTCCAGAACTGGGAGACTGCTACTGCAAAGGACGATCCTTGCATCATTTGATTTAGGAGTGAAACTTTAATTCTGTAAGTAAAAAATGATAACCCTGATCCAGCTAACTGTAATCCTGATGCAGCTAAATATAGCGATGACTAAATCCCATTGAAAGAAGAATGATTTAAATTAGGTGTGACTAACTTGTTACTTCTCCTGCCCATCTAGCAGTTCGAAAGCACGTCAAAGTGCAAGTAGATAAATAGGTACCACTCCGGCGGGAAAGTAAACGGGCATTTCCGTGTGCTGCTCTGGTTCGCCAGAAGCGGCTTAGTCATGCTAGCCACATGACTCGGAAGCTTTCTGAGAACACCGGCCTCCTCGGCTTATAGAGCGAGATGAACATGCAACCCCAGAGTCGTCCGCGACTGGACCTAACGGTCAGGGGTACCTTTACCTTTTTAACTTGTTACTTGGTTATATTGCTATGCCCAACTTTATCTGGACTAAATAAAATAAGTTCCTTCCAGTAGCACCTTAGAGACCAGCTAAGCTTGTTATTGGTATGAGCTTTCGTGTGCATGAAAACTTCTCCAGGTACACTGAAACAGAAGTCACCAGACCCTTATATATAGTGAGAGGGTGGGGAGGGGTATTACTCAGAAGGGTGGTGGGAATTGGTGATTGGCTGATAGGTATGGTAAACCTGTTGATGACTGTTAATTACTGCAATTGGTCTTACAGGAAAAAGCAAGGGGTGAGATGGCTAAAAATAGCTTTATCATGTATAATGAGATAAGAATCCAATATCTGGACTGATAAAGATGGGTATCTATCTTCCTTAGATGAGTATCTGTCTTTTTTCAGCAAATGAAATGCAAGCTCTTGGGATGAGAAAAAGCAAAGAATGCTTTCAAAATGTAACCTTTCTGTTTTGCAAAAATAGAATAATTGAAAATCTCCTGGGTGGGTGTGGGGTGGGGAATGTATTATATTTTGGAGGTGATTTAATTCAGCATTTCCCTTCTAATGGTAGTTAGCCAAAATTACCTCTCTGAGAAACCCTGTTGTCCAACTTGCATAACATCAGAAAATAAGGTATTTTTAACTTAAGTGTCAGTAATGATCAGATGTGGCATACAGCAATCATGCTTTGATTCTGTGATCTATGAAAATACTTTAATGCACAAGATACGTTACTCGTTACATACTGGCCTTTAGCCTCTCTGTACACATGCGGTGATATGAACAAATGTCATGATGTTAATATACACAGAGGTTTGAGTACTTCAACAACTCTTTGTCCCTCTGGAGCGCCTGGTATGTAAATGCCACTTAGATATGATTAGATTTTCTTGAATCAGAGTAACATAGGAATACATGAATGGGTGGTTTGAATAGGTCTGGTGTTACACCATATAACACAATATTGTATTCCAGCTCTCTTCTTAATCCTCCTCCTGCATTCTCCGATCTTTGTACTTATTCTGCAGATGAAAACTATAGACTCAAGCAATCTGAAAGCTACCCTAATCATGTCCCTCTATAATAGCAAAGTTAGGTGGCAAGTGCCAATGAATTGGAGCCCAAGCAGGACCACTGAGAAACAACAAGGAAGTGTCAGCATTCCTGGGGGAATTCCAAGGTTTGCAGCAGTAAAGGTAAAGGTAAAGGGACCCCTGACCATTAGGTCCAGTCGTGGCTGAGATCTCACTTTACTGGCCGAGGGAGCTGGTGTACAGCTTCCGGGTCATGTGGCCAGCATGACTAAGCCACTTCTGGCGAACCAGAGCAGCTCAAGGAAACGCCGTTTACCTTCCCACCGGAGCGGTACCTATTTATCTACTTGCACTTTGACATGCTTTTGAACTGCTAGGTTGGCAGGAGCAGGAACCAAGCAACGGGAGCTCACCCCATTGCAGGGATTTGAACCGCCAACCTTCTTCTATGGTAGCTCTATTCCCAACAGCTTGGAGACACTATGGTTCCCAGGATTCCTTTCGAGAAGTAATTTGCTTTAAACATGCATGGGACGGGCTTTGGATGTATGGTGTGGATTGACCAGAAACCAGTGGCGGAGAGCAGGCGGGGGCATGGCTGGCGCGTGTCCCGGGGATGTGGCACGCCACCCACAGGTGTGTGGCACGCATCCTGGGGGATAGATGCGGCGCCTGTGGGGTCAGCCACGATGGCACCCTGTGGATGTTTTCAGAACTCACAGGGTTAAAGAGTTCTGTGTGACGTCCCTCAATTCCTGACGTGTGATTTGGAAGGAGGGAGGAGTTTTTCCTCACTGTCTCTTTGTCTCTGAAAGAGACGGCAGCCATGAATGCTAGCAGCCCAGGAGAATCTGAGAAATGCTGATTTGTTATTTTACTGCTGTAATAAAGACTGATAAATAAACACACTAGAGACTGGGTGTGTTTGCATCTTTTACACCGGGACGCAATAGCTCCGCTGTGTTTTACTCTGCACTTAGTGGCGGACGGAAGGATTGGCACAGCAGAGAGGGAAACGTGCCGGACCAGAGATCGCTGTAAACAGCTGGGGCTAATTGGGTTCGTAAAACAATTAGCGACGTCACGCCAATTATCCACCAGGTTATGGACGCTGGGGCCCTGGGGAGAACATGGCAGACGGCAACGATTCATACACAGTCCCATTTGAAAAATTGGACGGCAAAAATTGGGCGGAATGGAGCAGAAGGCTGAAGGCATGGCTGGTAGCGAAGGGGCTGTGGGAGGCTGTTCAGGGACCTCCACTACCCACACCAGCGGCAGGTGCTTCAGCGGCAGACATTGCAAATGCCCACGCTTCACAAAGAAGAAATCAGACAGCCCTGGGAGCTATTGTGCTTAGTTTGGATGGCTCATAGCTGCCTTTGGTAGAGGGGCTGGAGAATGCTTGTGAGGCCTATTAAGCGTTGGAAAGGGTGCACCACAGAACCACGGCTGGGGCAAAGATCCACACCACCAGACGCTTGTTTGAGATGAAGTTACGTCCTGGGGATAGCATCAGGAAGCATGTAACTGAGATGCTGTCTGTGTTTAACCAGCTGAGGCTGTTACAAGTGAACTTTACTGAGGAGCTGAAAGTGTACATTTTGCTCAGCTCTCTGGACAAGAGTTATGACAATTTGTGTCTAACTCTGGAATCGATGGATCCCCAAGCGTTGATGCTTAATTACGTCACAGGACGCTTATCTGATGAAGAAGAACGCCGTATCAGAGAGGGCAGAGCTGGCACCGGGAGCTCTGGTTGTAAGGGCGGAGCCAAGCCAGCGGAATGCACGGTTCAGGCTTTTTCTACTATTCGTCGTTGTTTTATTTGCAATTCTCCTGACCATCTGCGTCGCTTTTGCCCCCACCGAAGCAGAGAGACGAGGCAGGATGTTGTCAAGGTCGCTTCTCATGGGAACCAGTCAGGTTTCCATGGTAACCAGCCCGGCAAGGGAGCCAGGCGTGGGAACGCGCAAAGCGGACGTGCTAGAGACAATGAGGATGCTTATCAGCTGACAGCCAGTCTTGCAATGTTTGAAACCAGCTCCAAGAAAGACACTGAACTTTGCTTTGTAATTGACTCCGGGGCAAACAGAAACTTGATTCCCTGCTGTTGAGTTGTGGAATTGCAAGGCAATTCCAGCTGGAAAAACTGTTCAGTTTGCAAATGGGGAAAAGAAAAATGTAACTAACGTTGCAAATGTCTATTTTTCTGTTTTGCAGGAGCAGGTGGAGGTTTGCACTGTACCTGGGATGCAACACTGTCTTTTATCTGTCCCTTATTTGTTGCAGAAGGGGTTTAAGGTTTGCTTTGAACATGATGTTTGTACAATCTCCAAGGGAGGGAAGCAGCTGGTCAAAGTTGAAAAGGGGCAGAATGATCTCTTTGTTCTTAAAACGCCTCTGAAGGGTGAGGGGACACAAGCTATGCGTGCTACAGTTCCCACTCATGTTTCATGTGCATGTGCATGGCACAAGAAGACAGCTCATAGTTCTCTTGAAGAACTCCAGGTGTTACCTGAGTGCACTAAAGGCTGTAAAATTCAGGAATGTGGAAGGTCCATAAATTGTAAGGCTTGCAGAAGGGCAAAGGTAAAAGGGTGCAGTTACCCCAGGGTGGACAGGGTAACCACAAAACCTTTTGAGCTTGTTCACATAGATCTGTTTGGACCCATGGCAGAGCCAAGTCTGGGAGGAGCCAGGTTTCTGCTA
Source organism: Podarcis gaigeae (assembly GCF_964106915.1). NCBI lineage: Eukaryota > Metazoa > Chordata > Lepidosauria > Squamata > Lacertidae > Podarcis > Podarcis gaigeae. The sequence goes on from NC_139681.1 coordinate 63,454,117, forward strand.
ACGATGCAGGATGATTTTAGCCAGAATTCCTGGACTCATGCTCTGAAATCCAAGGGAGATGCAGCGCAACTGATTAAAAGTTGGGTGGAGGAGGTGGAACTAAGGTTCTCCACCAGGGTACAGGGAGTTCGAAGTGACCGAGGTGCAGAGTTTACTAGGTCTGCTTTGCAGAAGTTCTTTCACCAGAAAGGGATACGTCACAAGGTGACTTCTCCTCAAGAGAGGGGGGTGGCAGAGCTCAGGAGTGAAGCTCTGGTTAAGACTACACAGGTGTTGCTGTCAGACTCTAGGTTACCTCCAAGCTTTTGGATGGAGGCAATTAAGACTGTGAATTTCACCTGGAATCGGTCCTACAATTCAGTGGTAGGTGACACGCCATTTTTCATGCTTCACGGAAGGAAACCCCAGATTCATTTTCTCCGTCCGTTCGGGTCAGCGGCATCTGTGCCAGTGCCAAAGGCTTTGCAAAAGCCAGGTGGCCCCAAGTTCCAGAAAATGATCTTTTGTGGGTATGAACCAGCCACTAAAGGCTGGAGGTTTGCATATCCAGAAGGTGATCAGAGTAAGCTTCTGGTCAGTAAACATGCTGAGTTCTATGAGCAGGATAGTTGGTCAAAGACTCCTGCAAGGCGTGACGTTCTCTCAGAATGTCTGTCTGATTCAGAGGGGGGAGATTCCAAGGAAGGAGAACCAGAGGCTGTACCTGCTGACGACCAGTTCACTGACCAAGGTCAAGAACAGGATGGGGCATCTCCACAAGTTGTTAAAAGAGAGCCCAAGAGTGAGCCTAGGTCTCCTGTTAGTGTAATGCAAAGGATTCGAAGACGCTTTAAGTCAGAGGGGGAATCCCGTGATGCACAGGACACACCTGCTGACCACAGTGAGTCAGAGGAAATACCTGAGTTTGTGCCCAGGCGGTCCAGTCGCACAACGAAGGGAATTCCACCTGAGAGGTATCAGGCCACAGGTGTGTGGGTTGGTTTCGCACAGTGCGAACCTGAGAGTTGTGAGGAGGTTCCACTGGTGCCTGACAAGAATGCCAGGAAGGGGCACAAAAGGTCTGTAAAGGTAAATGCCCATGTCACCTCAGGAATGGAGGGAAGAGGGGGTGTGGATGTTTTCAGAACTCACAGGGTTAAAGAGTTCTGTGTGACGTCCCTCAATTCCTGACGTGTGATTTGGAAGGAGGGAGGAGTTTTTCCTCACTGTCTCTTTGTCTCTGAAAGAGACGGCAGCCATGAATGCTAGCAGCCCAGGAGAATCTGAGAAATGCTGATTTGTTATTTTACTGCTGTAATAAAGACTGATAAATAAACACACTAGAGACTGGGTGTGTTTGCATCTTTTACACCGGGACGCAATAGCTCCGCTGTGTTTTACTCTGCACTTAGTGGCGGACGGAAGGATCGGCGCAGCAGAGAGGGAAACGTGCCGGACCAGAGATCGCTGTAAACAGCTGGGGCTAATTGGGTTCGTAAAACAATTAGCGACGTCACACCAATTATCCACTGGGACGTCACGCCAATTATCCACTGGGATCGCGCTGCCAGGAGTGGTGTGCTCCCCCACCCCCTCTTCCTCTGCCAATGCCAGAAACCATTGCCCAGTAGTGCTCTGTGTGATACGCTTAAGGCAAAAACCAGAAGTTTTTGTTAGAATTCCTGATCTATGATTGCAGTCATAGGATTGTTGTCTTTCACATGGTGGTATGTCTTTTGACTCCACAGAGTGGGAAGTGACGGAGATAGGATGTTTGTGTTACTGTGTTCCCTGAAATGGGACTATTGTTATTTTTCTTTTTGCTGTCTGATGCTAGAGAGAGGGAGCCATGTTGCAGTGCTCTGTGTGTGGTTATATGTAAATAAAGCAGATTAGCCAATAGGCTGAGTTGCTGAGGTCTGTCATGAGCAAACTCTGCGGATCCTTCAGTGTGCCGGTGCCGGTTGGCATCGGTCACTGTGATGTTCGGTGCTGAAGAAAGCTTGTGAAGCTCCCGAATGATCGGCCAGGAGGGAGAGAACATGCCAGTTGGGCATGTGTCTCTGCCAGAGTCCTACTCGAGTGTAGGCTGAACTCCTGACAGTTTTATCCATAGGATGGAAGTTTATCTGATGCTTCTTAGTGACTGAGTTAATTCTTTATAAGCTGGAGAGAGTTGATAGAGGTAATTCTCTTTGTTGGAAAGTCCATTGGTTTTTTTTTTTTATAAAAAAAAACACCCCATGGGATTCTGCAGGTTAGCTAACTATAAAATTGGGTTTTAATTTTCTTAGTGCATGAAGAATGATAAAAACACTGAGTTGGTGAATGGAGCGGAGGGAACTCTGGCAATCCTTTGGAAGACCCTAATGCAGGAGGCCTGGGGGCTGAATGTAGCCCTCTAGGCCTCCCTTTCCCCCTGGCATTCTCCCTAGGCAACACCCCTAGCTTTACTCTGCATATATAGAATATGCCTGACTAGAATATGCCATCAAACTCTTAGCATTCTTTTTGCTTCTCTGGATGTAGGATTCAGAGTTGTGTGTGTAGAAACTAGACCACAAAGGCAAAAACTAAGTGTAAAATATACATTGTTGCTGCATCCACTTTCATCTTTGGCCCTGTTGGCCACTGACTGGCATGTGGCCCACAAAAGCTGATCAGAAAGGAATACGGCTTTGGGGCTGAAAAGGGGTCCTAGTCATACAGTGTGTAACTTCATTATCTAAAGCTACAGTCCTATGCCGAAGAATATGGGGGCAAGTTCCATGAAGATCAATTAAATAAAAATCAACTAAAATTACTTCCAAGTAAACACAGGTAGGATCACGCTGTAAGTCAAGCCCTTCACGGTCTAATCCTATGCATGTTTACTTCGAATTTACTCCCACTGCATTTAGGAGGGCTTATTCCCAAGTAGCTGCATGCTGGATCGCAACCATAAAGTTGATCACAAGAGCCTTAGAAGGCTCCCCACCCCCTCCCTGCAGCACTGCAGCAAAGCTCTGCAATCATGTTGAAGGCAGTCCTCTTACAGCATTCTGGCTTGGCTTATGTGGACAGATGGTGCAAGACAATGCTATATTGCACATGAGACTTAAAGGGAATGCTAACACCGCTGGCTGCAACAGAATGGCCTCATTAGTTTTCTAACAAACACAAAAAACTGGATTTGTTGGCCTCAGAAAAATAGCTCTTTAAGCAGAGCTGGAGGTTCTGATAGTAGAAAGTAGATGACTACATTGACTTGTAGAATATACAAGTATTTTCTAAGTATCTATGAATTCTGATTGCAGGATGGTTGCCCCCAATATCAACCATCTTGGGCCCTACAATTGGCAGGGGAGGCTCTGTTGGTGGTGCTACCTGGTTGGCACTGACCTGTGACTGGACCCTCTCTGGTGAGGTTTGGATGCCCCCTGTCATTATTAACATTCAGGAGGTGTTGAAAAATACTCTTCTTCACCCAGAGATTTGTTGGCGGAGAGATTCTGCTCCTGAAAACTTGAAATTATTAGCTGTGAGGGTATGTGGATGCTTTTAAAAGTGCTTAGATGTTTTTAAGTATGTTTTCATTTCATTTTTAATTGTATTATTTGGGTACCGGTAATTTGTTTTTTGCTGCCTCGGACTCCTTTGGGAGGAAGGGTGAAGTAGAAATTTCATAAATTTCATAAACAAATGCTATGTTATCAACAGAAATCGAACAAAACAAGGCCTGGAGTTCACATTGCTTGGTGGCTTTCTGTTGCCATGTGGTTGTTCCCACCCTGCTCTGAAAAAGGGACACATCTGCTCATGGTAGATTGTGTTGTTACATATCAGTTGCCTCCAGGACTGGCCCTACCATTTGGTAGAGTGTGGCCACCACCTCAGGCAGCAAATGTTGAGGGGCAAGGAGCCTTTAGAACCTTCTAAACTAGCTGTCTGAGACAGCGGAGGATGGTGTTCCAATGTTAGCGTCAAATCAACAGCCAATCTGGTTTGCTTTTTTTAAAACATGGGATGTGAAATGTGCCATATTGTCCTTCACCTCAGTTGTTCAAAAAGCATTGGGCTGACCATTTGGTGTGTTTCACTAGCAAGTTTTAATTGTGTTCTTAAAAAAAAAAAAGCTTTTACATTGTTCTGCACCCCCCTCATATTTTATGAGAGGAAAGTATAGGAATACTTTTACAAATGAGTTAATGGTACATAACCACACAGCCTGTCTTAGTCTTTTGGGCAGACAGTATACACCTAATCCAGAACAACATGCATTGTCCTAGCTAATGGGTACACACTGGTTCCAAATCTAACAGATGAGTTTTCCTTAGCACAAAATCCACATATACACCAAGCATGAAGGACATGGAATTAATCATAAACATCTCTTTTTAACACTCAGATTTGGCAATCTGATGCTTTTACCTTCCACATGTGCATCCTTCACACTTGAAGGGGAGCATGTGCATATTTTGTACCTAGGTAGAAATCAGAATCGATTGAGGACCAAGTGGAACAAATGTGCAACAGTGAGGTATATTTCAAGCAAGTGTGGCTCTGGTTCCAGCATGGAGAGGGTTATAAGCATCCCAGCATTTACCTATTCTTATTAATAAACACACATCACTGGATCACTTTTTCAGCTGAAGATGCTCCTGCACAAGGTAGAGAGAAAACACATTTGTAAAACCCAAATGGGGCTGTTGCATTATTCCACCGTCTTTCTCTCCCACCCCTCCTCTGTGCTTGCCTCTGTAATGTTCTCCCCTTACAAATTTCATCTTGCTGTACTGTGCATCCAAACGATTCTGTGATGGAGCGCACAGGGGAAAAAATTATAATGCCATTAAAAGTTATCATAAATTTCAGATCAGCATCACTTCTAATCCGATACACAATTTTACTGCCTCTATAAAGCAGGTGATTTGCAGTGGTCTGAGGCGTCTCCAGGAGCGTTTTACTTCTTTTTAAATTAAACACACCAACTTTGTGCTGAATTCAAAGTGCGGACATAAAAAAGGGGGTAAAAAGGAGAGGGAAGGGACATCAGATGGGAATTGCAATTGAATCTTTATATATGCCATCTTGGCACTGTGGTACTAAATATAGTGCCAGGTAAATAGATGTGCTGAAATATTCAGAATAAAAAACAAATGTTCCAATAGCAGGAAAATGGAGACAGGGAAATGGTTCCCACTGCTCTAAAGGACAAGATCCAGTTAAAATGCAGAGAATTCTTGGAGGATTGTTGGGTAAGTGCTAATGTGTATCTCCTGCATTAAATTATAATGCTGAAATCAAGTGTCTGTTTGGGACAATGTATCAAGAGGTTTCTAAAACACCTTAACTAAACGAGCCATTAATAAGAGAGCATACAATTAGTGTAAACAACACACATCGTATAATATCTAGTCTGACATTTTTACAATCAGAAGTGTAAATACACGACGGTTTATGAAGTAATTTTGAAATTCAAATTATAAAGACAGCCATCATGTGAGTAATATAATATAGAATAAACTCTAACACAAGATGGAGGCACTCATTGATGTCAAAATCAGGAAAGCGATTAAGAACATCTCATTTGACCTCCTGCATATCACAGAGGAATATACCGGTCAGCCCAAGCCAGTAATGAGGATCTTTAAGAGGAAACATTTCCTCTAGACTTGTCATTTCTGTAAGTGATCAATAAGATGGTGTGTAGGAAGCCAAGCACACTGCTGAATAAAAGACCATTGATCCTGGACTTCTTGGTGCCACTGCTAATTGCTAGATTTTTAAAGAAGACCTCTTGACTAATGAACATAAAGTTGAGAGTGCAAAACTACTTTTTCGTGGTAGAATAATCTCCTTGGATCATGACCTGTACCACTAACAATAGGGTTGCCATATTTCAAAAAGTAAAAACCAGGACAATGATTGACTTGCCTAAGATCCAGGACAAAGCACCAAAATTCCCCCTGGATGTCAATTCCGCTTTTGAAATCCAGGTAATGTCTGAAAATCCAGTGAAGCCATTAGCACACAGAGAATACACTACTTACAGCATCTATTTCTAATGATTTTCATCTTGCTTTTTTCTTTCCCAAAACACGTAGAGATTAAAAATAAATATCAATTAAAAATAATTATCAATTAAAAGTCATTAAATTGCAGAACACAAATGCAAAACAATACAACAGCCAATTAAAAATAATGATCAGAAGATCAGCTGATCATGGAATTATTAAGTCCTCCAGATGTTGTTGGCATTCACCATCCATCATCCCTGACCATTGGCCATGCTGGTTGGGGATGATGTGATTAGGAATCCAACAGCATCTGAAATGTCAAAGTTCTCCAATCCCTGGATTTCGGTTACTCAGCTGCATTGATTTCAGCAAGGATGTTCTAAGTGAAGTTGGATGCAAACCAATGTCTAACCATTTCAGAGAGATCCATAAACCCACTGGAAGAGATATGCTGAAAGGCAGCCAAAGATGGATCTTGTCAGAACTTGGAAGGATTTTCTGTAATCTTGATGCCATGATGAAAAAGGCCCTGTCCCTTTCCCCACCCCTCCCCCCAAAAAAATCATGGGCACCATAGTTTGTTACAGGTGTGGAGAGTTGTTGTTGTTGTTGTTTAGTCGTTTAGTCGTGTCCGACTCTTCGTGACCCCATGGACCAGAGCACGCCAGGTACTCCTGTCTTCCACTGCCTCCCGCAGTTTGCTCAAACTTCAAGAACACTGTCCAACCATCTCGTCCTCTGTCGTCCCCTTCTCCTTGTGCCCTCCATCTTTCCCAACATCAGGGTCTTTTCCAGGGAGTCTTCTCTTCTCATGAGGTGGCCAAGGTGTTGGAGCCTCAGCTTCACGATCTGCTAGGAGACCACTATTCCCCTCGGAGCACTACAAGGAAAAGGGCTTGGTTGTTAAACCACTCTGAAAATTGTAGCTGTATTTTTTTGGGGGGGGGGTTCTCTTAGTGCCCTTAATAAACTATAGTTCCCAGGATTCTTTGGGGGGAAGCCATGTCTGTTTTAAGTGATATGATACTGCTTTAAATGTATAGTGCGGATGAGGCCTGTTTCTCAGAGCAAGAGAACAAAGAAAGCAGGGCAGCCAGACCTCTGATACGGACCTCAGTGTTCAGCCAGGTTTATATGGAAGGAAATGGTTCCTTAAGTAATCCTGGTCCTTGGCTGCTTAGGGGTTTAGAGCTTAAAACCAGTACTTTGAATTGTGCCCGGAAACAAAAAGATACCAAATGATTATAATACCAGAATTATGGAATCTGGCTTGCTGTCCTGAGTTGAAAACCTGGCAGCTTCGTTTTTAATCAGTGGAAGCTTCTCTACTTCCTTCAGAGGCAGCCCCACGGAGGCCGCAGAGCAATAACATAATCTACATGTGGTGTCACAAAAGTATCAGTCACCAAGGCCAGGTCTGATTTCTCTGGCAAGAGCCCACTTCAAATGTTCAGCGTGGACATGCAAAGGCAAAAAAGTGTGAAGGAAGCTGTGAAGGGCTGCATACATGGACTTGCCCCCACTCCATTATTCCTCTGTGTGCTTGTCCTGCCCCACCCCTCCACTTCCAGCCTCCTGATCTTGATTTTCAGTCACGAGGAGGTCTCTTAGTGTGTTCCTTGAACACAAGAAGCTCACATGTCTGTCATGCACAGGAGTGTTGGAGGCAGGGCTGGTTCCTACACACACACACACACACACACACACACACACAATCTCCAGCTCCCTACACCATTTTTGCACTCATTTATTTAGGATAAACAACTGAAGGGGGCTTAGTGTACCAGGCAAAGATCCAAAATTTCCTTGGAATAATTTCCTCAGAAGTTATTGTCCTCATGTGCGTTTTCTTTTTTAAATCCGCAACAGCAACAAACAAATAAACAACCAAGAACACAGTAGACCTACCTTTGTTTTGGCTGTCATTTTTGAAGAAACCTTCAGACTTTATGTTGTGCCTTTCCTAGATTCAAATATCTGCCTTGGCATAGCAGATATTGCCTCTACAAAGGTACTTATCAAAAGCAACCAAGATATATGCAAAGGTAGGAGCTGAAACAGAGTTTTTCCAGCTGAGGGTCTTTAGCTGCTTCCTTTAATTTTAGATAATTTGATTACAAATGAATAGTAAGTGACTGCTTCTTTTCTGCTTTATATCTTCTTAAGACTTAATCATAGATAATATTAATATGTCAGGTAAAGCCAAACTTGGGATGTGCCCTGCTCTTTGACGTGAAGATTATGGTGGGTCTCTCCACAAACCCCCACATGGTTCTGTCCTATACAGTGGTACCTTGGTTTACAAACTTAATCTGTTCCAAAAGTCTGTTCTTAAACCAAGGCGTGCTTTCCCATAGCAGCGGGGGACTCAGTTTACAAATGGAACACACTCAACAGGAAGCGAAGCATGTTCTGCTTCCAAGGCAAAGTTCACAAACCAAAACACCTACTTCTGGGTTCGCAGCGTTCTTAATCCAAGTTGTTCATAAACTAAGCTGTTCTTAAACCAAGGTACCACTGTACTTGTTTGTTTGTTTGTTTTTAAATCAGTTGGCAGCCCTAGAAGTCAGGTGAACTATTCTGAGGTTACCCTGTGTAAAAGACAAGTGAAGCATTCCACAACCACCTGCCATCAGGAGAATTGCCAACAAGGAAAAGCATAGCCTCCACAGTGCTACCATTGCCATGCCTTAATCAATGATATTTTGTTACCCTTCCTGTGATGTTTCATTGCCCACTTCCATATGCAGAGTCCCATGTAATGGTTGGAGCAGGGAGGGCTCTGCATTAGCTCCTGTGACCAAGACATGTTTGGGGCAACAAACCCTTCCATCATAAGATGTTACTCCAAATTCCCACACCAACTGCCTGTTGTTGTTGTTTAGTCGTTTAGTCGTGTCCGACTCTTCGTGACCCCATGGACCAGAGCACGCCAGGCACTCCTGTCTTCCACTGCCTCCTGCAGTTTGGTCAGACTCATGTTAGTAGCTTCGAGAACAGTGTCCAACCATCTCGTCCTCTGCTGTCCCCTTCTCCTTGTGCCCTCAATCTTTCCCAACATCAGGGTCTTTTTCCAGGGAGTCTTCTCTTCTCATGAGGTGGCCAAAGTATTGGAGCCTCAGCTTCATGATCTGTCCTTCCAGTGAGCACTCAGGGCTAATTTCCTTAAGAATGGAGAGGTTTGATCTTCTTGCAGTCCATGGGACTCTCAAGAGTCTCCTCCAGCACCATAATTCAAAAGCATCAATTCTTCGGCGATCAGCCTTCTTTATGTTCCAGCTCTCACTTCCATACATCACTACTGGGAAAACCATGGCTTTAACTATACGGACCTTTGTTGGCAAGGTGATGTCTCTGCTTTTTAAGATGCTGTCTAGGTTTACCATTGTCTTTCTCCCAAGGAGCAGGCGTCTTTTAATTTTGTGACTGCTGTCACCATCTGCAGTGATCATGGAGCCCAAGAAAGTAAAATCTCTCACTGCCTCCATTTCTTCCCCTTCTATTTGCCAGGAGGTGATGGGCCCAGTGGCCATGATCTTCGTTTCCCCTTCATGGATCACTGCCTTGCCGTGGCGAAGGGGCTTGAATAACTCAGAGAATCTATGAGCTATGCCGTGCAGGGCCACCCAAGATGGACAGGTCATAGTGGAGAGTTTTGACCAAACGTGATCCACCTGGAGCAGGAACCGGCAAGCCACTCCAGTATCCCTGCCAAGAAAACTCCATGGACAAAGACAACAGGCATATAAAACTGCCCGTAAGGGAAGAATAGCTTCCATTATGGGTTGAGTGACTTACAGCTGATCAGACCTACTACTTTGTCCCAGAGCACCTCTGCTCAGTGGGAGCAGTTGCCTGGCAACTGGCAGTTGCCCACAAAAGAAGATCCACCTTCGTCATGGGTTGAATGAGATCCAGCTGCTCACTCTTCCTCTTTTACCTCAGAGAACAATACCAAGGAAGAAGAACAAGCTTGAATGGCGCCTGAGTAATCCAGTTGCTATAGGGGCATTTATTTGATTATCATTTTTATTGTGAGAATTTTTTGTAAGCCGCTTTGATAGCCTCTCAGGGTTATAAAGTGGGATATAAGCATTCTAAAATAAATGTTCCATAATATCAGCAGGGTCTGCTGGTTTGTTCTAAGGAACACTGAGCTGTCCATTAAGGCTATTTACTTCAGTTCTTCACAAATAAAAGCTCAACATGACAGGAGTCTGAATATCAGAGGTATAAGATGAGAAACCTAGAGTGCTATCGTGATCTTTAGGTGCCCCTGAAGATGGTAACTGGATATGGGGCAGAAAGTGGGATGGGGAGACAGCTTCACAAACTGGTTTTTAAGGTAAATGCAAAAAACACAGTTCAAGACTGTCTGGGACTGTCGCCACTACAGGGGCAAAAAAGTGTACCTAGGAATGCTGCACAACTGACTTTTCCATTAGGTGAGACTCTACAGCCACATCCACACCATACATTTAAAGCACTATGATACAGCTTTAAACTGCCATGGCTTCCACCAAAGAATTATGGGAACTATGGTTTATTAAGGGTGCTGAGAGTGGTTAGGATACCCCTATCGCTTTTCAGAACTACGATTCCTCGTTCCCTGGGAAGAGGGATTGACTGTTAAACCACTCTGAGATTATGGCTCTGTGAGGTGAATATGGCTCTCCTAATAGCTCTCAGCACCCTTCAAAAACTACACCTCTCAGAATTCTTGGGGGGAAGCCATGATAGTTTAAAGTGGTATCATAGTGCTTCAAATATATTAGGTGAATATGACCTAGGTGTCTCCAAGCCTCTATTAGAGAATTCTCTGCACTCACGAGATCTGCTCTTTATGAGCACAGAACACAATTTGTCTTTTTAAATGACAGCATCTGCATACATTTATCTACTCAGCTCATAGAATTTGACAGTATATCTGACAGCATTTTTGCAGTAGAATGTAGTAAATACTATAACTTCATTCATTCAACCAAATTAAACAAGTGAACTTTGACGCCATATTTCAGTGTCAAAGACAGTTAAATTTGGGGGACAATTCATTGTTTACATACATTATTACCATCATACAAAAAATACAGCTTAGTTTCAGTCTTATCCATAAACAGTCCATGCTATTACAGTCGTACCTTGGATCTCACACACCTTGGCTCCCAAAAAAATCAGCTCCCAGATGATCAAAACTTGGAAGTGAGTGTTCCAGATTTTGAATGATTTTTGGAAGCCGAACATCCGGTGGGGCTTCCACGGCTTCTGATTGGCTGCAGGAGTTGCCTGCAGCCAGTCAGAAGCCATGCTTTGTTTTTTGAACATTTTGGAAGTCGAACGGACTTCCGGAATGGATTCTGTTCGACTTCCAAGGTACGGGTGTGTATGTCTGATTCAAACAGTACATGATTCCCGGTTCCTCAGTGCAGTCAGGATCCATTTATCCAGCATAATAAAAGGATACATGTTGTCTTGCACTTTGTTCCTCCACATGACAAACATTCTCCATTTTTCCATGCAACAATTATCCACCTGCTTACCTGCTCTTACTTTGGCCAACACTGTCAACTTAACCATATAATGCCAACTGGTTATCAATTCATTCATTATCATTTATTAATTAAAAGATACCACTTTTCATGGACTGACAAAGTAAGTACCAAATCAGTTCATATCATATAAACACATCAATACTCAACAAACCAATAGACATCATTAAATTTAATCATTTCGGGGATCAAAGTTTTGACGTCAGGATCCTGATTTTGTTTCAGTTCCACCCAGAAAAGATGCTCAACCTCCACAGGCACAGAGGTCTGGAGTTTGGATGTAGATTGCCCCTCTCTCCAGTCATAAATGTATCACTCGTCTGATGAATTTGGGGGGTGGAGTTGATAAACCCTCCTGCTCCTCAGATCTGCACTAGTTAGCTGAGGAGGAGAGGCTTGTGTGTCTGTGTACATGTATTGTGTGTGTATGAAAAAGAGAGAGAGGGATGACCACACCCAAAAGTGCTGTGTAGGTGAATGCTGAACTTGGTCCTTCAGCCAAAAAGGGTTATCCTTTTTTTTAAAAAAAATGCTTTATTCGTTTCAAAACTGCATAATAGAAATACCCATTAGATGTTAACGACAAAATAAACATTAATTTGTACCTTGATTGCTGCTTGTTTTGTACCTTATTCTATACTTCAGTTTAACATGACCTCCAATCTTCCCTTTATGTTTCCGAGTTAGATTCCTTGGATACGCACTTGACTTATTTTCTCCCTATTATTTAACTTGTTTTAGATTTTTCCAAAATTGTCCTATTCACACACAGAAAGTCAGTCGATACCTGCCAACAGATGGATATTTGGGCAATGTTCTTTTACCTAGACTCTCTATATATCCCACTCTCTGGTAAATTTTTCATCTGTAACATCTTGTAGCCTTGCTGATATTCTCGCTAATTCTGCACACTCTCTTACTTTGTTTTGCCAGTCTGATTTGGATGGGATAGTTTCTCCCTTCCAACCATTTGCAATTAAAATTCTGGCATCAATTGTAGCATACATAAAGATTCTCCTTAACTTTTTTGGCATTTCATTACCCATAATTCCTAGCAGGAAGGCTTCAGGTTTTTTTGGGAAAGAGCATTTAAACATTTTCTTAAATTTGTTGTAAATCATTTCCCAAAATTGGAAATGCAAAAAGGGTTATCCATCCCTGTCTTAAATGATGGTAAGTCCCCACTCCACCCCCCCACCAAATATTTATAGATTTTGGCCAGCCACTGAAGTTTATTCAAGTCTGTTTATTCCACAGAATATATTGGCTCAGTGCTAGCTTCTTCCCAACACCTATTCCTGGTTTCAATATCAGGTATCCATTCTTCTCTCAGGCTTCCTGCTCCCTTTCTGAATCCAGGGACAAGGCCAGTTCTGCAAGCTTCTTTCTCTTTCCCCATTGAACTTTCTGCCACCCACAGCTTTTCCCTCACCTCAGAACCCTCCTTTATTTTCTTCAGATGGAGGAAGAGCTCCTGCAGCCCATGCTTGGAAGGCACAACAAATGCAGACAGAAAAGTGTGAGACCGTCGAGGCGCCCATTATCTGTTTAACCTCTAGACCACAGACATTTTTGTGGCACTCCCGACTGAATGACAAACCAGTCCAGCTTAAATTGAATTCCTACCCTCTTTATTGAATTCCTATGAAGTACATAAAAGATAACAAATAATCACAACAAATGTTTCTAAAACAGACTGCTTTTTCAAAATTTAACCTTGAACATGTTCAAGAATTGGCTGTGGGCCCTGCTGGATTTTGTTCCCCCTCCCTCCCCACATCATCTGAAATGGTGACACTGTCTGAATGACAGTCAACTTTTCTTTCTTTGAAAAACAATGGGCTGGATTCAACAAAGTAGATGCGTTAGTGGGAGCCAGCACAGCGAGTCTGGCTAGTGTGACAGCATGCAGAATATGGTTGCCCACTGCACCCATCCAACTCAGCTCTGGAGGTCAGAAGAACCTCCAGAGCAGCATGAAGGGGGGAAAGAGGAGAAATCATTATGCCAGAAAAGCAAAAATCCTTGCACTCATGGAACATTTGTGTCAGTGCAACCTTGAATTACTCTGAATGCATTTAATGTAAGCGATTGTGTAGTTGTTCACTCATTGGTCCTGCCTTCTTGAGAGGGTGCTGGTGCTCTAACTGCAGGTATACTTGGAACAAAAAGGGTATCTAGACCCATTTCCATCTGGCTTCAAGCTTGCATTGGGAACTGATATGGCCTTGGCTACCCTGTTGGGAGAAAGACAAAGCGACTGCTGCTCTGCAGATTCTCCTTTTGCTTCCAGGACTGAAGAACTCTAGAGCAAGGATCCCGTAATGTGGAAGGAGTGGGAAATGTAACTCACGTGGCTTCTGACTTCCCTGAGTGCTCCATGCAAAATGAGAATGGTGACACCACTGGGGAATCTTAGGAGCTCTTAGAAGCCAGCCTTGCATGTAAGATATGAAGCAACGGGACAGCTGTTCCTAGGCCCAGTGTGGACAATGAGGGACTGAGCAGTGGCTTTGCTTTTGAACTGAGAGCTCATCCAGACTGTTGTCATTTTGCTGGTGGGATTGCGCGGCATATCTGCAGATTGTGTAATTAAAGTGGATCTGGTGCTTTTGCATATAAACTCGCTTCTTCCTCTTTTTTTTTGCAGTAGGAAAAGAGATTGCAAAACGCACTGGAAGTGATGATTGTTTGAGGCCACATTGTATATCCTCTTCACAAAAAGAAATCAGAATGAATGTTCCATAATCAGCCAACTTTGTACAGCCTCCCCACCAACTTTGTGCAAACAAATCGGGTTGAATGTTCAATAAACAGGTTTTTCTGGAAGTGGTCTGAGTTTTTGGAGATCCTTTATGTTACTGGAGCACACAGTTCTTTGGGCAGTGATGGTGGCTTAGTTTCTCTCTTAACAGGGGGAAAAATGATCAAAAACAAGAAAACAATCACTGTTTGAAAGTGAAAGAAGGGCGCCTCCCCCCCTTCCCCCAGCCCTTTTCCCTACTTTGACATCTCAGTGTTTTTTTCCTCTCTTTTAGCTGCGGTTTCTGGGATAGGTGATAACTGCCAGTAATAGGATTAGCATTGATTTCTTTAGCAAGAACAGAGATGTGGCAGTTCCAGCCATTTACTGAACTGCCAGCTTTGAAATATCAAAAAAGGGAAAAAGAAAGAAAAGAAAAGAAAGAAAAGGAAGAAAGAAAAAGGAATCTGCAGTAAAAAAAGCTTTTGCAGCATTTTAAAGAAAAGAAAGCTTGTGTGAATTAAAATACACATATACACTCACTCATGCAGACACAGAATCTATATAAATACACACACACTGACACATATATCTCATATGTATATTAATATATATGTCTGTCTGTCTGTGTGTATATATATATTGCGTTTAGAGCTTTTTTGTTGCAGCGAGATAAAGGATCAAAAAGACTGTCTGTGTTCTAAGCTTCAAGAAAGCCTTTCTAAAATCATTTGGCTTTCTTTAGCTTTCACTTGCTAACATATTTTAGGCGCTAATCTTACATATTTACTATTGTATCCTGACTTTTTTTAACCTTGAAATGCAAGCAAAGGCAGAACGAGAAAAAGGTCTGGGTGGGAAAATAAAGAGATCAGAGGAGAAGATGGCACCTTTGGAGGCTGGTTGTATCTGGCATGGGTGCAGATTGGCATGGAACCCGAGATTCTCCTTCATTCTCTTTATCTCCTGCTCTTCTCCCCCACCACTTGCTTTTTTTTTCCAAAAGAAAAGGAAAAGGGGCGGTGGAGGGGGGGGGGTTTGGAAGCCACACAAATGAGTGAACAAAATTGACACAAGCCAACAGAGGGACAATCCATGCCCCCACTCAAGTCAACCACAACATCTCCTTTGTTTTTTTAAGGAGCTGTATTTGTTGGTCCTGATCCAAGGATACTCATCTGCAGCAGGAAGCAGCTGATGCTCAATTGTACAAATGTCCACTGATTATGGGTGTATCAGGGGCCACCAAGCTTTTTTTGGGGGGGGGATATTTGCAAACTGGAGAAACAGTTGTGGGTACCATATCAGCACCACAACACATTACAGAAGAATGCTTTTTCGAATCCTACTTTCAGAAAAGTGGGGCAGGGCATCCTGTGGGCATCTGGGAAAGCTTCTGTGGGGACATGTGCAACTCTGGACACCATGCTGGTGTAGCCAACTAACAATAAAAACAATATCCATCCTTTAGCATTGCCCAGAGGGTGACAGGAATGCAGTTCAACAACAGCAAACCAAGCGGTTTTGAATTCATCATGTGGTACCCATAGTTCCCCCCCCCCCATCCTAACTTGGCTAGTTTTATGAGGAAGAGATTGCATGGTTTACCAAATGAGTTTGTGTTTGAGGTGTGCTTGTTGAGAGCCGGGGGCTGGAGAATGCTTATAGTTTTATTTTACTTGGGAATGTACATGCAGAAAAGAAATTGGTCGACTCAGACAACTGAGCATAGGAGCCCTAGCTCCAGAAGAAGAACATAACTGGTAAAATTGAGGAGAGAAAGCTCATCAAATAAGAAACAGGTTGTTGTTGTTGTTTAGTCGTTTAGTCGTGTCCGACTCTTCGTGACCCCATGGACCAGAGCACGCTAGGCACTCCTGTTTTCTACTGCCTCCCACAGTTTGGTCAAACTCATGCTGGTAGCTTCGAGAACACTGTCCAACCATCTTGTACTCTGTCATCCCCTTCTTCTTGTGCCCTCAATCTTTCCCAGCATCAGGGTCTTTTCTAGGGAGTCTTCTCTTCTCATGAGGTGGCCAAAGTATTGGAGCCTCAGCTTCAGGATCTGTCCTTCCAGTGAGCACTCAGGCTGATTTCCTTAAGAATGGATAGGTTTGATCTTCTTGCAGTCCATGGGACTCTCAAGAGTCAGGTTAGCAAATGAACAAGGAAGGCTGAAGCATTCCTTTCCTTGCAGGTTTTCAAGGGAAGGCTGGGCAGGTGTCTGCTGGGGAGACACCTTCCATTTGTTTACTTCAGTGCTGAGGAAGCTTTTGCCCTCCAGACACTGTGGGACTCAAGTTCCCATTAGTCCCAGGCCACATGTCCAATGCTAAGGGATGATGGGGGTTGTAGACCAACAAGATCCAGAGGACCATAATTATTACAGTTATTAATACCTTGCCTTTGAGGATTTTTATTTAATTTCATGTAGTTCTTATTTCAAAAGTTTTGGATTTCCCATGAACATCTGATTGGCCACTGTGAGAATGGGATGCTGCACTTAGATGTCCTTTGACCTGATCCACCAGGGCTCTTCTTATGGTCTTAATATGTTGCACACTTGAACTACTGAATGGGAGAAACATTACTACATGTAATGGTGTCCGCGCGCGCGCACACACACACACACACACACACACACTCCCTCCCCTCCTTCAATCTAAAGTGCTCATAAATGCAGTGGCAGAACAAGCCGGTCATTTCTCAGGATTCTTTGGGGGAAACCATGTGTTTTAAATGTATGGAGTACATATGAAACCCATGTGGCTTTCAAATTGCCAAATAAGTACAATAATAAGTACAAATCGCCAAATATTTACAAATAAGTAAAATATTTAAACTGCACCTTTCCTAAAAGGCTTGAGGTGGCTGACAAAAAGGAAAAATGCAAAAAGAGCAAAAATCCAACACACACACACACACACACACACACACACACACACACAACCATCCCAAAACAAATTAAAACAATAGCTAAAAGCATCGTGGTGAAAAGAAAGGGGCAGAAGAAAGCTGGCAGATAAAAGAAAAAGCAGTTAAAACCAACCATGCAGGTTTTAATGAACTACACACTGAAGGCATTCCAAAAGAGAAACATCTTCCCATTGTAGCAGAAGGTTGCCATGGAAAGGGTGAGGTGGGTCTTTCAGGCAGGGGCTTCCAGTGCTTGGGTACAGCCTGACTCTGGAACATACAGCAGGTTCTCTGTTCACGATCTTAATACCCTGATGGGCTTATATTGGAGAAGGTGATCCTCAGCTAGTCCCAAACTGCATGTGGCTTTGTAGGTCAAAAGATAGGTGGCTCCTCAGAGACTCCATTTAGGTTGGCTTAGTATTTTCCAGGCTGTCCCTCCATACACAAATTGTGGAGTCAGGAATCCGAATGAGAAAAATATTGCGTCCATCTAGCTAGCTTAGATGGAACACCATCTTCTCACCTCCTTCAAGCTAACCCAACTCCTCCCCTCAGCAATTCCCCTTTCCTTTTCTACAATTAGCAGCAGCAGCAGATGAGGTCCACATCCTCTTTTACCTCCTATTTCCTTTCAACCTAGCTAAATGACAGGATACTGTGTATTATGGGAAGTGTAGTTCTTTCCAGGAAACTTGCAGTGCTCTGGGTACATTATATATAGCAGGCAAGATATAGCACAGCATAATGTAAAAGCTTATACATTGTGCAATTTCTTCTTTGGCAACTTTCAGATTAGAGCAACATAGCTTCTGCAGCGTAACCATCCCTGGCTTCCTAGTCTTTGTAATATGCAAGAGCTGGAAACGAGACAATATTAGATTATTTTCACACAGTCTTTTTTTCTCTTTCCTGGAGCTGGATGCTTGCTTTTCAAATGTTCTTTTTCTTTGTCACCTACCAGCAAGCAATGATTCTTAGGGGTTGTTTGGAGGTGATATATGCCACCAAATGTTTTGGAAATTACATTCTGCGAACAAAGGCAACACAGCAAAGAGAGGGGAAAGGCACGAGTTGCATTTGGGAAAAATATTCTAATGCCTTTTGTCATGCTTTGTCTCTCACACAAAAAGGAGTCCCTGAAATTTGAAAATGACAGAGAGGGAAGGATGCACTTTGGAGATGGTGAACAGGGAGAAGAAGCAGGAATTGGCAGACACCTGGATGGAAGAGCGAAATGGAAAGTGGAGGAGTCAAAGCAAGCTTTGCCAGTTAATATGACAGGAGAAATATTATCAATAATAATATATGCAGCAGAACCAGTCCTACCATTAGGCAGAGTGATTTGGCTGCCTCAGGCAGCAAATGCTGATGAACAAGGAACAGTGCTGAGTTGTGAGAGGGCAGAGCTGTGTGTTATTTTCAGCTGACAACCATGTAAAATACAGGTAGCTTGCCTCTTATGCGCATTTAACTTGTGTGCATTCAGGTTTACATGCTTGGCAAAAAAATGTAAAATAAAAAAAAAATTCAAAGGGGACAGAAAGGGGGTGAGCATCTGGGAATTTCTAAACAATTTTTTCCCTAATTTTTTTTTTAGGTGTACAGTGGTACCTCGGGTTAAGTACTTAATTTGTTCCGGAGGTCCATTCTTAACCTGAAACTGTTCTTAACCTGAAGCACCACTTTAGCTAATGGGGCCTCCTGCTGCTGCCGCGCCACCGGAACACGATTTCTGTTCTCATCCTGAAGCAAAGTTCTTAACCCAAGGTACTATTTCTGGGTTAGTGGAGTCTGTAACCTGAAGCATATGTAACCCCAGGTATCGTACTCTAATTTTTACTCAAGAAAACCACCATTTTATAGTTCAAATCAGGGGAAATCAATACAGTAAATGGACAAAAATACAAAGATTCACAAAATGTTTAGGGGCATGCATACCCCTGCGTACCCCCAGAAAAAAGCACTGGTTTTGACTCTAAGTGATTTTGGCTTTGTATCTAATTCCAAAGTTGGTTTTGACAATGCAGTAAACTGCAATATATTCTGAATTTTTGCCAACTAATCCATAATATTCTCTTCTAAGATCCAACTTCATTGGGGAATTCTCTATTTTTATCTTTTTTACATGTGTTCTTATGCACTACTTTTCTGATTCATGTACTATGACTACATACTGCATTGCCATTTCAGTTAATAACAACCACTATCTCTTATATTGTTCCTAGTCTCAAGGACTGTCAGTGGCTCTTGTGTATTTGGGCTCCCTCTCCTTTGTGCGTGTTCACAGCTGGTGGCGATGAGAGAGAGGGCCTCCTCTGTAGGATTGTGTGGGTTATGGAACTCCCTGCTCCAGGAAATAAACTCAGTTCATAAACTGGTGCTATTTCAACGCTGCCTCAAAGCCTCTTAGCCCAGTTGGCATATAACCTAACTGATCATTGATCTGCCTTTGTTTCCTTGGTTTTGCCCTCCATTTCTGGATGGTTTCATACAGCTGTGCCATTTATGAATTGTTTTCTCATTACAGATGTTGCTTATTGCTTTTCATGCTAGGGGACATGGGCACTTTGGCCCCCCACAATATTTGAGGGGGCCAAACCCCCACAAAATTGGTGGGCATTCCCATTCAAATGGTGTGTGTGTACTGTGTCATGTGATTAATTATGTGGGCTGGGGCTTACCTGGGCCCCCACAATATTTTATTCAAGTTGGCACTCCTGCATGCTTGGCTGTGAGCTGGAGTCTGGAGACGTAGGGTGGATTTTATCAATAGGAGCAATATTGTGTCCTTTTGTAGTGTGTCCTACTTACCCTACTGAGACTACTCTTACCCACGTCTCCTGGTCAAGCAAGAATGCTTAAGGGGGACTCAGGGGTGGATAAGAGGCCTTGGCCGGTCCCTAAGCATTGGGTGATCTGTAAAGAATGAGGGAGAAGAAGCAGAATTATTTTGAAGGGACAGATGAGATTAGAATTAAGAAAGAATGAGGAAGGTAGAGGCTCTTTAGCTTACTCTCCCCCAAGAAAATGATGATAATCCAGAGGACTTCCTTCCTTCCTCTTGCATCTCTGAATGACTTTGCACCATCTGAAAATAGGCACATCAAGGGAGAGGAGAGGCTCAGTGGCTACACATTTCTGTTGGTGCACAATAGTCACAATTTATCACAAAAAGAGAGGCTGGACTACCCTTCTGGCTAAAGGACTCTGTTGAATTCTCTTCCTACCCTTGTTTAATTATCAAAATAAAGCCTTTCCTTGAGTAGTGTGTGCTGTGGGATGAATTTCAGCCTTTGAGATTACTAGACAGTGCCGGGCTTACAGCCTTTGAGAAAGAACAGTTTGTAAAAGCATAATGAGTCACTATTAAGACACAATGCCATATATCACATAGCAAGTTCCACTGTCCTGTTTTTCTAGCCTACTAAAACAGGGTAGCTATTTCTCCCCCTTTTTTTACACTGCTATGAAATCTGACAGATAATATGATAAATAACCACTAATGACTGGTGCACAGATACAGTAATATGAAAGGGGGGGAACCTTGAGTGAAATATCTTTGCCTCCACAAGCTTGTGTCAAGGCAGGGAAAAAACCCCTTGTATTTCCTCTTTATTTGTTCCATTTGTTTATTTTGCTGGACCACCCCATGAACCTGCGAGAAACACGCGAGCGAGAAAAAAATTATAGCAACACCAACTATTCTGGGAGATACACGAGCCCCTCCATGTTTATCAGGTTGAGGGCACTGTATTTTGATGTCAATAAGCAATTTTTCCAGCCCGGTCTCCTGCCCGACCCTTTTAATCCATCAATATATTATTAGAGATAAAGTTGGTGGATGCCTGCTGCAGTTAGAAGATAAATGACATCTCTGAAGTCAGGCATTAAAGACTAGATTAAGGCCTTGTGACACCGTTTTCAGTGCTCATCTCTGCACTTCTGTTCAACCTATCACACTGAGTGACAAGAAAGAAAAATAATGAACTGGGCCAAGGAAAGAAGAAGGAAAAAGGCAGAAAGAGAGAGAGAGAGAGAGAGAGAGAGAGAGAGAGAAAGAGAGAGAGATTTCGCCTCCCCCCCCAACCCCAATAGACAAACTACATCAGTTCACACTCGGGATTAGACTGTATTTAAAGAAAGAAAAAAGAAAGCAGAAATGTGGGGGAGGGATGAGTCTGGGAATGGATGGAGCAGCAAAGATTAAAATAGGGCACGGAAGAGGAAAATGGAGGGTTTCGTGCTTGTTTTTGCTCAGGCTTATTTTATTGTCTCTTACTTCATTTACCTTGAAGGAGTTGACAAAACCAGGTTTCCCGGGCATTGATGTGGTGGGTGTTTTTTTCTGTTTGTCTCAGCCTAAATCAAATTCTGTTTGGGTGTCAGGCGGCAGATATAAATCAGTAAGAATAACTCATCGCTTACAAATGAAATTAAAATCTCAATGAATTAGGACTTCCCTGTCTTTTCCTGCCTGGCCCTGGGATTTGTCTTCCTTAGCTTTGCTTACATAGAGGTTTCCCCCTGAGGTTCAAGCAAAGTCACTGGCTTGGAAAAGCAGAAATGTCACCTTGGCCTTTCTTTATAACGGATGCTGTGAGGAGCACCGTATAACAGGAGGATGGACAGGCCACCGATTTACTACCAGGGTCATATGTAGCCCCATAGTTGCCATTCAGGTGAAATCAGCTCCTCCTTATAAACAGGTACTTATGCTGAACAACAGCTGATAATTTGCCACAGAGGGCAGTAAGAGGCCATTGCATTCGCTACCACTTCCTGCTGTTGGTTTGCCATGGCATAACATTTATTAGATGCATCTTTAAGCTACTTAATTAACATTATACCCTCCAACATTTCTCTAATGAAAATAGGGAAGTCCACTCAATAATAATAATAATAATAATAATAATAATAATAATAATGCTATTATTTATACCCCACTCATCTGACTGGGTTGCTCCAGCCACTCTGGGTGGTTTCCAACATGTATAAAACCATAATAAAACATTAAACTTTTTAAAAAACTTCCATGTATAGGTCTGCCTACAGATGTCTTCTAAAGGTTGTATAGTCACTTATCGCCTTGGCTTGGGGATCGCATAACTCCATACCCTCCAACATTTCTCTGATGAAAATAGGGACGTCCTAAGGAAAAGTGGGACATTCTGGGATCAAATCAGAAACCAGGACAGCTTCTGTAAATCCAGGACTGTCCCTGGAAAATAAGGACATTTGGAAGGTCTGTAATGCTCTCATCCCATGGCGAAGATGAGAATGAGCCAATGATATAAAGTGTACCCTCAGTGATTTATCTGACAGGTCCATGTCTATGCTTCCTCTTCAACAACATCTAATGGTGGTGTACGTTTAAAAATATACAGCAATATACAATCATTATTTTTTAAAAAATATTATAAAGACAACAGAATGCAAAATCGAATGCACCTGCAGCCTAGACACTGAGGTCCAGCTCTGAGGGCCTTCTGGCACAGGGGACCAGGCAAAGGGCCTTCTTGGTAGTGGCACCCACCCTGCGGAGAGCCCTCCCATCAGATGTCAAGGAAATAAACAACTGCATGACTTTTAAAAGACATCTGAATGCAGCCCTATATAGGGAGATTTTTTAATGTTTGATGTGTGATGTACTGTGTTTTTATATTTTGTTGGAAGCTGCCCAGAGTGGCTGGAACAACCCAGTCAGGTGGGTGGGGTACAGATAATACAATTATTACTATTGTTATTAAGATGGAAAAATAAGAATGAAAAATGCAACCACATGTCTGCAAAGGCCTAATAACAGGGTTTCACAGAGGAACTAAAATAAAGCCAAAGATGGCACCTGCCTAAATTCAGGAGGAAGGCAATAACAGAAAAGGGATGCCGCCTAGTGGACATCAATCATATAGCACCACAAGGAGGGCCCTGAACTCGAATTGTAGTAACTGAAACAGGTAACATGGGAGAAAGTGAATCCATAATTACGCTGCTCCCAAGTTGTTTAGTGCTGTAGGTCGAGACCAAAAGCTTGAACTTGACTTGGTAGCCAGCCCAATTCTTTTAAAATTGATGTAACTTGGCTACAGTAAGGCACTCTTGTGATTAAACTATATATAGATGTGAAATAGGACACAGGGCAAGATGGTACATAACCAGTTCCTTGGACTCATTTCCCATCTTTATCCCCTTTCCCCTGTTTCGTATGTGAGAAAAAGCATAGAAGAGACAGGAAGTGTGACTGAATTGTACTTCCTGTTTACTGTTTCCCTTCTCTCATGTGAAGAGGTGATAAATATTTGGAGTGAAACTGCCACCTGCCCTCTTACGGTTAGCAGAAGCTGTTGCTGGCATGATGAACTGTGTGGCATAGTTCATCACGGGTGTGCTGGTAGCTTTTACTTCTGGTGGACAACAGAAGCAGATTCACAGGATCTGTTCATCACAAACAGTGAAGCCCGGCCGGCAAAAATAGTCATTAGGCTTCACTAGGTTTGAAATATGGTCTGGCATCTTGTACCTCCAGGAATCAATGCAGGTTCTTGCCTTTGGTTGATATTTAACCCTAAAGATTTGCAGATCTTTGGGCAAAGGGGACACCCTAGCACCTTTCGATGAAATTGATGCAGTTGCTCCGCATACCCTCATGCCAGAGTGTTCCAATGAGGAACTGAGGTTCATTCAGTCTAATATGATTGACTCCTCTTAACCAAGTGAGGAAATTGTGCCAGCCTGTTGCAAGGAAAACCAGAGATGACTGTAGCATGTTCAAGACAAACACATTTATTATGGCATATGGTGTTGTGAAGTAGAGCCTACTTCATCACTATAGCCCATGAAAGTTTATGTTGTAAATACATTCGTTCATTTTTAAGATGCTACAGGACTTTCTTGCTTCCTTTTAACCAAGGATGCTTCTACTCTTTCACCTTCAGCTAGAACTCTGCCAAAATGCCTCCATACTTTCACAGCTCCATTTGCTGAAAGTGGGTCATTTTGGTACTTGGCAGGAGGCGGGGATGGACGGACAGGACCACAATATCTCAAGGACCGCCTTTCCCCATATGAACCCAGTGATCATCATCTGAGGCCCTTCTTCATGTGCCTCTTCCATGAGTGGTCCATAAGGCAGCAAGATGAGGGTCTTTTCTGGGGTGGCTCCCTGGCACCTTCATTACATACCTTTAGGTGCCAGACAATTTTTTTCTCTCCCAGGCCTTTGGCTAATTAAATTATCTGTGGCCTTTTAAACTGTTTGTGAGGGGCGCATTATTGGTTTTGACTGTTACTATGTTATGGATTTTTGTGTTTTTATATTGTAAACTGTTCTGGGATCCTTGGATAAAGGGTGGTATAGAAAATAATAATAATAATAGAAGAAGAAGAATAAAGAAGAAGAAGAAGAAGAAGAAGAAGAAGAAGAAGAAGAAGAAGAAGAAGAATATAGAAGGGGGAAGAAAGGGGGTGAAAGTTTGGATTTTGGAGGTGCTTCTTCTGACAGCCAACATTTTTCTCTCTAGAGAAAGCCAGTAACAACACTATGGCCAGAGCTGTCCCTACCATTAGGCAGAGTGAGATATCTGCTGCAGGAGCTGGATGCTGAGGATGGGGGAGTAACAGTTGCAGCCCCCTGGCCATTCCTCCTGAGCTCCATGGTCAGTTCCGTCAACTGGAGGACAGAGTCCCACACCTAGTCTTACCCCACACAGAGACACACCCGTGACTTACTGTCCTCAGGTGTGATGGAGGACATTGTCCCATAACGATTCTTGAAGTAAGAGCCAACTACCTGTCTTATAAACGTCTGTATGTGGAAGGCTTCAGGCTGCAAAACACCTTGGAGTTATTCCGCCTCTCTCCGTCGCCTGTACTTGTTCCTGTTTTGTCCATCAGACATTTTATTGCATTTGTCGGTGATTTACTTTTGGGCCCTTCACTCCACCTGCAAAAGTGGACACAGATTTGCATATGACACAAAGCATATGCAAATTGAATGTAAACCTGTATCCTTTTTTGTGAGTGGGTTGCAGGCTGGGGGAAAATCCCATTGGCAACCCATGTGTGTATGATACATTCATTTCCAAACTCAAGTGTGTCTGGTTCACACAATATATTTGTAGGTGTGTGCCTAACAACAACCACAACAAAATCTTAAGCATAATGCATGACACAGCCTCAGCACAGGGCCTCAAAGAGTTTGCTGCCTCTTTGTGAAACTGAGGACAGTGATAAAATGGTGTGAAGTCTAGCTCAGAGCCGAACGCTTGAATGGGGCTCTCTGTCTCTGTCTCTTTTTTGCTTACATCCTTGCTGTCCTTTCCTTTTGAAGATTTTCAAACTCTCTTTTAAAAAATTACTTTGTCACAATAATTCAGCAAAGGGTTTCTGTGCCTGTAGAAAATATTAATAGACTATTATGAGGTCCTACAACTAATTTTTCCACACATATCATCTGTCTTTGCATGGTTATTAAGCGCCAACAATATTTCATGCAATGCTTCCTTGCTAAATTAATTTGGTTTCTTCTTCTCCTGCTTCATTTTTTCTCCTTCTGCAACCTTTAAAATTAAATTGAATCTTCATAATTATGGCTTTTTGTTGTCCCTCATATCTTTTGCTTTTCAATTTCCCTATCAAAGTGGCTATAGAGTTTAATAAAGATGTAAGGAAACAGCATTGCTGGAGTATAAGAGGCAGGAACGGTTCGGGCTTGGTTGGTCTTGGAGCTCAAAGTGTTGTGAATTCAAGAAGAAGGAACCCCTTGTAGCATTTCAGAAACAGGGGTGGGTGTGTGGGTTGATTACGCAAGACACTGGCCCTGGGGACAGGCTGTTACATGGGGGGCAGTCTGAGACTCTTATGGTCTCCTGCAGCAGTCCAAATGCAGAGTGGGGTTTGCAAGGTATGGTACAGAAACAGTGGATAGGGAAAAGTTTGCCTCTTTCTCTCATAATACTGGAGCATTTAGGACAGACAAAATGAAGTACCGTATTTTTCGCTCTATAAGATGCACCAGGCCACAAGACGCACCCAGTTTTTGGAGGAGGAAAACAAGAATTTTTTTTTCTGAATCTCAGAAGCCAGAACAGCAAGAGGGATTGCTGCACAGTGAAAGCAGCAATCCCTCTTGCTGTTTTGGCTTCTGGGATAGCTGCGCAGCCTGCATTCGCTCCATAAGACGCACACACATTTCCCCATACTTTTTAGGAGGGAAAAAGGGAGTCTTATAGAGCAAAAAATACGGTACTTCTTCACACAATCATGTAGCTAAACCATGTAATTTGCTCCCACAAAGTTTAGTGATGGCCACCAATCCAGATGATTACAACAGAGGAGTAGACAAACCCTCAAATTTGTATCAATGGCAACTAACTAACTAACTAACTAACTAACTAACTAACTAACTAAATTTTTATTTATACCCCGCCCTTCCCAGTTCAGAAAACTGGGCTCAGGGTGGCTAATAACAAATTTAAAACACTTAATTGATGCAACAAAAAACAACATAAAATACAGTATAAAACATGAATAACAATAAATTCATAATTCAAAAATCAATTTAGGAGGAAAATCCATCCGATAAACATTAGATGATCACCAAGGCTAGCTGGCTAAATTAGTCCTATTTGGGCCAGCAAGGAGACCAGGGGAGAATTAGCTGTGGGATCCCAGAGCGGGTAATCTTCATAAAAGTGGGTGGGGAGAGGGAATAAAAGATCAGGCTAAGTTTAAATTGAAAGCCAGGCGGAATAGCTCTATCTTATAGGCCCTGCGGAAGGAAGTTAAATCCTGCAGGGCCCTGGTCTCATGGGACAGAGCATTCATATCAATGGCTACTAACTAGGATAGCTATCAGACTAGTGCCAAAGATTGAGGAGGCACAGTGTTGTGTGAGTGCAACATCTCATCATTGGGAAGAGGCCAAGCACAGAGTTGAGTGCAGAGTGGCTTCATTGGCTGGTGGCTTCTCCTCTCTTGCGCTCGGCCTCCTTCCATGGCAGCAGCAGGAGGAGCTGTACTGTGCTTGGCTCCATGCATGGTGTCCTCTGCCTCCTCGGCATTGGGGTGCCCACCCGAAATGATATTGGGGGCCCCCAAAACAGCTGGACCCTCATAAGTTGGCATCCATGGTCCTACCTCCACTGTCAGAGGCATCATGCTTCTACTTCCCTGGTGCTGGGAGTCACAAGGAGGGAGAGTGGTGTTGAGCTCAGGTCCTGCTTGTGGCATCTGGCTGGCTACTCTGAGAACAGGATGCTGGACTAAGATGGGTCTTTGATTCAGCAGGGATTAAGCTGTTAAGGGTGCAGCTGTTAAGCTGTTGTCTTTTGCATCCGGCCACCCTGAGCTTGACTTCTGCTGGGTCTTGATAGTACTTTATAGTGCAAGTGCTTATCTGTTGTGGTGAATGCCCAAAAATGACATTAGGACATTAGAGAACTTGAATAGTCCTCTCCTCCTCCAGCAAGACAACATTATAGGTAACACTATGGACAAATCTGTCAGCTTCTGTTTCTCTTTTTTCCTATCTTAAGTTCAGTTCCCCACATTTCTACATTAGTTTGCAATTATTATTATTATTTTTCAAAGGTCCTCATGAGATTTTACTGTAAATTTTTCCAAACACAACACATTTTTGGAGACATTTTACATAATAAACACATTTTTCTTAAGAGGTTTCTCCTAATATAATGTAATTTTGTACATTATTTTCCAGAACATATAAATGTTTGTATGGACATCACTGGAGAACTTCATTGCAAAATTCAGAGAGCTACGAATTTCCAAGGATGGCTATGTTTAAGTTCAGGTATAGTTTTCAAAAGGGTGAATTAGGTAGGTTTATCTTTAAATGCAAACTGAATTTCATTTCTCTCTCCTCCCTACAACACTATTTATGAATTATTTTCCTTTATATAAGTTTTCATTCTTTCCATTCCTTCTCCCATTGTTTTCCCCATTCTTCAAATCAGCACCTCCCTTCTTTACTCAAGCAATAAGTCTGATCCTCCTGCAATGTGTCTCTTCCAACCCTTCGCTAAGTCTGAATAGCTGTCAACAATATTACTGCAGGACAAGTGCAACAGTCTAGTTGCAATAAGTTGCAATAAGATGGCCTAATGGACTGGTACAAGGGCTAGCAGGCATTGCTCCTAGCCCACAGATAATATAAAGATGCCAGTGATAGTCTGTTTCTCAATATCAGGGCACCCAGGTATTTGTGCAGTGGGTAAACACAGTAACACGTATTTATCTGGGCAGAAGGTATCAACCAACCAGACTTTAAACAATAGAAGCCGCAGAAGGCTGCAGGTGGACAATGCCTAGTGCAAAACATGACATTACATATACCAGAGTTTTCCAGATTTGGGTCTCCAACTGTTTTTTTATTACAATTCCCATGATCCCTGGTCTTGCTAGTGAGGGATGATGGGAGTTGTAGTCTAAAAACAGCTGGAGACCCAGGTTTGGGAAACCCTGACATATACACAGCAGCACTGCTGTGTGAAGTGTTGTACCCTGCACAATGGTCTTCTATGCAACCAGTACAAAATATCTGCATGTGGAAATGTGCTGCTGCACTTCGATGAAGGTGGATATGGGATTTGGTCTTATGACTCAAATTAAGTAGCATTCTCCAGATCCTTGGCTTCACAGAAGCTTATTGCCTCCTGGTTGCATGGGACATTGAAGATGTTGCCATACTTACCAAATGCATCAGGTTGAATTTCTTCTGAAACAAATGTTTGGTATGAATCTGCATTTGACAACCTGTCTTATTTCACTTTGTACCATAATGTCAGCGCCACATCGTACCAGTACAAGGGCAGTGTAGTGTCAAAGCTGACAAGGAGCATCGTCAAATGGATTTAAGCTGCTCTATCCAGCTTGAACATGACTGGCCAAATATTTCTTCTGAGGTCAACTGGAAAGAGAAGGCTGACGAATCATAACAGGCTGATAAATTTAAAATGGGACCAAGTTTGTTAAGGCCTCTTTTCCAGGCTTCTTCTTGAGGCAAGCAGGTTATCGTGAGCAAGTGAGGCTCAATCTTGCCAGATGGACAGAAAGGGAAGACCAAACTTACGCACAAAAGACCGTATTATTGGCACAGCATATGTGCGGATCCATAGCTAGCAGCTTAAAGTATAATCCTGCTACTGTCACTATTTACCTATCGCCATAAGTCAGACACACCAATGCACGAGAAGATTAAAGCTAGAAAGCACTGAATGGAGTTTTCACCACTCTCTTGACCTCCCCCTTCAGTACTGAGCAAGAGTGGAGACAGCCAATGAAAGGTTTAGCTCCAGAGAATAACTAGCGGTTTCTAAACACACTTGAACTATCTCCTTATAAAGTCACCACAAGGTCGCACACTACTGCCTAGTGGATTGGGCAGTCTTCATGTCAGGGCAAATGCAACAGCAGAGAGTGGGGAAAAAGTAAAAAGGTGGTAAATAAAAAACCATCTAAGAAGACTAGAAAGAATATGACAGTAAAAATAAATAAAATCCAATAAGTGAAGCGAGAATATGGATAAAGCAGATATCTGGTGGTCAGAGAGCTAATTATGTTAAGAAGGGTGGGATTTTCTTTGCATTTGCTGCGTTGGTAGCTGTCAGATGCCACAACCCTTTAGGAGAAGATGGATTAGGTACCGATGAATAAATATTAAAAAACGTCATAAATATGTTACTTTTATTGAAGGCAAAACCGGCTATTAATAATTGACACTGGTACTTGCGGGAGCTTTCACTTTACCAATGCAGTGTGAGCTTGTAAGAAACTCAGTGCAGCAATGAGTTAAGATAAGGCAGCAAATTACAACCATTTTGATGCCCAAAGGTGACGAAGTGCAGAGGCAATGCACTCTGCTTCTCCTGACCAGCACAACAGGCTTATGTCTGTGCTCTGCCCTACTTCCTTTTCTGCGTCAGCTCAATGCACACAGTGCATTAGCAAGCACCACCCTAGCTGCTCTCCCTTGATGCACATACATCACTTGCAGTTCCCTCCTTTAAGAAACCCCACCTAACCCTCAGCAGTGTCACCAAACAGCAGCAGCTTGTGCATTTATCATCTTTAAGGTCAGTCATGCTAGGGCATCAAGGCTTGGCAGATGGATTTATGGGTAGTCTTGGATGTAGTTATATTTTATAATGCATGTCAAAGGTGCCTAGAACCATGGATAGGCATCTTTCAGATTTGATTGTATGCACTGGGATAAATAAATAAAGCAGTGGCTTCAGGGAGAATTTTGCAGGTGACAGGACTGTCGATATGGGATTTGAAAGTCTGCCAGGCAAGACCATAAGATTAGGCTTACCTTTCCCTGTTAAGCATTTGTTTGATGTGTGATTTCCTGTCCTGATCTCTCCGCTGTTCTTTACGAGAGTAACATGTATAGGAGAGTAACATGGTTCTTACACTTGATCTTGGCCAAAAGGCTGCGCACGCAACAGGGTGGCAACATGGTTCTGGTGTATTTGCGTCTAATTCAGGGGAACATCAAAGACAGGCGGAATTCTTGTCCCCATTATTACACAGCTCTTCTCCAGGACATTTGTCAGATGCAAATGAATGCCATGTGTTAAGAACACAAGAAGTTTTTTTATACCAAGCCGGGCCATAGCTATAATGATTGGCAGTGGAGCTCTAGGGTTTCAGATAGGACTACCTAGAGGTGTCAGATATTGAACTGGGGATCCTTTGCATGCAAAACCATGGACTCCACCTCTGAGCTAACACCCCTTTTGATAGAGGGCTTCCCTGCAGCAGACATCCATGGGTCCCTTGCACTTCCGCAAATCTCTTCATGGGATTAATGCACAAAGAGGACTTCACTCCTTTCATTCTTGCAGTGAGTGTCCCATACCCAGCATAATTCACTGGCATTCTTCTCACACATTACTTAATACAGTGGTACCTCAGGTTAAGTACTTAATTCGTTCCGGAGGTCCCTACTTAACCTGAAACTGTTCTTAACCTGAAGCACCACTTTAGCTAATGGGGCCTCCCACTGCTGTCACACCGCCGGAGCACGATTTCTGTTCTCATCCTGAAGCAAAGTTCTTAACCTGAAGTACTATTTCTGGGCAGCAGGAGGCCCTATTAGCTAGAGTGGTGCTTCAGGTCAAGAACAGTTTCAGGTTAAGAACAGACCTCCGGAACGAATTAAGTACTTAACCCGAGGTACCACTGTATACATTTCCCTCTGTTACATGCAGTGTTACATACACTTCCTACTAAAATACATAGTTTGTATGCATTGTCCCCTAAAATAACAATTTTTTTGTATGCTTTTCTATGCATCGTTCTCTATTGTATGCATTTTGGTATGACTTTACCTCGTAAAATATGCGTTTCTGAACCAAAACTGCATTGCAAAATTTGGAAAAGTGTGCAATCAGATGGATAACTGCACCCAATCCATTTATATGCCCAGGGATTGCAAATTAGGCCAGTTCATTTCAAAATGCAGGCCAAACAAAAATCTCTTACATCCCTTCCATCCCTGCTGTAAGAGGAAAACCAGTTTCTGTCTTGGGTGTCTAGCCTGTAGCATTCAGCCTATAACTGAGGGCAACCTGTGGTGCCCAGAGAACTCTTTTTCCTCCTTTCTAATATTTTATTGCTATTGAGTATGCCGACAGTCAATATTTGCAGAATATATATGTATAAATAAGCTTAGAGAGTGGGATAAAAACCAAGGAAAATTCGCCTCGGAAAGCCTTTTATTCCAACCGGAAAATTGCCCTGCAAATGTACCCGACACAATGCTCCATACGTCATTTGGAAGTGACAGGTGCAGCTGTTAAGGCAGCTACGTTATCTCATCTTTGAAGACAAATTCCAGGCTGTATTTCACCGCTGCTCTGTAATGTGTGTGGGAATACAGCCTAACAGCTGCTTTACCTTACTATATAGATTTCAGGCATAGTTCTACACTTACCAGAAAAAGTGTCAACTAACAAGTACCTGTGATATTTGCATGGCCAAGCCAACCTGTAGGAGGGTGGTAGAGGAACCATACACATTCATCACAAGCTCTTCAGCTTTCCTTCCAGGCATGACTTGGTTTTTCTCTCTGTGACATTTGCTTTGATTCTTGGAAAAAATGGCTTCAGAGAAATTTTAAAGATGGACTGTCAGAGAGTTGTTAGGGCTTAAACACTAGTGGAATTTAGGTCCCACTTTAAAATGAGATGTATTTGTTTAATTACTTCAAAAACTTGTATCCCACTTCTAAGTTTTAATCAGATTTCTAAAGCGATGCACAATTTAAATGAATAAAAGAAAAACACCTGTAAAAATACAACAGATTTTAAAAACTGTAAGAAATAGCCAGGCCCTGAGCTACTGAAGGTAATGGGGCCCTTTATATGTCCAGCTGTCCGTTGTCAACAACAAATTGTCACTGTTTCTTTATGTTGAATCTATTCTATATGGTAATTGATGGACCTAATGGGTATCTAAAGCCATTCCCTGTTTAGGGAAGTTTTTAATGTTTGAAGTTTTATTCTGTTTGTAATGCTCTGTTGAAAGGTGAAACCCAGCCAGATGGGTGGGGCATTAATAATAATAATAATAATAATAATAATAATAATAATAATAATAATAACAATTGGCTCATGGCCAAATATGTATTTTATCAAAGTAGTTGTTGAACTGAAATACAACCGAGAAGAAGTATATTAATAGTGAAATACAATTAAGAAGATGTATATTGGGGGGGAGGCTGTAGCTTGTTTAGCTTATACGTAAATCCGGCACTGGAAAGAGCAGAAGAACTGGAAAATAAAAGCAGCACCGAGCAAGAAAAGTAATAGAACATCCGAGAAAACAGCTAAAGTTCTCAGCAGGTTAAATCAAAACCCCAGGCCATTGACAGTGAATGAAATGAGCTTGAGGAAAAATGTCTCAATGGGAAGATCAGTTCAAGAATGGAGTCTATTACCATGAAGGATGGTAGACTGCCTTTGAGCAGAGGTTCGGCAGCCACTTTTTCAGGGTGTGCTAGCTCTGGGCGTGGGCATCAACTAAGTGTTACTCAGAGTAGACCCACTGAAATTAATGAACCTGACTAGGCTAGGTTTTAACAGGTTTACTCTGAGTAAAACTTATCTTTATACTAACCTCAATTTTCTGCATTGGGTAAAGAGTTTTATTAGATCAGGCATAGGGAAACTTGGGCCTTCCAAAGGTTGCTGAACTACAACTCCCATCATCCCCAGAAAGCTTGACCAATTGCCAGGGATGATAGGAGTTGTAGTTCAGCAACATCTGGAAGGCCAAAGGTTCACCACATCTGTAACAGTGGGCCAACAAGACCCCCTCCAGCTCCATGATTCCATGAAAAAGTCCTAGCTTGATGACTACAACTTAAGAAGCTCTCTGAGATGGAATTCCATAAAGGAGGTGCCAATACCACTACTGAAAAGGCTCTCTCTTCATTTGCCACCTGCATCATCTATGCAGGTGAAGGTGCTCATGGAAGGGTCTGTGGTAAAGATCTGAGTGTCTGAGTAGTTCATATGGGAGTATATAAGGCCATTTGGCCATCTGCATCTCAACAGATTATCCTGCACAAGCCAAACCAACATATGTTGCAGATCAGAGAACAGATGAGCACTGCAGTGAATGATCTAATGTACACTTAAGCAGGGAGCGAACTGGGTAATATTCAGAAGAACGTTCAAATGTCTAAAAATAGCCACAAGCCAAGTGAACTCACTTGAGCCCAGAGGTTTTTTTTTTCCAGCTCTGCCCTTTCCACTAAAACACTGACTCCTTCTGTGCAAATGGGATAAAACTTCAGGCAGGCCCTTTGAATAAAGCCATAAAAGCCAGAGCCCCATTTTTATCTGGCTAATTTTCTTTCCCGAAATTAATTGTGTGAATGAAAGAGAATAGAGCAACCTGCTGGAACAGGAAGGAAGAAAAACCTCGGACAGAATGGCTTTGCCTCCCAGGCCCTGAAATTTAAGATCTTTATAAATGATCTGTTAAAACTATAGTGACGATAAGCTTATGAATCATGATCTATATTAATCAGGGCTGCTGATACAGAAAGATTAATTGAAACGTGCAGTTCTACACAAATGATAAAGTGGTAACAATTTAATATCAGACAAGAAGAGTGAAGAAATTACACTCCAAGCTTCATGCATCATTACTATGGATATTAATATTTTACGCAGCGCAACAGCATCGGGAATCATAATGAAAATCCATAACTAGTGCACAGACATGATTAAATACAACAGTCTTTAGGTGCTGTTTGGTGATGGGGGTTTAGCCATATTTCACTCCTGCTGTGGGTGATTCGAGTGATAGAGTCTAGACGAGAGTGATTAAAAAGTGTTCCTCCTAAAGGCTGTTAACCTTTTACTACTGAAATGAATTTCTTTGATTTTAAAATTATGCCGCTCACTCTGGTGTTTCCCCCCCTCTCTTCCCGAGTGAAGACCTTGTACAGAATATCGATAGAGTGGGTTCCCTGAGCTTTGGAAATAAAGCACCAGTGAAGCAGTGTGTGATGTGATGCCTGTTGTCCGTGCGCATGCGTCTCTGTGCAATAGGTACTGTGACATGACTTATCACTATCGTGCTTTCCTAATGGGGAATTCTGGTAGCGGCAGCTTTGTCTTGTGGGTAGTACCAGATTTCTGGGAGAGACACATGCCCATTCTGTACATCAGTTTTGGCGTGCCTCTTGATTGAATTATGCTTGCTGAGGTCAACAGTTAAGCTTTTAGTTTGCCCGAACTGATTGCCCCCTGCCCACAAACACCTTCAAATAATTCTATAGCCATACAATTCAATTGTTAGGCAGACATCCTCACTAAACCAAGGGGTGCCCAAACTGTGGTCCATGGACCACCAGTGGCCTACTAGCTTCTTTCAGGTGGCCCACACTATGTCTCTGAAGGGCAGTGGGCACAGCAGCTGTGAGCGGCAGTTGACGCGCATTAAATAGTCATATTGATTTTTAATTGTATTTTAATGCTTCGTTTATTTCTTATATTGTATTTTATTAGTTATTTTTGGACTTCACACTGTATCTTACAAAATATTCTACTGCATTCTACTGTCATCCAAAAAATGCAATATGAGAAACAAAAGAACCAATAAAAAATGCAATTAGAAATCATACAGCATCACAGCACATTACAATTGCTACAATAGAAAAATCATCAAACGGTCTGCCAGGACTCAAAGCAATTTTCATATGATCCATGGTTGTGGGTGAGAATGGAAACCAATTCCTTCAAGGCCCGTCTTCCTTGGATTGTGGATGGTGGCTCATCCTTAAGCCTTGCCTGTTTTGGATTGTATCCAAAATACTTTTGTTGAGGTAAAAAAGCTAGCTCACGAAGTGTTATGTATAATCATGCGTGGCTCAACAGAACTTCCCTCCAATAAAAGGAAGATGGAATCAGAATTTTTTCTGGACAGCAATGGGTAGGAAATCTTTTTGGCATGTAACTTGCTAGATACCCTGGAAAATAGACTTGCTTTGTTTGATGATAGAGAGAAACCCAGCCTTCCAACAAATGAATGCCTGTGGCAAAGGACAAGATGATGCCCTACATACAGAATTCTGGCTTGAAGGGGCTTGAATCTTCCTTCAACACTGGCAGCAGCATCCCCTACCACACCTGGGAGCAGCAAGCTAACCTTGGCAGCACAGGGCAGGTCATGTGGTACACACAGCTGTCCCCTCCAACAGAGCAGAATGGCCAAGGGGCTCAGAAGCAACAACCCAGCACTCTCCAGTATCTGCCACCTGAGGTAGCAGCCTCAGTTTGCCTAATGGTAGGGCTAGTCCTGACCACTATGTAGGTTTTTTTTAATGACTTCAGGCCCTGGGCCTAAATGCAGCCCTCCGGGGCTCTTTCTCTGGTCCATGGGACTTTGTTCAAGCTGCACCCCACCTCGAAGCACATCTCTCACCAACTCTTCTCCACACCCTCCTCAAATGCTTTCGCCAGTCTGTGCTTCCGAGCTCTTGCCTACTCAGACATGGGATGTTCACAGTTTCCAAAAAAATATTAAAAATAAAATAAAACATCAGACATTAAAAACTTCCCTAAACATATGTCTTCTAAAAGTCAGATAGTTGTTTATTTCCTTGACATCTGATGGGAGGGCATTCCACAGGGCAGGCGCCACTACCAAGAAGGCCCTCTGTCTGGTTACAAAAGCGGAGGCTTCTTTCCTCCACCTGAGGATCCATGCTCTGCTCCTCTTCTGATGGAGCTACAATTTTCCTTGCAAAATGTGAGTTTCCTGGTGTGGCCTCCTCTGGGTCAGTATCCAAGTCACTGCTTGGGGCTGAGGACAAAACAATTACTCTGCAGGAAGTACAAAAGTGAAGCTCACCTGATTTTTTTTGCTTTGTGAAATTTCACCTAATGGTGCTCGAGCACCACTTACTAAGTAAAATATTTAGTAAAGTGTCAATGAGAGATTTCCTCCCATTGCAAGCAGTAGGCCTGAGGTGGGGTGAGGTGATTCTAATGGAGATCATGGAGGGGCAAAGGGTTAAAGCTGCTCTCCTACCCTCCATGCCCAAGTCTTAACATGGCTCCCTCCCCTTGGCTATTTCTTAAAGAAAAATCAATGGTACAAAGGCAAACTATAAAAAGCACGTCTAGTTTGTCCCTTAGATCTCCAACATTCCAAAAGTGTGCATTTAACTACCAGCACCATCTCCAAAAACCAAAATTTATTTTTTCTCAGCCTCATACTGAAGCATAACATAAACATGAGGGAACTATGTTTTTGAAAGGTTTTTTATATGCATGTGCATGTTGTGGGTTCCCCTCCCTCCAAATATAATTATTAATTAAATCAATGAACTGCAACTGATGCAATTTTCCTTTTTTTTTTTTTAAGCGGTAAGATGGCTACCTATCTTGAGACAGGGCCACTGTACCTTTAAATGCTGCATGAGAAGCTGGAATGTAACAGGTGTTGTTTTTCCCCATCACTGCATAGCCACACTGGGGAAAGCTGCAGCTGTCACATTTCTGCTGATTGTTCAGAAACAGGAAATCCCGCCAGAGACAGGAAGGCATTCTGTTAATAAGGCTGGGTGCCCACACATGTGTATACATGCATATGTGTGCCTGTGGGTGTGAAATAGCACATGTGTGCATGCTTACTGGACAGCCCTTGAATGAATGCAGACAGCCATAGTGAAAACAGCTGCCAGATCCGTTGTCTGTTTGGAAAATTGGTTAACTTAAATAAAAAGAATCAGCATGTCACACCTCGTATAACAGGTATTGGCATTAGCATATTTCCTCCAGCAGGTTTGCGCTTCCCAAGGAGAGGGCAGCGCACATATAATTAAATACTGTTTTGGGAGCTGGGAGGAAGAGATGCCAATCACCAATCAATCAAAGCAATTACCGTTCGGCCAAACGACATCACCATCAAAGTAAAACAATATGCAGGATTTCATTTGAAACCATGTCAAACCCATTTAATATAAAAAATATCACTTTACTAGATATATCAAGTCAATATTGTAGCCTGGCAATTTTTTCCAGTTTACCTGGTGAAAAGCATTTTTCTTTTTATTGCAACCATAGCCACTCTCTAAGTGACTATTTTCTGCCATTGTTCAGCAAGATGTTCATTTCACCTGATTTTTTTATTTTTATTTTTTGCATCTATCTGCCTGACCAATAGTTCATCAGAAATGTAGGCAATGTATAGAAAGGACAGCACAAGGAACAGTAGCGCTAACATGTGTTACTGCATAGAAATGCTAACCATTAAGTGGTATGGAAATGCTTTAAATACATAAATTATATGTATACACACACACACACACACACACACACCTGTGAACATATACCTGTGTGAGTGCTGCATGATCTTGGAATACCACAAAGGCATATTTTGGCAAAGCAGGTATAGTGATAAATATAAGGTAGCTTCCAGCATACAATACAGACAAGCAAATTAGCATGTGCAAATGGTTGTGAACAGCTGTCCTATAATGTTAGTATTTTCCTTCCAAAGGGAGATGGCTCTCCGTGCAGTATATTCTTCAAAGTAAAAATGGAGAACCCCTCAATTCAGTTCCCAAATAGCCCATTTGCCCCCACGTACTAGTTTCAACAACAAAAAGAAATGCAAAGCCATTCAGCCATAAACAAACAAACCAAACCACAATATAAAACAGGAGGGTTGAGCCTTTGGGGACAGAAGATGGCCTCCACACAAGGCATCTGAAATGTGTGCCCATTTGGGGACTTCTCCATCTTTAGCGTGGACTGGATTAAACACAATGCTGAGAGAGCGGTTAATAATAACCCATCCCGTTAATTAATAGCAGAATCCCAGAACGATGCAAATGTCACCCCAGTAATGAAGAGCAGGCGCCACCCAGGGAAACTGGCAAAGCTGTAGCAATTTCTTCTCAGTTACTCTTGAGATTTGGCTCCAGATTCAAAGGATAGGCAGGCGGGGAGAGAGGGAGAAAAGGAGGGAGGAGGAGTTGGCTCATATTCTGCTGTGACCCAATTCCATACAAAGCATTTTGTAACAAAACACGTCTCTATCTACAAAGTACAAGCAATCTTTGTTTTCAGTACAATACTTATCTGCATTTAGCCCAACAACAGCAGTAGTTGGCGTATTTTCATGGCTCCTGTTATCCTTTTTATCCCTCTGTTTCTGTCTTTCCTCTGTGCACTTGCTTGTTTCTCTTTCTTTCCACCCCCCCCCCCTTTCTTTACGTCTACTCGCAGGGCTGAAAGACAGCAGGTATGGGAGGCTACTGGATGGGTGGGGGTCAGCTGGACTCAGAACACTGAAGGAAAGTGGAGTGTGCCAATATATCTGAAGGATAGAAGAATCAAGGCTTTAGAGTGCAAACTCACTGTGAAGCATATTATTATTATTCATTTACTACCACTACCACTACAGTTTATTGAACTTATTAGTCGCTTTACACAAATGTCTCAAAGCGACTTGAAATAATAGTATACAATAAAATGCAAAACATCTAAAACCATTACAAGGTAATTAAACCACAAAACAATCCCTCCAACCATAGGTCTGACCACCAAAAAAAGTCCCCGAAGAAGGAGATACCATCAGCTGCTAACAAAAATTAACACTCAAATGTCTGTGGATGACACAGACATACACAAGGATACTTGGTTTAGTGTTATGTTCCTGGGCCTCTGGCTCGTGTGATTCCCACTTCACTCTCCTTTTCTTGCCACAAGGAGATCAGAAGCTTTTTCTTCCATTATCAGTCTTAATATGTTGTTACATCCAGACCTCAGATTGTTATTAATCTTTACTATGGCTTAGGGGAGCTAGTTAGGATTGTAATCTTGACTTGCATCTCTGATTCATAGTTAGGACTAGCTATAGTTTGCCTGGGTTCAGACGATGGCAGGGATCTCCTCATCATGGCTATGCTAGACAAACCCAAGACTTGTTCATGTAATGCTAATCTACAGTATAGTGCTATGCCCAAACAAGGTCCAAAGCTTGTTAACAATGAGTCTTATGGGTTGGGTCAAGGAGGGCTCTCTTCCTGCATTTTCTGCTAGACCAGGAGTAGAGAACCTTTGGTCCCTGGGCCAGATATGGCCTGACACAGGTCCCAATTTGGCCCATTAGGGTTTTCCACCCAAGCATGCCCATCTGCCCCACATCTGATGTCATATGTGATATCGGGTCTGGGGCAGGTAGAGACATTGCTGGATTGGTTGTATGATCAAGTTCCCCACATGAGTGATCCCTGCAGAAAGCAGGGTTGAAATCACAGCATATCAATAGATGGGCTGATCCTACAGGGTTGGCTTTGTGACTGAGTTCCACATGGGATGCCTGCAGAAGGCTGGCTTGTACTGGGGTGTCAAAATAAGAGTTCAGTGAATGCATACTGGTGGGTGTCCACAAACATTTCACCACCTCATTGGAGGCTCGAGTCCCTACAACTGGCCTTTCCACCACATGCTGAAGTGACCTTTACAAAATCGCAGAGGCTGTGATCGGCAGCTTGGCTCTTTAAGCAGTATGTTACATTTTAATTTGGAATAATTTACATAATCCCATTCTTTCAAAATATTACTATCTGCCCTAAACATATAGGAAAGGGTTAAAATAAACTTCTAAAATTAATATATTTGCTTTTATAAATGAATTAGAATATAGGTTTAGAGTATGTATATCCTGGAGCTGAAAATCCACCATGTACGTAGGGAGGAGGAGGAGGAGGAGGAGAAGGAGAGAAAGGACTGCAAAATCAGTCTAGATCAGCTAATTTAACTTGAAAGTGAAATTGAGTTTACATCAATATGCCTGATCTATCAGTTAAAAGAATTAATTTAGATCATGAAGAAGCCTTGTGTGGACAGAGCTGCAGGTCTCTAAAACCACAACATGCTCTCGAAATCTAAATCTGATTTTAAGACAATGTCTCTGAAAATGCCAGATTCAATCAAAGGAAGGACTAGTGGCAGCATACATGTAGGCAGTGCAGGTTCACTCCCTGGTATCTCTAGTTAAAAGAATCACCAGGTGATGGGGGAAAGTCTCTGCTGGAGACTCACTGCTACTCAGAGTAGACAGCACTGTGTCTTCTGATTTGTCTCCTAGGGACTCTGATCCAGGTCACAGTCCAGAATACTGT
Organism: Podarcis gaigeae; assembly: GCF_964106915.1. Taxonomy (NCBI): domain Eukaryota; kingdom Metazoa; phylum Chordata; class Lepidosauria; order Squamata; family Lacertidae; genus Podarcis; species Podarcis gaigeae. The sequence continues at coordinate 63,494,974 of NC_139681.1, forward strand.
GTGAGTTAAGATGGGAGAAATCTGTGATTGGTTTACTCAGCATTTCCTGTTTCCTCCATCTCATCATCAAGGGAGAGTTGACCTTCCCTCCACACCGTTTTCCTGACCTAAATCTCACCTCTCAGCTGCTATTTGTTCAGCTGGAGGGGGCGGGGAAACAACACCATACAAAGACCCTTGCCCTACACAGCTAATCTTAGAATGAATATCCGTAAAGTCTTCATTTCTTAGAATAGTCAGAAAATGACTAGCATCCGGATTCAACCCTGTGTTCTAATGGAAGCCAGCACAAGGACTCCTGTCAAATGAGGCTTCCCCCCCTCTCCTCCTCAGCACACCCCCTGAGCATCCTCCAAATTCACTCTGGGGAGAATACCAAGAGCTGTGAGGTGGGAAGAGAGGAGCGGACATTGTTCCGCCTGGCAAGCCGAAATGCTTGTTCTGATGGAATGATCACATTAGCATGACATTGATTTCCACCCTTGAAATTTCACTTAAAACCATAGAATCATTAGTATAAACTGACATATTCAAGGCATGATTACTGCCAACTTAAAGGCTAAAATCTTAAGAATCATCACTTTCAGAGCAAACCTGTTTACCTACATAAAAGCAAAAAACAAAAACAAAACACAAGGTACTAAACGAAGGTAACTAAACACACTGCATCTCACCGTCACCACAGTTATAGGTCCAATAAACTCAACCAACTTACCAAATGATAAGGCACCTTCACATTTACCTCTTAGGAAGTTGGTAATCTGTATTACTAATTGCAGGCAGGTGACATGGAGTGCGAAATATATTCCCTAGAGCTGTAGAGTCTTATGGCTAAAAGTGCCATTTAAGGAACAGCTTGTCTTCCCTGTTTTTATTCCATGAGTTTTGAGATTTTAAGCTTAAAATCATATTTCTGTTCCCACCATTGTTTAGGTGGATTTTTTTAATAGATGTATATATTTGCTGAGCTTGTTCAGTGTTTTTAAAATATTAACTTAAGTTTTTGCATGGTTTGCTTGGGGACACCTTCCAATATAGAACTCTAACTCAGGGGTTGCCAGACTGTTTGCTCCTCCATCTCACTCCCAGGGTCTTCTACATTAAAGAGGGCCCCTCAAACATGCCCATATTTCTTGGGATAGACACCTTATCATCTTTTCTGAATGGGGAAGGAAAAGAGCTTCTCTCTATGAGTGAGCACATTGGTAGCTGATGTAGATGCCTTCTCTCTCCCCCACCTCACTGATGGGGTGGCAGACAGGAGAGGCATTTCCATGCCATTTTGTGGCCCTGTCTTTTTTTGTGTTCTTTGATATATGGCAGCCATTAGGTCACACCCCCATGGCAGCCATTTTGTGACTGGAACCCACAGGTTTTTATGATCAAGCAGTATATAAAACCTGTTAAATAAATTAAAAATAAATGTGCCCCACTGGCCCCAAAGGTGAGCCCCGAATCACTTTATTTGTAGACTGTCTATCACTGGTATAAATTAGGTCCAAGCGGAAGAAACTAGAAAGAAAAGTCTAAAGGTGGACTCTTGTTCTGTCATAATATGTCACGATTGACAGATTATGACAGTGTTTGAGGGTGGCTTTTTGAAAGCAAGAACATGTAGATGTATTTCTATGTGTGTTATATAATAAACTTGATTTTAAAGTGTGGAATTATATACACTAGATGGCTTCACAGCTTACAAACAACCCAACTTCATGGGTTTAAGATCAAAACAAGCTTCTTTTAAAAAGCCTAAGAGAAAGAGAACTTCAAAGATATGTAGAAATGATGTATTGACCTCTGAAACAACACCATTATCAGTATGAATGAACTTTTATTGATGCAAGAACAGTTATATTATCCATATCCCTAAGCAAAGAACTGGAAAGTGGAGGCAAAACACTGCAGCAGGGAATGGAGGGAACAAGTCACTTAACATAAGAACATAAAATGTGTCCTGCTGGATCAGGCCAAGGACCCATCTAGTCCAGCACTCTGAGCTCACAGTAGCCAATTAGTTGCCCTTGGGAAGTTATTAGGGATTGCAGCAACAGTAGGCACAGAACAGTGATCTCATGTATTGGTAATGTCAGAAAGGTACACTCCCTGAGGCCTGGTTGCAGCTGATGAAGAATGCAAAGTCTGAGATGCTAAGTGGAGCATCCTACCCAACACATCTGTGCTGAAGGAGTTGAATGGGTTGCCATTTTGCTACAACTTCACTAAGATATTTGAAACAAGCCCTTTTAATAGGCCTGTGGATATCTATTTAATGGTGACTCAGAAGAGGTCCTTCTCCATGGTGGCACCCAGCAATCTCCCCTCTAAATTACTGGTACTACAGGCACCAGCGGTAATGTGCTTTCTCCAACTGCCCAAAACCTATTGTTTGGTCTTCTTGAGCCTCTGATAGAACCATTCCTGATCTGATGGTGTCTTATATTTTTACTGATCTGCTCCTATTTTTATTATAAACCACAGTATTAGAACCCTAAAGGTTCCTTTGGAACAGTAGGATAGTAATTCTGTTGTTGTTGTTGTTGTTGTTGTTCCTCCACTGACTGGAATCAGTGGCAAAATAGCAGCTTGGAGGCTTCATTGTGGAGGGCTAACAACCTGAGACTGCAATCTTGTTTGCAGTTACCTGGAAGTAAGTCCCACTGAGTGCGGTGGTATTTTCTTCTGATGAAACCTTTATAGGATTGCATAGTAGAGAACCCTGTAAAATTCCTGAATTAATTAAACAGTATACTAATAATTATAATCTGGAATAAATTCTTTAACATCAATATAGTTTGCCTGGGATGTAAAGATCAACAGAACCAAAAGTAATTATTCTATTTAGAACAATTAACTGAGCCAATGCAGAAATCTCTGGAGGTAAAGTGGGAGCCATTAGGCTCAAAAGTAGCTAAAATTGTTTTATTCTTTGGTCACAATGATTACTACAGAGTAGCATATCTAACAATTATTGCAAAGCCTCTGAATTATTTTAAATAATTTTAAAGCTTAGTAATTGTATGTGCTTCCTAAATAAGGTAGGAAGATTGATGGCAAACCTCTACTGTGGTACAATGGCCAGTCTACTTGCTTCTTTTCTTTGGTGGTTGCGAGTGGTCCTAAAAAGACGTGTTTCAAGATCTCCATCCTGTTCATTCAACCCCTTCATGGACTTCCTTTTTATTAAACCAAGTAAAACAAGTTAAAAAGAAAGATTCTGAAATCATAACCTCCCACATGAACCAAAACATAAAGGAGCTGAGGAGGCTTGTTAACTCAAGAAATTTCTATGAAGCAGGCACGGACTCAGAAATGCATCTCCACAAATAAACATCTGCACAATGAGCCCACTGTTGTCAGAACAAAAGGCAAAACTTCCTTTGCTAACTTACCCTTTATCTTTTCATGCTGCCCACAAGCACCAATAAATGTAATACTAAGCAAGCTTTACCTACCATTCCTCTGGCTGGGAAGAAAATGAAGTTTTGAAGGGGGTGGGGAAAGACCATTATTATTCCTATTCCTTGTTTCGGATGTTTGTGCAGTGGTCTCTTAGAAGGTTAGGTATAGCACTGAAATTTTAAAATATGGATTCTGTAATATTACACTTGTGTGTGTCATAGAGTTGTACATATTTCAGCCTGGATTGTGTAGGTCTGTGACTGTGTACAAAGAGCACACAGTTGCTATGGTACTTAACACCACCACTTTGGGTTTAAACTATAAGGATTATCACAGAGCTTTGGAATTCTGGGAATAAACAGATCCACCACTTTTCCAAGGGGACACAGAAAGAGAGAGAGAGAGAGAGAGAGAGGTGAGGAGAAGGAGGGGTTGGAGAGAGAAAGAGAGAGAGCTGGGAGGAGGGGAAATGAAAGGATATTATTTTTTTGTATCTGTCATTTCCCTGCTATCTCCCATATGACTTCTTAATCCATCAGAATGCTGGGAAGATAATGTTTTGGGCGAAATAACATGAGAGAGAGGATAGACTCCCAAGGACCAATATCTTTATTGCTCGGAGGATAAACGGATTATGTCAGCCATTTTCTGTTGCTGACAGCTTTTCTTATTAACCGATTTTATTTTTTAATCTTCCGGGGAAGAAATATGGTTTTATGTCACAATAAAACGCCGGTCACATCTAATTCTGCCCTCAAACAAACAGATTTCTGAAAGCCTTGCAGAGAAATTTGAAATAACTTTAAAGAGGGGTTTTTTGGATAAAGTCTTTATCCAGAGGCTTGTTCAACTGCAGTGTAAAAGGTTTAGAGTGAGAGAGGGAGAGGGAGTAAGCGAACGAGAGTGAGAGAGAAAAAGAGAGAGGGAGAGAAGTCCCTCACAGTTGTTTTTCCCCTGTTGATCCCCATTAAAAGAAACTCTTCATTGTAATGTACTCAAGGAAATACAGCTCAGACGAAAGAGTCATATGAATGTTAACAAATATGGCTATTTGTGTGGCTTATGCTCTCCGCCGGGCTTAGAGATGTTGCGTGTGACACCCAGAGAAAGAAGGAAGCAATCATTAGAATCCCAGCAACCTGCTTAACCGCCTTCTTTCAAACTCCCCCTTTTGATCTGACACTTCCCCCCACTTCAGTTTTGCTGGGATTACTGTAGAAGATGCTAATAAAGTATTGCATACATTGTGTAGGCAGAGAGATAAGAGAGTCTCTTTGCATCAAACTTTGAAGTTTTCAGCAATCCAGGCATGTACTTGTTGCGCCTTCATTTCCCACTATGAATTTGAAAGATCCCAGTGTTTTCAACCTGTGTTCCCTTCTTCCCAAATCCCACACCAGAGTGTTTCATGCACTTGCCTGATCAGGAGCTACGCGAGTCACAAGTAAGCTAATCACATGCACAAATAGTCCTATGGATATTGCTCTTGCCTGGCCCTCATTTACAAAGGGCAGCTCCACTCACAGTCCCAAATTTTCCTTCCGTTCCACAATATAGGATGCTACTTATGACAGTAAATTGTATATAAGTGTGTGTGTGGAGGGGTGCAGAAATGTGAAGCGGAGGTTATGGAAAGCTTTTCATGTGCTGAAAAAAATGCATTTCATGTCTTCAGTGGTCTATTCCTAATGCAGCACAGGTGTTAGCTAACAAACTCCGCTTTTATAAAACTTTCAGGCAGCAAAAATTCAGCCAAATAACTATTTTATAAAATAACTGTTTTATGGAGGCAAAGTCTGAGAACCCATTTGTACAAATTATAATCAACATTGCAACAAATTTAGGCTGAATTCTGCAAACCATCTGCACTGTCATCTGCAAATGGTTCAATTGAGGACTAAAGCCTAAATTTACTTCAAGAATTTTTGGTCCAAAATGTTGACATGAGCAAAATAGCTAATTCCTTTAAAACAAATGCATACCTCCTTTCAGCTTCCACTGTCTCTGAATGAAAAATGCACAAACTTCTTAACTTGATGCTCTCAGCATCTGACGCTGCCAGTGTTTCAAATTACCCTACCTTCTATGTTCTCCTAGGGAAAGAGCGGTAGTTCAGTTGTGCAACACTCACAATTTACTCCCTTGACACCTCTAGGCAAGACTGGAAAAGATTTCTGAGTGTAGCCTTTGACATCTGCTGCCTGTCTGCATAAACCAGGCATGCAGAACCTATGGCTCAGGAGCCAGATTAGACCCAGCAGGGGTCTTAATTTAGCCCATGAAGCTGTTTTCTCCAAGCCATGTCCACCAGTCCCTCACCTGATTATTGTATGAAATCAAATGTGGGGCAGATAAAGATGACAAAAGAACAATTGCCCCCCCTTAAATTGCACTCCTGGTTGTTTCTTGCATTTGGTACCTTTTAAATGGAGCTCCAGAATAGAGGTGATGGGCTTGCCATCAGTGCTGATCAGTTGACACTGTTGGCAGGTCCTGGTGGGCTTTTCCACTTTTCCAGGCAAGCATCTTCTTTTGCAACCTAGCTTACATTCCAGCAGGGTTGCTAAGGAAAAGTGATCATTTTCAGGCATAGTTTGAAAGGAAGGAAATAATTGGTAGTGCACTTAGAATGCACCCCCAATTCGTTGTTTTGAAGTTGAGTCACCTGATATCAGGTGACCCTCCCCCACCCAGCTAACTTAATGTTTTAAAAATGCTTCACCACCACTATATAAGTACAGAAGGAACGACGGTTCCTTATGCTCACATTTGGATTTTCTATGTCCCTGGCATTATCATTTTGGGAAAGAATCCAGCCAAACTGGAGCACCTATTGATTTTAATAGGATAATTGGGACGTGGGGCAGCTGATGGGGGAAAGTCTCTTAATAGGATAATTGGGATGCACCTCAAAGTGCAAGTAGATAAATAGGTATCGTTCTGGTGGGAAGGCAAACAGTGTTTCCGTGTGCTGCTCTGGTTCGCCAGAAGCGGCTTAGTCATGCTGGCTACATGAACGGGAAGCTGTACGCCGGCTCCCTCAGCCAATAAAGTGAGATGAGTGCTGCAACCCCAGAGTCAGTCACGACTGGACCTAATGGTCAGGGGTTCCTTTTCCTTTAAGAGTATAATACAGGGGGGAGTTTTTGTGATGACCCCATGAATATGAATGGAAGCTGCATTCTCTCCCCATGGAAGGTAGTAGCATTTCAAAATACTTCACTTTAGCCAGAGTGTGCCTTTGATTTTTCAAGGTGAAACACTCAGGCTGAAGATTTTAAAACATTGCTGACTTGCAAACTTTTCGTGCCAAAACCAACCAACAAACAAACTCTTTTTATCATGACTCATTACAGTCACATTAATAATGCTTCTAATATTAGATAATTACTGTAAACATGATAAAAGGATGATACATGCTGATGGCAGTCTTAAGTGGGCTTAAATGAGAGGAAATCCCATTGGTCACTGCAGCCTCTATGTATGTGTGCTTTTAAAACACCCATTTTTTTTGTAATTTTTTAAAATTAATTTTCCACAGTTAAGTTTTCACAATGAAAAACAAAAATTAACTCACATTTCTAAAACACCCATTTTACATCGAAAACAGATGCCATAGAAAGTTGTAAGCATGACAAGCAAATGTGTCAGTTATGATTTTTTTTTGAAAATTCGCCAGCAAATACGTGTGAATTTCTCTTTATATATCCATTTTTCATATACATGTTTTTGCAAATCCATTTCTCTTATTGCAATGAATCTTTGTATGTTATTTTTACTAAAATGTAAAATTATAAGCACACTTTGCCCTGGTATATGCATTTTGGTACATCTTACTTGCTTGGCTAACTGCATTGCAAAATTTGGAGGCATGGCAGTGGATCTCTAGATTTTGGTTTGTGTCGTGTTTCTCAAAGCAAGAATATTGTTACGTTTGCCTTTAAATGTGAACCGAATCAGATTTCTCCCCCATCCCTGGGTTGTGAGTGTGAAAAACAGAAAAACATTATGCACCTGAAGTCATATGGTTGATTTTTCAAAATGGTGTTGTAGAGTGGATTGGAGGATAGTGTGGTGTTTCACAAACCTTTGTATAATACAGTTAAGTTGCTCGCTCCTCTGGTGTGATTCTGCTGTTTATCGAGTCACACCAGTGGTGCGTCTAACATTGGTATTGCATTTATACCAATCGATGGCTTGACTGCATTTTGAATTGGGTGTAGAGTCCTGGTTACTGCAACACTAAACAGATATTGTAGAGCTGGAAAAGGTGCATAAAATGGGCTAGAGCAACTCCACTATGAGGAGAGGTAACAACCTTTGGGCTTTCCAAATTAGATAAAACGAAGTAAGTAATGGGGATATTGTAGAGGTGTATAAGAATTAGGAAAGGTGTTGGGAAAGGTGGTAGGGCCATTTTTCTCCCTTTTTCATACAATACTAGAACCCAAGGTTTTCCAATGAAGCAGAATGCTGGGAGATTCAGGATGGACACAAAGAAGGGATGTACTTCTTCACATAGTGCATAATTAAACTAGGGAATTTGCTCCCACAAGGTACAGTGATGATGATGATCACCAACGTGGGACTGCATTAAAAGGGATAAGTCAATTTTATGGAAGATAAGGTTACCAGTGGCTTCTAGTCATGATGGCTATATGCTAAGCCCAGTCCCAGAGGCACTATGCCTCTGAATACCACATGCTAGGCAAGTGCTGTGATCTTCATATCCTGCTTGCAGCCTCCCCATAGTCATCTGATTGGCCACTGTGGGAACAAATTGCTGGAACAGATAGGCTTTTGATCTGATCTAGTAGGTCTCTTCCTATGTTCTTAAGGCCTTATTGTCCTCTCAGACTGAATACGACACCCCAGAGTCTTAGGCAGAGGACTTTCCTCGCCTTGCTCCTAAGCATCCTACCAACTGAAATGCCAGGAATTGAATCAAATCTGGGACTCTACACATGCAGCTCTTGAATCTGGGACTCTACACTCAGCTCATGAACTCTGGATTCCCTTTGCATGTGACTGTACATATAAATAGGTAGCTTAAGCATGGCTGGGACGCGGGTGGTGCAGTGCGTGAAACCATAGAGCCTAGGACTTGCCAATCAGAAGGTCGGCAGTTTGAATCCTGTTGCTCAGTCCCAGCTCCTGCCAACCTAGCAGTTCGAAAGGATGTCAAAGTGCAAGTAGATAAATAGGTACTGCTCTGGCGGGAAGGTAAACGGCATTTCTGTGCGCTGCTTTGGTTTGCCAGAAGCGGCTTAGTCATGCTGGCCACATGACCCAGAAGCTGTATGCCGGCTCCCTTGGCCAATAAAGCGAGATGAGCACCGCAACCCCAGAGTCGGCCACAACTGGACCTAATGGTCAGGGGTCCCTTTTCCTTTAAGCATGGCTAAGTGTATCCAAAAAGAAAAGAAAAAGAATCCCAAATAGGTGCAAAACTAGTGGAGTTGCCTTAAAGGACCAAATGCTCTCCCTTGCCAACAAAGAAAAAATACCAGTTACTGACCTTTCCCCTCACTACCAGCTGCTTGAGTTTCTGCCTGTTTTGATTATAGAAATAACATAAGAAAAGATGTGGTCCTCCTGATGCTAATCTCCCGTCATCCTTTTCCTTTGGCCATGGTGGGAGCTGAAGTCCTACAACATTCGGAAGGCGCCAAGTTAGTGACAGCCTGTTCTGTAGGCACACCATTTGGCTCTAATGTTTGGCTATGCCACTGTTTGTGTCTCTGAAACTCAAGACTGAGGCTTGTAAGTAGAATTACTGCTAGAGAGCCTTTGATTTGGGCGTAGCTGGTTCTTTTATTGAATCTGCACCCCTTTTAGAGAGCCACGACTTCCTTCACAAAGACCATAGTCCAGAAGTAACTCATTTGTGATTTCATTTCAGTGCGCATTGATTCATGTGCAATGCGTGTAAGATTGAGCACCTCTACTGATGCACATGGTATAGAGCAATCTTACATTGGCCATGGCCATGGTGACTGGGGGATGATGGGAGTTGGAGTCCAACAACTTCTGGAGGGATACAGGTTCCCCATCCCTCATCTATGAAAAGGTTCCTGCAGCAGCTCCAATCCTTCTACAGAGGCACCTCATTACAGAACTCTCAACAATATTGATGCAAAAATGGAAAAGCAAAGGAAAGAGGAAGCAGACTCGTATTCATTCTAGTGCCATTGTAAACACACAAAAAATATATTAATATTTCTTTTCCAATGTGGAAAAGAAAAATCAATAGAGAAAGAAATATTATTTTTAATCTTCTAAGTGATTTTTTTTTTTTACAAACAAGGAGAGAAAAAAAGGAAAACCATGAAAAAAGACTTGCCAGTGTCCTTTTAACCTTTATTTATTATCACTCAGTCCACATCAGCCCATGACTGCATGATAATTTGGGATTTCATTTTAATTTCAGTGTATCATATAATTCAACACAGCTTTTCACAATATTTTTTTCCCCACTGTAAACTTTAAAAATCTCTTTAAAGGAAATGCATCAAGGAGAAAGCCCCCAATACCCCTTCTGTTGCAGTTACTTAATTTATAACATGAAAAGGGTTTGTGCTAAAATATGATAAAAATAAAATCAACACACTTCAAAAAGGGAATATTCTGTAATAAAGCGTCTGCAATAAAGGGTGGCTGTTTCTGTGCTTCTCTGAGAGTTTGCCTGTGCCATGCATTAGAGCGCAAGCTATTTGGGAGGCTGTTGCCTTGATCCAGCACAGGCAACCCATGTGCAAACACAGATTACTGGATGTAGATTGCCCAGCTGCTTCTCTCCCTGCACAAGTGGAAAGTTGTCTCAGGGAGAAGAATACTCAGGCAGAGGGAGGGAGACCCACACCTAAGGGTGAGCATGGTTTTCATTGCTGAATGAAAGATTAGAGGACAAGGTAGTATCCAAAACAGCATTAAGTTACAGCCCCATCGGTGCAAGGATTTATGCTTGTGCAATGGGACTTACCCCTGTCCTTCGCCCGCATGCCCCATACATCTATTCCAAGGGTTCCCCCAACCCTCCAGAGCTGATTTGATGAGGGCATGGGGCAGGAGGAGAGGGGCAAAGCCCTGTTGCACTAGCAGGACTCATTGTACTGGCTCCCGCTAGCTCAACTATTTAGTTAAATCTGTGTTTATTACATGTTGTGGTGTGAGTGAATGCAGGAGCCTCCTTTCCCTAATTCTGGCAGTCCGTATTGCTAGAACAGCCATCACTGGTCTTTTTGGTGGTGGTGGATCCAGCAATAAGGAACCGTCTTCAGCCCAAGGGCTACATTCACTTCTGAACAACCTTCCCAGAGCCTGGGTGGGGCCAGGGTCAAAACTGGGCAGATGCAAGCTTGTTTCTACCCACCCTTCTCTAGCCTCCATTCAGTCAAATAGAGGCATTACCAGAATCTCATAAACCCTTGGGGTGCAGAGGCAGAGGGATGTGTGTCACAAGAGTGGAGATTCTGCTGAATGGAGCCCTGTGAAGCAGATCCTATTAGGAGTTAGTTTGTTCAACTATTGGGTTAAAGCACAGCCCTGTTGTATGTATTAGATCAGGGTCGTCCTGTATGACGGCTGTGTATGTGTGCTTTAATGAACTGTGTAGGGTGAAGATTGTGAGTTGTTGGGGGGGGGGAGTGTGTGTGTAAGAACTTCTTATTTCTTTAGTTGCTATTTTGTTAATATTGTTTTGCAGATTATAAAAGCCTCATTGTGATATGACTTATGCTGTAATTCTTATATTTGGCTTTTTTAAAAGTTGCTGGTTTGTTAATACTGTTTTGTAACTTGTAAGCCCTTTACTGATGGTCTGTTTATTATATTATATGATTTCTGCTGCACTTGTGATTTTCTGTTAGTTTATTGCTATTTATTGTTTGTGAACCGCTTTGGGGTTCATTTGAATGGAAAGCAGCATTGATATACAGCAAATCAAATCGTATCTTTGGTCCACTGGAGGTGTAATTTGTAGCTTCCATGGATATGCAGGTGGGTGTGAGTGCTGGTGGAAACTGGGAGCCCAGTAGTGAGCTGCAGGTGGGTTAAGGATCTTTGAGCGATGCTCCCTGTGGACTCCAAAGCATCTCCAGATCCTAGCATTGTGTCCCTCACAAGTGGTTACTGGGGAGCTCCTCATAGGAGAGTCTACAGAGACAGAGAGACCATTGCAAGAAAAGCAGGGAACAACCGCAGCACGACTTATGCCAACCACACCTTGGGTGCACTTCTTTTGTTCCTCTAGGCACAGAGCAAGGAACTCAATCAACTCACAAGCATCTGCTTACATAGAGGAATATCTCACTCTGTGCACACGGCTCTTTGAGCAAAAGTGGGGAGAGGGGAAAGTTGCTAATACAAATGGCCTAGGTGATGTATGGCTAGGACTCCATTTGATTGCTGCCATTTTTCTTGCCAATTGTTACTGAATGGGAAATGGATTCCTTGTTTATTTTCCACAATAATTATTGACCAAAAAAAAATTCCACAACATTAATTTGCTTAATAGCACCCTGCTGCAGATGGCACATTTTGCCCAGCGTGTTGGCACTGGTTGTGGACATAAGGAGCTTCATCTATTTATGTCAGCATTCATCACCAGCCCTGTTTATCAGAGGGCTCCTTAAGTAACCGACACAAAAGCCTTGTTTACTTTGAATTGCCAGCCATCTCAGAGAGATGTAGAGACCTTCTTTGCCATCAGCCTGAGGCACTGCCAGTTAGGCCAAAATGAAGGCGGGCAGAGGGCAGACACAGCAGGTCTGGCTCCCAGATCATCATAGTTTTGGTGTTATTTTGTGTTTTTTTAATGCTGCCACACACACACTTGCTCTCTGAGGACGTTCACTCAGGGTTAGGCTTGTGGACAAATTAAATAAGGAGTTACCAATCTATGTATTATATTATTATATGATATTAAATAATATTGTGTTGTGTTGTGTTGTGTTGTGTTGTGAAGTGAATGGCTTTTTTAAAAAATTGTATTTTATTGATTTTCATATAAATGAATTAGATATAAAAAGGAGAAAATTAAAAATAATATTACCAATAATGGCAACAGGTTGGAGTACAGAGTCATCACAAACAAAGGGAAACTATAACAGAAGCAATCCCAGCTGTGCTTCATTGGATGTATAGTAGTCAGTTGAAACTGCCATTTCACAAGTGTTGCTGGTGGATGGAAGCTGTGTCCAATAGGTATTCAATAAGAGGATATCATGTTGCATAAAAGTTTGTGTTTTTCTTTCCAGTACAGTGCTCTCATTGTCCTTAAGTATAATGTACCATATCTGAGACAGCCAAGCGTCAAAGAGATTTACATGAAGAGTCCTCTCACAACGGCCAATTATTAATCTGGCAACAGTTAACAAATGGGTAAGAAGTTATTTATTAGGCATTCCCTTGACTGCTAAAGGAAAATATGATAATACAGTGGAACCTCAGTTCCCAAACGCCTCCGTTGTTGTATATTTCGGTTCCCAAACGCCGAAAACCCAGAAGTAAATGCTTCTGTTTTCGAACATTTTTCAGAACCCAAACTTGCGATGCAGCTTCCACTGAGTGAAAGAAGTTCTTGCAACCAATGGGAAGCCATGCCTCGATTTTTGAATAGGCTTCTGGAACAGATTTCGTTTGAGAACCGAGGTACCACTGTAGTGCTATTTTGGGTTCCGATTGGACCAGCTATTTCATAATCTGGTTTGAAATGGTTTTTAATAGCACTGCAATGTTTTTACTCTCTGTATTTTAATATATTAGTTTTTCTATAGTTGTAATTTTACTATAGTTTAATTACTTTCTAGCTTTCTGTGTTTTATCCATATTTATTTTAATCTAGTCCCCATTCTGGGAGAAAGGTGGGATATTAATAGTAGTAGTAGTAATAATAATGTCTCCTGAATTCTGTATCCTGAATTCTGTATCCTGAATTCTGGAGAACTTTGAGCCTGTCAATATGTAGAGCCTATTGTTGATTCTAAACTGCAGATGAGAGAGACAAGAGTATTGTCAGCACCATAAGCAGGACAGAAGCTGGACTGCAGAGATTCATGTACATCTGTAAACACAGAGCAATAACTTTCTTAAGAAGCTTCACCCAAGCAGAAGATTGAAGATGGAACAGTTGCTAGTCAGAGATCGGTATCAAAAGGAAGTTTCTAAAGCAGAAAGGGAGAAGGCAAATTGTATCAAGTTCTCTCTCACCTGTCTAAGACCACCAAGGATTTTTGACATTACTAAGTCCAGATGCTGAAGATGATGTATCAGCTACCTTCATCATAATGAAATCAACTTAAAACTCATGCGCACTGAAATATTCACATGTATTGGTTTGCTTCAATCTGAGTTGCATTTCTGATAGCTTGAAAACATGGTCAAAGAATCTGGTAGCTCATTTTGAAGCTGCATCTTGTGAAAGATGCCACCCCAACTCTTTTTTAAAGCAAATGTAAGGTCTACAGGTTAAGGAGGCATGCTCACTTTTTGAGTAGACTGATCAAGGGAACAGGGAAAGGCAGAAAATACGTAAGATATTTTTTTTTAAAAAAATGTATTATTGTTTTACAAATATCAAAAACTTTATAGATACTTTTCTGCATGCATTCAGTGTTCAGGATAAAATAAATAAATGTAAGATGGACCATAAAGATGGAATACATTCTTGCAACTGCAGTTTAATTTGCTGGTCACCACCCGTGGTGCTCAGAGAACAAAACATAGCCTGTATTGATTCATTTATAGTTCACTTGGCCCTGTCCAGATGAGATAGCCAAGTGCCTCAAATTTCAAGTCATTAAAAAATTGAAATGGCAAAAGAAGAAACAGATTTGAATTACAGGAGCCTTTATCTCCTGTTCCATTCTGGCCACACAGTCCCCTTGTAAGGTACAAAACAGATAAGTCAAAACAATGTGTGCCATTGTTGGGGAAAATGGCAAGCCTAATTCCTTCAACTGCTGGTCTTGGGGGTAATGGTGCCACATGGGTTGTACTGAATGAGAAATGCAGAAGTGGTGAAATAAAATGAGATGGAATATATTCTTACATGTCCAAGTAGATCTGTTGGTGGTCATAGCTGTCAGCAGCACTTCTGAACAATTCCTGGAATAGGGCAGGATCTAAAACAAAACACTGTGCTTTTTGTTGTCTCTCATTTTGTGCCACCAATGTAGGTCTGGATGCACAACTCGGAGAATTAAAAAATGCCACTTTCTACAAGGCCAAAATAAAAATAAATAAAGGCCGCTAAAACTATTATGTTTATTGTGCAATTAATCCCATTGTTATTATCTTAGTAGACTGATCATAGCAATTCCAAATTAGATATGCTTGATTGTGGTCTCTTTTTTACAATTGTTTATATTCTCACATTGTTGTGCAATGTTTTTCTTTTCTTTTATCTCTGCTCTGAGCTGGCATGGCAGACTATGGCCAAGAAGAATCAGGTTCAAATCACAGATCATCCAGGAAACTCTCACTGAGTGGCTTTCTTACTCAGCCTAAACTACCTTATAGGGTTGCTGTGATGGGGTGGTAGTGGGGAAGACCTTGTAATCTACCCTGGGTTCCTTGGCAGAAGGGTTGAATAAAATAAATAAGCCGTGGGTATTCTTCTTTGGGAGTTGTGGCTGACTCTGGGGTTGCGGCGCTCATCTCGCTTTATTGACTGAGGGAGCCAGTGTACAGCTTCCGGGTCATGTGGCCAGCATGACAAAGCTGTTTCTGGCGAACAAGAGCAGCGCACGGAAACGCCGTTTTCCTTCCCACTGGAGCAGTACCTATTTATCTACTTGCACTTTGACGTGCTTTCAAACTGCTAGGTTGGCAGGAGCTGGGACTGAGCAACGGGAGCTCACCCCATCGCGGGGATTTGAACCGCCGACCTTCTGATCGGCAAGTCCTAGGCTCAGTGGTTTAACCCAGAGCGCCACCCGCGTCCCGACAGTAAAGCATATAGCCACTCTTTAAAGAATGGCAGCATTAGAATGAGTAGAATTATTACTACTTGGATGCAACTTCTATTTCCTATCCTGCTGTCACTGGTATTTATTTATTTATTGCATTTATATCCCATCCTCTCTCATGAAGGAGCCCAGGGTAGCAAACAGATCCACAATTTAAAAACAAAAAGGAAGTGAAAACATTCTAAAACCGTTTCGACATTCCCAAAACAACTGCAGCTAAAAACAGTTAGAGCTTTAAAAAACACAATTCTTCTATCAAGCGATCTCAGGATTGTCAAGAACAAAATTCTTCAACCATCAAATGACTGTATAAACAGGAATGCTTTCAGATTTCTCCTGAAAATTAATAATGATGCAGACGGATACCAAGAACTTGTAACACCTCTGACACACTCAGGGTTCATCTGTAGTTTACTGGCCCACATCTATCCTGCCTCCTCTTCTGATGCAACAAAATCTACATACTGATGACACCTCACTCCACTTCTCCTGATGACAGCTTCCAGTAGCTTCAGGTAGATGTTAACAGCACCGGATTTAGGGTGGTGTTGGCAGTTCCTCAGCACCTGGGGTTGAGCTGATGGGATGCAAAAATGAAAAGACCCATAATTGAGAAGATCCATATGGGGGCACTCACATTTTAGCCTCACACAGGGTGCCATATTATGAAAGATAATAAAGTCTGCCCCTGATGGTAAGTAGCATGGGTGACAAAATGGAACCATGTGAGTACCATGGGACAATTCCCATGGTCCCTAACAATAGCACCCCACAACTGCTTTCTGGAAATGACCCCAAAGGTAATACAGTGCCCCAAATTCCCACCTCCTGGAGCTGGTCTAGAAGTGTGGTGAACCTGGATGGACGGAAGACCAAAGTACCCCTTTCCATTACTGGAAATAAAGTTGCCATTCACACATAATTTGGAAATGATATTCTTTTTAAAAAGCCTTGTTTCTTAAAAACAAGTGGTATGGTTATGGAACCCAGTTCTTTAACTGAGTGCGACGTAACAGTGAATGCCTTTCTTTTAAATTCACTCAATAGGAAAATGATCTACGTACAAGTATATCTCAAATGCGTAACAGTTTTTTCTCCTTGACTTTTGTTGTTATTCCTTTTTTTGGAGGTGGGGGGACGATGGAGATTTTGCTGTTGTACCATAAATAGCACCTTAAACATTCTATTAAACCAATTGGATAAAATGTGGTCTGTCTAGGTTTCCAGCTCACTGAAATTGACACCCACCCACTGGCTTTAGACCAGCCTTTCCCAGGTGCGGTCTTCATGCTTTGAACTACAACTCCAATCAGCTCCAGTCACCTGGCTGATGAGACTTGTAGTCCAAAACATCTGGGGAGCACCAGGTTGGAGAAGACGAGCATGTTATGTAGAATGGCTAATGTATCTTGCATAGGAGTATATTTGCTTGCTTGCTTAGCAATGACAGACAGCTGCTAAGCTCAGGCTTCTTGTCACCTTGTATATTTAATGTGTGTCCATGTTTCCATACATTTTGATCATGATTGCAAGCTCTATTGTACCTGATGGCATATGCATGTCATAAGAAAGGGCAAGATGGGGGGGGTGCTACATAGGGTGGGAGATTTGATAGAAGAGCTTTGTGTCACATGAATAGGGCGGTTGTATTATATACATTCCCCTGCTCCAAGCTCCAGATGATAGAAATCCTATAATCCCACTCTGCTTTAATACTGGATTAATGTGGATTTGTTAATAAAAATGCTGGTGAAAATGAGAATAAATTGTAATTAACTCAAACTTCCACTCCTTGCATGATTCTCTCCCTCTTTTTTTTTTTGAATATTTTTTAATAGAAAGGAGGAATCGCTTTAGATGCTGCACACTCCTGCAGCAAGAAGGGATCTCTGGCACAGAGATGAGACCTTTGGAATCGATGTCTGTTTGGCTGAGCTGGCAGCTGAGGCTGCAGCAGGCACAGGAGCAGTTCCATACAGGAATGGCATAATGACCAGGCTGCCTTTTAGGGGCTTTGAGAAGTGCTCTTTGATATTAGCAGAGCATAATCCCGAATGGATATGGCAGTTTATTTCAAAGCGCATGTACCAACAGGCAAAGTATTGTCACAGGCAAATATAATGAGAACAATATGAAAACTACTTATCGTACCCACTACAGTAGGTTTAGAATTACGGCATTAATGTTGCTACCTGCTCAACGGCATTAAGAGATCATGCTTTGCATACATGGGATTTCTTACGAGATACTCCTCTGATCTGAAGTCTTTATAGGCACAGAGACATGCAGAGCACAATGCGGAGTCATCCAGCTCGACATCCTGCCTAATCCTTGCACAACCCCATGGAACTCTTGCCAGAAATGAGGGGAAGGGAAGGCGATTTAGCCAGGCATCCTGTGCAAACAAGATCGCTAAGGAGTTAGGTACATGCAGGAAACCAACAACCACATAAATGCCTAGTCCAGGTGTCTGACGCTGGTTGTGGTCACCCAGTTCTGCAGAAACTCATCAGCATGATAGACTGGGAAATAACAGTGTTATGCTATTGATTGCTCTTTTGCTAGAATATATAGGAATCAGAGATAGACTGTCTCTGAACTTGGAAGTTCTATTTTTAGCCTGGCTTGGCTAACAATCATTGGTTGGTTTATCCAGTTATTTGAATTTGACAAATCCGTTTTCAAATCTATCTATGCTAGTGGCCATTTCAGTTTCCTATAGCGATGAATTCCATAAGTTGACAATGCATGAAAACATTGCTCTTTTATTTTGCCCTTTATCTATTGCCAGTCACCTTCATTGGATAATCCTGAGATCTATTCTGTTAAGAGGGAGTAGATAATCACATACATGAACAGTGAACATGGAGCAGAATGTATTTATGTAACCAAAATGGCACCAGATGGAAATTACCAGCAGGCTTGGAAGAACCCGAAGGTTTGTAGAAGTACCAAACAACAAAGCAGCTTTTGTGTTTATGTAATTCTTATTTGTATAATTTATTTTGTTGGATGATGGGGGGGGGGGGAGTACAAAACAACTTGGGTGTGGGGGTGAGGAGACAACCTATGGAGGGAGCAGCGCAGTGTGAAGTGAGCATGCTCACAGTAAATAAATGCTGTGTCTGCTAGTAAAGGGGATATGAAATGCAGAGGAATGGTAGGAGGCACCAGCTGGGGAACCTCAAGGGACAAAAGCTCGGAGCCAGAGGATTGATGGTGGGACAAGGGTGAGTGGTCAGAAGGAGAAGGCTGGGAGGAGGAAGAGGAGGAGGAGAAGCAGAGGCAGGTAACAGGGTTTAGTGAGCAGGGAGAGTCTGTGACAGAGAGCAATTCAGACTCCGAGGGTGGAGAGGAGGGCCAGGAGATAGAGATGAAGCAGGCTGCTGAAGAATCCAAGGAGACTTCCCCTCTTGCTGCACTCAGCTCCTGTCCCCCTGGTCTTCCAGAAGAGGAGAGGCACAGAGACAGATGTATCAGATTGCTTGAGAAGGACCTGGAAGAGAAAGAGACTGAGGCAGCTGTGGAGAGGCAGGGAGCTTTAGTCTTCACATTTGCCTCATAGGGGCAAGACCTGCTGTAGAGAGTTACTGTGCTCATTAGGCCTGGCCCTCCTGAGCTAGACCTTGTTTCTTCTACTAAAGAGTTAACTTCACTTACTCTGTACGATTTATTGCTGACCCACTCCTGTCAGTGGCCCCGGAAGGCAATACATAAGGCAATACAACCCTTGGAGAACCAGTGTGGTGTAGTGGTTAAGAGCGATAGACTCGTAATCTGGTGAACCGGGTTCGGGTCTCCGCTCCTCCACATGCAGCTGCTGGGTGACCTTGGGCCAGTCACACTTCTCTGAAATATCTCAGCCTCACTCACCTCATAGAGTGTTTGTTGTGGGGGAGGAAGGGAAAGGAGAATGTTAGCCGCTTTGAGACTGCTTCGGGTAGTGATAAAGCGGGATATCAAATCCAAACTCTTCTTCTTGGGCTAAAAAGAGGTTCTCCACCCTTACCGTAACCATTTCTGAACTAGGGGATTGATCAGCCTGGGGAGTCAGCCTTTTCAATGGAACCCCCCCCCCAATGGTGACTCTAATAATTGCTCACGACGTAAGTGACGTTTGGTCCAATCTGTTTTGAATGAAATAATAAATAAATTGTATAACTCCCTGCAAGGACTAAGTGCTTCTGTACATTGACTGAACAAACCCCCACCCCACAGGCTTGCAGTCCAAAAAGACAAGGTCGTAAGGGAAAAGACACAAATGGATGGTGCTTTTAAGCAGCCCCTTGAATTTTACCTGGCAGCCCCAGGATGCTGTTGTGTTAGACAAGGAGACAACCCAGTACAGTGCTGAGTAACCTATGCATGGTGTAAATTGCCCCTAACTAATATAGGCTGGGAATTGTGCCCTTTATTGGGGTTATTGTTCCAACAACAGCTGACAGAGCATGGGCCTCTGACGAGGAGTGAGTCAAACCCACATGGGTAAAACACCACACTTTTCTTTAGCAAAATAGATTTCTATGGAACGGGAAGAGAAATCTCAATCTGACAGAAAGTCAGACAAATCCATCCATCCTGAGTGACGCACATCAACAATATCCCAAACAAAGTCGTACCACAGAGGAAAGCTGTGCAGCTCTGAATCTGACAAAATTAATTGCTTGTGGCAGGTCTCAATCTCTGGCCAACCTCCTCTGATTATTCATCTCTCTTTTTCACTGGATACCTGTTGCTGGAACTACTCCATGTTCTTGAGCACAATTTGGCATCCTTTGATACCATTACTTACCCCAAATGGATCACTCAGTTTCACCCTTTAGGTGGGTTTAAAGCAGAGATTGCTCTCATTCAACCCATAGGTGATAACAACATCCAGCTATATTGTTTCCATTCAGAGTTTTTGCAGGCAGGTGCTTCTCTAGGTAAACATGCTATGGAGAGGGACTTCACTGCCACTCTTACCAGAATCAAAGTGACTCACTTAACATCCACAGTGAGCTGCAGTGTATTTCCAAACTCAGCTCTTATTTTGGCAGCAAATGAGTTCAGTTTTGCCTTCCAAATTCTCTCTCCTTCTCTAAAGGATAACATTCTTGTCTCCTTCAGATTGGAAGGAAGTATTGATTTGAAAGAAGCAGTAATTGGATGCATGACATATAGTTGCACTGGAGAAGGAGTCGCCAAGGACAGTCCTCATCATATAGGACCAGGGATAGAATTTCTTTATTTAGCACCCAGTTTTGTGCTAGGTGCTGTATCGGTGAAACAACAATCACAATGGAAGTAGAAGTTGATTCTCTGGAAAATCTCTTTTCTGCTTTTGGTTTCTTAGCAGGCAATCTTTTGTTCTTGCTTTTATGTAATACCACAAGGAGCACTGATGAGTCACTGAGCGCCCTAATTCCAGGAAATGTAAAGCAAGGGGAATGGCACTCCTGCTACATAGCATCAACTTGCAAGTATGCTTTAGTGCCACCTAGCTTACTATCCGTGTAATTAATGTCACTGTGTGTTTTCTGGCCTTTAACACTAGAATTTCAGCCCCTTCCACTGACAGTCTGTCGGATCCTATATGTATCTGCTAAGAAGGAAGAATCAGTTGAATTCAGTGAGGTTTATTTCCATTTAAATGGATACAGAATTGAAGTCCTCCTTTGCAAAGTATATATCTGAGGTATTTATATAAATGCAATTCTTTGATTAGACCTACGCTGCAAGCTTTTGCTTAAGTTCTTCCTACCTCACAATGCATTTGTGCTACACTTCAATCATCCTGATTTTTTTTTTAATGTGTGTGTGTCTTCATGGAGGGTAAAATGCTAACCAATTACAATGTGTCCTTTCACATCCTCTGTGACTATTGCCTGTTGATGCAATTCATCCATGCACATTCTGTGACTTCAGCAATTTGACTTCAGTGGGATTTGCTTGCAAGCAAATGTGTTGACAGGCAGCAAATGATTTAGTGCAACTTGAAGTCCGGACACTCACCATAAGGTTATCTTGCAGTGTTACAATTTGACCGTGATCGTCAGTGATGGGTAGTGATGTCCAAAATCATGGGGGTTGTGCGGAAATGACAGGTGCCATTTTTTTTGTTTTGTTTTCTATGTCCTTCAGAGTGCTGGACGGTTGCTAGATTGTGAGGCCTCAGCCTGCAAAGCCAGTCGCTCATAGTTGGTAGGTGTATAAACAGATAATATTACATTTCATTTGTCTTAAGCAGTCTCTTCTTACAATGATTAGTCAGTTGCACCTTGTCTGGCTTAGGGAACAATTAGATTTGCCTGTGGGAGGTCCATACAAGGTTATCCTTAATTTTTTAATGATTAGCAGCCCTGGGGTGTAGGGGGTCATTAGGACCATGATTTTGAAGGATCGGAGCAATTTCTTGATTAAAATACACAGACATAGAAGCTGCTGTTTGCTCTGGATGAGGAGAATTTATAAGTATCTGTATGGCCTAGTAGGGCAAATAGCAGCTTGGGGGAGGGTGGAAATTTTTCATTGGGAGAACGATTTTGGAGGCAAGGGTTAACTCCATTTGGTACCTCCTCCCACAACTGCTAATCAATTAAAAAAACAACAACCCTGGAGGAAATCAGATCACAGATGTCCCACAGGCAGACATTCATAACGAGAGTTTATTAACTCTGCTCTAGCCATTTTCTGGTCCACTTCATTACCCCCCTGGCTCCTCGTGACATTGTGCAACATTGTGTTGGACCCCCTCAATCAACTAGTACCTCTGCTCAGAGGAAAGGCCATCTTAATGTGTCCTCTGATCCTGGACAGACATTGTGGCTAGTAGCCACTGGTAGCCTTTTGTCTCAATATTCACCTTCAGTGAATGACCCAGGTCCTAGTATTTTGAGAAAGGAATAAAAACTTTTATTCAACCATTTTTTCCACAAATAGCATAATTTTATACACCTCTATCATGTCCCCGCTTGCTCACTTTTTTCCTAAACAAAAAAGCCTCATATGTTGCAACAATTCCTCAGAGGGGAGTTGTTCCGGCCTCATAATAATTATGGTTGCCATTTTCTGAACCTTTCCAGTTTTACAATATCCTCTTTGAGGTGCACCAACCAGAACTGTACAAAGTATTCCAAGCGTGGTCACACTATAGATTTGTATAAAGGCATTATGATATTGGCAGTTTTATTTTCAATCCCCTTTCCTAATAATACCTAAAATGTAATTTGCCGTTTTCACAGCTGCCACCAACTGGGGGCCCAAGATCTCTTTTCAAGCCAGTCCTCTCCAGTTCAGACCCTATTAGTGTATATGTGAAGCTAGCAACTTTTTGCACCAGTATGCATCGCGCTGAATTGCATTTGTCATTTTAATGCCCAGTCGTCCAGTATGGAGAAAACCTTTTGGAGCCCCCCTTAATCCCTTTATGTTCTTTCCACCCAGAACAACTGGGTGTCATCAGCAAGCATGTTCATCTCACTGCTCACCCCTTACTTAGGATCATTTATGAACAAATTTAAAAGCTCAGGTAGTTCAGGTAATTGCCATTACTGATCCTTGAGGGCTCCCATTTTTTTTTTTTTTGCATCCTTCAATTGTGAGAACTGTCCATTTATTCCTGCTCTGTTTCCTCTTCCTTATTCCTGCTCTGTTTCCCCTTCTTTAATCAATTACTGATCCACCTTGAACCACTTCTGATAGACACCAAACACAGAGATTGCAGGCTAGGACAAGGCTAGCCCGCATGGCCTCTTGATTTCCTCCAGCCACTTTTTCTCTAAATGGAAGGGGTTTCTGTGAAACCTCCTGTTGTGCATCTCCACAAGCCATTCCTCTGAGCCTGCTCCTTTTCAGTCAGGAAACATGCTCAGAATAATGACTCATACTTCAAATCTTGTAGGGCTTAGCCCCCTGTTTTCGTACTTGATTTTTATCCTCAGGATCTTGGATAAGAAATTAACACAACACTACTAATTAGCCTGTAATTAGACTCCCCTGCACCTCTGCATCTGAAGCAAAATTAGCGTATGGAGCAACATAGCCTAAGTGCCCTTGTGTCATGAACTTCAGTACATCTACATACTCACAAACCACTTAGAATGTATGCCTCAGAGGCAGTATGAAATAGTGGTTAGAGTGTCCGACTAGGACCTGGAAGACAAGGACTCAAAACCCCATTGGGCCATGAAGCTTACTGGGTGACCTTGGGGTAGTTATGACCTGCCACAAGATTCTTGTGAGGATTAAAGGAGGAGGGCAATAACCATGTATGCCACCTGGAGCTCCTTGAAGAAACAGTAGGATATAAATGCAATAAATATGGATTCCTCTCCCCAGTTCTTTTCAGTTCAATTGTTTCTTCCTTGCCTCCTGTTTCTGCACCATATCCTGCTTTTGGCTGTTTATTCCTCTTTGCTGGATTGTGTCTTTAATTATTTTTTTACAAATGTATGAACTGCTTCACAGCCTGAGGCCATCAAAGTGGGATACAAGATAAAAATAAAATATTATTAATAATAGTAATAATAATACAAATCCTAAAAAAAACTTATACAGATTCTAAAAAGAAAACAATTTAATAGCATTTTTACATTAGTACAGTTAATATTTCTCAAATGACTGGGTCACACATTCTGGAAAAGCCTTCTGAAACAAAAGTTATTATTATTTTTATTATAAGCGCCTAACCATCATAATGCTGGGCACCTGCCTAATTTAGTTAGGAATTGATTCTAGAGGGCTGGAGATGCAACACTAAAAGCCCAGTTTCTAGTACAAACTAAGTGCACCCCTGTGGCTTGTGGCCCATCTGAAGAGCACAGTTCCTTTGGCAAGATATATGGGATGAGGTGGTTGCTTAGTTAACCTGGTCCCAAATTAGTCCCAATCCGACTATGTCACAATACTAGTGTATGGCATTATCAGATGCCACAAAGGGCACATTTAACAAACAAGGAAATATAAAGAATTGCTGGAACGAGGAATGGTATTTTGGTATTCCTAAAAAAAATATCCATGCAGTAGAGTAGTTCTGCTTCGGAACTACTAACAAAGGTCCTGTGTGTGCATTTCTTTTGAAAGTGACAACATATACGTTCCTATTTTTGAACGTGCGCAGTTCTTGCAGCTCTAAAACCAGTTACTGGGGAATAAACCACATAAAGCACAAGGGGACTAACCTCTGAATCAACATGCACAGGATTGTGCCATAAAGCATGTATCTTGCCCAGTGGAGTGCTGGTGATGAAAACACACACACACAAACACAAATGCAAAAACAGTTCCTCTTTCAGTATTTGGGATGTGTCAACGAATCTAAAAAAACCCATGTCCCTTCTTCACCCAATTATCTGAGCCAGCCATATCATCCCTGCAATCCTCTCACTGGAAAGTAAAGCCGCCTAATATTAGTTGGGTATTTATTTAAATGAAAGGTGACTTAATGCTAGTTAATCTAAGGAAACATCCAGCCTTTGCGAGGTGGCTATACAAGGCAGCAGCTGTTTCACGTCGGCTATTACTATTTCATCTTTTTTGTGTGTGCTGGAAATGAGAACTTAAAAATCCAAACACAGTCGGATGTAGCCGGATCATCTGAGGTTCCTATGGTCACATTTCAAGATGTGATGCATCTTTTCCCCATCAGCACACGGGCACATAGAGGCACTAATGCACATGTGCCCTTCTGACGCAGCCACATAACAGGCTCGCTCGCAGCAACCTCGAAAAAGCAATTTTTCCTCGGCATCAAAAAAGTTCCCCTTTCCACTTAAATGCTTTTCTGATTCATTTTACTTTATTTTTTTTATTTATTTCTTTCTCTGCTGTATCCTTTTCAATCTGGAAAGTGACTTGGCCTCTTCTCCCGCCATCTATTTCCCTCCTGCCACTATTCAGTTTAGGCATGAAACACAGAACTAGATTGAAAGCATTCAATGGCCATTCAATCGGAGAAGAAAAGAGCCCCTCAGAGCTTTATTAGATATGAAGATCCACAATAAAAATCAATTTCTGCCTCTTTATGCAGTTTAAATGACAAAGCACCCACCCATTCTGCGGCCATTGTGCCTCGGAAATGTAATTCAGTGCTGGAGCCGGGACCAGAGCACCATGGACTCCCTGACCTGCACTGACAGATTCCAATATGATACAGACCTTCTCAGATAATGACAGCCACTTCATCTCGCAGTAGGGGAAAAAAAAAACTTATCTGATATCTTTGAGGGTTAAAAGGCTATGTGGGCAGCATTTTTAATAGTCCTCTAAATCAGCATCCTAAAAAATACCACCTTTTCCTTCCTGAATCGAGCTTGCCCAGCCAAACCTGTTGTAGTGCCTTGACTAGTGCACCGTCCTTGCCCTGCTCTTCATCTCAAAGGCGGCGAGGACAGCATCAGGATAGGCCTTGTTGGGTGTTTGCTGAGGCCTATCCCTCAGCAGGAGGCTATCCTGGAGCCCTAGTGCCTATCTACTCACAGTGGTGCAGTAAATGGTCTTAGAGGGGCCCTTGCTTTTTAGATAACAGCGCATATTACCACGCTAACCGAAATGCGGCAAGCCAACCCTGCTGAATCTGCAGCTGCCCCAAGTGTCCCTATTTTTCTAGGAACAGTCCCGGATTTACAGAAGTTGTTCCAGTTTCTGGTTTGATTCCAGAATGTTCTGCTTTTCTTTAGGACATCCCTATTTTCAGCAGAGAAACGTTGACAGGTATGGTAAGATATCTCTATTTTCATTGAAGAAATGTTGATGAGTATGGAATTACGCAACCCATGAGCCAAGGAGATAACCTACTATACAGTGGTACCTCTGGTTATGTGCTTAATTCGTTTCGGAGGTCTGTTCTTAACCTGAAACTGTTCTTAACCTGAAGCACCACCTTAGCTAATGGGGCCTCCCACTGCCGCTGCACGATTTCTTTTCTCATCCTGAAGCAAAGTTCTTAACCCGAGGTACTATTTCTGGGTTAGCGGAGTCTGTAATCTGAAGCGTCTGTAACCTGAAGTGTATGTAACCTGAGGTACCTCTGTACAACCGTTAAAGGACATCTGAAGGCAGCCCTGTAGAGGGAAGTTTTTTTAAAATGTTTTGTTATGTTTTTATATATGTTGGAAGCCTCCCAGAGTGGCTGGGGCAACCCAGTCAGATGTGTGGGGTATAAATAATAATAAAAAAAATGTATTTTGGAAAAAGGATGTCCCTATTTTCATTGGAGAAATGTTGCAGGGTATGCATCTGGCAGTCCTCCTGCCCATTTGGCTGTGTGGAGTCCTCCGGACATATGCCCTAAAGTTCTGCCTTGGTGGTGCCACTAGCTGCTTCCACTCCTTCCTGTCCATCTCCCCCTTCTAAGGAAGTGAGCTGTGATAGGAGGAAGGAGAAGAGCGACCTCTGATCACCTTTCCTTCTGGGTAGCTTTGCTGATTTGAGACCAAAGGTAAGTAAATAGGCAGCTGCGATGGCAGCAAAGCAAAGGCTGAGGGCAACACTGTCTTTTATAGTAACTGAGAAAGAGCAATTCATTTCCAGAAACTGTGAGAAGATTCTTGAAGATTGTCTACAGCAGCTATGAATAGTTGCAGAGCACTTATCTGTGGACATGCATGATTCCTACTGAACTTTCCTGCATCCATGAGTGTTTAATTGCCATTGGCTGTGCACAATTCGATCCTTTCAACGTGAAGCTGAGCGATCGTCACTCTGCTGTGCAAGGGAGCTAGCATACACGCAAGGTAGTGTGGACCACCATCAAGTTTTATGGTTGGAGATCGTAAAATCTTCTTCACTCTCGAGAACCCTCTAACACCTGGGATATAACACTTTTCCAATACACAGTTGACAGGAGGAAATGCTATGTCCTCTCCATGCATGCTGATTGCCCTTATTTGTCCAGATGCTGCACTGGAAATGTGCCCATAGGTCCCTTAGGTAGTGGCAGGCCACCCCAAATATCATCCAATACAAATGTTAGGTAAAGGTAAAGGGACCCCTGACCAGTAGGTCCAGTCGTGACCGACTCTGGGGTTGCGGCGCTCATCTTGTTTTATTGGCCGAGGGAGCCGGCGTACAGCTTCCAGGTCATGTGGCCAGCATGACTAAGTCGCTTCTGGCGAACCAGAGCAGCACATGGAAACGCCGTTTACCTTCCCACCGGAGCGGTACCTATTTATCTACTTGCACTTTGATGTGCTTTTGAACTGCTAGGTTGGCAGGAGCTGGGACCGAGCAACGGGAGCTCACCCCGTTGCGGGGATTCGAACCGCTGACCTCCTGATCAGCAAGTCCTAGGCTCTGTGGTTTAACCCACAGCGCCACCCGCGTCCCTCAATACAAATGTTACTTGATAATAAATAGCTCCTTTTGCCCTGCGAGCTCCAGAATAGCTGAAGAAGATCCCTTTTCAGAGTTAAAAATTAGGAGACAAAGGTGTGGGGTGCTGGTGTCCCTACAGGGAGGGATGGGCTTGTATGAGCTGCACAGAGATGAATGTTCAGTGACTGAAAAAAAAAAGAGACCCAAGCAACTTTGCATGCTGAGCAAGCATGGATTTTTTAAGAGATGTTTCTATTCAGGTACAAATTACATGCCCTGAGTTAATCCTGGACACAGAAAGTAAAAACAGTTTAATGAAAGATGCTCAGGGGCCAGTTGCTGGCATGTCTCAGGGAAAGGAATGAAACCTACCTCACCCCCCCCAAATTGTACATGGTCTTTCAACGCTCCCCAGACTTAGGACTGAAAAATGTGTGGGCAGCCTCTGTGCATAAAAAGGGTCTCCACTTCACTCTCTGGATTTCCACAAGTTGGAAGCTGGCTGAACTGGTGGAGGAGGGGGGCTGGAATTTGTGGGTTAACTCTCTCTCCCAGGGCAGTGGTCCCAATCCGAATTGTCCCCTCTCCCCTGGATGCTATTTTCTGACATTTAAAGAGCCATTCACCAGGCCTTCAGGGTGCCCCCATATCTGACATAATTCCTATACAACCTTCTGTTTTGGAAGCAGTGTGGAATCTATATACTGAATGCTTCTCTTTCTAATAATGTTCCTGTCAATTTACAGAGGATTGTTTTAACTGTTTTTCAATATAAATGCAGTTGTTTTACACATGCTTTTATTGTATTGTGAAATCGCTTTGAGATACTTGATAGGGCATGATTAATAAATAAAATAATAACACATTAGGATGAATTTTAGTTGTAATGAAACAAAATATAAAGCTTAAAATGTATGCACTTACAGTTTGTTATTATTGTAAGCTGTTAGTATTGTCTTTACTGTATCTTTTCATTCATTTTAGAGATGCTACAAATGTTGCATGAATGTAACAAAGAGATCCAAGCCTTCATTCTTTCATACACTTTGTTTTCGTCAAACCTTAATTTGGTCTGGCTTCTTGTATTCATGTGTAAAAGTGAAGGTACAAAATTTGGAAAGAAAGAAAAAATCCAAAAGCAGACAAAAAACATTTGATGACAAAGCTCAGCTGCTCGGTTCATTCAGTGTATGTTCACTGTGCATTTTGAGCTTCAAAAAGTAAGTTTAATGGAATGTGGTTCTTGAGTGGGGTGGCCAGGGTGTCCTGCTTTATAGAGAACCGTCCTTTGAAGGACTTTTCAGTGCAAGACTGGTTTAAAAGGGGGAGATTCAATTAAGTTGTGAGTGTGGAATGAGGTCCACGTGCACAATGGGATTTTCACCCCCTCCCTCTCCAACATCATGCCCCTAAATCTGCTCTGGAGGTTTGAGGGAGCCCAAAGTACAGGTTTATGGGGCACATGGTGGGAAGGAGAGGGGAGGAAATCCCATTGCACACACAGACCCCACACATGTTCTCAACTCAGTGCTACGTTAAATTCCATGCCAATAACCCTAAGAAGCAAAACCAGGGACCCTGGATTTCCTCACCAACCTTGAACACCTGGGCAGCAGGCTGAGCAGGTCACAGTCTTCTCCACTCTGATGAAATGTATTTATATTTAAATTACAGCAATCATTTTTAAATGTGCATCTATACATCTAGATTAGCATATGCCATTCTTGTCCATGTCTGTGTTCTCTTTTGTCCCCTCTTTTGGTGGTGTGTAAGTGGTCACCCTCCATTCACAGTTTCAGTAGAGGCATGTTCCAAGGACATAAAAATGGCTATTGTGTGATGCTTAACCATGTCAAGAACGGACGGGAGATGCAGCTATTTCACTAACCTAGATACATACATATGGAGAATTATATAGCCCACCCTTTCCGCTGCTTTAAATCAGACCCACCCAAAGCCTTTCCAAGATCTACGTTATGTACACTGGTTTAGGATTTATCCCTAGCTTTCTATTCCAAAATAGCACACGAATATCAGGACAACTTTCATGTGCAGGGAACTGAGCAAACATGAAACTTGATGGTGCATGCATTTTTGTTCCTATCTAGGCCAAGTGTTTTTTAAATATATATATATATTTAGTATAACTTTATGTCCACAACTGACAACCGACACATATGGTATGCTACTGTGAAGCAAGAATGGCTGAAACCTGCCTTAAAAAGTTAACCTACTGTGCTTGATGTTAGGGTTGTGGAGAAATTCAATTCCGTTCACAGTTAAAAGTGAATGTCTGTAATTCACACTTCCCAAAGGAAGATGCAAATCAAAAAACACTGCCCTCATTTGAAATTCCCACTTCTCCAAATTTTACAATGCAAATCTCCAAACAAACAATGTGTACAATGTAAAGTGTTAATATAAGTGCATATATTAATGAAGACAGCATACACAAATGCATTATATTAGGGGAAATTGCTTGCAAAACTACATACATCCGTTCCTGTGCAGCACTCATCCCTTTTCTTCAGTCTCTCTCCCCCCCCCCACTTTTTTTGGTCAGTATATGGGCATCATCCCAACAGTGGAAGAGTACATTGGGATTTCCTGGTGCAGCCCATGTTGCAACTAAGAGGCTAGAGAGAATCACAGCAATATCTCCAATGTACAGAATGCATGGTCCCATATTTTCAAGACCTGAATGACTCAGATAAGGAGGGGGCAATGTACTGGAAAGTGACAAGAACTGGGCTGTCCAGCAGTGGCAAGGAGAATGCCTGATGACTGAAAAGATACATATATCATTTTGAGCATCAAGTGGAGTTGGCCTCTCATGTTAAAGCAGGAAAAAACACCTATATCCTAGCTATTATAAAGAAGGAAACACTACCGTAAGTGTTTCCCAGAGGCCCCATGCACTGTGGAACTACCTCAGCAGAGACAGTCCAATCCTCCTGAAGTTGTTGTACTACAGCTCCCATCATCCCTGAGTTCTTGGACCACAGCTTCCATCATTGGCCATGCTGGGTGTGGCTGAGTCCAGCCACACCTAGAGGACACCACATTGGGTACCCCATTCCTACAGCAGCATATACCATGCTGGTTTACCACCATTTCAGGACATATACTACTTCAAAGTAGCTTTTAGGCTATGTTGGGATGTGAAGGTGCTGCCTGATCTGTTGGTAAGCATGATGCTCACTTAAATGTTCAATATAGTTTAAACAAACTGTTCATTGCCAAATTGTTAATGTTCTGCTGCAGTGCTATTATAATTTTTATTGTGTAAAACAGTCACCACCCTGTTGTGCTTTGACTGTTTTATTTCTGTGAACCTCTCTGAGTACAAATGTATTTCTGAGAAAGGCGGTATATAAATAAACTATGACTAACAGCAACGATGTTGCAGTCCTATATCTTTTTCTGTGCGGCCACAAATAATTTGGGCAGGGGTATTAATATGGTTGAATAATTCTTAGTCATGGTGGGACCCTGGCTGTCTAGAATGGAAACCAACCACCTTCCCCTCTTGAATTGACAACTCACAAATCCCAGGCACTGCTAAACACAGCAGACCTTTCAATCAAACTATGCAACATGCAGATCCATCGTGTGCGCTGTCCTCATAAATGAGTTTCCTAATATCCTTCCTCCCCCACAAGAGGAAAGTGGGGAGCCTTTATTTATTTAGACTGCTTTTACTGCCTGATCAGAATTACCTGCCGAGGAGGTGGATTTGAATAGCATCTTATTGGGGGTCTTTCTGTAGTGCAAAGAATAGTGGGCTCTATAAATTGCTTTAATTAGACTTGCGGAGTTGGAAAAGAGAATGAATTGGACAGCAAAGTTTTTTTTTTAAAAAAAACCACAACAACCCTAAACACAACTTTGAAAAGTACAATGCGAATAAGGGGGGAAATGATGGTTTTACTCTTTTGCCTTAAAGTAAAATAGCTTTTATCTCCCTCCCCCTCCCTTACAGCAGCCTCCTCTACCTAGATAATGCATTTGGTTAGATTTATTTGCTCAGCCCAGAAAACTTGACACTAAGGGGATTATTTAGTTTTAGATTCGCTGTAGTCCATAGTAATAGCCAACAGGGAAAGGAATGAAGCAGCGATATTAGCAGGGAGATGGGAGGGGAGGGCGGATGAGGGAGGGGGTGGCATAGGCTGCAGCTAAGCAAAACTGCTTGCATAAACACCATTAAGAAGATTTAGACATTGCTTTCCTTATCATCAGCACTCCTGGAAGAAATAAAAAGAGAGAGAGAGAGAGAGAGAGAGCGCAAACGGAAAAAGGGATGGGGCCCGACTTGCTGTGTATGCGTTTCCATCAAGATTCAATAGAAAATAAAACTAGCCCAGGGTCCAAACTGCAGCATTCCTGCCGACCTCTCTTGAGTTGCCTGAGCCTCATCACGGTCCAAAGGAGCCATTTGTTCCACATGTTAACGGAGGGAGAAGTCAGCGCAAAGGGAAGAAAGCGTGTGGCTTCCAAGCAAATGCCGGAAGAGATAAAATTAGGTCACTTTTGGCTGACCAAAGAGCACATTTACATTTAAGGCCCTGTGCAGACAGCATCCTTTTAGGACGTGGATTGCCTTTGTGTTCCCTTAACAGAGACAATTAATTCTCTGTGGAAATGGGGAGGGGGGGGAATGGATGGACAAGTATCCTAGCATCCCACTGGCTGCACAAATGGCAGGCTAAACTTTGAGTGATGCTGCCCCCAAGCCTGGGACCTCTTGTGTCGGGAGGGTGGCTCATGGAAACGGCAAAAGAAATCCCTAGGAGAAAGCGGTTGTGAAGAAGGAGGAAAAGGAGGAGGAGGAGGAGGAGGAGGAGGAGGAGGAGAGGCGCAGACTTGGAAAATGGGCACACAACAGATGCAAGAATAAAACTAGGGGCAACGAAGAACATCATTACTTATCTTGCTTTTGGCCAGTTATGTTTGGTCTAATCTAAATGGTCTGCATGATGGAAGCAGCTGATTGAAAGACTCACAATACAGTTTAATGGATCCCACAAGGGACTCCATCTATAACTCATTTCTCAAAACTCAAAAGACATAGGGATGAGATGAATTCCTGTAAGGATCCAATCAGGCATCTTTTATTTTCTCTTCTTACCATCTTCTTTCATTTGTCCCTGTGAAGCACTTTGAAGCACACCTGCTTTCTGCTCTCATGAGCAACAGGCTCTTTGGCAGTGGGCTCAGGTGGCCTCACAGACAGCTGGGGGCCAGATCAGCATCCCTATTTCCACTGCACTGCTAACAGAAAAACAAAAGCAGGGATAGGGAGAATGTCTGTGAGATTGCCAAATAGGTAGGGCTAAGAAGGGTTCATGACTTTTTCTCTTTTTTTAAAGCACAGTGGGAAATAGGTGGGAAAATAAACCATATGGGTGCATGTAGAAATTACAGAATTGCATTTAAAATAGGAATAAAATCTCAATATATGGAAGGGGGAAAGCATCATGGGCTGCTCAACCGTGTGGCACATGGTCAGGGCTGGCCCAAGGCATTTTGCTGCGTGATGTAACAGACAAGATGGCAACCCTTCCCCATTCTGTGGGTAGAAGCTGACTGAACTGGCCATCGGATCTCATCTCCAGACTGGCAAGGAGGCAATGTTCGTTACCACCCCTGAGGGCAGTAGGCAAGGGGCAGGCCACATGATATACACAGTTCTGTCCTCCAACACCTCACTGCCACTTCCGACCCACCCATAACAACTGACACCTGAAGTTGCTGTCTCACTCTGCCCAATGGTAGGGCCAGTCCTGCTGTTTATGGTAAAGCATATATGCACTAATATTATTGGAGCAGGGAGAGAACAGCCTACACCACACAGACAGAAGCCCAGTTCAGATGTCATGGCAAGGAGGTGTGACAGGAGCCTACAACCTGTGCTTTCTGGAAACAATTGAATAATTTTTTTTCTTCCAACAAGCTTTCTCAGCTGGATGAATAGCACTTTTTTTTTTGCCAAGGGATTCTTCTCCATATTGTTTTTATATTTATCCAGTGCTTTTTTATGGGAGGACGCAGGCAGCACACACATACACCCAAACATTTAGTGAATCTAACAGGAGAAGAAACTAAAAATGTATTTTTTTTTGTTTCTTCTCTAGCACAGTGAATCGTCAGTTCTGTTGCTACTGCCAATGGCGTCCTCATTTCTTGTCACAGTGTTTCCTGAGTCTCAGACGGAAGTGAGCGTTTAATGTGTGAAGCAGTGTGGAATGTGGATGTGTGGTGTTTTATTGATGAAAGTTTGGCCTCTTTGAGGGGCAGTATTTCAATATGAGTAATGCATATTGTACTTTTGTCCATTTACTGTATTTATTTTTCCCAAGTATAAAATGGTGATTTTCTTGAGTCAAAATGAGAGTACCCCTAAACATTTTTTTAAAGAAAAAAAGCACTGGATTTATCTGTCATTTAAATGTCAGTTCCACCACCAAGGCAACCCTACTCTTGGTAGATTTCTGCTTAACAATGTCAGTGAGGTTATTAGGAGCAGGGCCTCAGATGTAGAACAGACTGGATGAAGGGGTATGAAGGGGCTTGGGTGGGGCGTGATGAAGTTACCTCAACAATAGGGCAAAAACCTCACACACTAAGTAAAAATAATGTAAGTTCACCAACCCACCCTCTCCCCACCTAACTTTCCCCCAGCCTTATAGTGTATACAACATTAATGTCTCACATAGAATCTAACTAATCTGTAGAAACGACTCTATGACCTGAAAATAGAGACAATTCAAGTAGTTTTGTAATCCAAGGAAACTTTTAATAAAAACAACAACAATGGATGCACTAATGGTAAGCTAACACATGGGTTGGTCATATAAATCCGTTGACTCCCCTTGGTGGCATTCTGCTCAACACACGGACTTTAGGAGTAGCACCAGGAGGCATGCAGATGTTACAGGCAAGGTGAGCAGGTGAAATTGTCCCCTCCTTACATTGTTTTATTTGCTGGATGCTGGCATGCTTTTAGGATGTGCGGTCTGTTTGTTTTGAAGAGTTAGAATGGTATTTTAATACATTTCATTATTTGTGGTTTGTTTTTATTTTGTAATCTGCCTTGAGGATCTTTGTTATAGAAAGGCAAGGGATAAATTTTAAAACTACTGCAATAAAGATTATAAATGATAATTCATGGCTCTTGGGAACAGGTCTAGCTATAAACCAAGTTTCTGATAGATCTATTCATTGGCCCTTGAGCCTCACTGGATTCCAGATTCTCCTCTAGAAAATGAAGACATGTTGGTTGACTTATTCAGAAACTCTAGCTGTGCACTACGTATGGCTTTTATCTCAAGAAATACATGACTCTGGAATGTATATATTCAATCAGATTGTCCTTTCCTTTGATCTGGGCAGTCTCTGGATCAGAGACTCTTGGGGCATGCGGGATGGGGGCCTGGTGATGTTGCGATATATAATCTCTGCAACCAAAATGAGGTTTCCCTGGAATCTGTACTGTCCCCCTTCAGCAAGTCATGGCACTTAACAGGAATCCGATAAGTCTTTAGCCACTGTTTTGTTAAAAAACCCACAACTCCTTCCCATTCACTTTTTGCTTGGGTGGGGGAAGGATAATGTTGGCGCTGTGGGAAGAAGAGCGTCCTGGAAGCTTCCCAGTGTTTTGCCAGTCCAGGAGTGGAAGATCTGATTCGTATTGTTGAAGATCCAAGAATAAGGCAAAGGTGAAAGGCAAAGAAGAGAAAGAGAGAGGCAGAGAAATCAAAGCGGACCATTAAGAAGAATGGTTATCTAGGAAGTTTGCCTTAGGCAAAGAGTTAATCCAGGCCTGGGAAGAGACTTTATTGGTAGTTAAAGCCCTTTAATGGCCTAAGCCCTATGATAATTAGTCTTGCCCTGGAGGTAGCTAATAGTGAGCCACTCCAGCTTGAAATGGTGCTTGATCCACTACTGCGGCCCTAATCCACTGCATACAATAGAAGCTGAACTAATTCACTGAGTAAACACTTTCTCCAGTTACTTACAAGCATCTTCCTTCAGCCCTGTACCAAATAGATTCACTTTCAAGGCTTGGAAAGAAAATCAACTTTTCTTTCTTTCTTTCTTTCTTTCTTTCTTTCTTTCTTTCTTTCTTTCTTTCTTTTGAAGTGCATTTGGGCTTCCTATGTATCCTGAGCAGAATCTAGATGTGTAATGGTGCATATTCTCCTCCCTCCCCCTGCAGCCACCAGCAGCCTTTTATTTTAGTTCCTAAAAATGGCTTTTCTCTCTCTCTTTAAATAAAGCGCCTCCATTCTAATTGCCCAGGCTTTTCCCCTTGCCATCTTTGAAGAGGCGCACGCTTGAAGATAGCGGGCAGTGGGAGCTGTATGAATCATCCAAAAAGATGCCAGAGCTATAAAATGTCTCCTGCTGCTGGCTCAGCAATTCCAACCGACTAAAAGCCTTTGCATAGTCCTAACAAGCATTGACTCACCAAGACACGAAACTCCAGGTATCTTGAACCCGCCCACCAGGCTTTTCAAAAAGCTACCCATAAAAAGGAGTATTCAAGTACTCAGCAGCTTTTGAATGTGTCCCTACAATGCAGTGCATATCATTAGGGTTAAGGTAAAGGTAAAGGTACCCCTGCCCGTACGGGCCAGTCTTGACAGACTCTGGGGTTGTGCGCCCATGTCACTTAAGAGGCCAGGGGCCAGCGCTGTCCGGAGACACTTCCGGGTCACGTGGCCAGCGTGACATCGCTGCTCTGGCGAGCCAGAGCCGCACACGGAAACGACGTTTACCTTCCCGCTGGTAAGCGGTCCCTATTTATCTACTTGCACCCGGAGGTGCTTTTGAACTGCTAGGTTGGCAGGCGCTGGGACCGAGCAGCGGGAGCGCACCCCGCCGCAGGGATTCGAACCGCCAACCTTTCGATCGGCAAGTCCTAGGTGCTGAGGCTTTAACCCACAGCGCCACCTGTGTCCCATCATTAGGGTTATATAGTGATAAATTGAGAACTGGACCATAAAGAAGGCTGATCGCCGAAGAATTGATGCTTTTGAATTATGGTGCTGGAGGAGACTCTTGAGAGTCCCATGGACTGCAAGAAGATCAAACCTCTCCATTCTGAAGGAAAACAGCCCTGAGTGCTCACTGGAAGCTGAGGCTCCAATACTTTGGCCACCTCATGAGAAGAGAAGACTC
Source organism: Podarcis gaigeae (assembly GCF_964106915.1). NCBI lineage: Eukaryota > Metazoa > Chordata > Lepidosauria > Squamata > Lacertidae > Podarcis > Podarcis gaigeae. The sequence continues at coordinate 63,531,822 of NC_139681.1, forward strand.
CCTGGAAAAGACCCTGATGTTGGGAAAGATGGAGGGCACAAGGAGAAGGGGACGACAGAGGACGAGATGGTTGGACAGTGTTCTTGAAGCTACCAGCATGAGTTTGACCAAACTGCGGGAGGCGGTGGAGGACAGGAGTGCCTGGTGTGCTCTGGTCCATGGGGTCACGAAGAGTCGGACATGACTAAACGACTAAACAACAACAGTGATAAATTAGGGGAAAGGCTATAGGTAAGTGGCAGAACATTAGCCTTGAAAGCAGAAGGTTCTTGGTTCAATCCAAGCATCTCCAGATAGGGCTAAGAATGTTTCTTGTTTCAAATTGTGAAGAGCAGCTGCCGGCTAGCGTAGACAATTCTGAGATGGAACAATGGTCAGATTTAAAATACAGTCAAACCAACAATTCACGCTTTGCTAGGTAGGTACATGATAGGAACCGAAGCTCACAGAGTTTCCCTGTAAGTTTCCTAGAGAGGCCTCTGTGAGAAACACTCCTGCTGTGTGCTGTGGGGAAACCACTGCATCCCTAACCCAAGCCCTCTGCCTGCTCAAGCTGGTCCTCCTTGCTGTTGCTGCTGCTTTGCCTGCCCTCTTCAAAAACTGGAGAAGTGAAAAATTCAGTGAGAAAGTGCAGCATCCACCTTGCCTTGCCCTCTCTCATCTCTAGGCAGAACTCCAGAGTGAAAACAGAGGGAGAGGGAAAGTGAAGGCACAGTGGTCATGGTGGCAAGGAGATGGACCCACCCAAGAAGCATGGCCATCAGAGGACATCTTATACAGTGGTACCTCGGGTTACATATGCTTCAGGTTACATACGCTTCAGGTTACACACTCCGCTAACCCAGAAATAGTGCTTCAGGTTACGAACTTTGCTTCAGGATAAGAACAGAAATCGTGCTCCGGAGGCATGGCAGCAGCAGGAGGCCCCATTAGCTAAAGTGGTGCTTCAGATTAAGAACAGTTTCAGGTTAAGAATCGACCTCCGGAACGAATTAAGTACTTAACCTGAGATACCACTGTATATTGTATTGCATTTGATACCCAGTCCTTCCATCTAAAGGTCCCCATCTGGTCCAAGGACCTTCAAACTCTGTATCTGATGCTGTTTCCCCATCACACTGTAAAACCTCAGTCCTAGCACAAAGTCCTAGTGCTTTTGGACTGAGCCACAGACAGTTGGGTAAAGTCTCTTTCATCCCTCTGCCTGCTTCCTTCTCCATTCACTTCACCACAGTCTCCTCATGTGCCTGGGGAACCTTTTGGGGACAGAGGTAAAAATGGGCAGAGCAATGAATGTGAACATTACCTTTGTGCAGTAGGCCAGTTTCTACACACATTTCCTCTCTATCCTTCATCGGAGCAAGCAAGGGGCATCATCAGAGTCCAATAACAGATTCCTCACTGGCACCCAACACTCAAGGAAGGCACCAAGCAGAGCTGGAGAAGGGTGTGGCTGGAGGAGAACCCAAAAGGCCGCATAAAAAGGCCTGTGGTTCTCCATCCCTGCTTTATATAATTCATTTGAGGGTGTGCGTGTGTTTTTCGATTCAAGCAGTATATAAATTTTGTGAAGCAATAAATGAAAAATTCAAAGTTGTAAAATGACAAAAAGAAGGAAGGGAGAAAAGGATGGAAGGAAGGAAGGATGGAAGGGGAAAAGAAAGAGAGGAAAATGTCTGTTATCTATTGGTACTGAGAGTGCTAAGAGAGAGGCAGCCTTCCTGGAGGCCCTCTCCTGCTATCAAAGTTGTTGGCAAGCACCATTAATACAGTTGCTTGGAGCGAGAAAAAGAATGATATTTGAAGTGCTGTGTGTGTGTGTCACACACACACACACAAAAACCCCACGAAAAATGGTAAAGAAGGAGGCAGGGAGAGACAGAGAAAGGGGAGAAAAAAATCCCTGTTTGCATTAGCAGCTGCTTCTGTCTCCAGGCTCTTTGGCAATGATACCTCATCCCATCCATTCAACAACCCATTATCATTTCCCTCCTTCCCATTATTCCCCTTCAACCTTATCAGATGCAAGCATCGCCTCAGACACTCCAACTGGAGTCTTGTAATTGTCCCCTGGTTGGAGCTCGATAGCACCTTGAACCGCCAGAGCAATCTCTGCTTAAAAAATAGGCCTCGGAAAGGAGGGGAGGAGAGAATTTGCCTGTGGCTATGTGGGATCCTTAATAGCTAACTCCCTCTCTCTCTCCCCTTCTCTCACTCTCTCACACGTGCAGAGAGAGGTATAAATGGAAAGGGAAGATTTTTTTTTATTTGCTATCCCCATTTTTTTTTTTTTTTTTGGATCAGAGGCAGGCGGATTTCAGTCAGTGTACATTGGTTTATTATGAAACAAAGGTGCATACTCTAGGGTTGCCATATTTCAAAAAGTGAAAATCCGGACACAGAAGTTGTTGAGCTCTTTTTTAGTTTTGCTTTTCGGCAAAATCGCAAGAAAAATGATGTTTTTATTCAATTTTTATGGGAAATTGGAAAAAAGGACACTGTCAACACGGGTTGCCATACACCTGGACTGCCGGACACTGCTTCCGAGTGCAGTATTTTGGATATGTCTGGGAAATTCTGGACATATGGCAACCCTAGCATACCCAGGACCTCTCCCCGGTTCAGGAATAACTGCATTAAGCAGACACTCTTATGTTAGACACTCTTGTTTAGCAACTTAAGTCATGATTCAGTCTTAAGGTCCACTGGCTCCAGAATTCTTTGCAAGGAACCAGCAGGTGCTAGGTAGCTGTCCAGTGGATTGTACAGGCCAAGCCCTATCATTAAGTAGAGATTTTCACTGTTGTGAGGGAGGGAGAGAGATGCTTGTGGGATTTTCTGCCTCAGGTGCCAAAATAATTTGACTGAACTTGGGTCCTAATTACTATTATTTTCCTTCATCTCAGGCAGCAAAGTGACTTGACCAGCCCTGCTTCTGCAAATCCCTGTTTTAGGCAGTCAGTTCAGCAGTGATATCTCACAATCTTTTAAAAAATTAAATCTCAAGAGTGCTTTGGAGAAGTGCCTCCCTTCACGCCACAACTACAATGGGTGACAGGGCAATATAACATTGGGAGAAGATGGGTAGATGTGAAATACTTGAAAGGGGAAAGAAACAGATTCAACTTCTCCCCTTCTGTATTGTGCCATGAATGAAAGAAAATTCAGCTTGCTCAGATAAGGGGCACTTGGTAACAGCTGTGCTCAGGTAGAGACGTTGGAAAGGAGAATGTAATGAGTCCAACCTGAGTTCTGGAACCACATGATTAAGTTTTCCAGGTGAGAATTAATACTCTAAGTTGTGCTACAGTGCTCCTGAGAATACATATGCCAGGTGTTATTGAAAGCAGCTTTCCTCATTCAGGAATTAAAACCTGTGATCCATTCATTGCTAGAGATCAACTGACTCTGAAGAGCACATGACTCCATGGGAAGTCTGCTCATTAGATTTTCAGCAAACAAATTATATTTGATGGCATTTGTGTTGTTGCTATTAGACATCTTGATTGGGAAGCCATTTGGGGGAAAGCAGTAGTGAATTGCGAGGTGGGGCAGTGCCAGCTACTTGACCTCCAGTCATTTCACTACAGCTTACCAGAAGGTAGATGGGGCAGGGTCGAGGTGGTGAGGTTGGTGCAATGCAAATGTGCCAAGCTGGGGTGCACAGTGGGCTTTGCTGCCTCCCCCTCCCTCTCTATCTCCCAGTAAGTAACTGGCCAGGGGCCAGTTAAATGGTGCTCTCCCACCATGCCATCTGCCACTGGTGCACAATAGAGAAGATAGGTTAACACAAAAATAAACACAAGGGATTATAGAGGAAAGCGAATCCCTTTTACTCTCCCTCCCAAAGCCCCTGGATCTATTGTCTGCAATCAGGCAGCCTTAATCAACTCTGAACCTGTAAATTTCATCTGCTTTGGCCAAAGGATGGAAAGTTATGGGCTGTTTTTAGATTCCCCATTATAGTGAATGGGGAAACGCCAAGCTTCATTTTATGTAGAAACAGATATATATTTTTAGTGCACAGGCAAATCTTGAAGGCCCCTGTAATCCCCTGGGGTAGATTTTATGCTGATTTATTCAATTTAGTTATATAATTCAGCTTTATACTAATAAAACATCTTCATGAGGATATAACACAAAAAACACAATGAAACTATTTATTCCACATAAATTATTGATTGATTGATTGATTGATTGCATTTTTATACTGCCTTTCTGTCAAGGCAGCCAAGGTGACTATATAACATATATTTAACAATTTGTACAATGTAGAAACTACGTAAGTAATTAAAAAATGTGCACCATTGAAACTAGAGAGAACATGAGGAGTGGGGGTGGGGCGGGGGGAGAAAGATGGTTTTAAAAACCTGCAGTATACCTCACAGCCAAACTAGATGTGACACTAACTGCATTCATGCAATTAATCAGCCCATTTTTATTTATTTTTTGCTAGGTAAATCAGCAGCATGGGGAAACCTTGGAACCATGGGGCTGGGGCCTGTGGTGAGTGAGGAGAACAATTTTAATTTCTTATCTCCCTATTGTAGTTCTTACAAAAAAAATATATCATTTTCTGAACCCACCAAAGAAGCTTTCATTGGCCCCATTGGCTTCCCTTGCAATGCAAATGGCTGCTCTGGAGAGGTGATTTTTGTAAGGACTATGGCAAGGTGGGGGGAAACCTTCCTTTTCCAGGCAAACTCACCATTCTCAGGATGCTCAGGCTTCTCCATAACTACTATTTACATTATCAGAAAATGTGCACAATGACTGTATGCATCTCGTTTGGCCCCTCACTCCATGCCAGAAGAGGCAAATAAGTGTCACTATTAGGATACCTGATCAAGTCATACGCTGGAAGGCTAAAGGAGGACTTTGCAGCCCCCGCCCTGGCAACTTATGGTGCCTCCCAGGGCATTATCAAGCCCCACTGAGGTGCAACATCTTGCTAACTGTGATTGGGATGGTGGTGGAATAGTTTCGGCAGTATCATGCGGCATGAATGAGGCACGAAGAATAGCAACAGAGCTCATTGGTAAATCAGAACATTAGGGAAGGAAATCAGATACAGAAAAGCCGATCAAGATTTATAGATTAGAATTTGGCATTAAAAAATGTGAGTGTTGGATCTATAAAAGCCAGTCATAACAGTGACAGAGCCTCCGAGTTTTCAGTGTGTAAATCAGTCCGTTGTATTCCAAATGGTAAAGAAGAGATTTGTAAATGAGCGCCCTTTATTTATTTATTTATTTGTCTATCTTTCTTGCCGGGGGAACTTATTGGCACGACGTGTGATTATGTTTGCAGGATTTGTAAATCTGTTTTAGGATTTGTAAATCTATTTCCCTGACTCATAAGCCAATCGAATGTTTCAGAAGTCAGTCAGGTAGTTAAATCTGATGCTAAAAGTCATGGCTTGTAAATCAAAATGCAGGTCTTAGCGCTCCTTCTCTCTCTCTCCCCCCTTTTCTTTTTCTTTTTTTGTATGTGTGTGTAAAGGATTTATGAATCTAAACGGAGATATCTGGTTTATTAAAGGACTGATTTATAAATAAAGCCCCCCAAAGAATGGCTTTGGCTCACAGCAGATGATGAGTTGGGACGTGCAAAATGGCCATGACAAGGAAGGCCCACTGCTGTCTGTCAAAAGTGGAAGGAGAAGTGGGGAGGGGGAGAGAGACCCAATATTTAGCTTCTGTGCACAGCAACAGCTTTAGCCTTCTTTAAAAGGGAAATGCTTTGTGACCCTCTACCATGGCGCTCCACAATGGGAAAGGATACCAGGCCGATTCCTCTACTTGTCAATTGTTCCCCACCCCCAATTAAGAGATGCAAGTGCCACCCCCTCCCCTACTACAAACAGACGGCCATTAAAACTCCCCGATAACCTCCTGGCTTCAATTTTTCCATCAGGGCAATGGGTGAGCATTTTTGTAATACACGCTTCACAAGTTTAACATTATAAATGTGCCTCTTATGTCTATAAAAAAAAAAGTGGGGGGAGGAATCAAATTTCCACAGTTCTAAAACTTTTTTAAGCATTTAAATTTTAAGCTAGGGATTTATAAATGGGCTATTAAAGTTTAAGAGTTTCATTATAGTGGTTTTTTAAAAAAAGAAATCATAATTACTTGAGGTGGGGAGGAGGGTTAGGGCTACTTTATTCCTGGTGGAGACTATACATATATATGAAGTATCTATATAAAAGCAGGAACTGAGCTTATATTAATACAGTTTAACTGATATTCAATAACTTCACCCTCCCCTTTTCCTATTGTCCATATTTAAATACTTCAAAAAGAATTCTAATCAAGTGGAAATTAATAGGGGAGGAAATACTGGGGCTAGCAGGAGAGGGCTCTAATCCCACTATCTCTTAATATTTCAAAGTCTCTTTTATTTTCCTAATAAAAAAGAGAGAGGGAGAGAAAAAGAGGAAGGGAGAGGGGAGAAAGTGGAATTAATCCAGTGCTCTGAACTGTCCTCTCGTCTTACCGCTTTAAATAAATTCCAAGAGCGTCTTGCATGTGAGGCGGCCAGTCCTGGCCTCTGGCCAAGTTGGGCTGCCAATTCCCAAGTTTCCTCCTTCTTCACGGAGAGCGGTGGTGGTGGGGTAGGAAAAGCAGGATGGCACAATGTCTGCTTGATGCCACCTTGGAATGAGTCTCCTTGTGGATGTGGAACCTCTGGTGAACACATAAGAGCTCCAGCACTCTGCAGTGTTGGGGACAGCATCACATACAGTGGTACCTCAGGTTACATACGCTTCAGGTTACATACACTTTAGGTTACAGACTCCGCTAACCCAGAAATAGTGCTTCAGGTTAAGAACTTTGCTTCAGGATGAGAACAGTAATCGTGCTCTGGCGGTGGCAGCAGGAGGCCCCATTAGCTAAAGTGGTGCTTCAGGTTAAGAACAGTTTCAGGTTAAGTACGGACCTACAGAATGAATTAAGTACTTAACCCGAGGTACCACTGTATGTGAATGGTGTGGTGGGAGGCACCACTGACCTGACCTCCTGACTGCTGAGTCGCTGCTTACTGAGAAGGACAAGGAGGTGGAGATTGGCTCTGCTGATGAGTTTGCACTGTGCCAATCTTTCTGCCCCACTGCCACTCTCCCTCTCAGTAAGAAGCAGTGACTCCACTGTTTGGAGGTCAAGTAAATGCCTCCCCACTGCTGCTACACCAACCGCTGTGCATGCAGATTTCCCTATCAACCACATACTGACAAAGAAGCTGTTAGTTCAGTTGAAGTGCCTGCAGAGTTTCAGATGAATCCCCAAACGTTTCCTTAGTCTAAGGTCGTGTGCAACTTAATTTTTTTCTTTGGTGGTGGTGGTGGGTGGTTATACCAGAGCAATTTAGATGGTACTTGCCAGGCTCTAAAACCTCCTTTGTAGAATCATACAGTGCTTCTCTGAAAGGTGTGCATAGGCTTGTCAGAACTGGACTCTCTTGGATCATGTCTGCAATGAGATTCAGTTCCAACCATGACCATTCCAAGACATTTTGCTGCCTGAGGCAAAGGGCAAGGCTGCACCTCCCTTCCTTTCAGGTTCAGAAACCTGACATTGGCAATGGGATAGCCTCCTTCACAGCAACTAAGGGCAGCAGGCCTGTGTAGAGGATGCATGCCAAGCTGAGTGTCACACACAGCTCTGATCTCCAACAGAAGGGAATGATCAGGGGTTAGTGAGTACAGCTGCTACTGTTGTCATGAGCACTGTGGAGACTTCTTGGCAGAACTGGTCATAGTGGGAGGAGGAATGGGATGACAGTACTGTGCTTGATGCTGGGGAGGGGCTGAGTGGCCCATCCAGAGGCATCTCTGCCTCACTGGTACCCAACATTCCAGCAGAGGAGGAAGCGCTGCCTGAACCAGCCACTGCCCCACATCCTACTAATATGATCTCCACAGCTACTGGGGATATGCCTGAGACTGGAGTGGACATTTCACTGACTGGACAGACCTGCCTCCATCTCTAAAGATGCACCATTGGATGTACTGGCATGAACAGACCCAGCCTGCTCACAGGAGTGCCTACTTGTTTTCCCAGTCCCCATTGCTCAGGACCTTAAACATGCAAATATTGGTCTTCAAAAGTAGGGCAAAGGAGGCATGTTATTTGTTAAGATGTTCATGGGCTTGCCTTGTGCCTCACCATGTACTACAGAGTTCTGCACTGAACTGCTGAACTATGTGTTCTGTAACCTGATTAAGCCATGTTTTAAAGCCATTTTTGGAACAACGCCTTCAGGAAAAATCGAGCTGAGAGTCCAAGTACCATGTGCCACCTGAGAGGTGATTGCCTCTGTCTACACAATGGCAGAACCAGCCTTGATACCTCATCATTCCATCTCATAACTGAATGAAAGCTTACTGCTTGCCTTCTTGACCGTATCAGTAGCCAAGTGGTCAAGTTCCTTCTTTATAAAAAGAAGGGGAAATAGTGTGATGCTGTTTTCCCTTCCCTTGCCTTTCCAGTGATTTTTATCCTCCCATCCTTGTAGTCCACACTCAAGGGTTATGTTCATTGCATTGCACCTGCTGGGGTTAGTGTTGCAGGAGAACCCTATCAGATCCAGAAGTCAGGTTTGTCCATTGGACTATGGTTTGTGCAACTGGTTTTCACCCTGATTCAGAGATCTGCCTTCATGCTCATTCTGAGGCAGTTTGTGGAAACCTTTTATCCTTCTTTGTTTGCCCACCTTGGACTGCCCAACACATTTGGATCACTTATGAAAACAAAAAGGAAGATGACTGGTGACAACAAATAAAAAAACCTGCTCCAAGGACTGGCTGACAGATAAATTCAGAGTTGGCTCAGTTTAATGCAAGCTTTGGTTAGAGGCATTAAAGTAAATGGTGCCATTTACAAATTAGTAAATCAGGAGGGTGTGTGTGTTGCCTGCAACCAACATGCAGAATCTATCAGTGCAAAATAAGATCAGTCAAAATACAGAAAACCCAATGCATTTCCAGGAACGTTTGCAGGAATTACACAGTCATGTATTCTTAGTTTTCTTTTCTTTTTCCTAAATCCCCCCAGAGCATAAACTTGGAAATGTGCTAGGTTACCTGCTTGTTGAATAAATTCTATTTTGCATCATCTGTTCTGAGCCAAGCCATTTATTATGGCCTCTCCAGGCTGAAATTGACCTACCCAGCTCCACTTATTCCATGTACAACTTGTTCTATTAATTGTAAATCATATCAATTTGGTGTGAGCCAGTATGAGGGCAAAGAGGTGGCACAGAAATTCAATAAATACATAAATACATACATAAAACAAATGGAAATGTGTGCATACACAGTCCTCCGTACACACATACAAAAATGCCACCCTTTCTTGAAGCAAATCAACAGTTATCAGCTTCCGTCACCAAGGGCAGTACCAGTCAGGCGCGATAAATCATCCCTAGGGAATAGGAAAGATTAGAAGCAGAGACTGAACACAATCAAATGAGATTTTGCTTGGGAAATTGCCACTGAGAACAGAAGGAAATAATCCCAAAAGACATACATTGACTGTGAGATGGAAAGGCTGAAAACTCTAATGCTGAAGGAGACCCAGGGGTGACGTCAGCAGATGTATGCATTTGCAATCTGACACAGCTCCAGTGTAATTTTAACTGCCAATGTAAATTGTAAGGTGAAGCCTTGCAAGATACCTGTGGTGTAATCAGGAATATTAAGGAATGTGCTCTTTTAAAATAATAGTAGTAAGAATAATAATAAATAAATAATAGATTCCCATTGACTATGACTGAATATTCAGAAATCAGGGCCATTGCATATTAAAGCCAAGAGTGTGTTTTGTGGGTCCCTATATTACCTGAAGAGAGATACAAATATAATATGAAAATGGAATATATAAAGGTAACTCACAGAGAGGGCTTGCATAGATGGTTGAGCAATCGCAAGCCTTTCCTCCCATTTTATTGCATGTAATATTAATCTTAGGTTAGATATGTATCTATCTTTAGAAACATAGGAATATAGGAAGCTGCTTAATATTGTGCTAGACCACTGGTCCATCTAGCCTGTCCAGGAAATGCCAGGGATTGGGACCTTTTTCATGTAAAGCCAGTGCTTTTTTTCTTCTTCTAAAAAAATGTTTAGAGGTACTCTCATTATCTTACTCATATTGAAATACTGCCCCTCAATGAGGCCAAACTTAGATTCACAAAATGTTTAGAGGTATGCGTACCCTTGCGTCCCCCCAGAAAAAAAGCACTGTGTAAAGCACATACCCTTAACACTGACCCATGACCCTTCCCTTTTCAACAGACAGCTGTAATTTAGAAACTCGTTTCTTTGTGTTTAAAATATTGCATGAGAAGCAGCCCACAAGCAGCAGCCTGGTGCCACCTCAGGTAATGGGTTTGGAGGAGGTCCATGTTGATTATCTGTGCCCATTGTGGGTGTAACATCTGACAGAAAAGAGATGTGTGGCTGTTTGAGATGTTGCCGTGTTAGCAACCCTCAAGAGAGTACTCTCTGAAGACTGGCAGCTAGCTGGCTGGCAAGGTGGGTGAAGAACTGAGGCCTCCCTGTAGCTATGGTGCCGATGTAATTGGGAGGCCCCTCTGTTTGAAGGAACAGAGTCTAGCTCAAGGAAAAAGAACCAGGAGCAAACTAAGCAGGGACGCAGATCACTTGGTCACAGTCTTATGGAGAGATGTGTTATTATTTTTATTTCAATGAATAGGAATTATTTCTATGTTTGCCTGTATACATATAATAATATGTATATGGATTTTTCCTGCAAATCGGCCCTCTCTTTTGTCTTCTTCTTCTTTCTTTTTTTTTCATCTGGGAGTTGGGCATCAATGTGTGTGTGTGCATGCGGTATGGCTACCCACTATACTTTCCATTGAGTTCAGCTGCAGCTGACCAATACAGCTCCCCTTCAGGAGGCCCTCTACATTCCCCACACCCCATAAATTGGACACAACTGATCCCTGAAGCTTTGGTTTTGGAGAAGGGGCAGGAGAACAGTCACACTTAATGACTGATCTAAGGCATGAAAATGGAACAAGTCTATTAACAGGGTTCACCATAATAACTAAACAAGAGCATAAGACAGGTCAAAGACCCACTTATTACAAACCTTTGTATCAAACAAGAATCAAGCTACAGTTTGATATGGTAGCTTCTTAACTCATTATTGTTTCCACAAACCCTAGTTTCCTGTATCCAGATAAAATGGGAAACTGGTTTGTCACAAATGGAAGCTTCCAACCTTGTCTTCTTGTGTATGAAGGAGAAGAGGAAGCACTTAAGTCAAAGTGTCATATACAGTGGTACCTCTGGTTAAGAACTTAACTCGTTCTGGAGGTCCGTTCTTAACCTGAAACTGTTCTTAACCTGAAGCACCACTTTAGCTAGTGGGGCCTCCAGCTGCCGCGCCTCCGGAACACGATTTCTGTTCTCATCCTGAAGCAAAGTTCTTAACCCGAGGTTCTATTTATGGGTTAGCGGCGTCTGTACCCTGAAGCGTCTGTAACCTGAAGCATCTGTAACCCGAGGTACCACTGTATGCTCATTCTCATACAAGAAACCATAGTTTGTCTGTATGACTGAATCAAGGCAGTGCAGAACACCATAATATTGGACTTGAATCTAAGAGACCCCTGAGTTTGGATCTACACTGCTGCATCATTCAGTGATATGTATTTTTTTTAAAGTCCTCCTGAAAATTGATCAGCATTTTAGTCCACTTTTCTCCTAATTTACACATTTGCATGTAATTTTTGCCTAATATACACATTTTCTTCAAAGCAATTTCCCCTAACACAATACATTTCTGTATGTTATTTCTGTATGCTAATATTTGCATTGTTATGCACACCTTACCCTAGCAGGTACCTTTTTGTACACATTTGTTGACCAGGCAGCTGCACTGGAAAATTCGAAGAAGGGCGGATTTCAAAGGACGGTTGTGTTTCGGTTCGTGTACTGTTTTTTAAAGTGTGAACTAGGTAGGTTCACTTTAAAAATGTGAATTGAATCAAATTCCTGCCCCATCCCTAACCCTGGGTCCAAATGTTGCTCAGCCGTGGGTTTGTGGTGTGAGCCATGCACAACGCACAGCCTTAGGTCTTTCACCTCAATTGACGAAATGGGGGAGAAATCATTATCTCACAGGGCTAGGATAAGACGAAATGACAGAGGCTAAAGAGCACTTTGTCAATTGAAATTTCTATATTAATGATGTTTAGGAATACATTAAAAAGTGTGTAGTCAAGGACTGCCAAATCACTAGCAGAGAATGATCTTTTCTGTGTGGATTATGGAACTTTTACATACACTTTGTACATTCCTGATTGTGTACATACTTGCATACCTATCCACAAATATTCCCATTCCACATGAACACATATGCCTGGCCACTGAAATATTTATACATAAAGAGACCCATTTGCACGGAAATGGATTCAAGCTAAAGAAAAGGCTAGCTGTGTAACTGAAGGAATGAACGATAAAGCAGAAGGAGTACAATAAACTACAAAAGTTAGCAAATCACCCAATCAGAATATAATTTTTGCTGGACAGTGGTGGTGGGAAAAGCCTTTCTTCCAAAGAAATGGTGGTTTAAAATTAAAATTCATTAAAGAAGTCTAGCTGACACATTTTTGTATTCTTTGAGAAAGTATATCTGTTTAATTTAATGCACTGTCCAATTAAAAAGAAGTGGTCCCTTATTACAGATATGATGTATTCTCTGATAAACCACTGATTTATGGCTCACTAGGGTATATATTTAATACTGTCAAGAAAAAAAATATGAAAGGACACCCAAAACTATCTGCTGTGCCACAGCGATTGAGTCTGAAAAGGATCTGAGGCAGCAGAGGCCCCTGGGAGTGAAATGTAATCTTTGCCTGGGATAAAAGCACACAGAACTGCTGATCTCCCCTCTCAACCCCCCCTTCCTCTCACGCACACCTCCCTTCCTGGCATAACAGAGCTGGCCCTGGCAAAGCAGAGAGCTGCACTTTAAATATTGGTGTGCTTTTGTTGCAAAGAATACCATTGTTTCATTAAAGAAATAATGAAGGATTTAAGCACAGGGATGGACGAATCTGCCAATTTGGGTTTCTCTCAGTTTCTCATTTTTGTTAAATTTAGTTTCCCTCCTGTTGTCATCAATTTGATTATTATTTTTTAAATATGCATTTCTGTGCTCATTTCTCATAATATATATTTTCTTTTTTCTTTTTCTTTTTTTGCAAACTACCATAATGCAACGAAATTTTCTACATCATTTTTCACAGATGTAGACATGTATTTTGGTGCATACTTTGGCTGGAGAATCCCATCGCAAAATTCAGAGAAGTGCCAACTTCAAAGGATTGCTGTGTTTCCATTTGCTTAGTAGTCTGAGAAGTATGAATTAAGTAGGTTGGCAAACTGAAGAGATTTTGCCCTGCTCCCTCCTGAAGCATAGATGCAAAGGCTTTCTGTTAGGCTCAACACTAGCACCTGTATCCAAAATGGTCAGAGGCACTAAAGCTTCTGCATACTAGTAAGGGATAGCACTCTCCTGCTTGGGCTCTGCTTGTGGGTTTCCGACAGTAATCTGGTTGGCCACTGTGAGAACAGGATGCTGAACGAGATGGACCACTGGCCTGATCTAACAGTCTCTTCACGTGTGTAAGTAAGCTGCTTGAAAGCAGATGGTCATATAAGACTCTATGGGGTTGTTCATAGTGTCGGTTGGTGGCTTTCTCAGAGGGTTTAACTATCAATTCCTCTTCACTAAAAGCCATAGCTGTCAACATTTCCCTTTTTTAAAAGGGGAATTCCCTTATTCCAAATAGGATTTCCCTTAAAAAAAGGGAAAAGTTGACAGCTATGCTGGAAGCTATGCTGGGATTGTAGGGAAGGGAATAGAGGTCTCCTCAGAACTCTCAGAACCTATAACAACTGCAGCACCCACAGTTCTTTGAGGAAAGCCACAACTGTTTAAATTGGTATCACAGTGCTTTAAATGTATGGCATGACTCTGGCCTTAGTCCCTCTCTGTCACCCTTTGGTATAAGCAATGGACTGTTTTCTCTCATTCAAAAGTACAGTGGTTGTGTTTGGATGTGTGGGAGCAAAGGCTGAAAAGGAGAAAGAAGAGCTCACAGACTGCCAATGGGATGGGAGTTAAATAGCCCCACCCAGGTGGGAGGCTCTGGATTGGATACAGTCCAAAGAGAGGGAGAGTCCAAAGAGAGAGAGAGTCCAAAGAGAAAACAGCCAGCTTTTTACTTGACTCTCTCTAAAGGACCTTTAAAGCCCTTCACGGCCTAGGACCCTCGTACCTACGGGACCACCTCTCCTGGTATGCTCCATAGAGAGCCTCAAGGTCCATAAATAGCAACACCCTAGTGGTCCTGGGCGCTAAGGAAGTTAGATTAGCTTCAACCAGAGCCAGGGCTTTTTCAACTCTGGCTCTGGCCTGGACCATGAGACCAGGGCCCTGCAGGATCTGATTTCTTTCCGCAGGGTCTGTAAGACAGAGTTGTTTCGCCTGACCTTTGGCTTGGAGCCAATTTGATTCCCTCCCTCCCTCTCTTTCTTTTTTCTTTTCCTTTCTCCTCCTGCGATGAGGCTACATTTTAATATTTTAATGTTTCAATATTTTAATGTTGTATTTTAATTTTGTTTTTAAGTTGTAATCATTCAACTTGTTTTTATTATTGCTTGTTAGCCGCCCTGAGCCCGGCCTTGGCTGGGGAGGGCGGGGTATAAGTAATAATAATAATAATAATAATAATAATAATAATAAATTAAAGCAGGGTTGGGGAACCAGGAACCCTCCCATCACTCTTAGCCAACATGGCCAATGGTTGGGGATGATAGGTGCTGCAGGTCAACAACCTCTGGAGGGCCACGGGTTCCCTATCCTTATTACACACTATCTCTGTGGGTCCTTCCTGGTTGTCAGTTTAAGACTGAGCTGAAGGTTAGTTTGGAGAACCCGCCTCCCTTTGGTTAGATAATGCTCATAATGTAAGAAGAGGCCACTGATTCAGCATTTTATCCCCCATTGCTATCAACAGTCCACACATACATTATACAGTTATGCTGAATGTAGCATATTTTTCCAGTCTTCAGACAACAGTATTTTCTCCCTGTGGGTATGAATCCTTGCGCCTCTCCCCATTGATTGCTGTTAGGATTGTTGTGGAGAATGCGTACGATGTGCAGGTGATTGCACATAGAGATCCAAGGCAGAAACGTGAAATCATCTTCAGCTGTGGTATACATTCTCTCTCTCTCTCGTCCTTGCTCTCTCTCAATATGGACACACACGCACTCCTACCGATGTGCCGGGCAAAAAAAAAAAGTTTTCTTCTAGGTTTAGTAGCACTAGTTCAAGCAGAATCTTATAAAACAGTGCAACCAGTGGTGCTGCAAAATAGTGTTGAAGGCACTTTTTTCTTATGTCCATGGTATCATGAGTGGTTTCGGCATCACTGGGAATAGCATGGCCTCATTTCACTACTACACATGAGGGACCAACAGCTACACTTAAATCTGAGCCTTTAAAATAAATTAATAAAATAAATAGGAGCGGGAGATTATAGCTTCCAGAGGGGACCACTGACCAATCTTGGTGTTTACTGTCATGTGGGTGGGTGGGGAAACAGCTATGCAGTTAATGGGAGACGCATATGGAGAAGCCCCTTGTCATCTGAAAATTGTAGTTCCTTGTCTAGCGGCTAATTCAGATGCAGAGATGGATCATCTGATTGCCATCAACACACTTTCAGTATAATATATGTAGGTGGAAATTGCAAGGTTGATTTCCTAGTTTGATCATTAAACTCCATACAATGCACTTGTCAAGTACATCTGATATCAAGGAGATAAATAACTATACAACTTTCAGAAGACATCTGAAAGCAGCCCTGTATTGGAAGGTTTTTAATGTTTGATGTTTTATGTTTCTATACATATTTGGCTGGGGCAACCCAGCCAGATGGGTGGGGTATAAATAAAATTATTATTATTATTATTATTATTATTATTATTATTATTATTATTATTATCCTCAGTGGTTTTGAAAAGCAGTGCATCCGTCTGATACAGCTCCGCTCTCCAAGCCAAGATCATCTCCTGTCGGAACACGCCTGGGGGGCACACGCAGCCCCCAGAATGAGACAGACCTCTCCGGGCATCTTCCTGATGAAGCGCAGCCCGGAACATTCACGAATCAGTCCCAGTGCACACCAGTGACAAATATCTAAAGACATGTGCACATTCTATCAGCAGAGTATAGCAGAAACGATCGCGGAACATGAGTGTAGCATTCTAAGTGATTTATTAAGCAATATATACTGTACAGGACAGGACGCAGGTGGCGCTGTGGGTTAAACCACAGAGCCTAGGACTTGCCGATCAGAAGGTCGGCGGTTCGAATCCCTGCGATGGGGTGAGCTCCTGATGCTCGGTCCCTGCTCCTGCCAACCTAGCAGTTCAAAAGCACGTCAAAGTGCAAGTAGATAAATAGGTACCGCTCCAGCGGGAAGGTAAACGGCGTTTCCGTGTGCTGCTTTGGTTTGCCAGAAGCGGCTTAGTCATGCTGGCCACATGACCTGGAAGCTGTACACCGGCTCCCTCAGCCAATACAGCGAGATGAGTGCCGCAGCCCCAGAGTCGGTCACGACTGGACCTAACGGTCAGGGGTCCCTTTATTTTTACCTTTACTGTACAGAACAAAGCAATCATGGCATCCTCTCACTTCTTCTCCAAGAGAAAAAAAGAGAAGTACAAAAGTACATTACAGCAGAAGAAAGATAAGACTGACTTCCGTTCTCACACTTTCCAAGCCTAGAAAGGAAACACTGACATGTGATGTAACAATCACACATCCAGCAAGGGAGGAGTGAGATGCTGACACCTCCTCCTCATTTTCATATCTGTTGTCACTTGGTTTGGGTTTGAATGAGTCAAGGGCTTGCAAGAAGGCCATATAAAGGATCAAATGAGCGCCACTCTAGTTTAGTGGTAAGACTATCAGACTCGGGCAGAAAGGACCCAGGTTCATATCCGTACATAGCTGTGGAGCTCACTGGGTGACCTTGGGCCTGTCACCATCTCTCAGCCTAACCCTACAAAAAGATATGTTGGATTGGGGTGGGGAGAGAGCCATATACACTACCTTGAACTCCTTGGAAGAAAGGAGGAATATAAATGTAATCTATAAATAAAATGCAGCCAGGCAAGTTTTGACCGATTATATGGATTAACTGCCAAAATATTCAGAGGAAAATTTAGCACTGTATAGATCCACAACATTCAGCCTGAATTTCTGTGGCAAGTCTAATGTGTGTTTATTATTTTATTTATTACATGGATATCCTTCCCTTCTTCAGAGCTGCGGTGTACATGGTTTTATTAATGCTGATGCATTCATCATCAATAAAGAAAGGGATGGGAATGTAGCATGGACCAAGCACTTTTCCAGAGTTTTCCAGGAAAGATGGGAAGAAGAAGAAGAAGAAAATATAATGTAATAATAATAATAATAATAATAATAATAATAATAATAATAATAATTATTTATACCCCGCCCATCTGGCTGGGCCTCCCCAGCCACTCTGGGCAGCTTCCATAAAAACCAAAAATACAATAAAATATCACACGTTAAAAACTTCCCTGAGCAGGGCTGCCTTAAGATGTCTTCTGAATGTCAGGTAGTTGTTTATCGCTTTGACATCTGCTGGAAGGGCGTTCCACAGGGTGGGCGCCACTACCGAGAAGGCCCTCTGCCTGGTTCCCTGTAGCTTTGCTTCTCGCAATGAGGGAACTGCCAGAAGGCCCTTGGCGCTGGACCTCAGTGTCCGGGCAGAGTGATGGGGGTGGAGACGCTCCTTCAGGTATACTGGACCGAGGCCGTTTAGGGCTTTAAAGGTCAGCACCAACACTTTGAATTGTGCTCGGAAACATACTGGGAGCCAATGTAGGTCTTTCAAGACCGGTGTTATATGGTCTCGGCAGCCACTCCCAGTCACCAGTCTAGCTGCCGCATTCTGGATTAGTTGTAGTTTCCGGGTCACCTTCAAAGGTAGCCCCACGTAGAGTGCATTGCAGTAGTCCAAGTGGGAGATAACCAGAGCATGCACCACTCTGGCGAGACAGTCCGCAGGCAGATAGGGTCTCAGCCTACGTACCAGATGGAGCTGGTACACAGCTGCCCTGGATACAGATTTGACCTGTGCCTCCATGGACAGCTGTGAGTCCAAAATGACTCCCAGGCTGCGCACCTGGTCCTTCAGAGGCGCAGTTACCCCATTCAGGACCAGGGAATCCTCCACACCTGCCCGCCTCCTGTCCCCCAGAAACAGTACTTCTGTCTTGTCAGGATTCAACCTCAATCTGTTAGCCGCCATCCATCCTCCAACCGCCTCCAGACACTTGTTGTAAGTAGAAATTCCTGGCATTATGGATTTCACCTAGTTCACTGAGGTGGAACTGTGTTCTAGAATCAATGGAGACCAAGTACTTAGGGTGTGTGTGTGTGTGTGTGTGTGTAGTCCATGCACAGTCTAGAACTATTGTGTAGGGTTTTTTGTCCATGAAAAGTGCTGGTTTCATTCCAAACAGATGAAAACCAATGTAGGCAGTCCCAGCAATAGAGGGAGGAATGTATCCACACCTCCCCAATATCTTGTGGATGAGCATATACCAAGATCACAACCAACATTTCTTTCTTCATTTACCTGGGGCATGTGTAGGGTGGAAAAGGAGTGGATAACCTCATCAAGGGAGAGTTTTCAAACTCTTATCAAGGAGGCACACTCACCCTTGTCAATCTATTTGTTTAATAAAAAGGTGAAAAAATACATCCAGCTGCCATGAGTTTTTTTGTTTTGTACGGCTAATCCAAAATGTGCACACTCTTCCATATGCCTTACCTTAAACCCAGGAAAGACTTTCCGTGTTTTTGTACATCAGAGAGAGTTTATTCCGCCCTAGACCCTTTTAAGACTCCATGCTCCTGGTTAGTGGGCAAGCTTATGTGGTGAGGATGCTAAGGAGAGGCACGGTGGCCTTCATAGTATGGTGATTGGACGTAAAAATGTCCTGCGTTGAGCCGAGACATGTTAACTGGTTTTTCAGATACCATCAACTATATTTAAACAAGCCTGATGCCTGAGTGCTCTTTGCAGCTGGTATGTTATACATAAAATATGTTGAGTCAGTGATAGCATCCTTATCGAAAGACAGAAGCCAGCAAAATTTCATCTAGCGCACTTCGTCAGATTGTTCCCTGACACAGACAGCGGGCAACTCGCTGTGACAAATGGGTGATTGCATCTGACTCTCGGGAGAGGGCTGTTTTCATTCTCCCTCACCCGCTGTCTCTGTTCCTGCATCCTCAGATATTGGCTGCTTAGAGAAGAGAGCAGAACAAATAGTTGGTGCAGCAAAGATGATATTAGCCATACCATCAAAAGGAGTCCAGTTTTGTAAAAAATAGAATGCATTTGTGACCTTTCTATTTTGCTGGCTTGAGGGGGTGGAGTGGGGTGAGGTAGGGTAGGGTAGGGGAAGTGGTCCACCTGTGTCACCACAAAAACAGACCCAAGAAGAAACATTTCTGTTTCTGAATTGGTTCCCTCGGGGTGAGGAAGATGAGACTGTTGTTTACATAGCTTCTCATGCGTCAGAGGCACAGATCATGTAAATATTGATGTAGGGTAGATGTGTGTTACAGATACCTGGAATCAATGCTGGCTTGCAGTAAACACCCGGTGAAGACATGTCCCAAATGGGACTGAGACAATCAGCAGAACACACATCCTGGAACTTCATACTTCCTGGAATTTACTCCTGAGTACTAGGAGTTGAGGAGACTCTTACTATTCCATTTGAGAGCAGATGTTAAATAGCAGCTAGATTTCTAATTCAAATCTTCATCTCAGCAACCAACTCTATAGGAGGCCTTAGGCACACATTGCTTCTTAACTTCAACAGTCTTTTTCAGACCTTCTCCACAACTTGTAAACTGAATGTGTGTTGGGTGGGAAACAGAATAATGCCTGGTGGTTCCAGGGTAGTTCCATCAAAAGTCAGCATCAGTGGGCCCAGGCATCAAAAGTCAGCATCGGTGGGCATGAGGGCCCAAAGCCCAGCAAGGGGTTCCCTGGCAAAAGCCCCCCTGCATATGCCTCTCCTCTTCATCATTCCAACCTGCCTGTCTAACTGTGTCTCACTCTGGTCCAGGAAATGGTGGTGATGAGAAGGAAGGGCAGTTGATGCTTTTTGGCTCTCTGCCTTATAACCAAGCAGGTGGCAGTAGTGTTGAAGAAGAATAGGAGGACCACCATCATTAATAATGATGTGGAGACAGACTCAGTGAAAGAAGGGGAGGGGCACAGAGGGCATGTTGCCCAGCAGGTCTCAGAAACTAGCAGACAACATTGGCATGCTCAGTGGAAGGTCCAAAAAGGGCCTCTGTGCATACACATATACAATTGGGGACTCTGTACAGTGTGGGCTTCTGATTGCATAGAAGACTTTACATGCAGACCTTCTATTGAACATGTTGGTGGAGACCAGACGGCTACAGTGGTATCTTGGTTCTCAAACTTAATCCATTCCAGAAGTCCGTTCAAAACCAAAGCGTTCCAAAACCAAGGCATGCTTTCCCACAGAAAGTAATGCGAAACAGATTAATCCCTTCCAGACTTTTAAAAACAACCCCTAAAACAGCAATTTAACATGAATTTTACTATCTAACGAGACCATTGGTCCATAAAATGAAAGCAGTAAATCATGTTCTGTACTATAAAATACTGCCAATTTAGATACAGTTACTGAACTGGAGGCCCCTTGACTGACTTCAGGTCCAGTGTTGGACCATTTCGATCGGATACTCCCTGCTGATGTGGATAGATTCCTCCAAGTTGGTAGGCCCACCACCTGCCTCCTTGATCCGTGCCCATCTTGGCTGATCAGGGAGTGTCCAGATGTTGCGTGGACCCCCCTGGTTGAAATTATCAATTTGTCCCTTGACACGGGGACATTCCCAGGGGAACTGAAGGAAGCAGTGGTGTGTCCACTCTTAAAGAAAACTTCATTAGATCCCTTAGACCTATCCAATTACCACCCAGTTTCAAATCTTCCATATCTAGGTAAGGTAATTGAGAGAGCGGTTGCTGAACAGCTTGGTAGGTTTCTGGAGGAAACATCGGCTTTAGATCCATTTCAGTCCAGTTTCCGTCCTGGTTTTGGGACCGAGACAGCTCTGGTTGCCCTCACAGATGATCTCCGTAGACAACTGGATCGAGGCGGGTCAGGACTGCTGATCCTTTTAGATTTGTCAGCGGCCTTTGACATGGTCGATCATGAGCTTCTGGACCACCGCCTCGCAGACGTGGGGATACAGGGCATAGCCCGTAACTGGCTGTGCTCTTTTATCTCTGGTCGGGGACAGAGGGTGGCACTAGGGAGGGAAATGTCGTCGCGCCATTCCTTGGTGTGTGGAGTGCCACAGGGCGCAATTCTCTCCCTGATGCTTTTTAACATCTTTATGCGCCCCCTTGCCCAGATTATCCGGAGCTTTGGGCTGGGCTGTCACCAGTATGCTGATGACACTCAGCTCTATCTGCTGATGGATGGCCACACCGACTTGGCCCCGAACACACTGACCAGATACTTGGAAGCTGTGGCTAGATGGTTTCGTGGGAGCCGATTGAAACTAAATCCTTCAAAGACAGAAGTCCTATGGCTGGGTCGGGATGGCATGGGGATGAGGGACCAACTCCCTTCTCTTGCGGGGGCCCAATTAGTGCCATTGCCTTCCGTTAAGAGTTTGGGTGTAATCCTTGACACCTCCCTTTCCATGGAGGAGCAAGTTACAGCAACAGCCAAGACGACATTTTTCCACCTTCACCGCATCAAGCAGTTGGTCCCTTACCTTTCCCGCCCCGATCTGGCCACAGTGATCCATGCGATGGTCATCTCCAGGCTTGACTACTGTAATTCGCTCTACACGGGGCTGCCCTTGAAGCTGTCCCAGAAACTCCAGCAGGTGCAGAATGCTGCAGCGAGGCTCCTCACGGGGTCTCTGCCATGGGAGCATATTCACCCAGTGCTTTTCAAACTGCACTGGCTCCCGGTAGAGTACAGGGTCAGATTTAAGGTGCTGCTTTTGACCTTTAAAGCCCTTCACGGCCTAGGACCCTCGTACCTACGAGACCGCCTCTCCCGGTATGCCCCACGGAGAGCCTCAAGGTCCATAAATAGCAACACCCTAGTGGTCCCAGGCCCTAAGGAAGTTAGATTGGCTTCAACCAGAGCCAGGGCCTTTTCAACTCTGGCTTCGGCCTGGTGGAACGCTCTGCCTCATGAGACCAGGCCCCTGCAGGATCTGATTTCTTTCTGCAGGGCCTGTAAGATAGAGTTGTTCCGCCTGGCCTTTGGCTTGGAGCCAATTTGATTCCTTCCCTCTCTTTTTTTCTTTCCCTCTCCTCCTGCGTTGAGGCTACATTTTATTTTAATGTTGTATTTTAATTTTGTTTTTAAGTTGTAATCATTCAACTTGTTTTTATTATTGCTTGTAAGCCGCTCTGAGCCCGGCCTTGGCTGGGGAGGGTGGGGGATAAATAAAAAATTATTATTATTATTATTATAAAAATTAAAATTAAAAAAATTCTTACTTGCACTGATGATAGTCATTGTTTGGATGGGGGGCTTTTATCCATTTCCGCAGTCACACAGTCAATCAATCAATCAATCAATCAATCAACTGAACTGGGATCCACACAGTCACAAAAACAAATTAACTGAAAAAGCTTCAAAACAAAAAAACACAGAATAAATAGCAAAAACAAAAGCACCAAATATAAGCTCCAAATATCACCTTAGAACATTGCAATCTGAAATGGAAGGCTTGAATTACTGGGCGGGGCGGGGGGGCAAATTAGCAGTGCAACAGGAAACATAGGGGACTCAAAATGGAGTACATTCAGCTTCTGAAAAAAAGTTCAAAAACCAGAACACCTACCGTACTTCCAGTTTTGCAGCATTTGGGTTCCAAGTTGTTCATGAGCTAAGCTGTTCGAAAACCGAGGTACCACTGCACATGTCTGCTAGCCATCTGAAATATGGTGGGTGGCAAAGGGTTTTGGCATCCATTTTGGAACTTTGTTTCCAAAGAGGCTTAGATGTTTCTGACCTTATTTTCTTTTCAACACTAAGCAGAAACTATATATATAATATGGATTTTAAAAAATCTTCTACAGCATAATCCTATACACAGTAAGTTCCACTGAGTTAAGTGATGCTTACTCTTAGGTAAGTGGGTGAAGAATTTCAGCCTTGTTCAACAAAAATAAGATTATCGATTCATATAACTGTTGGGATGGAAATAAAAAAAAACATTTTTGTGATAAAAAAATACATTTCTGTAATTGTTATATGCAGTATACATTTCACTTATGCATTCTTCAAAAGATAATGTCAGCTTATATCATTTCTATTATCATAGCTGATATTATTAGATTCTATTTTGGGGTGCCTTATAGTTTGGAAGTTACCTAAAGTTTCATTATTTGTGACTTGCATTAATTCTGATTTTTCTTCCTGCTATCTAGCAGTAGGAAGAGTTGGAAGCTATGACTTAAGATTTCTTTTAAAAATGGGTTAATTTACCAACCTCCAGCTGACCTTAGAAATTTGGAACAAGATATGAAAACAACCAATATATGATCCCAGGAAATGGCTGAATTTTATTATCTGACTGCTGATGAACTTTTGTATGACGTATTCAAAGGTTGCAGTATTTCATAATTTCTATTGGCTTGTGACACATAGAGAATTTGGGAATTTATTTATTTGATATGATCTATCAATGTATGGCTGTTTTTGCTTTCATATCTCTTGATGTGCCTCCTGGTTCAATACATTATCTGGTTCAATACATTATCCCATTTTTGTTTGTTTGTTTCCTAGTTCTTTTACATCTGCAATCCTTTCTATGCTTTGGACAAATCAGGCGCATTTCTCTGCCTGTGCTAAGTGATAAAAGGTAAAGGGTAAAGGGACCCCCGACCATTAGGTCCAGTCGTGGCCAACTCTGGGGTTGCGGCGCTCATCTCACTTTATTGGCCGAGGGAGCCAGCGTACAGCTTCTGGGTCATGTGGCCAGCATGACTAAGCCGCTTCTGGCAAACCAGAGCAGTGCACGGAAACGCCGTTTACCTTCCCGCTGGAGCGGTACCTATTTATCTACTTGCACTGCATGCTCTTGAACTGCTAGGTGGGCAGGAGCAGGGACCGAGCAACGGGAGCTCACCCCGTCGTGGGGATTCGAACCACCGACCTTCTGATTGGCAAGTCCTAGGCTCTGTGGTTTAACCCACAGCGCCACCCGCGTGCCAGGTGCTGATAGATGTTGTTTAAGAATACCACTGTAAAAGGTGGGACAACAAAGAAATTAGGAGGATGCTTTCTATTGGCTTGTTTCAAACAGGGTCTCATTGGTACAAAGATTACTGCCAGCACAATGGGACTTTCCCCTCTTTCCTCCTGCCGTATGTGTTCTAGGGGTTCCCCCAATCCTCTGAAACAGATTTGGGAATGGTGCAGGGCACTCACAGGGGGAATGGGAGAAGTCCCACTGAGGTAACAGTAATTCTTGTGCAGAGTTAGCAGAACTTGCCCACCAAGTTAGACTATTTCTCCGTCTTGCTCAGTATTGCCTACACTGACTGACATTGGCTCTCCTCATTTTCAGTTGGGAGATTCTCAGCCCTACCTGGAGATGGAAGGGATCAAACCCAGATTTTATGCATGCAATGAAGATGCTCTGCTGTTGAGCTAACCTGTGGCAGCAGGTGAACTAGACAGAATTAGACATGAAAACTGTAGCTCAGTCCTATGGCCAATACTGGGGCATGGCAGACATATACTAATCTTCACCTAGAAGATTAAGGGTCCCCAAAGTCAGGATCAGAAGTTGCAAACCTGCACATCGGACTTGGAGGTGCAAGTGGCAGAGGCTACTGCTCTTTTAAACCAGGCAGGAGCAGAAGGCCAGATTCTAAATATTTATTCCAGAGTTATAATACTGTATACCATAATAGACAGAGTCTTCTGTGACTGAAGATAAGACCACAATGCAGGGTGTGTCCCATGGACCCTAACTTGCTAGCATCACCACCCAGAGGGCTCTACCTCCACCAGTTGAATAGGAGGAAGATACAATCTGGTTAAATGACAGGAGCAAGGTTGAATATTATATGCAGCTAATAAACAGGTGCACTTACGTGACAGCACATGGTGACATGGTGTAGTTATTTTATTTCTTTAACAGGCTTTAATAATCAAAACCTCAAAGCAGTTGACATAAAATATAAAATGCCCATTAAAATTACTGACAAAAAACCATGTATTAAAACAAGCTGACCTAAAAAAGAATGCAAAACAGAAAAAAAATTATACACACGCGTAAAATAAAATTACATACTAAAATACATCTCAAATTAACATGTCTGGGTAGGCATGTTAGCAGGTGCCGAAAACAGTACAGTGAAGGCACCTTCCTAATGTCAATGGGCAGGGAGTTCCAGAGTGTAGGTTTTTTGCATTTCAAACTAAGAAAAGAAGGAAAGTTTTGTGGTTGGTGATTAGGTGATATTATGTCGCTGTGGCGGGGAGCGCTCTTAACCCTGCTTGAATTTCTTTTGGAGAAATTCGTAAAGAGCAGGCTTCCTTGCTCACTTTTCCTAGTTCGTGTACAAGGCAACTTGAAAAAATAACCAAACTTTCCCTCTGTTTTCATTACAATGCTAGAAGAGTCTGCCTATAACAGAATCCTCGCCTAGGAAACTCCATAAAGGACAGAGAACTTACTCTTCTTCCTCCCTCTCTCTCTCTCTCTCTCTCTCTCTCTCTCTCTCTCTCTCTCTCCTCCTTCCACCTCAGAAAGTAATCTCATCCTTTCGTCACATATTATTGAAATCCCAGCTCTTTTAAAAAACTCTCATTTTTGCCCAGACTGAGAGCATGTCATTTGGAAGTGATGTGCAAGGCAGGAGATAACCAGGTAGAACTCAGCGATTCGCCACAGAAAATGGCTCCATGTATGGCTGTAATGCTATCAGAGTCTGTCCCTCAATAGCTCTTTACTTCTCCTGAGCTCACAATCTGCTGATTCAAGAACTTTGTCTGGAGAAGGAGGAGGAGGAGGAGGAGGAGGAGGGGAACGGAGGGTGGGGAGAGTTGTGGCGATAGATACAGATACAGTGTTTGTGGTCCTAACTGAGCACATATTAACACCGCAGCTTTCGGGGAGCGGCGGGGACTGCTGTCACTTTCCCTCTCTCATTCTGTGTCCTCATTTCATGCTTTAGTTGTGCTGATTGGGCGGGCTGAATCCCCTCAGCTAACTGCTTAGTACAAAACAGTTGCACTTCAGTTTAAAGTGGATAAGAGCTGGCGGCAAACCAAGCACAAGTGACGGATTTAACAAAGGCAAATGTGGTTCTCTGGATGGCCCAGAAATGGGAGTCGTTGGAATGGATGATTTTCCAGTCACAAAGGAGGCGGTGAAGGGAAAGGCACAGACACTTCCCAGATGTTTCTCATTTCACTAATTACATATTAGTTTATTTGCATGTAAAACAGGGAAGAGGCATTCTCTGCTCATCTTGGTGTAAAGATTTTGCCTTCTTCCCAAGCAGGAGCCAGTATAAACCAAATTCAGAATAGCTCCCTTGGTAGCATGTTAATTGCACATTATCGTGAAGCATGTGACTATAAAGGCCCAGCAGGAGCATTTCAATCAGAATTCTTGTTTAAATTAAAGTTCCCGTTAACACCAGCAGCATGGAAGTAACATGTTTCAAACCTGAGGAGCTTCTCCCCCTCCCCCCCTTCTCCCTGCCCCTACCCCTACCCTCCCCACCCCTGGTACCCAGCAGAAATGGGTAACGTTGCTCCAAATGGACAGGAGGGTTAATTGAGTTTGCAAGGTTTTTTAAAGCCAGTGGATGTATACTCCAGAGAATGTTAAGTATGCTTAAGATGGAAACCTAATAGTTGTTCCTAAGGGGCCGGGGAAGATTCAGGGATTGGCAAACCTGTCCCTTTCAGTTTCTCTCATCTTAAGTTTGGCTCACCCTGCTTCTCCTTGTTAGTGAATTAAGAAAGAAAAGAAAAAAGAAGTCAGTATGGAAATTCTCTTCATATAGGCATTTCTCCTGTAATAGAATGTATTTTGTACATTCCACACACACCCAACATGTTTTTTGGGGCATACTTTTCACTAATATACACATTTATATTAGTGCATTGCAAAATCCAGAGAAGTGCAAATTTCAAAGGAGTGCTGTGTTTTGGTTCGTTTATTGGTTTGGGGTGTGTGCATACAAATTTGGTAGATTTACCCTGAAATGCAAAACAAACACATTTCTCCTTCTCTATTTCTGAGTGCAGGAGCTGCATTTGCTCAGAGACTAAGCCCGATGGCAGAGGCACTAGTGCATGAGGTTTGTATTTATGTAGAGATGTATAAAGGCTGACTTAGGCACAGTGTTGCATTGATCAAATTGGCTTCCCCACCCATGTTGGCAGCCGTCATAACCTTAGGATATTTTTAATATAATAAATAACAAAGCATTTGCTGTCAAAAATGTGTCATTTGTTTTGAGCCTTAGAAATAATATCCCCAAATAAGCTTTCAGTATTGATTATTTCCTGGAATGAAGTCTGGCTTTTTTGTGAATGTAAAAAGAAAGATTAAAAAAAACCCCAACCACCACAAAATATAGAATTTCAAAACCAACCCTCCATCAATGTAATTTAGCTTGAATAAGTAGAACTTGAATAACAAGAAGAAGTGTGCATGCACAAGAAGAAGTGTGCATGCACAACTTGAAGAAGTGTGCATGCACAACTTGAAGAAGTGTGCATGCACACGAAAGCTCATACCAAGAACTAACTTAGTTGGTCTTTAAGGTGCTACTGGAAGGAATTTTTTTTGTTTTTGTTTTGACTATGGCAGACCAACACGGCTACCTATCTGTAACTTGAATAACAATGTTGGGGTTAAAATCATTGTCATGTCACTAATGTGGTGGAGTAATCTTTCACTAAAGCCTTCTAAACTTTGATGGAAGGAGTCTGTTCCTTTCGTAAGAGAGAGCAAAAAAAGGAGGAAACTTTTGGGAAGTCCTTTTCACCATTCCTGTCTGTGCTTTCTGTACATGCTGCCTGCACCCCATCCAACCATGCATACATATGAACGTTGATATTTCATTCCAGCTTTAATAGGATAGCAGTATTACTTATTAATACAGATTTGCTAAAGTCTACTGTACACTGACTCTTGAGAGTCCCATGGACTGCAAGAAGAACAAACCGATCCATTCTTAAGGAAATCAGCCCTGAGTGCTCACTGGAAGGACAGATCGTGAAGCTGAGGCTCCAATACTTTGGCCACCTCATGAGAAGAGAAGACTCCCTGGAAAAGACCCTGATGTTGGGAAAGATGGAGGGCAGAAGGAGAAGGGGGCGACAGAGGACCAGATGGTTGGATAGTGTCTTCGAAGCTACAAACATGAGTCTGACCACTCCACTGCGGGAGGCAGTGGAAGACAGAAGTGCCTGGCGTGCTCTGGTCCATGGGGTCATGAAGAGTCGGACACGACTAAACGACTAAACAACAACAACAACTGTACACTGTTAAAATATTATTATGTTCACAACATGTAATTTTAGAGAATCTAAATATATTTTAATACTTAATTGGTAAGTTTAGATTTTTAGCAGGTCCTACAGAAACTTCCAACAATGGCCCATCCATATAAGCAAGACTTTAAATACCCAACCATGTTCCTGAGTCTTCATTTGAGGAGAAGGAAGGTCAGCAATGCTTAGTAACAGGACTGGTCCACATTTCCATATAGGAATAATTGTGGTCACTGATCCATTATGCAAAAACGGGACATGGTTGACAAAATTAATCATATAGGCATTGACAGGAAAGTAGATTATGGAAAACTTATATTTATTGATATTAATTCATCCTTTGAATTTAGATAGCCTACCCTAGTGATTCTGGTGCTCTATAATAACATGGATAGCTTAAGTAGTGCCCTCCAGATGCTGTTAGATTACAACTCTCATCAATCCTGATGAGTTTGTAGGGACTGGTGGGGCTTATAGTTTAACAACATCACATTGGTTATCCTTGCTGCAGAACCAGAAGTGGCTTGCCAGGTATGGCAGAGCTGGTGCACTAGCTTTCGGCAGGTAGACCACTGTTGCCTTCTAGAAGGGAAAGAGGACGCAGTGCAAACACACAGGCAGGAGTGTCAGATTGGCTCCATCCCCCCTTCTCCGCCACCTTGTCTCGCACTAGCTCCCTCCTGGTAAGCAATGGTGACCCACCTGCTGGGAAACTGGCGTAGTGTTTGCTCCCCAACCAGCAAGCTGCTTCTGCATATAACTACTTGGGGAGCATGTGAGCGTTTCACTGGTGGCAAGGAATCTCTTTGCCAGAGAGATAAACCCATCACGTTTTTGTGCAAGGGGATATCCATTGGTCCATAAGATGTCCCATTCCTGGGGTTGCTGGTTTCCCTCCCTGAACTTTGGCTCAATCGACTCTCTTCTGCTTCTCTCCTTTTCCCTACAAGGTTGCCAATGGCTGTCAAAGGTGTCCAAGAGGCAGCTGGACAGCCTTCTGGCTTGCTGGTTGTTTTGATCCTTAGTTCTGGTTCTTGTCAAACGGGTTTGTTTTGTTCCAGTGGGCTGAAGCTGGGCTTTCATTTCTGATGGAGCAAAAATGTCAGGGTAGTTTAGATGAGCCAGGGAATGGTCTTCTGGCTAAAAAAACCCCCAAGACAAGGATGAGACCCATTTCACATGAAGTCTGATGTTGAAAACATACATGGATGGATTTGGGAGGTTGATTTCTAGATCCATGTCACTGTGGGACAGCACCACCAGCTCTTTCTGCACAGGCTAGCAGTCCTGTGGAAACAAGAGGCTTGTGGCAGCAAAGGCCAGCCTGCATCCCAGGAGCCTCCTGGCCCCCAAGATCCTCTTTTATTGTACTCAAAATGGCATTGTGATTAGATATAAACCGAAACTGTATTTCCTGCTCTTCAGTAATTACACTAGCTTATGGGAGCTTTATGCAGCATGAAACCTTATTATTCTGCAGAATGCAGTTCTGTATAATTTGCTTCTCCTTCATTGCACGAATGGGGGCAGGGGGGAGGGGCAGGGAGGAAATCATATTTGGGTCCGAGCTGGTAAGAAAGGTTCAGTTATCACTTGAGAGCGTGGTGTTATTTTCCTCTTGGAATTAAAAAATCCATCTGGGTGTCTGACCCCTTTCACCCCACTGCCTCTCCATTCAGCCTTTTGTATGCAGATGAACCGTATCAATTTCCACTGGCTCAGAAAGATGCACCTAGCTGGGCGCACCTCCCCCCCCAGCAGCTGGCTCTTCCTCCTCTAATGGAAATGAATGGGGGTACAGAAGACTAAGCATAAATGTTTGCTGGGCACCTTGTGCTTTAGGACAAGGCCAGAGAAGAGGGCATTATGGCTTTCTCAGCCCCAGAATTCTTCGACATAGTACTTCCACGTGCCAGATTTTTTCCAACTAATTCATAACATCACCCACCCACAAATCTACACATTAAAGGGAGTCAGTCACCATGGCAGTCACTGAAAGTTCAAACTGCCAAGGAGGGTGGACATGAGAAACAAAGCTACCATCAGCCAAAATAGCAAGGTTGTCTTTGAAACCCAACAACAGGAAGTGACTTTTTTTAAAAAACACTTCCTGTTTCACTTCCTGTTTTGTGTAGCAGAAGCTGTGGATGGAAACACCCCAAGCAAGCAGTTGGACCTAGTTTTTGCATACTCTGAAGAGCCAAAGTTTCAACCATTAACTTATGTAATGCTGCAACTCAGTGATGGCACCAGAAAAATGGGGGGGGGGGGGCTACAGAAGAGACATACAAATCTCCAAATACATCAGCAGATTGCTTGTCCATGTTCAAGGAATAAATCCTTCTGATCTGCCCCAGCATACACTCCTAGGCTATCTAGTTTTCTCTTTAAAAATAAATAAATTATAATATGTTACCTTAATCATAGTTACTATTGATGAAATCTTCTCAATCTATTCAAATCTGGGGTGCAAATCTGAACAGTGGCATAGCGTGGGGGGTAAAGGGGGGCCCGGCCGCATCAGGCGCAACATCTGGGGGTTAGGGTTAGGGGGCGCAAATCCATGGGTTAGGGGGTGCAAATTACTTGCCTTGCCCCGGGTGCTGACAACCCACGCTACGCCACTGAATCTGAATAAAATACTGGAGGGCAGGTAAGCCCTGCCCCACATAATTGATCACATGACGCAGTGTACACCCCCCCCCATTTGAATGGCAATGCCCATCAACTAGGGAGGGGGCTGACACTCTCAAATATTTTATTGGGAGGGGGGGCGATGGGACCTCGGCCCCTAGGAGTTGACTCCTATGATTCAGATACAGTAGGTTATATGCTCCCTCCCCCCCCCCAGTTTTTACTTATTATAATCTTAGAGAAGTTATAAAGTTGAACACTATTATTATAAAAGAATACATATAAACCTGCCTTACATTTATGGGGAAATTGGTATTTTGGTCAATGTTTTGGAACAACAAGTTCAATGCTGATGTTCTACCTTATGCTGCTTTCAACCTGCTGTAACAGTATTCCTCTGTGTTCTTTATCTTCGGTTTATCTTTTTAAAAAATATATCTTTCAAAAAACATCTTTCTTTTTTAAATGGATTCTTCCCATGTTTTCTTCTGACAAAACTATCTCCAGCTTTGATTCTTTATTTTCATATGTGTATGTCATTCCTGGGGCATAAGAGAGAGAGAGAGAGAGAGAGAGAGAGAGAGGAGTGTTTTTTTCCCAGAGCTTTTGTCCTAGGCCACAGACAGACAAGCAAATGAAGGGGAGGAAAAGGCCAGCCTATTAAGCAGGTCAACAGTGGCAGAGCTATCAGATGCCATGCTGAACTAATTCCTAATTGGGGCAGTGTTTGTCAACACCGAGAGAGCCCTAATGCACTCTAATCATCACTGCCACAAGCTCCGATAGAGATCTTAATCTCCCTGCTGTGTCCCTTTCACATAACAGCAAGCTTTTCTTCCTTCGCTAGGCTCATACATGCGCACAGCCTTCCTTTGGGACTAAAGGAGTTTGTTTGTTTCATTTTTTAAAAGAGCCATGCCTTTTATTGCAAGATGCAGAAATGGTGGTGTCATCAGGGAAGATGGTATGAATGAAGAAGGGGTAGGAGTCATCTGCAGCAGGTGGGGCATACGCTTTACTCAGGTGTGTGTACCTGTCACATCTAGGTGCCCCACTCAGGAACAATATTTAAGGACCAGATTTTCAGAATCTGAAAATTTCAGGCTTTAAGCCTGAAAAGAGCATTATACCTTTTTACTTTTTTAGTGTTCGACATGTGTATGAATAGCATTTTAAAGTCAATGGCAGAATCAAAAGATATAACTTTGTCAGGAGCATGCCGGTGGACCTCAGGTTCAGATCCATGGACTAGATCTAATTTCAGCAGCAAAGCCCCTCTCTGGATAGGGTTTGGGTGTATTTGGGTGCAGTCATTTCCTGTTGCTGTTCTTTTCTTCTTAGGGGCGTGAGATAATAAAGTTCTGGCTTCCTGATTGGCCAATCCTCTAAGCTTGCATGAGAGCCTCAAGTAATCACAAATCCACAACATGCCCAGCAAAACTTGCAGACCAATGTCCCAGAACCCAAGACAAATCAAGAGAAGACCAAGAATTCAGACAGTTTCTTGAACAAAATTCTAGATCTCCAGAATAGGCAGAATTCCAGAAGGTGGGAAGTATGGGATGCAAACACAGGAGCAGCCAATGACAACATTCCTAGAATGTACATGTTAGAACATGGGGAGGGATGTCAGTCCAGCAAGCAGGTAAACTTCCTGGGACGGACTTCCTCCGCATGTGACCAGAGGTGGGTGTGGCCTCACCTGTGCAGGTAAATGATAAAAGCACAGGGCAGGCAGCCATTCTCTCTCTGCCATCTTCCTTCGATGAGGAAACATCTAAGGATGCTCTCTTGGCTCCCAGCCAAGATTGGAGATAAGGACTGTCTTGCTACAAGATAGATTCTGAATGTATGTAACCTTTTTAAAGCTGTCTGCCTTCTGGGATCACATTGTGAACAGAACGTGAGTAAACTTTTTTATACTTTTATGAAGACTGTGTCGTGTCTTGTATTTTAAGAGGGAACAAAACGGGAAATTACCAGAGTAATTATTATAGAGGTTCTAGCGAACCTGTGCAAGCGTTACCGTTGTGAACTTAAAGGGGAATGTCTATAAACTCTGCTGATATTTTGGGAACTTGTTAGCACAAGTTGGATAAGAATATAATTAGTCAATATATCCTCTCCTGCACCCCAGAACATTCCCACAGGAACGACAGACTCAACAAACCAAGAACAGAAAGTTAAGGTAGCAAAATTTGCCACTTATATTTATTACCAAACAGTGTGGATCTCTGATTCAAACCTGGCTGGTTTTTGCCAGGAAACCTGCTGGCACAATAGTATTCTGCACAGCCCTTTGGACTGCAGATGGTCAATAAGCAACATGTGAGAAGGAGGCACTGAACCTATTGTTCTTCCTTCCATGTTAGATTGATAATTTTAGGGTTCCCTACTTCCTCTTTTTCTTCATCTTCACCTTGGAAGAAGAGACATCTTTTTAGCATCTCTCCTACTGAGTTCTTCATATCTCCACCTTAGTTAGCTAGAACTAGGATATTTCCTATCAAGTATGTATGTATGTAATCGTGGGACGCAGGTGGCATTGTGGTCTAAACCACAGAGCCTAGGACTTGCCGATCAGAAGGTTGGCAGTTCGAATACCCATGACGGGGTGAGCTCCCGTTGCTTGGTCCCTGCTCCTGCCAACCTAGCAGTTTGAAAGCACGTCAAATGTGCAAGCAGATAAATAGGCACCGCTCCGGTGGGAAGGTAAACGGCATTTCTGTGTGCTGCTCTGGTTCACTAGAAGCAGCTTAGTCATGCTGGCCACATGACCCAGAAGCTGTACACCGGCTCCCTTGGCCAGTAAAGTGAGATGAGCGCTGCAACCCCAGAGTCATTTACGACTGGACCTAATGGTCAGGGGTCCCTTTACCTTTATGTATTTAATGTCTCCTTTAACAAAATGACCTTTCTTATTTTCTAAACCCAAGAGTCTTTGTGTGATTATGTCCCGGGTAAATTTGTATGAAGAAATTTGTATGAAGCAGACGCAAGACAACTTTGTTTCTTGATCATTCCTATTTCCTGCTAGAGGTCTGTTGCCAGGGAGATCATTATGGGATCCTAAGTAGATATGCAAACACCACAGAGATGATGAGCTGCATTGAAAATGTAGTTGCAGTCCTATTTAGATTTATCTAGTATCCCTTTGGATCCATGATTGGCACCATAAGTTCTGACCCAATTACGAGAGTGAGAAGGGAGATTGGAAATGCCAGATCTCTGTGCCATAGAAGGCTTTTGGCTTCTCAATTACATCCGATCTTTTCCCAGCCAGCCCTTCTCATGGTAAGTGATTACCTCTGATTTATTGCCGATAATCACGTGGGCAGACATTTGTAATCGAACATATAACAGAGATATTCCCATGCTGAGGAGAAGTGATAACGCACCATTTAGTAATTTTTGTGCAGCCGGTAATTTGGAGAATGAATGATAATAATTTCTAGCACTGAAAATCTGCAATGACAATCCATGGTGTTATTCACTTTATGAATAAAAGACGCCTTCCTCTCCATGTCTGATGATAAATTCCTTTTATTAAGGCCACTTATGCAGGACTTTATCTTAATAGTCTTACATACGGGGCAGTCTCCGTGGTGAGGCTGGGTCGTTTTTCACAACAAGCTCTAACATGCAATAGAAAGTAAATAAGTACCTGTCAGTGATAAGAAAGCAGGCATTTGAGTGAAATGGGCTTTACAAGTGAAGCCACACAACTCAATAAAGATGCAATGGTCCTACCTACACACACTAGAGGGTAGTGATTTCAGTCTAAACCTGTCATAGGATGCATTCACACCATATATTTAAAGCACTATGATACCACATTTAACAATCATGGCTTCTCCCAAATAATTCTGGGTGTTGTAGTATGTATTCTATTCTATAGACCCCTATTCCACACACTGAGCTACAATTTCTAGAGCTCCCTGTGAAGCAGAATTGATTGTTAAACCACTCTGGGAATTGTAGTTCTGGGAAGGGAACAGGTGACAAAGAATCAAAGATGTTTGTCGTGTAATTTGATGTTGTATAGCAGGGATGTCCAACCGGTCGACCACAATCAACAGGTTGACCCCCAGTTGATATAAGTCAATCACAGTTGATCACAGGCTCATTTCGCCCCCCCTCCGAAAAAGTGGCTGAAGCTTTAGCTGTCTTCCCTAGAAAAAGCTCAACAACTTTGGCTCTCCCCCCCCCCATGGGTAGATCACTGTTAGTTTTTCTTTTATCTGGGAGTAGATCGCAGTCTCTTGGGAGTTGGACATCCCTGTTGTATAGTTGATTTTTGTTACATAACTGGCCACAGGCTGTGGAGGCTGGGCTGAATTGGTACTATGGCATAGAAGGCCCCCCTGTGGTCCAGGAGTGGCCCACATCACTGCTTCCTCTTCTCAACGGAATTGAATTTCCTGCTGGTGTCAATGGGGAACTTTCCTCCAGTGTGAACAGCAGGCACAAGGAAGGAGGACTGATTCCAATCATGACCATGGTGGGGCCAAAGGGACCTCCATAACCCAGTTGAGCTTAACACACACACACCCTACCAGCTTTGCAATGCAAAACTACATGACTGTTGTGTTCAGGTCTGAAACCAGAATCTGCAGGGCAAGACAGGGTCAAAAGCCGCAGGACCATGGATAGCTCCGAGCAAGTAGATTGCTTCAACAAGGGTTGATATCATACTGAGCCTTTCAAAGCCTCTGCCAGCTTGTAGCTAAGTTTAAATTCTTAAAGGACCAATCCTCTGGTCCATTCTATAGTCTCCTGCCTGGTGCACCCCATGCGCTACTGGACTGGTGTGGTCCTGTGGGAGGCATTTGGTTCCTCAGACTCAGGGGGGTCTGGGTTCTGTCTCATGAGTGTCTAAGGGAGGTTCTTTTGGGGGCTGGTGTCCATCAGGCTCAGTGGTTCCTGCTTTCCAGCTGCCAGCTCAGATCAGAACCCTTAGCTGGAGACAGTTCAGTCTCTGGCTCCAAGTCTTGGTTGCTGCTGGTTGGGTCACGACACTGGCAAGAAGTCATGCATAGTTTGACCATGAAATGTCTTCCTTAGCTCTGTGAGTTATTCATACTGAAAGTCTGCTGGAGGGACCCAGCCCGGCATGCTTTAACTTGAGCAAGTAAGTCATGAGTTAGGAAAGTAAAAATGTTAAATTATGGAAATTAAAAATAATATTCTATTAGTCTGTCTGAATGGGCTGTGCTGCTTTCCATTCTAAGGAGCAAGTCTGCATGTAGGTACTATTTATTTCCCTCCCCAGGGTACTGGCACTGAATGGCTAGGACAAGGTCAGACATGCCCTGTCCTGTTTCTTAATCCAGGAAATCATTCCTATAAAAGGTTATGTCCTTGCATCAATTTCTTAGGCAAATTTCATATAACTATGCAGACAAGTGTGAAGTGCTCTTAGTCTGAGATCAGCAGGTGCTAAACTCCCTGGATTTGACACTACGGCTTCAACTGGTGGTGAGAATGGGAAGAAAGAGACACTTGACTTTTAACTCACAATGACTCCACTGTCCCATGGATCTCCTTTAGACTCACAAAAGGGTATTATATCATTTAGGGAAAATAAGATCAGCTGCTTGCTCTATATATTTTCACCACAGCAATTTTATTTGTATTTGTTAACAAACATGACTTTCTAGTTCTCTCAAATGCTGTGTTTCCATCGGGGGTTGGGATTCTAACTAAATTTATCTCACTGCATATTAATACATTTGTTCTTTTGGCCCATTTATTGGAAATGTTTATATGCTAACCTGGGCCCTCAATCCACCCTGTGGCCCAGATCTATGATGACCCAGTTTGGGCTGATCTGTCCTGTTCTGCCTCAGGGACCACCTGCCCTGGATCCATCCCTGAACCAATTCAGAGGTGAGGTCAGGGTTTTTTAAACCCTATTTTGACATATGGTCAAAAGTGGGATGGCAGAGACACTGTGTTGCCTTCTCCCCCTCCCTTCCCCAACAAGAACAGGCAGTTTCAATCCTGCGAGATACTGTTCCTTCACAAGCAGCTTCACTGCATGCCGGGAAGCTGCTTCTGCATGAGTAGCACCAAGCAGGATTGGATCTTCTACCAGCTGGTAAGTGGTAGGGTCCGATTCTGCATGGTGGGAAGAAGGTGGGAAGGAGGAGAGGTTGGGTTGAGAAGGCATCTATCCACATCCACCACAACCATCTTTCACAAAGTTGCAGCGACTAGGTAGGTCCCTCATTTTCATGGTTGCTTCTTCTTTCTGCCTGATGCCACCTCCCTTGACAGCCTCTGATCACTCTGGGCTGCCCAACCTGAGCTGCAGCAATCTGATGCTGTCTCAACCCCACTCAGCTGAGACCCAGATCTCCGAATCAGCCTGATTTGGTTGAAATCTGCTACACAACCCTAATGCTAACCCTCTAGGCTGCTGATGTTCAAAAGGTGAATCAGGACTCACTAGTGGGTCATGTCCTGATCAAATATGGGTCACAGCAGGAGCATTACCACAGAGCAAATATACATAAGATAAGCAATACATATACAGTGGTACCTCGGGTTACCGACGCTTCAGGTTACAGACTCCGCTAATACAGAAATAGTACCTGAGAACAGAAATCGTGCAGCGGTGGCACGGCGGCAGCAGGAGGCCCCATTAGCTAAACTGGTACCTCAGGTTAAGAACAGTTTCAGGTTAAGAACGGACCTCCAGAATGAATTAAGTTCTTAACCCAAGGTACCACTGTGTGTGTGTGTGTGTGTGTGTGTGTATTATATAATAGAAGTGGGTCCACAAACACATGTTTGGGTTAAAAGTGAGCCCTGGGTCTGCAAATACGTATCTGCTCTAGATCATGAATGAGAACCTCGGTTCCATGGGCAAAATTTGGCCCCACAGCTCTCACTAATTTTGCTTTGCACCCTCTTTTCATGGAATGTGCCCTTGAACTTGGATAATGCCTCTTGCTTGCCTGAATAGAGGGTATAGTAAGCATGTGCAGAGGGGCCATCTTGTGCCCAAGATTGGGAGGGCTGGCGTGCATGACATTGCATTGTCGGGAGGTGGTCAAGCACAGAGTTCAGTGTGGCACAGCTTCCTCTCTTATGCTCAGGAGGAGCCAGCCACCGGACTGTGTGGCACTCACCTTGATGATTGGCTTCCTCTGCCCCTTCAATATTAAGGGGGTCTGGCCCTGTGCCAGAATATTTTGTGGGGGCTGAAGATACCTCTGCCCCCTAGCAGTTGGCGCACTTGAGGGCGTGTAAGTTTGGGTAGAAAGTAGCCTTCTGTACCAAGGCAAAATCCAGATGAAAAGTTCTGCTCACTTTTGTATCTGTTTGTGCACACTTTTGCCTTTGGACCTGCCCACCACTGGCAAGCCCTCATACAGCTTTCCAGAAGCGACTGCAGTCCACAGACTGAAAAAGGTCATCTTCTTCACTCTAGGCATCTTTGCATGTAAGAAACTGGAAACTGATTGAGTTAGGTTAAGGCGTCCAATGCATTGCCAAAAAAGAGGAAAAACATTCACCCCAATCCCCCAAAAGAGCACAACAGTGGACATGCATAAAATGTGCATGTGCCAATGTATATGAATAGGTGCAAAATTAGAAATCATTTCTCTTCTCTTCCCCCCACTCTCTCTACAAACACACATTCTCTCCTAATGCTCTTGAACCCAGTAGGCAGTGACAGCTATTGATTCACTGGGTGTGTTTTTTGAGTGAGGTTAGTCTTACTGGTAAACCTGAAGCAACCAAACAGCCATGGAATTTCATATACCAAGTAATTCCTGGGGGTGCCAGGGTAAGGACAGCGATAATAATGACTCTCCCCAAGAACACCCACTTTCCTGTGAATGTTAGCTGTAAAATGCCATCTGCTTCCTTCCTTTCTCTGTCCCACTTTGCAGCGATCCGAACAGTTCCCCCTTCCAACTCTATTAAATGAATTAATGCCTATTTAAAATGAATGTAGCTGTGCAGTTGTCAAATCATTTCCAGTAATCATTTATGGTTTTTGACCCTGTTTAGTTAAAGGACACTTTACATAGCAGAGATGTATCAAAGGAGATGTGTGCCCCTCTTTCCATTGATCTGCAAAGAGGGAGGTCACTGAACGAATTTGGGATTTTAATTTGAATATTCAGCTTTTGAACTGTGCTCATTGTGGTGTTTGATGAAGGCTATTTCTCTCCTGGTCTCTGCTAATTATATATTTCTCCTAGATGATATTTTTTATTTCTGATGTGGTTGGGATTACTGAAGATGCCTAATTGAAGTCTTTGGTCAGATTTTTATCGTGTTATCCCTCTGTAACTCTTTATATACAGATTGAAATTTCTTATCTGACACCTTTCACAGTCTCTGTGCTTAGTGGTGTGAGCCACACTACAAAGTATTTTATATATATTGCCGAACTGAAATAAAGGGGGAGGACTTTTCCTGAAATGTCAAAAACAAATCTATACCTAGGATATCCATCCTTTGGACTGTGCCACTTGTTCTGGACCTGCTAATCATAACAGCTCTTGGTCCCCAAGAGTGGCATGTGGTGAATTTTTTCATAGGGGAACAGTTGGGGCCAGAGGTGCCAGCTTGCGAGGGTGATTGGCGGGGGCTGACATCTCAATGTTGCATGTGTGAGCATTGCGCCTCCCTTCCTAAGCCAGGCATAAGCTTCCCAGGATTTGGGAAGGAAGCGCCAGGGGGACATTTAGCAGATTAGCCTAGTCCCCCAAGCCACTGACAACAGGCCACTGGTCTCCAATGTCCCTGTCCTACTAGCAGAAAAGACTTGTGGCTGCAGAATGGAACTTCCCTCTGCTCTCCTTTGCAGTGTCCCTGGCATCTGCAAAATCAGCTCCAGGGGGTCAAATTTGGGAGTATGTCAGGTGGGTGGGGACAGCATGGAACGGGAAGTTCTGTGGCTGCTTTCAGAGCACAACCCATGGTGTTGTGGGAGCAAATTTCATAGTTTAACTATGTGCTGTATGAAGGAGTCCTTCCCTTTGTCTCCTCTGGATGTCTCCCACCTCCCAATTCAGCTTCATCAGTGTTATGTACTGAGTTGAATAGGAACCAAAATGCAGCAGTCTGATTGGTCCTAGAACAATAGGATTCAGAATGCAGCAGTCTGATTGGTCCTAGAACAATAGGATCCAGAATGTATCAGTCTGATTGGTCCACAGGAGCCACCCAATCCAGCTCCAGGTGGAAGTGAATCCGCAACCTGATAGGCCTACAGGAGAATCCCGGAATTAGCCAATCACGTGGGGCCCATTGTGTAAATAATGTATATAAAGCAGACATTCTGGGGGAACTTCCATTCCTCCTCCCCACTATGAGCTGAATAAAGAGCATGAAATCCACTCTCGACTCCGAGTATATTTCAGTCAGATGGCCCTGCTTTCTAGTAATATGAGAGAGGGAGAAAAACTTGACATGACACCCTCACCCCAAAGAAAATCTCCCCTGTCCAGAAGTACATTTCAAGCAATCATATCCACCATCGTATCTCATTTCTTGGATGCCTCACTTCCTGCACTTTCCCTGTGTTCAGTGCTAATAATAATTGAAAACCGTGGCCAGGGTATGGATTGAAGGGCACATGAGGCCACAATTTGGCTGAAGCTCAGCAGGTTTGGGTCTGGTCAGTGCCTGTAAGAGCACCTGGGAGCGACATCTACGCCACCTTGGGCTCTATGGTGGAGGAAAGATGGGACAGAAACCCGGGGAAACAAGCAAACCAAAGGGTTGCAGAATGCAGATCTGAAAAGTGAAAACCATTTCTCTTAGCAACAGTAGTTCCCCCTCTGAGATGGGCAGAATTATCACCAGCTGCCGGTGAATGTGAGCATGTGACAACAGAAATCCCATGTCAGAATCCTCTTTGTGTTTCTGTGGAAGGGCAGCCGTGTTTCTGCCCTTCTTTCTGAGAAGGCTGCCATCCCTGGCAAGTGCCACCCTTTGCTGCCCTGCCAGCGCTCTGTCACTGCAGCATTGTGCCAAAGCGAATGTTGTGCCCTTGCCATCAGTCTATACCGCCAGATGCCATCACATGCATTCCAGTGGGCTGTGTGTACAGTGGCAGAGAGCCAGGCGTTGTGAGTTTATGACTGTACAGCCACTCTCTCTGCTGTGACAAATGCGCTATTTCTCCAAATCTGCAGCAGCAGACCTGATAAGGGGAGAGCTGGGATGAACAATAGGCAGAAAGCCTTATGACAAGCTATATAGGCAGCTTAGAACCGAATGTCACGTTTAGCAAAGATACATGATACGGTCATCCTAGGACTTGATCACTTCAGGGGTGGTGGAGAGGAAGCGTTTTAAACGTTGCCCCATTTTCCCATGGACAACTAACACATCAAAATAAAGGTCAGTGGTAGAGCATTTACTTCAAGTGCAAAAGTTCCCAGGTTCAATTCCTGGCATCTCCAAATCAGTTCAGATTCATTGTTTTATTTTCAGAAACTACTACATTTTGTTGGTTGGGGGGCATGTATTGCTTCATTTCCACTCCCACTTTGTAGAGCTGCTTTGTTTCATAAATGAAACTTTTTTTTGCATTTCCAACTGATTGTAATGGGGGAAATACAACACATCTATAAATTTCACCTTTTTCTTCCACAGAATTGCATTCTTTCTTTCGGCTAAAATACTGACATTTCAGACAAATAGGTTCAGCGGCTGTTTATGTTCCAAAGGTAACATTTTTTAAAGTTCCTGCTGTTCTGCCACCTGGCTTTTGAAACTAAGCATTTGCATGGAACTCCTTTGGCCCAGAAATGGAAGACAGTATAATGGTACCTCTGGTTAAGTACTTAATTCGTTCCAGAGGTCCGTTCGTAACCTGAAACTGTTCTTAACCTGAAGCACCACTTTAGCTAATGGGGCCTCCTGCTGCTGCCGCGCCGCCGTCTCACCAAATCACACAATTTAGCTTTCATTGTTTGCTTTGCTGCTTTTATTTTTCCACATTATCTGCTCTCTATTTATTTGGAAAATAAATGTACTGCTCTTCTGTTTTGTAATTTTGATTATGTTTTCTTTTTTGTTGGCTGCATTTTTAATTTTATATTAAGGGGGGAAATACCTTAATTTTTTAAAAAAAAACCTTTACATAAATGCAAACACACACACAGAGAGAGAAAGAAAACCTCACAGGGAATACAGAGGTGCCCTTTGGCAGTGTGGCGTAGTGATTAAGAGCGGTGGACTCGTAATCTGGTGAACCGGGTTTGCGTCTCCGCTCCTCCACATGCAGCTACTGGGCGACCTTGGGCTAGTCACACTTCTCTGAAGTCTCTCAGCCTCACTCACCTCACAGAGTGTTTGCTGTGGGGGAGGAAGGGAAAGGAGAATGTTAGCTGCTTTGAGACTCCTTCGGGTAGTGATAAAGCAGGATATCAAATCCAAACTCTTCTTCTCTTCTAAAATCTC
Organism: Podarcis gaigeae; assembly: GCF_964106915.1. Classification (NCBI taxonomy): domain Eukaryota; kingdom Metazoa; phylum Chordata; class Lepidosauria; order Squamata; family Lacertidae; genus Podarcis; species Podarcis gaigeae. Next base: position 63,574,600 of record NC_139681.1, read on the forward strand.
TGCAAAATTTGATATGGATATTTGCATCATACAGGCAATGTAAGGCATTATTCCATTGATAGATAGACTTGTCAATTACAGTGCTGACTAGCACTCAGTCACCCTTCTTTACCCCTTCCTGGACATAGGCAAGGCAGAAAATCAGTACTGAAACTTCATTAAGCACTTTGGTTCTAGCTGCCTTGTCCCAGCTTCTGTTGCCTTCCACTTCATTTTACCTGGCTACGAACTACCCCAATTTATTTCACACCTGAATCTGATCCAAAGTGATTGCATAGGCCTTACACCTAATACCTTTTGGCATAACTTATTGGTTTCATCCCAGGGTTCTGCATGGGATGGTGAGTGGAAGCTTGAGATACATTGTGGGGTACTGAAGATGAGGTTGAACTCAAGGGTTGCAGCTCACAGCTGGCCCATCGTGCCTGAATGCAAAGCAGGCAGAACTGGGGAGAAGGTGAGGAGCAGATTCCTTTCTGTCTCACTTGTGTCAGAATGCAAAACAGCTACATAGAACATCCTTCTTCAGTGAACGCAGCTCTTTACAAGAAAGGAAGGTTAATAAAGAAGGACATTGGGCTGCATCCAAACCTGCAACTCTGCTTAGGCATGGGGCTTCCTCTCCCTCTCCTGTCCCTTCCAGACCCATGTGCACCCTCAAAATCAAATCAAGAGCATTGGATACAAGCTTCCCCCTCCTTTTAAATTGTGGGTGAACATAGCTTTGAAAGGTAGAGTAAGATACACAAAGTGAAAGCTTATCCACACTTATCTTTTGCCCCATGCTTTCTAGGCAAAGATCTGGGGTTTCCAGGTCTGACAATCTCTCCCTCCCCTCTCCCTCTCTTGTGCTTTTTTTTTTAGGGGGGAGGGGTTGCCCCGGCGAAAGCCCACTGTTTACTACTGAATCGGAGCAAATGGCAATTTGCTCCAATTCAGCAGTAAAAACTGGGTTTTCTTGGGGAAAGCGGTGGGGAGCGGGGTGCTCTCAGAAACAGACCAGGGAAGCACAGGCCTGTGCCTAGAAAGTGTGGGGCAAAAGTGTGGGGAACCCATTTGCTTCATAATTGTCATTATAGTAAAGACTCATATTTCCTCATATAAGCGGATGCTATTTTGTTACTAGTTGTGGGGGTTATTTTTTTCTGTTTTATGGTGTAATGCATTTATATTTATGTATTAAATGTTTTGTCAGTTGCTTGGAGACCTTCAGGTAACAAGTGACTAAGAAGTGTAATAAATATTATTATTATTATTATTATTATTATTATTATTATTATTATTATTATCTCTACTACTATTTCCTGCTAAACACTATAGTTGACACCAGTCACAATGGAAGAATGGGAAACTTCAAGGAGATGTAACATTTGAGGGGAGGTTGAATGAGGGGAGGTTATGTCAAGGCTGAGGAAGAACTAGAGATCTCGATGGATCCAAGATCCCAGAAGTTTATAAAAGTTTGTTTTACTGGGAGTAAATAAACACAATCTAAAACACAAGCTATGATGTGGAGCCTGGCTGTGGGAACTTGCTGCTGGAATACTTTCCTGCCCGGAGAGGCCTGCCCGCACGTTTCCTGGATTTCTGCACTGTCTCCTGTCAGCAAAGTGCTGAGACAACAAACTTAACCTCTCTGTCCACGGCGCACCTATCAGCCGCGGTTATTAAATCCCACAAAAGGTAGAAGAAGGGAAGTGAATGGGTCTAAAAGGAAGGAGGGGAAGAAAGAAGCACTTTCCTCATTTGGATTACCTCCTACAGAAACAGGACCTGCCAGAGAACGGCAGAGAGTGTAATTGCTGGCCTGAAAGAGAAAGACAAACTATAAAAGGAACGAAAGAGAAGAAGGGGAGAAAATTGATAATGAAAATTTATCCTCTGAGCTAACGGTTAATTAATTCTGAAAATATCTGTCAGGCTAATAGAAGGTGGGGGCGGGGAGGCAAGAGGAAAGCACGTGCCACAATACACAATCAGTAAAATAATAATAACCAAAAAAAAAAAAAAAAAAAATGAAAGCGGAAAAAGATTTTTGTAAGGTGTTGCTATCTTTTTACAGAGCAGGCCCTTGGCTTCCCAATGTCATTCTCTACACAATTTCCCCCCCTCCCTTCGTCTCTTTTCAGAAATTGTTCTCATGAATGATTTATATATGTCTAGTTATCTGGAGTGATTTCTATGGACCCGGGCGCGCTGCTGCATAATTGTTAATTTTAATGCCATAATAGCTTCAGATGGAGGAAGAGATTAGGCGTTTATTGCACAATTAAATGAAACATACTTGAGAATCACAAAAGGTTCCGTAATTATTTCAGACCATTAATAAAATGGGCATTAAATTATATGGGACACAAAAGGGAAAGGAAATAGATTTTCATTACAGCAATAGAAGCCGAGAGTAGTAATAGATCCTTGTTGAATTCTCTCTCTCTCTCTCTCTCTGAAATTAATTGTTGCCCAGCTTATTTCAAAGCAAAATAAAAGAGAAATAAAGTGTGTTAAAGAAGCCCTGATGAAAGGGCTTTGTTTGATAAGGACAATAGCCACTGATAAACTCCAAATAAAAGACTACGCTTTGATTTTGGCTTCTGTCCTGCAGGCTGAGAGCGTTTTCACAAACAGAGGGTTTTCCAACAGAACAATGCTAATATAGGCCAGAGAAAGAGGGGGGAGATGAAGGAGGGTCCCCTTTGAATCTTGGATATTTGTTTCTGTTCCCTATTCATGTAAGAGATTCCTCCACCCCCTTGTCTTCCTTGTCCTCCCCCCCTCACGTCCCATCTCAAAACACACGCCTTAAGCAAAGTCTAAGGTGTGCCTCATTTTAACTGTGCACCTCCACTGCCAACTGGTACACCCTACCCTGCTCACTACTCCTCACATGCCAGCACCTTCTTTCTCCTCGCACCTTCCTCTCACCTGTCCAGTGTCAACTGCAAGTCCTTCAGGTGAATGCCATTCGCATTCTAGGTAACAGACAATGTCAGCCATGAAATTGGTACCAGATAAAAGCTGCATATGGGTCTACAGTTAAATAGTCTATATTCTGATTTGGGGTGTGCAGTGATATCTCCTGTTGTTGTTGTTGTTGTTGTTGTTGTTGTTGTTGTTGTTTTCCTTGCCTAATTGAAATGGGGAATTGAATCAAAGTGGAGTGGAATTAACCCTTTCCTTTGCATAAGTTCCTCTATGGATGCCTCCCCTCCTGAAGCTGTTATTAACCACAGAGGGAGGAAAAGCAGGAACCTTTATCCTGAAAGCATAATTTATGTCAAAGGAGTGGATATGAATGCACAGAAGCACCAAGGTGGGCCCTATTCACATGATAATGGTTTTGGACCATGACCGCCATGTTTTCTGTCAGCCTATGATTTTTCCCAGCTGAATTTCCAGACAGTCCGAGTTTATTGTTCAGGCTGATGCCACAGACTGATGCTGACAGAAGTTCTGTTCATGGCACTGACATGCATTTGACTGGATCAGCCCTTAGCAGTCTGCTTGGAAGTTTTTTATAAACTGACCGGAAACTGGAGCTGCTATAGCCCCCAAAAGCCACATGAACTGCATTGTGCGGTGCAGTACCTAGGGTTTGTTTTAGAATCGGGGAAGCAATCTTTGGACCCCCACACAGCTGTGAAGCATCTTTGCTTGGCTAGTAGCAGCTGGTGTGGTAGAGCAGAGCTGCCTTTATGACGCTGGCATTGCCACAGCTTACCTGTATGAGACAGTGAGGGTGGGGCTAGACTAGTGCTGTTCAAATGGGTCATTTTCAGGTTCTCTCACAGTCAGGTTCTCATTTTTCAAATCCTAAGTTCAGTTCTCCACATTTCTATATCTGTTTGCAATTTCTTTTAAAAAAAAAAAGTCTATGAAAATTCATTAGCATATTTGGGAATGTTACTCCTGCTATATTCTGTTTTATGTGCAATTTTACATAACATTCACATTTTTTGCAAAGCAATTTCCCCTAATATAATTCATTTTTTGCACGCCATTCTCGCTAATATTTTATGCATACTCTACCCTAGCAGATGCCCTTTCTGGACACATCATTTGTCTGGAGAACTCCATTGCAAAATTTGGATACGTGTGAATTTCCAAGGATAGCTGTGTTTCAGTTTGCGCATTGTTCCCGAAAAGTGCCAATTTGGTAAGTTCACCTTTAAATACAGACTGAATCATATGCCTCTCTCATCCCAAGGCTGCACAGATGCACCAGCATGTGTGCCAGATTTGCTACATTGGTGAAGCTGCACATGCCAGACCTCCCCACCGCCCTGCCTGTTCCACCTCAACCCTGTTCAACTAAGCTGCAATGAGGCAGGTGTCAGGAGGACAGCATTGCCCCACGACATGGACGGTGGCTGCTTGTACCTCTGCTTTCTCAGGCTACCTGTGGCCAAGGCTTCTTGTGGGGCTAAAATGCTGCTCTAAGCTCATCTGAGGAAGGCAGGGAGTGGGATGCAAGTGAATAAACGGTCACTACCATAACTCTCTCCTTCTACTGGCAGACTTACTCCTTCAGCTTATTTTTCTCTACTTGATACATGATATAAATTTCTATGTGAATTATTTTCCAAGCCTTGAAAGATAGTTCAGGGTCGACCTCCCATTGCAATTCAAATGTCTTCATTTGTCTTGAAAACTGCCAGTGCTGCTTTCATGTTACTTTTCGCCCTACACAACATTCTCCAGGGGGTGTTCAGGTGTGTAGGAAAGTTTGGATAGGCAAAAATCCTGCTTGAGATCTCCCTCACATCTCCAGATAGCGCTGGACCCCTGTCCCATCTGAAACTCTGGGGAGCCACTGCTGTTTTTCGCCATAGACAGTGCTGAGTTAGATGAACCAATGGTCTGAATTAGGCATCTCCCAATGTATTTGCCAACCAAAGAACTGCCAGTGCATCTCCCATGTGTGTCTATTGACCATTGTTTATGTGTTGGTCCCTCATTCACAAATAAAGTATCAGGTGGCCATCCTGCTGTACACAGGAATATACAGAAGAAGGAAAGAGCCATTTCCAGTGCATTTCCTCCCCTTAGTCAGTTGCTCCAAGAGCTTTTCCCTTCTTGGCATTAATGGTGAAAAGTGCTCACACAACAACAGGCTGCAGAGAGGTAAGGTGCGAGTGAGGGTTCAGTATCCTTCTTCCACATGCTCCTCATCCTTTACTTTAATGGGGTGGACACATATGAAAAAACTTGTGTATCTGCTGCTGTTTCTTCTAGGTAAGTCCTTGTCCAAATGACGTGAAGCTTTGGTTTAACTCACATATTTAGCATCCTGATTGTTTGGGACCAAATGATTCCACTGGACATTGAGAGATGAGTATGAAATTTCTGGTAATTTTTGCTCAGGACACGGTTCTACATTTCAAGTTCAAATACCAACTAAACATCCCCCCCACAATTTTCAAGGGACCTGGGAAATACGTAAAATGCAATGTAATGTGTAATTCGCCTTGAAAACTGGGGTGCCATAATGACCTCTGGCACTCTGCACTTCTGTGACACAATTCTCTGATTGGTGTTGGAAACCCTCTCAAGCTCTGAGCCCTTTTTAAAGAGACTGTGGAAAGGAAGGGGCCAAATGAATTCTAAGGTGTTGTCTGAAGAAAGGCCTTTTAGGCAAGGTCTCTTATGATTTCTTAGCATCGTTCGTCTCTGCGGGCCAAACAGCAAGTTACACTACTGCCATGTGCAATGTTAGTTTGATACCCACTTTTTTATTGCAGAGGACCCTTGGGAAATGCAGGGAAAGAAAGGCTGGATCCTTTCCTTGTGTCAGGACTGGGCCTCAGGAGTTCAGCAGCCTCAGACAAGTCAGGAATACAGAACTAGAAGTTGTGAGGTTCGTGTCCAGGCCAGGAGCACAGAGCAGCTTCTGCCACACAGTTCTTCCCTCAGACAGCTGAGTTGATGGCAGTTTTGCCAGTGTGTGAAGTTTGGGATTTTTTCATCCACTGTGAAGGGCACACATAAAGAGAATTATTGATTTATTGTTTCTATATATCCTGTCTTCCTTCTTCAATAGAGGTGGCATACACAGGACCTCCCATCCAGGCACTGATCAGACTCAGATCTGCTTATCTGCAGCATGGCTCATGCATCAGATGCCTTCAGATCATCATCTGGGACTAATTGTGTATAAATTTATCAAAAACACAGAAGGATTGCCTCATTCCTTCCTTCCTGCCATATCTGACTTTTGTAATGGCACGCTCCTAACTCTCAGTTCAACTTTAACAGGACACCTGTCTATTTTATACTGAGACTTGTGATCCTGTGCAAAAAATAATAATATGAGAATCAGCTCTTAAACTGGATATTTAAACAGAATATCTTGGTATATTGCTAATTATTTATTCTAAATCTGATTCTCTCCCTTGCCCCCCCCCCCTCTCTCTCTCTCTCTCCACACACACACAAACCAAGCAATGGTAGACTTTAGGCTTTAAAAATTCAGTGGTGTCCTGTGCGCTGCCAAAATTTGTCCCTCCTCCTGCTTTCCATTCATCATGATTGCAGCGTCCCCTGTGGTGCCCAGTGCAGACAAACCGGTTATGGTCCCCTAAATCCGCCTCTGGACCAAGGAGGCAAAGGAATTGGGTAAAGACTTCACACGCAGGTCTTAGCAACAGAAGGGAGTTAGTGATATTGTAAGGCTTGGGATTTGGTTATTGAGGGGATATGAGATCACAGTGGGAAGAGTTTGACTTCCAGATGCGAATTTGAAACAACTAGACATATTTTGACATTCCTAACAGAACAGTGATTGGATTAGCACCATATAGTAGTATGATAAAACTGACCCGTTTGGTCAGATATAGTGAGGGCTGAGAAGGAGCTCATACTTTGAATGTGTTGTGCACAAAAATAGATTCCTTTTCTTAATTTCTTGAAACAGAGAGCTAGGTTCAACTAATGAGTCCTGCTAGCATAAGCCCATGCAAAGACTTGGGCTAATGCAGAAGAAGAAGAAGAAGAAGAAGAAGAAGAAGAAGAAGAAGAAGAAGAAGAAGAAGAAGAAGAAGAAGAAGAGTAGTAGTAGTTTGGATTTGATATCCCTTTAAGGAGTCTCAAAGCGGCTAACATTCTCCTTTCCCTTCCTCCCCCACAACAAACACTCTGTGAGGTGAGTGGGGCTGAGAGACTTCAGAGAAGTGTGACTGGCCCAAGGTCACCCAGCAGCTGCATGTGGAGGAGCGGAGACACGAACCCAGTTCCCCAGATTAGGAGACTACCACTCTTAACCACTACACCACACTGGCTCCCCCAGTGTGGCTTAACTCCCTCTCCTCCCCCCATAAGCTGCCATGCCCCTCAAATTTGGCTCTGGGGTGCTGTTGGGAGAACCCCCAGAACAGCAGGCAAGGTGAGGAGAGAGGGGATCATTCTGTCTGGCAAGCTGAACTGCTTTTCATAGCACTACACTGGATTCCCCCAGAGCTTGAGGCTGCAATCATCAATGCACATTTACCTAGGAGTAAGTCCCATTTAATTCAATGGGATATATCAGTTTCTCTTCATCTTAGTCTCTTTTATGATGTGCTGCATTTTAACTAAACCACTTTAAAGTCTAAGAAATAGAAAGAATACTTCTGTTTTAGCTTTTCTCTTATCCAATGTAGCTGACATGCCCTGGCATAACTTCGCATTTTCTCCTCGTTGAGTATGACATTGCATGACCTGGAAATCTGTCGGTATCAATCAAGGCACACTTTCATTTCTCTTGTTTGGTTCAGCTATTCTGTTTGGCTTCGGCATCAAATCATTAAACAATGTCAGGCAAAGAAAAGGAGGCAGAGCTGCAAACAGCAGGAGCTCAGAAGGTGTACATTCTGTTCAAGGCCTCTGGTTATGCCACTTTTAGAAGTCCTGGTTGGTCTAGATTCCCAGGAGGAGCACTCCTAGGCAAGGCAGAAAGGAATGTGTGTGTAGCACAGCGTTCCCTAAAAGAATAATCTAGTTGGAAACATCTTACTTTTAAAAAGCTGGCCATAGTGGCTTCAAAACACAAAACAAACATTAGTCACAATCCATCAGAAAATTGAAATGAATGGGAATTTGGAATGAACAAGAGCTGCTTATGAGCATGCACTGCAGTGTTCTCATGAAGCCCCCATTCCTATCCTCTTGACCTATCCAGAATCTATCATTTTGTGGAACCGACATAGGAATAAACATTGCCCCAGGCACAAAATTGTCAGGGATGCAAAGTTTCAACACCTGGTGCTGCCTCAATACAGCTGCATGTTTCCATTGCTGGGCTCTGTTGAAAATGGCTTCTCCATGCAAACCAGGAAGTGACCTCTCCAGACAATGGAACGGCTCTTCTTTTCGTATCTCTGCGGCTTCAATCTCCTGGGTGACATGACACCATTAGGCAGCTGAATGTGCATGTATACTCCATCCATTTCCCTCTCTCCCACCCATCTTCCTCTGTGTAGCCCCAAGCGCTGGCAACCCCTGCTACGCCACTGGCCACAAGACACTTTCTTGTTTTTGCAGCAACAGATTGCCAGCCCAACCTAGCAATTCTAACCTAGATGCAGACTAGATATGTGTCAGCCTGGGACATACAGTATGGCTACCTTACAATTCTTACAATTTGTCTATAGATAATTCAGCAGCAGCAATACCAGCCAATAATGCCCTTGTGGAGTCACACTGTTTACCATTATGAAAAGCATTGTGAGAATTTATTCCCACCCTTTACTTTTTGCCTTTTAACCAGTTTCCAATTCATAAGAGCACCACTGTTTGAAGTTTCCTTACATAATCTCTTGGGGTTCCGTTATGCAGTTAGACCTTTGACTCTATGAATCTTTTCCAGCTAACTTTTAAACACCTGGTGTTAGATTAACCACATTCCTGTAGGATGCTGACCTTTCAGAGGAATCCTATACATAAACATCTTCTGTGTTCAGCAAGGGTTGCTTCCTACAAATTGTGGAAAGGGATTGCAGGTTTAATAATAATTGCACTTTAAACAGAGACATCTGCAGTTAACTTTATATTGAATCTGACCATTGGTCTATCCAGCCTAGTAGTGTGTACTGCAGCTGTCTGGAGGTCTCCAAGGTTTTAGACAGATGTCTTGCCCAGATCTGCTTCCTGAGATCCTGTTAACTCAACGTGCATCCAAACTTGTATTACCTCCATTTCAAAATGATCCTGCAGTGTTACAGTCAAGCACACTAGTGCAGAACTGTGTGAATTCTTTCAGGACCACCAGGACAGTGACTAGTTACTATTTGTTTGCATTTAGCGAGGTACTAGATGTTACAAGCAACACTGAAGTGCCACTTCAAACATCTAATCCAGGAGTAGTCTTCCAGATTTCAACTCCCACCATCTCTAACCTTTGGCCATCCAGTACAAAGGACACCTTGTGCAAAGGCATTTATATTATGTTCCAGGTGAGGTCCATGGGGATAATGGAGAGGGAAGAACAAAAGTTGCATTTGTTAAATTTGTTAAATGAGCATTCGCTAGAAATTCACAAGTTACATCTAAAATGTTAATTCCTGTGCTGGCAACTTTGAAATTCGGTTTACAAATATGGCTTGAGAAGTGGCAAGTTATTTACTCTTTGGTCACATGACAAAACAACCAGAGTGCTATTCCACTGCAAATTTCAGAATCCACCACTGATACTGTGATTTACCCTATTAAAGTCCATTGTGTGGATTTCTAGCCTTCAGAAAGGAGGCATTTTATTGCAAAAGTGTTTCAAAATACAGAGACAGACTTCTGCTTAATGCCCCACCATGTCTACCTTTTGTTCACCACAGATGCAGGTTGTCTAAAAGTAGCTGCAGCTCAGAGAGTCATCTAGTGGCTGGAAAATAGACATCTCGTCACACTGTGTGCAGCCCATCTTGACAAAAAGTAAATATTGGCTGTTGCTGCTGTTACTCATGCAATGCTTACACAGCCGAGACAGCTGGGACTTGGAGAAATGCAGATTCTATTTTTTCTCTGGCCCTGAGGGAAACCATTATTAAATTCTAATCCCTGTGCAAATTTACTGAAGGGTCTTAATTGGGAAACACCATGGCTGCAAAGGTGTAACTGACAGCTCAATTTGGTCTTAGAAAGTGTGTATTCCTGCTGATGATGTTGACTGAGATGGGAAGAGTCCAGGTCTGCCTTTCAGGCTATGTCTGCTCCAGCAGCAATCACTGTGCAGCATTTCCAGACCTGGCACAGGGTCTAGACGGGTAGACCAGTCTTGTGCAAAGTTAGCTGTACCTAAGAAGCTCATTGATTCCAGTGAATTTGGAGGGTCCAGAGGTGCCTTTGGAAATCTATGACACTGTCGTGGGCACCACAAAATCCCCATTTCAGGGTGAAACTCATGATGTTCAGAACCCCTGCCTCAAACAAAAGGAAAAACACCTGCACACACCCCAGACAAATAAAACATAGACCAGAAAAACCCCACAGGTTATCCCCCCAACCCCCCAATGGGTAGCATGGGGCTTGTCTGATGGCACCATGATGCTCATGGGAGCTACACTGGGGAACCTGGATCTAAATTATTCAGGAGTAACATGTCCCACATATGATATCTGGAGCAAGCAATAGGATGGGGCTGCCATAGACCATAGATGTCTTTAGATCAGAAGCAGTGCTGGAGTCAGCAGGAATATGGGAGAAGTGATCTGACCTCACTCCTATGCAGGGGCATAGGAAGGGGGGCGGTGGGGGCGGTCCACCCCGGGTGTCATCCCTGAGGGGGTGTGTGACAAAATCCCCCCTGGGCGGATCACTGCACCACCCCTTGGACACCAATCGCCCCCCTGGACACTGATCACCGCACCAATTGCCCCCTGATATGCTCACCAATTGTCGTGGACGGCACCCCCCTGGGATGCTTGCCCCACCCACATGGGATGTCCCCCCCCCCGAGTGCACAGCATGTGCACCGCTCCGGGTGCTGGAACAGCTAGCTACAGCTCTGCTCCTATGCTGCCACCTTGAGTTTGGGGGACAGTCGTTTTCACAGAACTGAGTGTGGGAGATGAGATTCAATGTACCTGCAACATGTCAGAAAATCCAAGCGGCATATTAATTTAATCTAAATTTGCAAGAGTGCATGTATCATAGCTGTCAACTTACAGATTTGAAAATAAGGGACCAGCAGCCAAAATAAGGGACCTGCAGCCTCACCTGTTCCAGGCACTCCAGTCTTCCTGTCCTCCTGCAGTCTGGTCAAACTCATGCTGGTAGCTTCGAGAACACTGTCCAACCAACTTTGTAACCAGAGGTTCAACTGAATAGAATCTGAATCACATGCACCACAAGGCCCATGCAGCCTCAACTTAAGATGGCTCCCCGGCCTGGCTTTGCACTGCAAAGTTTGCAGCAGCACGTGCAACAAAATGGCGTCCAGCATTCAAAAAACCCTTTAGCTTGCATTAACTAGCCACACACAAGGCATGCAAGCTCCACCCTCCAGTCGTTCTTAGACTTCTTATTGGGGGAGCAACACAGCCAAGCAACACAGTTGGAGCCTCCCTCCTCCCTGGCCGGCAGGGAGGGAGGGAGAGGAGCTGCTTCCTTTGAAATTTAAGGGACATTTAAGGGACATCCATCAATAAGGGACAGCAGCGGGACATGGCGCTGGAATAAGGGACTGTCCCTTCAAATAAGGGACACGACAACTATGGCATGTATTTGAATGAATGCACATTTCAAAAGACCTATTACTAGTTCTGAGGTTAAAAAAAAAGAGCAATAAAATGAATTAAAATAAGCTTTTAAAATTTTCAAGAAGAAGGATAAGCTGGATGTAAAAACATTTAAAATTATAAAATTATCAAACAATATATAAAATTATAAAACAATAGTTGCAAAGAGGAGACCAGTGTGTAGATGCAACACTGCCCTCTGGTGGGTGGAGTCAAACTATGTATGTCTCTCTCTGGGCAGGAAGCAGCAAGGGAGAGTTTCCTGTTTGGTGGAAGGGATGGGTCTTAGCAGGAAGAACCAAGTTATGTCTTTGTGGTTGCTTTCTTTTTCACAGCCATTGTATGTGTGCAGCAGAGTGACAACCATGAAGTCCTACACTGATTTGCTACAATACAAAATAAGCAAAAGAGTACTTAAAGGGAAACATAAGAAGCTAAAGAAAGAGTCAGAATCAGGAGAGGAGGAAAAAAGGCCTTAGAGAGATGAAAGAAGGATGGCATTAGAGGGACACAAATAAGGAGATACAATGAAACATGAACAATACACAGTATTAGAAGAGCCAGTAAAAAAATTCTTGAAAGAAAACTGACTAAAATGCTAAACAGACAGAAACTCAGATGAAAGTTAAAGAATGTGAGGCTTGGCCTATGGTCTATTTTGTATGTATTGTTGTTTATAGGCCAGTTTTCTCATCTGCTCATTATTAGAAATTCTCATTTACATAACTAAAAGTACAACCCTATGCATGTCTAGGCAAACTGCTTCAGAAAGCTGTCTTGTCTCCTTGTCCTACAGACATGGTACTCTTGAGAAGAACCCTGAGTCTATACAGAAAAGATGCAATCGGGCAGATGGTGCTCTGGAACTTATTTTTGTGATATGTTTTAAAGTGTCTGATAGCAAGGAGAACCCATGCCAGCTCTATAATTTGACTATTCTTTTTTACATGCTATCTGCACTGCTGGAAGACACTTGGAGGCCATGTGATAGCCTGGCATGTGATCATACTAGTTATATATAATAATGCTGAGAACATGGGAAGGTGCCTTACACTGATTAAAAACATTGCTCTGTCTAGTTCTGTATTGTCTATGGTAGTGGCTCTCCAGGGTTTCAGGCAAGGATTCTCCTCCAGCCCTTCCAGGATATGACAGGGACTGAACCTGGGACCTTCTCTATGCAAATCAGATGTTCTACCACTGAGCCACTGTTCTCCCCCAAAGAACCATGCGATATATGTGAAGTGCACATGGGATATATGTGAAGTGATCATGTGCCATTGGTAAAAGATCATGTCCAAGACCTATTTCATAGAAGTGAACTTAACCCACACATGGGATATATGTGGCACATGGGAGATATGTGAAGTGCACATGATCTTTTACCAATGGCTAAACTGTGTGGGCTGCATATTTTTGAGTTGGGGTAGAGGATGCCAGAGTTTTACTAGCAACATGTCAGTTATGTATCCATTGCATGTCCAGGCTCCATGGTCCAGAGTCATGAAGGTTTCAGCCTATGCAATTACATTTAGGAGCATTCTCATGTGACTAATGCACTCCATAGGATCTGCAGGCACCATTGTGGTGATCTCCCTTTTTTCCCACTGATTGATTCCTGCAGTCTGGGTTTGTGCATGAACTAAGGACAGAAGCAACTGCCATACTTGTGAAGTAGAGGCTGATCCTCTCCACAGTTCACAGGTGTATAAGCAATTAATCTCTCTCATTGTCCAGATCATGCAATGTCACTCCTTAATTTCTGACTTCCTGCCTAGTCTCAAAATCTAGCACAAACTGCTTGTCCTGGCCTTAGAAGTAATCCATGGTTTCCCTCTCTCCCAGTAGATATCCTTTCTGTGACCTTCTCACCACCTCAACCATCCTCAGCCGTCTGAGGAAGTCCTGCTCCTTCAAACATCTCCACCTTTCCCCCCTTGCCTTATCCTTATGCTCTCCCCCCCCCCCCCCGTTCCAACCAAATAGCAACAGTGAAGCCTTACATCTCAGACTGAATTTGGTTTCCCAAATTCCCAAATTGGGGGGTGGGGGAGAGATAAGTTCTGGGGTCATGTGATATTGGTAAAAAGCTCAGTGATTTGCAAATAGAATCAAATGAGACCTTGGGCAAAAATGTCAGCAGACATAGTGGGACTTCTGCCTGGGCAGTTGAATATATTTCGCTGCCTGAGTTGAAGGACAAGATAGCATCCCACCCCTATTCCATAAACCAACCTGATTGGCAGTTAAATCTTGCTTCAAAGCTAGCCATGGGAGAGCATCCTCCATTGCACCTGAGACCATTGCACCTGAGGGTAGCTTGGGTGGTGCAGGGCAGGCCATGTGGCAAACACAGCTCCATCCCCCACATCCTGCTGCCAACCCTTCAACACCGGCTACCTTGGGAAGCCACCTTACCCTGCCTAATGGTAGGGATGGTCCTATTTGTGGCTCTAATTCTCTGATGTGTTTTCCCTGTGTTAAGTTCACTTCTATGAAATAGGTCTTGGGGCAATTTCTAAAGTGTCTTGATCCTTCCTTCCTTCCTTCCTTCCTTCCTTCCTTCCTTCCTTCCTTCCTATGCTGTTTGAGAGTAAATTGTTTTGGAAAGCAACAATGATGCATAACCGCTAAGGAGTGGTGATGGAAGGGAAGAATAATAGCTTAGAATGTGCAGAACTCATAACCTTATGAATGAAAGAACAAGCTGTTACATTGCCTTCTAAGAAATGTTGCCTCTTCTCCTTCTCATTGAAACTACTGCCTGCCTAGAACCTTTCTTAGTAACCTATGCTTGGCTTCCTACCTTGGAACTCAATGGAGGAGCACAGGAAGCAGTACAGACTGTCTTTTCCAAGGTTTGAGTGACGCATCTCTCTCTTTAAGGGGGCCTGCTTATGGGCAGAGATAACACATTTAGTGCCAGCCTGGAAGGCGGGAGACGAAAACACTGGGGCCCTGATCAGTGCAGTGGTGCTTGACTGCCTCTTTCTATCTCTCTCAGGCCCAAAGACAGCTGAGCAATAATCTCTCCAGTCCCTGATTACAGCAGGGAAATCCATGACTTGGCAGCTCATAGGACTCTGGCAGCGGCCCAGGAAATATGGAAAACTCAGGAATTCCAAGCAGCACATTGGGCAGGTTTCTTGCTACCCTCCAGCATACGGCAGGTTTTGTGGTGATTGTCTACTTAAAACACTTCAGTGTCATCTTAGCCAAGACACATCAGCTAGGAAATTACCTGCTCTGTCCAGGACAGGTGGTGACTGTTGTTGAGCAATGGTTGGTTCCACATTTGGCAGGTAGCAGAGTAATAATGTAGAGCAGGGGTCACTGATGTGGTGCTCTCAGGTTCCAGTGTGTGTTTGAGAAACCCTTATGGCACCTGCAAAAGGTCTCAATAAACATCCCCTCAAAAATCCACAGCGCACAAGAGGCTGCTTGTTCTTCCTGCTCAGTTCCTCTCCTAAACTGAAAGCCTCACTTCAGGGTTGGCACTTGAGGCAAACCACAAAATGGCAGACACGCACTCCAGAAAAGAAGTTCTACAACAGTAACAAACAGGGAACAAATTTGATACAGGACAGGAGGAGACCAGCAGTGCCTGCTATTTACCGAGATGTGGCTGTGGAGGCTGCCAAGGAGGTAGCAGATCTGGCTTCCAAAGAGGTGATGCGTTCCTTGGAGGCTGGAAATGCCACTCCTTATATCCTGCCACCTGAGGCAGGTCGCCTCACCTTACCTCATGGGTGGGCCAGCCCCACCCTACCCTTTAAACATGATTATTATTTATTTAATGTATGAATCACATGCCCACCTTTTATTGGATGCCAGGATGGGTCACACACCCTCTCTTCCATTCTGGACAGAGGAGAGGTGCAAAGATCATTGTGCTGTGATTCTGTGTGGCAGTAGCATTTTCCCTCGTTGATGAGGAGTGGGGAGTCTGGACGGCATTGTGGTCCTGTATCTTATTCTGCTATTTTAGATGTGGCAGCCATTTTGTGCTATACTGCACACCCCACGGCAGCCATTTTGTGACTGGCACTCATTACACTTCCACAGAACCTCAAATGTGCCCACTGGCCCCCAAAATGTTTGGCAACTCCCGTTGAAGCAGGACATAAATACCAGTAACATAGAGGGCACATGCTGCTTATTTTGTGTACCAACTGTGCCCACAGAGTGCAGTCAACAGGGGCCAGGGGCATTAACCAACCTGGCGGTTGCCGAGGATAGTTGTAGCACCAGTGTAGTCTACACAGTGTCCTCAGCAGGTTTCTTGATTTCCACATAGGGATGTCCCAAGGAAAAGCTACCTAGAGAGGTGCTGCCATGCATGTGAAAATGAAACAGACACCATACCTGAGAATGCTCCTGTGTATTTAGAACTGGGAGGGAGCTTCATCCCCCCCCCTTAAGACTGGGGTTGCATCCTATTGAGCCTTACAGTACCTTTGCTGAGGAGGTCTATACAGGCAGAGAACTTGTGGTGCCTCCAGCATCAAGTCTGGATTACAGAGTCCTATGTGGAGGTCAGAGAGGGGAGAGCTGTTAGCAAGGATTTTCACTATCTGAATGAAAGCTTTAGGATTTCCCTTCACTTCAAAGAAAAGATGCCAATAGAAGCACATCCTTGCCTTGTCACATTGGTAGGCAGAGGCAGTATTAGCATCATTGACATGTAAGCAGAGGAAGCCAGGGGCTCAGAACTGTGGTTCCACGCTGTCATAAACTCACAGGAAAATTTTTCAAAGCATTGCACCGAGATTCAGCCATGCAACTCCCATTGACTTATGTATTAGTAAAACAGCTAAATCCCCACGCACCACTTTGAACATTTCTCCTTAGGAGACTGAAAGGGACAGCAAGCTTCTGTTTTATTAGATCTAAAAGGAGAATTAAAGGAATATTTGTGTGGGAGTCAAGGAAGCCTGCAGCATATCTTGGCCATGCTCTCCACCCTCCCGAATGATCAGCGCTGGCCCCAAGTACCCCCACGATTAACCTAGCAACAGGAAGTTATAGTTTGTTGTTTTTAAAACTTACTTGCATCTCAGTGTATTCCCTGGGTTTTACTCAGTCAACTGTGGAGTTGCACAGGAATTTACCTTTTGGATCAAGTGCCAGATTCCTCAGTTTAACAAAGCCCATTCCCTGGCATTTTGTTCCCAGGGAATAAATGGAGGGCAGGTGTTGTTGTTGTTGTTGTTGTTGTTGTTGTTGTTGTTGTTTCAATGAATTCTGCTGGAAGAGAGGAACAGGAAGTTATCCAGAGCAATGAAACCTAGGGATCTTTGAATAATTTGAAATTTCCTCCACGAAATGGTCAAATCCAGAGCCCTTAGCTATATCCACCAGACCTCACAGTTCTTTAAATGTTATGATACAGTTCTCAGAAGTTTAAATGCATTTAAAAGAAAAAGCACATTAAAAATATATCGACACATATTAAATTGCAGCTTTTCTTGCTAGATGATTAGATCTCTGCCACGGGTGTCCACTTTGTATCGTTTATAATCATCTGGCTTTTCGTGTGTGTTACTTTTAACTGGTTTTCTTTTTTTAAAGTAGTTTTTATTGTATTCTGTACATCACCTTGAGATATATACCAGTATATGTAAAAGGTGATCAATAAATAACAAAAACAACATTTAAATATTTATTTTTAGAGGACTTTAAAAAGAACAAAATCCACAGATTAATGCAGAAATGGAATGGGATTATGGGTAAAAATAATGCAGAAATGACAGAGATAAAAAATAGGCAGTCTTGTCCATCCATATTAAAATCTCATCCCCTGACCATTGGTCTTCTGAGACCTCTGCAGGCTCTGTCTAGTCTGTTTCACAAATGTCCACCCCATTGCCCAAATAAAATAATGTTCCTTAGCACCTTTTGATATTTTTGTCCTTCTGTCTTTGATCTAAAAAATCATTGTTGCCCACTCTTTTTTCTTCTTTATGGGCAACTGGTAAGGTTTGCTGGGATTGCTGGGATGCTTTTCTGTTTAGTGGAACCAGGAATTCCTAAGCAGATGTGGACATTTTATTAATGCCATCACCACAAAGCTTCCGTCTGACAAACTGAACTCTTATCATCTCATCCTCCTCCCCTCCTCTGTGCAATGGCAGGGGACCACTTTTGCTTGCAAATTGATGTTCAAAGATAATAAGGGTGGTTTTTTTACACATCCCCTTGAAATGTGATATTATTTGCACAACATTCTAATAACATTTGGTTCTTTGTTTGCCTAGGCTATAATTGCTTCTACATGCAAATAGTGTGCATTGAATAAATGAAGACTTGACTCATTTATGATGCTTCAGTCTCCTTTTTTCTTTATAGCTCTAGGATACATAGACAGCCGGGGCCACTGCACATTTATCCATAAAGGTGCATTGCATTTCCTACAGACATCACATTGGCAAGTCTATCGCCTTGATATTTTGAAAGCAGCATCTTTATTACTCAGAAGGGTGAGGCTAATCAAAGCCTTTCTGGTGGGGATTTTCACATGCCTGATTTAGTAGTGAGGCTGCTGTGTCTTGGAGTAAATGTAAGTGAGCCTATGGCTTTTCAAAACCGTTTCATGTTATGGGATGCTCAAGCCTTCTGATTCCCTGGACTCAGCAATGAGGAGAAGTTGCCTTTCTTCCATTTACAAATATATTTTTCTTGGCTTATCATAAACATATGTACAAACTAACCACATAATCATACAAAGAATAACAGGAGCACACATGGAAGATATTCAGTACCCATAAAAAACAAATTATAGAGATGCACTTCTACATATAGCCAAGATTTTAAGATGATTCTATATAGCCCAACCACAATGAAAAGTGTGTCATAGGAGGAGTACTTACTGCACATGCCTTTCCCATGTGGACTTTTCAAACCCTAAAACCTTGTAAGTTTTGTGCTGTGTAAATAGGAATCTGTGTTTTATATCTAACCTAAACCAAATATCCTTTCTTTCAGTAGATCTACACTCTGGGGCCAATTATTGTTATTATATTAGCAGTATTTATAAACTTATTTTAAAACTGCAAAAGCTTTCCCCATTATTGCTCACAAGTTGTGAAATTTATAAAGCAGAATGCCATTGCAAAATAGAATTAGAACAAAAATAGAACACAGCATTCCTTCAAACTGGCGTGAACTTCTTCAGGGAGGGAGTTCCATGATTTTAGTGTTCTTGTCAAAAAACAAAAAACAAAAACCTGAAACAGGACCTGTTAGGAAGATCTCCTGCTAAGGGTAGGTTCATATGAGAGCAGGCAGTCCTTAGATGCCCTGGGCCCAGATCTTTTAGATCAAGAATAGACAATCTGTGGTCCTCAAGGTGTTATTGTCCTATACTTCTCATCATGCCTGTCCATTGGCTAGGCTGACTGAGACTAATGGGAATTTGGACGGTTACAGATTCTTCATACCGGGCTTAGGATTTTAAAGGTCAATATTAAAACTTTGAACTGGGCCAAGAAACCAACTGGGAGTCAAAGAAGCTAATTTCAAACTGTGAGATGTGTTCCCTACGTCCCCTCCAGTTGTAACTGTAGCAACTGTGTTTTGAACCAGTTGTAGTTTTCAAGAGATCATCAAAAAGATCATGCCGGCTGTGTCTTACTTTGGCATCCACTCAGCTCTGCAGCCTGTGGTCCCTGCTTCCAGTTCCTTTGCTTCTTATTTCTTTGGCTACCTATCCTCCGAATTCCCATCTTTCTGTTCCATACTCAGTAGTTCCCATAAAGAGCTGGTTTACCCATCGGTTTCCCATTGCACTAAATGTCTTATAAGCAAAAGCAAACACCTAGATCTTGAGCTGCTACCAATCAGAGTGTTAGCATGCATTGATAGGGCAAAAAGGGGGGAAGATCCACTATTTAACCAGCCTGACAGTGGCTTCGTTTGTGCACAATCATTTTCCCCATTCCTTGAATGATGCTGCATGTTTATTATCTCTCTTCCTTCCTGTCCTCCTCCCCAGTCCTTTGCCCGGTTATTAAGCCCCAGGTTAAGGGTTTAAGGCCTTTTAAAGGTTATTCTGTAATCCCACTCCCAACGTCATTTGTAATTCATGGTATACTTTCCAGTGCCTTTGGGTCAATATGGGCAGCCAAAATGTGACGCTGTATTCAGGTCATGATATTTTGGCAGTATATTTTTTAACTTTTCACAATTTGTTATTTTAACATTCTGTTTGCCTTCTCTACGGTGATACTGCAGGTTGTGTTCAGTGACCTGCATGACTTGTGACCCGCCAAGATGAAGTCGGTCTACTGCTCATATATCTTTGGCCTGTCTGGTGCTTGACTGCTACTAATTTGCAGTCTCTGTTTTTGCGGTGCTAGACAAGTAGCACATAAAAAAAATTATAGCATCCCAAACACGGCCTGTGGGTTTCATTCAGCTTGGCAGGTCATAAGTTTTGTGAGACTGTAGATCTCGTTCCTGAATGACTAATTAAGAAATAAACACTCATAGGGAGCTGCCTTACACTGAGTCAGATGATTAATCCATCTAGCTCAGTATTGTCTATGGCTCTCAGCCTATCACTGGCCATGGCTCTCCAGGATTTCAGACACAGTCCTCTCCCAGCACAGCTTGGAGATCTCAGGGACCTTCTGCATAAAAAGCAAATGCTCTTCCACTGAGCTATGGCCCTTCCTTCAGATTAAGACCTATACTTCTCAGAATTTTATTTTGTTTATCTGCTGTTGCCTCGGGAATTCTTCTCAGTCTGGAAACAGCAGTTAACTGAAGGAGCATCTCCACCCCCATTGTTCAACCTGGACACTAAGATCCAGCTGCTGCTGCTGCTGCTGCTGCTTCTTCTTCTTCTTCTTCTTCTTCTTCTTCTTCTTCTTCTTCTTCTTCTTCTTCTTCTTCCTTAGATTGGTATGAAAGCCAAGTGGAAACTATTTAGTCAGAACTGAACATGGATGAATTAATAATAATAATAATAATAATAATAATAATAATAATAATAATAATAATTTATTATTTATACCCCGCTTATCTGGCTGGGTTTCCCTAGCCACTCTGGGTGGCTTCCAACAAAATATTAAAATACAATAATGTGTCAAACATTAAAAGCTTCCCTAAACAGGGCTGCCTTCAGATGTCTTCTAAAAGTCTGGTAGTTGTTTTTCTCTTTGACATCTGGTGGGAGGGCGTTCCACAGGGCGGGCGCCACTACCGAGAAGGCCCTCTGCCTGGTTCCCTGTAACTTGGCTTCTTGCAGTGAGGGAACCGCCAGAAGGCCCTTGGCGCTGGACCTCAGTGCTGGCTGAACGATGGGGGTGGAGACGCTCCTTCAGGTATACTGGATCCATAACATGCGATCACTTGGGACCTAGCAAGATCCAGACTTACATCTTGCTTAAGTTGAGATGTGTTTCCAAATGGAACATTCTGCCACAAATAATCTTGCGCAGTTATGAATTTGTTAGTAATATAACTAGATTTCTCTCTGAAAACTATAAGGCCTAAACAGTTCCACTGAAAATGATCAAATTATATGAGTGATGTTTTCATTGGCTGCTTCTTAGTTGGTATTCCATCCCCCATAGTGGATAGTGCCTGAATATCTACTGGAAAAGTTAGTAGATATCATCATTAGTCTGGCTGCAGGTTTCTGAACCAGCTTACAGCCATTGTAGAAGGAGTTATCTTATCAAGGGGGCTATGAATCCAGGATGCAACAGCACAGGAATGTGTTTCTATTAACCTGACTGAGAACAGTAACTTAAAAGCAATGATAATCAAAGATCATCCAAACTGCTAACATGTTGTTAATCCGCTCTTAGGAATATGGTTGGTTAATTGCTGATACTGTGGCAGGAGAAATTGCCCAATTGGTAGTGATTCTTCCCAACAAAGGGCATTAATATGGAATGCTAAGCTACTAGATCTTTTGAAGCATAGAGCTTTGAACGTGCTGTTGGAGTCAAGAACGCCACCAGTCAGCCCTGACACCTGGGAAAACTTGTGGAAGACCTCACCAGCTTCATTGGTATTATATCATTGTAAACTATCTCAAAAACACAGCTGCATTGGTTTAAGAGTTTGTTTGCTTTTAAAGTCCTTCACCTTTCTGCACTGGTACCACACTGATAGGCTCAAACTGGTACCACAGGGTAGGAGGAATTTGGATTTTGATCTTATTAGAATTAGAGAGGATATCTTGGTGTTTTATATGCTATGTGTTGATAACTTATTTTTATATAGTTGGTTTTTTAATTGTTGTAACATGAGAAAGGATGGGATTAAAAACCCAAATTAATATTCATAAAGCACTTATCTGACTGGGGGGAATTATGATATTTGTTTTCACAGATAGAACTCAAATCTGTGCAATTATACTGAGTGACTCATCAGAAAAAGAAATCTGGAGTGAAAACTAGAAGCTATCCTTAGTATTTATGCATAATTGACGTGTATGCATATGTAGAAATCATTATTTAAGATTACTTCTGAGGTAAAGTTTTGTTTTGAAGAATTGTATATGAGCTGTCTAGGGCTCCAGGCTTTCGATTATGAGCTGTGTATGCCTGGTACAGTGGTACCTCGGGTTACAGATGCTTCAGGTTACAGACTCCACTAACCCAGAAATAGTACCTTGGGTTAAGAAATTTGCTTCAGGATGAGAACAGAAATTGTGCAGTGGCAGCGCAGTGGCAGTGGGAGGCCCCATTAGCTAAACTGGTACCTCAGGTTAAGAACAGTTTCAGGTTAAGAACGGACCTCCAGAATGAATTAAGTTCTTAACCTGAGGTACCACTGTATTAGACTGAGAGCTGCAGGTGCCTGTCACATGACCAAGAAAAACAAAATAGTTTTGAGAGTGAGGTCCTGTTTATACACAGAGATAAATGATTGAAATTTTGATTGGTCAAAGACAGTTGATATTCTGCCTCATTCCATTGGACCAGAGTGGTGGCTTGATGAAAGGGGCATCTCTGAAGCGATTGGCTGGAGAGAGACCCTAGCTGGAAATTATAGAGCAAACTTGAACCAGAGTGGGGTCAATCTTCAAGGAGAGTCACTGTGGCCTGGTTGGTGATAAGAGGAAGACCATGGCCATCATGGGAAGAAGACAGAATTTATTCATTCTAATGAACAACATGGCTTGGAAAAACTGAGAAAACTCAAGAACTGAAATCATTGGTTGGATCTGAGGAGGTATATGAGGGAGTGAAAATGTCTAGAGAGGCAGCCTTCAAGAGTCAGTGGAGTTGTGAAGCTCCTGAGGCAGGAGAGATTGCTGGACCAAGGTGAAAACTATATCAGAAGTCCTAACAGAAACCTGAGAGACTTCAGAGATAAATAGTTGAGGGCCAGAGTAGAGACTGCAAGTGTAATCCTCAGAACCTAGTTGATGAGTGCTAACTGGGTTGGAGTGGGTAAAGGAAATTGGCAATAGGTTTTACATAGTTTTGAGGTATTCATTTACTCTCCCTGTCTTCTTAATGATACAATTGAGATAAATACATTGTATGACAA
Organism: Podarcis gaigeae; assembly: GCF_964106915.1. NCBI lineage: Eukaryota > Metazoa > Chordata > Lepidosauria > Squamata > Lacertidae > Podarcis > Podarcis gaigeae. The sequence continues at coordinate 63,597,813 of NC_139681.1, forward strand.
AGGAGCTGTGGCCTGACCATGTTTACAAGAAAGAAGATATCTATATAGTTTTCAAAGAACAGTGTATTGTGGCTGGAATGCTGGGGACAATGCCTGAGCAGTGGAAGCGCAATTTTGGGTGACAGTGTTTGCATCACCCACAGGAAACGAGTGACAACTATTCTCCCATTGTACCCTGCAAATGATTGAGTGTTTCTTAGTTGTGAGTCCAACTCTTCGTGATCTCTTTGGCATTACCTCGGGGGCTGATTCCTCGTTTTCAGATATTTGGAGTGGGAAAAAGGATTGCCCTCTGAACCAGCCCCAGATGTATCTACTACCCTGGAAGGGTACCCAAGAGGTTCATACCAGTATACCTGAAGGAGCATCTCCAGTCCCATCATTCAGCTTGGACACTGAGGTCCACCTCTGAGGGACCAAAATCTACATGCCTGAAACCATTGCATGCAATGACATGTAAGAGATCTAATACAATTTCCTCTTCATAATCATCCAATTAAATCCTGAATAAATGTTACCATTTTCTGCTTCATTCTCCATTGCAGTAACATACAAGACTCCTATTAGCTAAATAAATAAGCAAACAAACAAGTGTGACCTTAACTTGCAGCTCCACCACTTAGAACTCGCTATTACTGATTAAAATGGTCATCTCCTGATGAATCAAGTCAGGCTTTGACTGATTAATCTAACTGTCAAACCGGTCAAAGCTTCCAGCTCTAATTTTCATTATGATACTTTACATAAAGATCACTAACCAAGGACACAAGTGTAATCTGTGTCATACCCAGCTCAAAAGCCAAAATGACAGAGACCCAGAAAATCCAGTGTTCCTGAAAATACCACAACAGAACTTCTGCATAAAGAAGAGGATCACAATGGGCTGTAGTAAATCTAGGAAACAACATCAAGACAACTTTATTATATTTAGACACCCTCCCCAGAAAAGCTAGTGATACCAGTAATTGGAAGGGGCTCCATTTTACTAACCAGGAACAGGTTAAAAATCCAGAAAGATGTTTTTAAAATTGAGAAAGGTAGTTAACACAAATTTATGCTAAGTTGTGTTCTGTGTGCCATATAATCTTTATCATATATAGAAAATACTAATGCCTGGTATAAATAATATTTAAATATAATACAGCTGCCTGGAAATGTGAAGCAATAAATGCTGGATGAATATTGGACTAAGTTTATCTGACTTTTAAGTATTTTAGGATATATGCTGATATAGTTCAGATAACCACATTTTATGTACTGCCACAATGTTCCATATAATAAAAAGACCCTCCACAAATAGTATCTGCATGTGTGTGTGTTTTTTTTAAAAAAATAATACTGTTTTTAAGAACGCTTCAAGTTTCTCCACCTTTAAGAATACAAATGGCAGCCTCACCCAAAAGATATAGAAATGGACTTATCTGAAACATGAAATGGAGATTCCTTATATTCCAGTATTCTTAGCTTCAAGCTCAGACAACCCATGACAAAATAATAGAATTATTTGTAATCTACTCTCTCTAATATCGCCAATTACTGTATATTTTAGGAGAATAGCATGGGGCCAGGCAGAAGTCATACACCCAGTTTTCACATGTTGGCCTCCTACCTAAAACGTCCTGCTGCTTCCCATTCTGTACCACAAATCCTCCCCACTGTTTTCTTTCCACAATACTTACTGCTGTGAGGTGACTGGTGGGGATGGCTCACTGAAACTGTTTGCCTGGACACCCCCGCCCCCCCCCCCCGGTAAGCATGCACACAGCAGCATTTAGGCATGGAAGTTGGGGAATGTAAGTTCCCATGACTCCTGCTATGCATAGACACTGCTGCACATGCATGGACGCAATCAACAACAGGGAAATGAAGTCCCCATGATTGGATGCTCATGGCAATGTATAGGCAATACGCCCCACCACAGCACACCAGTTTCCTTGAGAGAGGCAGCAACAAGAAGGGTTTGAAGGGTTTGAATGGAGGGTAAGAGTTCTAGGGTGCTTCAAGATCCTGTGACACCTCTGGAAGTGTAGCAGGGGCCATTGGCATAGCCAAGGTGGGGCAGCTGCCCCCCATCAAGTAAATCAATAACAATACTTAACAAACTGAGGTTCTGCCCCCCACAACATAAAGCCTGTCCCGCCTAACATAAATCTTGGCTACACCTATGGCAGGGGCACAATTCACCAAACCAATTAACAATAATTGTTTTCAAAGTTTAGCGAAATTCAAAAACAAATGGAATCATTGAACATAATTGGTTTAAAGTATCAAATCCACATTCTTCCAAATAATTAATTTCATTCGGTTGTATTCTGAATCGGACCATCCCTTACTGATATTTCACTTCTAGCTAATTATCACTGCTGCTGGGATTTCTTAGTAATGTCAGTCAGTCAAACTTATTGACTAAAAACTACAAACTATCAGAGTGAGAGAGCTATTTTAGCATAGATGACCCATGGCACATTGAACCCCTATTTGCATGAGTTGCCTTGTTACAAGGCTCATATTAGCTTTGCCTACATTTACAAATAAGGGGAGGGCTCAGAGTGAGCTGATCATTTTAGCATCTAGCGAACTGAGAGCCACTATCTAATCCCTGTATTTTCCCATCTCTTCCACCTTCCATGTTTTTTTTTAGGTTTACCTGGCTCCAAGGTTTAGTATAGGGGTATAGATAGATAATAGATAGATGATAGATAGATGATAGATAGATAGATAGATAGATAGATAGATAGATAGATAGATATAGATAGATAGATAGATAGATAGATAGATGATAGATAGATAGATAGATAGATAGATAGATAGATGATAGATAGATAGATAGATAGATAGATAGATAGATGATAGATAGATAGATAGATAGATAGATAGATAGATAGATAGATATAGATAGATGATAGATAGATAGATATAGATAGATAGATAGATGATAGATAGATAGATAGATAGATAGATAGATAGATAGATAGATAGATAGATGATAGAAAGATAGATGATAGATAGATATAGTCTGCAGAATCTAAGAACTGTAGGAAATGCATATGGGAAAATCTAAACAATCTGTTATATCTGTCATGACATCAGGCCCTCATATAATAATTGCTGGTGGCTTTAATACCAGAATGGGACACGATTATAGGCTGTTAATTAAACATCAGCTGATCACTTGTTGAGGAAGTCATTATATTTTTCTATCTTCATAAGCGGGGAGCGTTATTTACATGCTTCCTTCCTGCGCAGCAGTTCCATGATTGGATTATTTTATGGTTGTTGACTAGGAAGTGACCACTTCCTAATCAAACTCACACCCCCCCCCCCAATAAGGCTGAGGCGTGCCTTCAGTATGGAAAGACAAAGTTATAGACATAGTCAGATAGCTAAGACATATCCTCCAAGGCTCTAGGCAGGTTTTTTGGTCTATTGCCATTAATGAAGGAGTAACCAACCTAGTTCATGATTATAACTTTCTCTTAACATGACAAATTAGGTCATTTTGTTGACATCTTGAAGGCATCCTAGCCATTTTTTGTTGCAGTCTAATCCTTCCTAGTTAAACAATTTAATGGTGGCTGATTTGATTTTGAATGCTGGAGAGCCAAATGTTCTATTGAAAAAAGTTATAAGAGTTTTCAGAAGAGAAGGGAGCCACTCTCCCCCAGCAGATTACTGTGTCCCACCCCACATTGTTCATAATGGTCCACCAGAGAGGCTTTCTAGAGCATGTGTAGTGAGCTGCAGTGGGGAGGAGGGGACTTCCTTAAGTTAACTTTTCTTGGCATCTAACACATTTCCAGCACTTCCCACTCTCAGTGTAAATGTTAGAAAGTTAAATGTGAATTAAGAGATCCTCTGAAGCCAACAAGATTTAAGAGCCCAGTAAGTTTTTCTGATTTAATAAATGTTCCAGTTACAGATAGGTAGCCGTGTTGGTCTGCCATAGTCAAAACAAAAAAAAATTCCTTCCAGTAGCACCTTAAAGACCAACTAAGTTAGTTCTTGGTATGAGCTTTCGTGTGCATGCACACTTCATGCACACTTCTGTGTATCTGAAGAAGTGTGCATGCACACGAAAGCTCATACCAAGAACTAACTTAGTTGGTCTTTAAGGTGCTACTGGAAGGATTTTTTTTTGTTTTAATAAATGTTGTTAGTTTTCTCCAAATTGTGTTCTTTATGTTTTATGGCCTGAATGTAACCCTGAATTTCTAGTGTTAGGTTGATTCCTTAGTTGTCATGCAACTTAACTTAATCAGTTAAGTACCCCACTTAATCAACTTCTGTTTTAAATTACAGATAAAATCAAACATATTTGAACTGCTGAAGGGCCTGCCAGTGTGCAGTGCAAATAGCCAACTCTATCCACTGTATATTAGGTCTGATGAAAAAGACAAAAGCAATGCCTTTTCCTTCAAGTTTGTATCCAAAAGTAGCAAATATTTGCCTTTTAGGGAGAAATGGTTATGCTGTTAATTCTAGTAAAAAGAACCTATGGCAACAGGACCAGGCAGCGCTTGGCTGAAATCACTGCCATATCACACACACACCGGCAAAAATATATATCTGAATTTTCCACAATACTGATGGAACTTGAGCTTTTTTTGTGAAGCTATTTGGGGATGTTATCATAATAGGAAATATCACATATTTGTTTGATAGAGAAGAAAATGAAGGTGACTCTTCCTTCTCGCAATAAGGGGTGGTTTTGTTCTGTTATTCAGTTTAATAAAATGTGCTGCCTTGCACTTAAGGAAAACTATCCCTTTCCTTCAGAATCATCACAAACACATTTTCATGGATATTCTAGTATATGTGCACATATATTTCAATATAACAATCCTCAGATTACTCTGCTAGAAGGATAACTAAATCAACTGGCTGAAACTTACTCCAAGGTACTTTCTGCTCCTTTCCCCCTTAACTATTGTCCAGAGAAGTTTTACTGCAGTAATGCTACATAAATAAACTTTCTGCAGTGATGCTACATAAATGATGGCAAATACAGATTTCAATGTAATTTAGGAAAAAATATCCAAATATATGAGAGTTATAATAATGTTTCAGAAGCAAATTCTACTGTGTTGGGGCTTGCTCCCAGGTATGTGTACATACAATGTGTCTTTACTCAGAAGTAAGCCCCATTCAGTGTTTTAATTCCAGATACTTTCCTATATGACTGCAGCCACAGACATTCATGCATTACATATGAGTGACAGGAAAATGGCTTTTCTGTGACACAGGAGGGCCAAATTGAAGACTGTGTTAACCTAGCCTCAGATTTTATTCTAACACCATTCATGTGGCAGTTGAAAGACAGGTGTTCATTTGACTTGCAGTGGTCCTTGAATGAGGGAATAAGTAAGAGATAACAAAATCTGACAATTCTAAAAGATGTTTAAAAGCTGCAGGCCAGCATTCAGGTGTGACTCTAGAAATTTAATAAATTTATGTACAAATTTAATGAATAATAATAATGATGATGTGTTTGGTGAAGGGAGTTAGTGGTTTTCTTTCGTTTTCATATGGATATTGTGTTCTCATTTTATATTTTGTATTTTTTTATGTTGCAAACCATCCTGTGGTCTTTGGATGAAGGGAAGCATAGAAATTTAATAAATAACAATAATGAAGTGGTTGTTTGTGAAAGAAACTGAAATGCCAGCAGGTGTTTGCTTGCAATTCCAAAAATAACGCTGGAATTTATATGGAAAATAAGAACAGAGACTTGAACTTAGCCTGAGCATGTTATTAAAAAGTTACCCCCTCTAAAATCAACTGGACTTTCTTCGTGTTAATATGTTTAGGACGGTGGCCTCTTGAACAAGGAAGAGGGCTTTGATCCATGACTAAGGGCTATTAACTTCACTTATCTTTTCTCAGGCTAATTCAGGCTAATCAGCAGTGATGCTCAAAGTGATCCTTTGAGCATCACTGCTGTACAAATGCCACCTTCAACCATCCTTAAAGATACAGGAATAGATGGACCAAAGAGATGGTAGTGGTCATCGTCATCGTGGTTATTGGTGATGATGGTGATAATGATAGCAGCAGCAGCAAGAAGAGTGGTCGGATCTCTTCATTGCTTTAATAGTTTTGTATTGCTTTCTGTTGAAACTATTAGCCATATCCTAATAATTTTAATCAGTATATGTCCCATAGTTGCCAATACATATTCAGGATCGCAATCTTAAATGCTGTTACTTGTAACTACTCTGGGGACTCTCAGAATGAAGAAGAAAGGGATTGAGCGCCCGCACTTATTTTAGTGGAGCTCGTGGCATGTAAATGTCTGGATATGTATTGCATATGTATCGCACAATACTTCGGGTCTACATATTTTCATCAAAATGCCGCTCCAGAAAACCACATCGCCAAGGGAATTAACTGCATGCGTAGAGTATGTGAGGGCAGGGAATGGTTTGAGATGCTGAAGTTCCTTACAGTCTCTCGAAAACTTCTTACGCACCCTCTGAGACCCTTATACTCCCCCGTTGACTTTGCTCTTTTGTGCGTGAAAAGCAACGCACTTTAAAGTTGATTCATTCTTAGCATTGAAACGAAGTGGTTAACTTGCTCCCCGCCCCCGCCCCCTGTCTCCAATTTAACTCAGAAATCATGACTTCTCCTGCGCGTCCAGTTAGTTGGGTGCCGGAAGAGAAGAATACTTAAACCTGGTCGGTCCTTGTCCTGTTGCTTCGCTACTATTTTCTCCTGCCCCCGAAATAGCAAGCGCGCCCAGTTCTAAACCGGGATGACATTCGCCTGTGCAGAGGGCGCCTCCTAATTGGGCTTGAACGCGATTCCCAAAAGGAAGCTGAACTGCCTTCGGGCGCAGCATTTACTCATATCTTTTGCTCTGCGGGAGATACCCCCCCCCGCAATTATAACCCTGTCCCCACCCTTCTCTCCTGTATACCTTTTGGTGGAAAGAAGCGAGGGGAGGGGAAACCAGCCCCACAAACTTCGTCGCAAGCTTGCTGAAGTCGAGCGATTTGTCTTTGCAGCAGGTGGGAGTTCTCTTTTCCTGAAGACAAGGTCGCTGGAATTCCATGAGGAACTTAGTGGGCTATTCAATAGAACCCCCCCCCCCCATTTGGGTGTTCCTCCCATGGGAAGGAACGATGTGGACACAATGCAAGAGAAAGTGTGTGTGCGCGCGCTCTCCATTTCCCTCCCAGGCTGCTTAAACGCGCCTTAGACGAGCGTCGGGGAGTTTATTGGCAGAGCAATCTCGCTCCATCAATAGTCCCAACAATTATGGAGTGTTTTTTGAAAGGGTATTCGACAGCCAACAAAGGGCAGCCTTCAACTCCCAAACGATTGGTCTTGCTATCTGGATTATTTTGTAAACCCAGAGACCCAATTTCACTTGTTTCTAAGCGGGGGAAATGATAGCATGCCCCCCCTTGCCTCAAATAAATACATACTTCTCCTCCCACCCATCCCCAATAAATTGATAAAATAAATAAATGGATAAAATATAATTTGGCAGGAAAGGAGGAGGAAAGAACCGATATGTCATCGAGCCTGAGTCAAAGGGACCGCACACCCAAGCTCAGGTCTGTAATGTGATTTTCCTGCCTTTTATCAAGCGCGGGTCTTTGCCTCGTGGCTCTGCGCACCTTGGTCCATGTGAGCTCCCGACCTTGAGCTACAATCGGGAGACAGCGCTTCCCATCCAGACCCTCGCAGCAACACCGGCTGAAAAGATCCCAGTGCTCTTTGGGAATGGGAGGAATCCGCGCGCCCGAAGAAGGGATCGTATTAGGAAACTGGCTGCCCCGCGAAAGGCGCATCTGGCTGCTGACTAATCCCAGACTACGGCCATGAGCCGCGGGAGAGACGTTTGCCTTGGCAAAGGGCTCTGGGTAGCAGTTTCTCTCCTATTGGTCCTCCGATTCTACCCTCCCCAGCTTTTTTTTAGTTGCTGGTGGGGAATTGAGGCAGAGAGGGAACCTGCCCCGAGGCTAAACAATAATTTCAGTTTGAGACTTGAAGTCCCAGCTGACGAATGACCCCTGTCCATTTAGGCTAAGCAGGAGGATCCCTCGCACTGCGCTGCGCCTGAGTTGTCTCGGAGCTTTCCCAAGAAGTCGGAGGGGGCGGACGGGCAAGAGGGGAGCTGCTTTGGGTAGCCCCTTACAGAGACCCGATTTAGACCTGGGATTATTTTCGCAGTTGAGGAGAGAATGTGGAAGTTGCGAGAAAAAAATCAGTCAGGATCTGAGCTGTGTTCTAAAACAGGGCGCAAACTCGGTTCAAGAGAGCGCTTTACGAGTATTTTCGAGATGACTTTTGTTCACCCGGAGACAAACAGCATCTGTAGCCCTGACTAAGCAACAACACGTCGAGCGCTTCCCCACCCCGCTTCTCTTTGCCCGCCTGGTTGGGGTCTCCTCCTGGCCTGATAGGCACCATAGTTTCTTTCCCAGTCCCCACTTCCCAACGCCCTAATACAAGCAGGCAAACGGTGTGAAGTGATTTCTCCAGGAGTTTTCTGACCGAGGAAAAAGTAGTGTGCGCGCTTGCGCGCGCCCTTGCCACTGCGGGTGCGTGATGGGAGAGAGGGAGCGCTCACCTGTTCCCAGGGTCCTCGCCTCCAAATAGCCAACGAAATTTACTAAGGAACGTCTGTTGCCGCCTTTGAATCATATTCCAATTCCTCCGGGGATAGGATGTGAGGGCAAGGGACTGCGGCTCTTTCCTCCGACCTGGTGAATTATGTATCTTATGTGCAGTGATTTTTTTCCAAAAAAAAAAAAAATGTTTAGGGGTACTCTCATTTTCCGACTCATACTGAAATACTGCCCTCAATGAGGCCAAACTTTGATTCACAAAATGTTTCTTTGTGCGTACCCCCGCGTACCCCCACAAAAGCACTGCCTATGTGTATGTTTAGCGCCGTGCCGCGCTCCATCAGCACTCTCGTCGGTGTTTTGGTGCCACCGCCGCCTTCAACTTCTGCCGGGGAGGGAGGGGAGCGAGCTCATAGATTATCACTATTGGTCATCTTAAATCTGGAAGTATAAAAATCGACAGCGGAGGAAAACCCCTCTTTAATCACGCCCGTTTACTTAAGTTACATATTGCGTTCAAGCCGTCTACACGGGCCCTTGCAATGATGCCATTCTTGCCGCGTAAAAGCGCATGTCGAGCGGGGCCGGCCTGCGCCAGGGTTTGCTTGGTGAGCACCGCGCCGGGCTCAGAAATAGCAGGCGCGCGCGGCCATTACTTGAGCTGAGCCCACAGGACCGGAGCACGCCGGCGAGTGCGGGAGGAATAAGCTTTATACAGCCATATTCGCAGGCGCCATCAATTTACGACGGTGGTGGGAGTTGGGGAGGGTGGGAGATGATGTCTGATGTTGTCTCAAAAAGGGACGTATGGACGTGCATCGCCACAGGCAGAAGCCAAAGTCCCAGACTTCAGCTATTTAAATCGTGGCAGCTAACGAAATCCATGTATATCCTCCTGAGCATTTGAAATGGCATGGGTTTTCTCTCTCTCTACTGTTAGTGTAATTTTCTATTCAGGAGATCACTTCATATATATTACGCACATGCACATGCAATTCAGGAATCAAAGGCCACTCTTTGCCCTGCATTAAAAAACAACAACACACCAACTGTGGGTATTGTGGGTTTTTTGCTCTAGACGCTGATATATTAGAAACCTTCCTTTGGATAAAAGTGTGGCAGAACTGAGAAGCTGGGGCGGTCGGATGGAGGATTCCGTTGGAAAAAGACATACCAATACACACGCAGCACAGCACCGATGCGTTACATATGCATGAACCAGCCGCTCGTATGGGGCATAACCTCTAAATATACCTTAGGGAGCAAAACGCAAAGGGCCCCGGGCGCAGAGGGAGGGGGGAGAATGTCTCTGGCTGAAAAATGATTGGTGTTCTGAAAATATTTGCGATCTATTACCTACGCCGTTGCCAAGCGCGGGGAGAGCTGGTCGCTGCTGTTTCTTCCCAAGCTTGAAAAACAACAACAACAAAACAAAACTATGGTTTGGACTCTCGGCAGGCAACGACACTGATTTCGAGAGAGCCGGCGGCACGGGGAGTATTTGCGTGCGCGCTTCTGTGTCCCGTGTGTGTGTGTGTGTGTGTGTGTGTGTGTGTGTGTACTTCCGAGATCTTTTGAAATGAACCAGGATGAGGTCGGCAGCAGGTGTTGCCTGCGGAGAGCGGTTTAAGACGCCTCTCTGTACAGGTGTAAGGACTGAAACTGGCCTTCCATTGCTTTAAATAGGAAGTTGAGTAAAATCAGATCGTCAGTGGAGGTTGGGAGAAGGGGGACTAATTGGTAAGCATTATTCTGCAGGGCCCCCCCTAACAACGGAGAGGAAAGAAAACGACAGGTTCCCGCCCCGCCCCTTAGACAGTGCTGCAAATCATATGGTTTTATATTGGTAAGAATGTTTAACACCACGGGGCATAGTGGATGATATTATTATTATTCATATTATTCATATTATTATTATTATTTACTTGACTGGAATAAAACAAATGGATGAGGCGCCTATATTTACATCCTGACAGCTTTAAAATCACTGGTGTAAAATTACCTGGCGTGCTCTTTTTCCATTTTTTGTAAAATTCAAAATCAAATTTGAACCATGCAGTTGGCTAAATGAGCCTCAGAATTCCTATATTTTAAAACACCCTATCTCCTCACCCCCCCACCCCCACCCCGAGACGCGGAAAAGGCATCATCAAAGATCCGGATCTACAAAAGAAGGGAAGGTAACCCAACTCCTGTTAACTCTGACGCGTCTTTCGAAAGAGAGCAGCTACAGAGCCAAAGGAGGCGATGGGAAACTATGGAAGAGGGTCGAGGGGCGGGGCGGGGGTGTGGAGGAAGAGAGAGAGGCTGATGTTGGACCAGTTTTAAACTCGGCAGGTGCACAGAGCCAATAGGCCCTTCAAGAACCCGGGCTCTTTGGGGATTCGAGGGAAATGGCTTCCATTTAATAAATATTTTCCCCAAGGGCATTTTGCGTTAGGCAGCAATTATTCAAAGAAAACAGGCGTGGAGGGGAGAGAGGAGGGAGGGAGGGAGGGAGAGCTCCTGTGGGTATTTTGTTCTCTTTAGAAGCCAATCTTTTAATAGTCCCCCCCCCCCCCCAAATGCAACAACAAAAACCCCAGGACAGAGAAAGGCTTAGATTTAAAGCAGAGGAGAAGAATGAGAGAGCGCATCACAAAAGGGCATCGTCACCAAAGCGCAGGGGACAAAAGTCTTCCTTGCCGCGCCCGCCCCGTCCAGCGTCCCCTCCTAGCCCAGTTCACTTAAGTCGGGCAGAACTCGTGCTCTTTGAGGCTCTGTAGATTTTCGCCTCCATAAAGTACGTATTGACTTTTGGTATAAAAATGAACTCCAAATAGCGCTGGAAGTTTAGGTTTATCCTGTTCCACTCCCGTCCACCCCATCGAAGTGCCAGACCCCCCTTAATGCATATGGATCCCGCTTCGTCCTTCCACTCCCCCCCGCCTCACAGCTCAGCCCCGTTTCTCCAGGTCGGCATTTGCCAGGCTCTCCCCGGCTCGGCCCAACTCCTTGAGGGGCAAGAGGGGAAGCTGGAGAGAGACGCGTGGCGACCTTCGCGCGGCTCTGCTCACTTTTGCTTTTCAAACAATCGCACGCCCCCCCCCCCAGTCGCCTGTAATTTCTCTCTCCCTCAGCGGCCCCCCCCCTCACATCTCTCTCTCCAGCCAGACCTGGTGCTTTTCTGGTGGGTCGAACACAAGGGAGGAAACATTAACAAGGACGCCCTTGTCCTTGGCTCGTGTTCTTGCCCCATTGACAAATTTACTCCGTTTGTTTGGACCCCACTTCCCAAATTAGGGGGAAGATTGCCACCACTCTGCCATTTCCCCCCCTGCTCAAAAGAGCTCTTTTCACCCACTCCGCCCTAAAACGAGGGGATGGGCGGAGTTTTATTGGCTGCTGCTATTAGCGCGCCGTCTAACAAAAGCGGCCCCTTTAATCCTGTGTCTTTAGTGATTTCTGCCCTCTCCCCTCCCTCTCCCCCTCCTCTTTTTTCCTGTTTCTCCCGCTCTCTCTCTTCCGAAGGTATTCGTTCTCGCTCGCTCGCTCTTTCTCTGGCCGCTGATTGGGCGATCAGGTGAAGGGAGTGAACGCCCTACTCGCCGCTCCGTCAAGCTTGCGCGCCGTCCCGAACAGCCTCGCCTTTGAACTTCCCCGCTTTTGGCTCCGAGTCTGCTCCTTGTCCTCAGTCCCTTGCCAGCCGAGCCAGACACCCTCCGCGTCGCCACCGATCCCCGGTTCCAGGGCCGTCGAGGGGACCCCCCTGGCAATCCTCTGGAGAGAGGGAGAGAGAGCGCTCGCTCGTCGGCGGACTAGGCGCCCCTGGATTGCCTTTGGCCTCGCTCCTCGGGCTCCTTCGCCCTGCGGCTGCCTCCTCCTCTTCCTGCTGCTTGCTCGCTCGCTCCGCTTCTCTCCTCTCCTCCCCTCCCCGCTCCCCAGCCATCCATCGGGGTACCTCGGCGGGGACTGGATCGCCCGGAGAACTGGTATGATCAGCTGAGCGTGGTGGGGGGTCGCCTTGGCTGGAAGGCAGGAGGAGGAGGCGAAGCGGAGCCAGGTGCGCGGGGCTGGGGACAGCTGGCGGCGGTTGGGCTGCTCGACGAGGCGTCCGTCCGGCACACCACCATGTCCAAACCTTCCGACCACATCAAGCGCCCCATGAACGCCTTCATGGTGTGGTCCCGGGGCCAGCGTCGGAAGATGGCCCAGGAAAACCCTAAAATGCACAACTCGGAGATTAGCAAGCGCCTGGGCGCCGAGTGGAAGCTGCTGTCGGAAGCCGAGAAGCGCCCTTACATCGACGAAGCCAAGAGGCTGCGCGCCCAGCACATGAAGGAGCACCCCGACTACAAGTACCGGCCCCGTCGCAAGCCCAAGAACCTCCTCAAGAAGGACAGGTATGTCTTCCCTTTGCCTTACCTCGGAGACACTGACCCCCTCAAGGCGGCCGGGCTCCCCGTGGCAGCCACGGACTCTCTGCTCGGCTCCCCGGAGAAGGCGAGGGCTTTCCTGCCCCCCACCTCCGCGCCCTACTCCTTACTTGACCCCAGCCAGTTCAGCTCCAGCGCCATCCAGAAGATGACCGAGGTGCCCCACACCTTGGCCACCAGCACCCTGCCCTACGCCTCCACCTTGGGATACCAGAACGGGGCCTTTGGCACCTTGAGTTGCCCCAGCCAGCACACCCACACCCACCCGTCGCCCACCAACCCCGGCTACGTGGTGCCCTGTAACTGTACGGCTTGGTCGGCGTCCAGTTTGCAGCCTCCCGTGGCCTACATATTATTCCCAGGCATGACCAAGACTGGAATAGACCCCTACTCGTCAGCGCACGCCGCAGCCATGTAACCCCCCCGGCAAGCTCCCATCATTGACAGCCCCACACAGGGCAGGCGGCCTGGAAACCCCCACGTCGCCATAGCCTTGGCTTGTCGGTGGAATCGGAACCCCTCCGTGGTGCATGTGATATTTGACGAGACTTCAGAAACAAAGATATTTTAAGAGCCTAAGCGAAAGCCACCTGAGCGCGGGAGAGATGTCCCGGAGACCTGATTTCACCTGGGGAAAGACTTTTAAGACTCGACTTTTTCCGAGGGTGGGAGGGCGGGGATGGGGAGACTCCGAGACTTTGTAGTCGAATCCAAAAACAAACACACAAAAGGTATTTTTCTTTCTGCACTTGGGGCTCCGAGGGGCCCCGAAACTTGTAAGAATTGTAAATGTGTCAAACTTTTAATTGCCCTTTTTGGCCGAAAGGCCAAAACATCTTTGATGATGATGATTTTCTTTTTTATTTATTATCTCAATGTCTATGAGTTTATATGATCGGATGTGAATCGGACTTGAATTCCTAAAATCCCGGAAGTATTCTGACTTAACGATTTCCTTTTTTTGCACATTAAAAAACAAGAGTTAGCTGTGTTATATATATCTATATATCTATATTTTACCATCCAGCACTAATAGCTAAAATTGCTTTTCATGTCAAAAAGATTAAAAAAGAAGCTCTTCAGAGATATTAAAAAAGGGTGAAAAACGTTTATATTTCAAACATGGTATGATAGTGTTTGCTTAATTTAAAACAGATAGTCCTTCAATTTGTGTGAATCAGTGCAAGTAGACCTAAGTTTACTTTTAGACAGAATGTCAGATATGAAGTCAGGCAGTAGAATTGTTTTTTTTTAATGGAAAATAAAATTTAAAAAAATGAATAACACGGTGGTAATTTAAATATGTTTTAACAATGTATTGGGGGAAGAATTGTATCCAGAAGGATTTTACCTCGTTAATTCTGTTCATTTGCTGAACAAAGACATTTTGAATAAAGACAATCTGTCGTCGAACACGTCAGTTATGTGCTTGTGAATCCAGTCTCGATCCACACAAAACAAAACCTTCTAGACAGCAAGGAAGCTGGCCAAGTCTACCTGCGTCTTGGCGGTGTGGTAGGGCCTGCAAATACTGCAGAAAGTAGGGTCAGGATACAAACAATTTCTAATATCGTCCTGAAAGCTCGAAGATTTTTAAAGATCTGGGCACAATCTTCCGGGAAATTTATCCTGCTTACGCTCTATTAAAATGAACTGGGTTTTTGTGGGTAGCGAAAGCAGTTGCTCAATCTTTCCTGCCGTGGACGAACTTCCAGGGAGATCGTGCCCATAGCTTGTCAAACTCCTTTCTTTCCATCCATCCATCAGTCCATCCATCCATCCATCCATCCATCCATCCATCCATCCATCCATCCATCCATCCATCCCATCCATTTATTTATTTCGATTTCTGAGTTCCTTTGCTTCTAAGGCGCAGGGGCGTGTATGGTGCTACATTCTCTCTCTCTCTCTCTCTCTCTCTCTCTCTCTCTCTCTCTCTCTCTCTCTCAAAACCAACTCTTCCTATTTTACAGATTGGGAAACTGAGGTTGAGTCAGAGACAATGACTGGCTCTCGGCCACTCAGCGAGATCCCCAGCTAGCGATCTGTCCTCTGGGCCTCTCTGAGGCCGCAACCCTAGTGTAAGCTCCATGGAACACAGAGTGGGGGCGACTTTTGAGCAAACTCGTAAATGCTTGTGCTAAGGGGAGTCTTTAATAACACTCTGTTTGCATATTTACTGCGAATGATCTCTCGTGCATTCAGTGGGCTTACTCCTAATTAAGTGCGCGTCGAACCACAGCCTGCCTTGCAGCAGTGTTTTAAGAGACTGAACCGGTTTAAAACAGGGTAATCGGTTACAGGTTTATCGTTTACTCAGCAGTTAAGTCCCGTTGTGTTCGGTGGGGACCATTCTCAGGCATAGGGTTTGCAGTCTGGTTGAGTGGCAAAGGAATAAGTCTCACCTTGTTTAGGATTAGGAAGGAAAGAGATTTAAAGGGAGGCGCAGGAAGGAAAAGGAACAGTGAAACTCAGTTAGACGGACTGGTCCATATTTTGCTTCAGGGCTGAAAAGAACTGATCAAGTTCTCAAAATGTTTCCGGTACAGTTGGAGGTACCCAAATATTGACCCCAAACTTAAGCAGCTATGTCTTGGCGGAGCTCTAGATTTCCAAAAGCGAGGCGGCACAAAGAAAGCTCGGAAGGGCTGGGATAGCCCGAAGGAATTCACCTTAGCCCCGTCTCCCTGTCCAGTAAAATGTAGGAAGAGAAGAGCGCTTCTGAGAATGTGCAGAATCCCTTCCGGCTGAACTAACGGCAATTTGTGGAGCTTCTCGACCTCTAGAAATTACGTTTCCTCGTCCCTCTGCACGTATTGCAATCACCGCCCACTTCGCCCTAGTTTCCCAGGTCCCAGGATCATTTAATGTAGACTCCAGACCTGATGATTTTATGACCTCCGCTCTTTCGATGGCAAAATGTAGGACTTCACTTCTTTCCAAATGTGGCGAGACAGCTCTCTTGCCCTCGGGTCCCTCTGCTGAGTGGGGGTCCGGGAGTGCCTCAAAAGCGCCCCCACTCCCAATTTCCACCACCTTCCTTGCCCACGTTTCCACATTTCACTCCCCCTCCCCAATATCCCAAATCAGAGGGCGCAGGCCTGGAAAGAGGAAGAAACATCTCGGAAGGGAGGCTGGAGCAGGGCAGATTAGCATCTTGTCCCAAACAATTAACAGTGTTTGGCGCCCCTATTCATCAGGTCTCTCCTTTTGTCCAGGAAAGGATTTTTCATTAAAGGGGGAAGGAGGGGAGGATAGAAAGAAAAGATGGGGGGGGGCGTGAGGTGGGGAGGGCGAGAGAGAGAGAAGAAGTAGCAGTTGTCCATCTGGCTAAGCTGAATAGCCAACGTGATCCATGTTGTAGATGTTTTTCTCATTAAGTGCTCTTTGGAGACCGCTGTTAGAATTAAATGGCATAACACAATTAACATACACGGGACCTGAATGGCAGGGTAAGCAGAGGAAGAATAGATAGATAAATAAATGAGAGATCAGGCGAAGGTAAACAAAAGAGCCGAGGAGAAAAGCTTTGAAAGGCGAGGTTAGAATGGCTGAACCACGCTTGTTTAGCATGACAAAAAGAGAGAGAGAGAGAGAGAGAGCCCACTTACAAATGGGCACAATTAAGACCTGGCTTGACTCGGAGGCGACAATCAGAGGCACAGTTGCGAGGGGACACTCCGAGGCAAGCCGCAATGAATGGACCCCACAGCGGAGGCGGAGGAGCTGCGCGCCCGGGCTGATTTAACCCCAGTTGACAGTTGCTGTCAGGCCCTGTGATAACACTCATAGCTCAGCGTCCTTTAACATCTAGCTAGATTAGTCTTAACGCTGCCCTCACAGGTACAGGCGGGAGGGCTGCCGTCAGCTGTCTCCTCCTCTGGAGATTTGGGGAAGAGAGTCCGGAGGGCTGGGACAGGAGCGCCAGAAGCCCCACGGAGAAAGGCCTGGGCGCGCGCGCGGGGCGTGGGGGGTGCGCTGGAGACTTGGTCTCCTGGGTTCCCTTCCTGGGCGCTAACGCAACGGGCTGGCTGGAGTCCTCCGTTTGGTTACAGCGGTGATTTGAAAGTGCGAGATGGAGAGGACATTAGGAGGTGATGGCCCCAGGGGCAACTTGGCTGTTTGGCAAAATGGAGTTGCGTGTGTGTGGATTTGTGCTTCTCTAGAAAAAATAAATAAATAAATAAATAGGTAGGTAGGTAGGTTATATTGCACCATCACCACCAACGCGGCCTCTCAAATAAATAGGTTGGTTAGCTTTGTAAAATGCTGTCGTTACTGTGGTCATCGTGTAGTCGATAAGTGAAGCTGAGATTTACCTAGTTGTTGCCACGTCGCCTCAAGGGAATGCAAAGCAGGAGAGGGGAGGGGCCGATTTTTCTTTTCGCAGGATCTTTCTCCTGGAACTTTTGGGTCACACAGGACTCTTCGTCAAGGGGAATGGAAAAGGGTGCCAATTGAGCAAGGTTACATATTCCACTGCTCAAACTCGCCATTTACACATATTCATTTTGCGAAATTCTGTTTTGATTTCAACGATAGATGTGAGGATGTCATGTCCACACGGAGCTAGAGCTTCTAAATACTTCAGCACCCCAGGTCATCCCTCTTCTGTTTTATTATGTATTTTTAACGTTAACCCAGCACCAGGAGCTCCACGGAATATACAGCTCCTGCCCATATTTACTACAATCTAACGATTTTGCCGAGTTGATGCTGGATAGTTTCCACTCTGCTCTACGAAGAGTCCTGTGTGATTCGAAAGTTTGCGCATTGTTATCCTTATTTGTGTTCTAGACGCCACAAAAATGGACTCGCGGAAGTTTGTGTGATGACTTTCCTCTCAACAGAAATCCAGACGAATGCCAACAGGGCAAAACTTTAGGACTGTCTTGAAACTTTGTCGCTTGTCCCCCCCCTCGCCTCGCCCCTTGCAACATTTCCTCATTCCTCCTCCAAATTACCACCTCTATCCGGCTCCTTCGTTTGCAGGTGCGTGTAGCTATTTTTATGCGTGCAGAGATAAAAATATTAAATAATCGCCATGACACCGAAATGAACCGATTACCGACTTTGATGTCAAAAGAATTGCAAAAGAAGGCGAGAGAGCGCGCGAGAACTATTCCCTAAAGGGAGAGAACGAACTCCTTGTCAAACCTGTTTCGCCACAACTGTCTCCTTCTTTCAATAAAATCATTAAACAAAAGGCTGCGGGGGTTAGGAGACACCACGCCTTCCGTGCGCTTCCCAAAGAGCAGGGGAAGGCAAGAGGATCCCATTTAGCCCTCAGTTCCCCCCCTCTCTCTCTGAGTTTGGGTTGTCTGGGGTGCTCAGCGTGCCCAACCCCTACTGGTCAGCTGGAGAGATGATGGATATGGACCCACGCACAGCTGGAGAGGGGGGAGATTGAGGAATCAGGCGGAGAGATTTTATTTCATTTTTAATGATCGGCCTAGGATTCTGCTGGGCGAACGTGCGCACACCTCGCTGGTGCTGGAGTTTTGAACCACTACTCAACTCTGGGGTTTGGGAACAATGCGGTCGCTCAACAAGTGGACACGATTGGTACACCCTCCCCTGTCTTCCAAAAGAAATCTCAGTGTGATTGTTTGGAAGGCAGTCCCGCTGAAACCAACGGGCCCTTCCTTCCCACTAAGAGTTGAGGAGTGAAAGGCCATCCCGATTAACAGCAGGGGGAGTGGCACCCGATCCTCAAACCTGTTTGCTTGAGAGCAATCTGGCTGAGCGGAAAGAGGCTGCCAATGGACGCGAACCTGGAAGCAAATCTGCTTGAACGCAGCGGGATTTACTCCCTAGTAAGCACGTTTAGGGTTACACCGCCAGGGTCCAATGCGCAGCCCATTCTAACCGGCAGCAAAATCCTCTCTAGGTCTCAACGATTATAGATTGCGGTGTTATAAGATCGCGCTATATATTCAAGCAACCTTGATGAAGTGGACTGAGGATCTGGTCTTCTTCGTCCACAAATCATTGATTTCAAATAAAGTCCCCTTTGAAGGCGGGCGGGGCTGGAAGTTCTTAATCCATTTCCCTCCTTTCAGGAAGGAAAGAAGCTATTCCTAGCTAGCTGTAAACTTCACTGACTCCCACTATTTATACTTTTTCCTAATCCTCTCCAAAGGCCACCTCTCAAACTCCAGCCAGGGGGAAAGTGGGGGGTGCGCGCGCGCAAAAGAAGCGCCCCCTCATTTAGTTGCAGATGGAAACGCTGGATTCTTGGCCAACTTTGCTGCGGAGGGGATTAAACGAGCGAGGCCACGGACGTGCTGGAAACTTTCCTTTGAAAGGACACATTAAGAAGTCTCGGAGAGCTATTACTGATTTCTGCTGATTGGTGATAATAAGGGCGGAAATTCGCCGCCGAGGACTATCAAAGCCATTCAAAGGGGCTCTGGGAGATCAAACAGATCCCAGGTTGTGATTTGACAGTGCGGTTTTTTAAATATATTTTTTAATCCCTGCCCCCCTCCCTCCGTCTCCTTCTGGCTAAATTTCCTTCATTGTACTGGGTTTTTGCTTGTTGTTGTTTTTCTTAAAAAAGGGAACCGGGAAATCAGTAACAACATCTTCATTCTCTAGCCCATGAAAGTATTTTTTAATCAACGTCAATGTCTAGAACACAAAAAAGGTGGGGGGAGGAGGAAGAAGAAGATGGAGACTCTTCTGGAAACGAGACTCCGAGAAATAACCCCAAAACGAATGCACCCGCGCCGCCGCCCCTCCTTGCCGAAAAGAGTTCTCGATTTGGAGCTGTCAGCTCGGCAGACGCAGCGAGCCGTCGCTTATCGAGCTGCATCTTGTACGGAACATCTGGCGGAGCAGCTTCAAAGCGGCGGAGGAAAGTTGCGCAGGTAAGAACACGTTCTCCGCCGCATCGCCAGACCGCGATCGACGCAGATCCCGGGCAGCTGCTGTCTCCGAGCTAGGTGGGAGCTCGCATGCTGCCTGCAGGAGTCTCGTGGGGAGGGCTGGGGTGGAGGAGGATGTGTGTGGGGGGGAAAGCGACGCCTGGCGACGTGGACGAGCTGCGCCAAAGCAACGCAACCTCCCAGGCGCACCAGGGGCCCTTCAGCCCAAGGAGGAACTCTGGCCCACAACTCCTCCAAGGCATTTCCTTGGCGAGGCGAGGCGCCAAGCTGGCTTCGTTAGGCTCCCTTTGGGATTTGCTTTAAAAAGAAATGCAGGAAAAGTTGGTGTGTGTGTGTGAAATTCTGGGTTTGTGAAATTGACTAGACCAGCGGAAGTGGGCTAGTTAATCGCAAAGGTCAGGAGATTGAAATGGGTTTAAGTCCCTGGCCGTCGGTTTCAAGAAGGCCAGACTCGTGAGGGGAGATTGTCGGGACGGAGGAGATGGTTGAGGAGGAGAAAAATAACAGCAAGGGAGACAGATGGGTTGAGAAGCGGGTGGAGGATGGAAAAGCAAAGTTTTAGTGGCACGGCTTCCAGTCTTCGAAGGGGATGGGGGCGAAAATGAGGGAAAGGGACGCAGAGGCGACCCCGTAGCCGGGATGGAGGAGATTCTCAGACTGGGGCCCTGGGGTGGGTGGGTGGAGGCCTTTCTCCGCAGATCCCGTGGGAATCGGTTAAGCCTTGCCGGCCAGTCGTTTGCTTTTCAATTCGGGAGCTATGCGGTCCACACGCAAGCTGCAGAGGCGTTTGATCTCTCTGGAGTTTACGGTTTCTCCTGCTAGGTCTTCATCTGCCTTTTAAAACGTTTGTGTTTTAATAGCATCTTCCTCTCTTTCTTCTTTCACACGCCTCGGCTTCGGTTCGGTCTGTTTTATAAGCACATCAAAGGCAAGAGCCAATCCTGCTTTCTTCTTTTTATTTTTCTTATTTTTTTTTTATTAGGACAAATCACCCAATATACTTCATTAGGGCCGAGCACGCCTCCTTTGAACCAGCTAAGCAAGAAATAACGTGCAAGTTCCGAGGAGGGGAAGATCACATTCCAAAAAGTTTGAGGGACTAAAAGGGGCCGGGAATGAAAGACTGCTGCTGTTGCCAAATTTTAAACCCGCGCACGGAAAGAGAAGCTCCTAACGGGCGTGGAAGGAGGGAGGGAGAGAGAGAGAGAGAGAGAGAGAGAGAGAGAGAGAGAGAGAAAGGGATCAGGCGGAGCCAAGGAGAGGGAAAGAGGAGCGAACGTGCACGCCGGATTCCAGCGTCGTCGTCTGCACCCAACTGGCACTCCGGCGCAAAAGCGTCGAGCGCTCATGTCCGGATGGGGCTTGCGTGGCTCCCTTGTCTGGGCTTTGTGGTCCGCCCCCTCCCCCCCGCCCAGCCCATTGTCACACTGCAATGCAATGGGATTTGCACACTTGAGGTGTAATAGCATTACTGCATTAATTAAAATTTTCATTTCACGTCCAGATTGTTTACTTATCTGCTGGAAACATATGTTGAGCGAAGTTAAGATTCTGGACTCTGCACTGTTGCCCAAGGTGCAATTCAATACCGAGGGTTGGGAGTGGGGTTGTGGGGCTGGTGGGGAGGGGGAGAGCGGAGGAGAAAGAGAAGAGACGCCTTCCGATTTATTATTATTATTATATCCTCCAGCCTTATCTTGGTGGCTATAAATTATAAGGATACTCCATTGAGCTGAATATTAAGATTATATTCTCTCTCACCCCCAATTCCCGCGCCCCTGAACATCGCTTCCTAAAGCTGGCCAGATCTCTGGCTCTTTGAAATAACCAAGCTTGCCTCTCTCATTCTCTCTCTCTCTCTATCCCCCTTCCAGCAATCCTACCTTGCTTAGCAGTCAGGGGGTACCCCATGGCAGACAGACTCCCATCACCTCTCATTGGCCATGGAGAGAAGGTGGAAGAGGAAGTCCCGGGTGCCTGGAGCGGCTCCTGATGCTGAGAAGCTCTGGATCATTTGTGTGCCTTCAAACGGAGATGCGCTTCTTTAAAAAACGTGCAAAAAGGCGGATATATTTCGACGGGAGAAGCGTTGGCTTCACCGCCCAAAATGCTTCCCCCCACTTCATTGCTTTTATTTTTATTAATTTTTAAAAGAAGTTTAAAAAAGCGTTCTAACAAACCGCCAGACATTTCATTCAGATCCTCCCCCCCCCCCCGCGTCGCTGTATCTCATCCGGATGGACCGGAGATGCAAAACCTCTCCCTCTCTCTCTCTCTCTCTCTCTCTCTCTCTCTCTGGTCTATTTTATTTAAGCAGCAGAGCTGCTCTGGAAGAGGAATCCAATCTCTCCTTATCTCGCCCAGGCCTCCTTTCAGGCTGAGATCAGAGCAGGGAGGATGGAGGGGGTGGGGAGGGGAGGGGGGAAAGAAAAAAAGAAGAGAGAGGGGGGTAATTGTTCTTTATTCCCCCCTCCCCTTTTAATTTAATACGGCAGCCACCGCTTTCAGGTCATTTATATGCCTAATTTAGTGATAAAAGTCAATAAGCAAGGATCACAGCGTTGTCCCCTCCTTGTAAGTATTTCAGAGGAAGCGAGGCTCGGGCGGAGCGCGGGTGGGGAAACAGTGAGAGGAAAAGCAGTTTCCAAATCCTGGGCTTCAAAGCGTCCTTCTGGCTGCTCAAAAAAAGAGGTGTTTTTTTTAGTGTAATGAGGCTGATATTTGTTTGGCGGTAGCTGTCAAGCCAGTGTGGCTCTTTTCTTGTAGGCACCGCTTGCCTCTCCCTCCCCACGACGCTCCGGCAGGACCCACCGCGAGAGTCGGAGAGCGAAGCGCACGATAGGATGATAGAATCGCTCCTTCCCCAGGATTCCCGCATAGGAACACCGCGGTGTGTTTCACCCCGGTTTGGACCAAGCCCCTGTCACGAAATAAACAGATTGCTCCCCCATTTGGGGTGCGTTTTGCAGGGTGGGGAATTGTTGTATGTGGTATAGGCGGAAGAGGCATTTCCCTTCTCCCCCCCCCTCTAATTTTTAAAAGAGGAACGGTAAGGTGTCACCCTCCCTTCCTGGTCTATCTGTAATTGAATCTAGGTCAGTATTCTAAAGCAAGAAAAGTATGCTTCTGACTTTCCTACATCAGCCTAGAATTTAGGGGAGGGAAAGGGAGGGGGGTTCCTTGCAATTTCATTTAAAATGTAATGGTGGATGAACTGATAAGCAAATGGTGGGGGAGGGGGGCACTGCTTAAAAGAAAAAAAAAATGGCACGGTTTTAATATGCTTCCAGGTGGGGGGAAATGATTTACATGGGAGTTTATTTCCTCTTTGCTGATATGAAAGAATTACAGATACAAAACCCACTGATCTATAGAATAAAAAAAAGAAAAGAAATGTTATTTTCCTGTAAAGGTATCAGTTCATTTATATTCATTTAACCATCCATCCATCAATTTAGTTTCTCACTCCTTGCACATACTCCTTAGCTCTGTTAAAGCTTCCCAACCAATATACTTTTCCAGAATATACAATGAAGTTCCCACTTAAAAATAAAAATAAAAATCATGGGCTGAAGTAGGTAAAGATGAGACCATTTCCACCCTAGGGGAAACTAACACACACAAACACACATTCCCCCCTCTAGAGAGAATGAGCAAGGCTGAAGTTGAATCAGTTGCATTCATTCATATACTGTTTATGAAACTGATTCACCTTTACCAATACTCATTCTCAGTATAGAAATATGTATGGTATAAGCACCCCTCCATTCATTTTGCTGATAATAGACATGATTAATATGCATCATGCATTTATATTGTAAATGTAACATTAGTATTCAAATATATAGTACAGTACAGTATTATACACACAAACAATGGGATAGTGTTGTTTATATTTGCACACCCATTTGATACGCATATACATTGGGTGATATGCATATCCTGACTTATTAAAATGAGTGAACTTGAGTGTCCATTCATGCCAGTGAGTCAACTCTCTGAGTGTGACTAACTCTGAATAATCACCCAGTATATTTATATTGTATTTATTTTCATCATTAAACACATTAAACATCTATACTGCAGTAAACACAATGTAAATGTGTGTATTTAATCATTAATGAAAGAAACGAAAGTATTATTTTTTCCATTTAGAAAGAAAAGATCAGATTAGAATCTCATAAGAACAGTCCCATCTGGTTTTAAAATTGGTAAGAGATTTTAGCTGGGTTGGGGTGGGAGGAATTGAGAAAGAGAGAGACACTTTGCTCTTTGTAAACAGTATTGAAGAATGCAAGGCCAACCCCTTTCTTCCCATCAGTGGAACATCCTAACATTAAAGTCAAGCAAGACCATTATAGAAAAGCTCATTCTTATCTTTAGCGTCTGCACATTTGGTCAAGATATAGAGTGCTTTAAAGGGCTTTTCTCCAGTGTTTGACTCTGGCAGGCTTACTCAGGTGAGAGGTTTCAGGAAAGGAAGTGGGATTATTCACCAGCAGGGGTGGGGATGGGGGGAGTTACAGATTCAGGCTGCTTGTAATTAATGGGTTGTTCTTGTATGTGTATAAATATATTATAAAAGCTGGGGGGGAATGGGGAGTAGGAAAACTAGATGTTTTAAATTGGACAAAAACAAACAGGGTAAAACCCAGAAAAAAGCTAGCGATAATTAAGCGTACAATCCTGTGTACCCTTAAGTATGACTAAGTCCCATTCAACTCAGCTGGATTTACTTCCGAGTCAACCTGTATAGACTTGGGCTCTGTGTCTCAATGGAATTAAGGAAATTTACAGTGCAATCCTATATATGTCAGAAGTAAGCCCTATCAAAATCAGAGACTCTTACTCCCAGGTAAGCACTTATAGAAATACTCCCATCATTATTAATGCATATATGACTTCCTGCCAGGATAGGCTTCTAGGTGGTTTACAAAATACTTTTTAAAAACCCATTTACACAAAGTTCCATTTTACTTGTAAATAAGTCCCACTGTTTGGATGTACACTCAGAAATAAGTTCCACTGTATCCACTGTGACTTACTCCCAGGTAAGTAGGCCCAGGATGGAATCTTTAGGTTTAATTAATTTTAAGTGATTGTGCCTAGCTTGTGTCTCCATATTTTTTTTTACTTCCAGCAAGAGTGCCTATTTCACAACTTATGTTTCCTTTTCAGTCTTTCAGAAATATACATCTAAATAACATACTTGTAAAATGCTCCAAATATTCTTAAAACCATGACATGAGCAATGTGACAGAGATTGTTCTTGTTGAAATTTATACCCAGAAAGAGATCAGGGTCTGAATGGGAGCTGCATGTTGTGGTTTGAACCCATCCATGCACCTCCCCTGCGCACGATCATTTCATACAATAGTAAGGTTAGCAAAAGAAGAAACCCCAAAATGCTGGAAGTTAATGCATTTGGAATGCAAGCAGTAGTAGAAATCAGAAAGATTGGCACCAGCAAACGATAGTTCTTTTTCTTAAATGGTATTATCAAAATGTGGGTTTTGTGCTTGACTTTGACAGAGGGTTTCTAAAGCAAGCACATGAGCCACACAAAAGCCTTGCCCTTCCTAACCAGCCTCATTTCAATCAGTGGGAGTTTGCCCATCCATTGCCATGAGCTCCCAGAGGGGCTCCAGAGACCCATTTGGGTTGGGAACTGAAACGCTGCTGCAGAGTGTTTAATTTTATTAATCTTTTAAAGCCCACCGCTTTTGAACAAATGCCCATTTAAAGCAGTTTTGCATAATTACACGTTTCAGTCGCATTTGAGTTGATTCTTAATTTTTATTATTATTATTATCTTGGGTTGCGTGGAAGTGCTCAATTTGCTGAAACTGAGTCCGGCCTCTCTCTGTCTTGAGTTCTTTCCTCCCCCCTCTGAGACGCTTTTGGAATTCTCTGCCTTGCCACAAGAAGCTTTGGTCACGCAGAACTGT
The DNA here is from genome assembly GCF_964106915.1 of Podarcis gaigeae. NCBI lineage: Eukaryota > Metazoa > Chordata > Lepidosauria > Squamata > Lacertidae > Podarcis > Podarcis gaigeae. Next base: position 63,623,645 of record NC_139681.1, read on the forward strand.
GCCAGCTCCCAGGACTGGTGAGTAAATCATTCTAGCATCTTTCAAATGCTTTCCCTCTGGCTGTTTTTCTGCTGCATTTGTCCCAGAATATCTAGAAGTTGCTCCAGTGCAGGGTATATGCTTCTTTATTTGATGTGTTTCCTTTCATTATGATCACACAGGGCTGGCCCTGCAGTGTGGCAGGGTGAAGCAGGCTGTTTTGGGGGTGAAATTGACGGGGCACAGCTGAAGTAGGAATCGATGACTGAACAGGGCAGCAAGATTTTTCAAAGTGTTTGTCTGAGCATGAGGTGTATGTGCGTGTGCGCGCCAGCCAGTGGCGTAGCATGGGTTGTCAGCACCCGGGGCAAGGCAAGTAATTTGCGCCCCCTAACCCATGGATTTTAGCACTCGAGTCTCGAGCGCGTGCCCCCAGATGTTGCGCCCGGTGCGGCCAGCCCTCCCTGCACCCCCCACGCTACGCCACTGGCGCCAGCCATTTAGTGACTTGGTGCAGGCAGCAAAATGCTTTGGACTGGTCATGTAATCACTTCACTTATTCCATTTGCAGAACCACACAAAACACTGCAAAGCCAGCTTCATCGGATTGCCTGTCCTGAATTTTGCTTGGGAATCCAGCTGAAGGTATTGTAACAGAGCTGCTTAACACATCACAGATACAATCCTGCCCAACTTAAGCACTTTTATAATACACTGAGACCGTGTTCATACTATACACTTAAAGCACCCCCAAAGAATCCCAGAAACTGTAGTTTACCCCTTAAAGGTAAAGGGACCCCTGACCATTAGGTCCAGTCGTGGCTGACTCTGGGGTTGTGGTGCTCATCTCGCTTTATTGGCTGAGGGAGCCGGCATACAGCTTCCAGGTCATGTGGCCAGTATGACTAAGCCACTTCTGGCAAACCAGAGCAGCACACGGAAACGCCGTTTACCTTCCCACCGGAGCGGTATGTATTTATCTACTTGCACTTTGATGTGCTTTCGAATTGCTAGGTTGGCAGGAGCAGGGACCAAGCAACAGGAGCTCACCCTGTCGCGGGGATTTGAACTGCCGACCTTCTGATCGGCAAGTCCTAGGCTCTGTGGTGCCACCCGCATCCCCCTTGCAGAGCTACAATTCCCAGCACTCTTAACAAACTAAAGTTCCCAGGGTTCTTTGGGGGAAGCCATGTGCTTTATATGTATTGAGTGTACATAGTGTTTGATGAGAGAGTTAAGCACCTGCTTAAATCTCTCTCCTTGAAATCAGAGGGACCTAAATTTGGCTGGATTGAGCCCCGCACTTCAGATGTGCATGTGAAATGTTTGTTTCCTCCCGAGAAAGTTAAATGGGAACATGCAGAAATATGTATGTAGGCACACCAGTGAGACCACAGCTCAAAGCTTTATGCACATCCAGTGGCAACCACTGGGTAATGTGAGAAGGGCCCTGTCAGCTTATTGAGACCCGTACACAGTGGCGTCGCGTGGGGGGTGCAGGGGGGCCCGGCCGCACCGGGCGCAACATCTGGGGGTTAGGGTTAGGGGGCGCAAATCCACGGGTTAGGGGGTGCAAATTACTTGCCTTGCCCCGGGTGCTGACAACCCACGCTACGCCACTGCCCGTACATGGATACTGTATACTTGAAGGATCCAAGTGAGGGCAGCACAAAACAAATGAATACTTAAATCAGAGTGTTTGTATCACACATGCACATATGCTTCACACATGAGATTCTTCCCATAAGTTGCAGCCTTAGACATCCAAGTAAATTCAACATTACAAATGCAGACTCTGTGGGTTGAAGATCCCAGTCACAATGTTTGTGGGTTCTTTCAATTCAGTATAAACTGGGTGTTCTTGAAGCCATCTACATATTGTTTGTCAGGTTACTGGTCCCTTACAGTTGCTTTATGCAAGTGACCTAGTTTATGGCAAATGATTCTTGTTGGGTTTGACCACATTCCTTACTGGCTAATTCAAGTTGCCTTCTGTGGTGAGCTGCTATGGGTCATAAGTGTCTGCTGGATGTAGGAATCATGCATCTCACTGGTTATACACATATGCTCATGCTTTCTTATTAACCTGTGTTGTTGTTCTCTTGCTTTCTGTCTCAGCTCTGCATCTCATCCCTTGTCAATTCCTGCTTGTCTTAGCTGCGTGGGAACTAACCTCTGGGACCCTCCTTTCTGGAGAACCTTCTTACTTCTCCTTGTCTTGTCCTGATGCCTCTAAAGCTTCAACCCAGGGAACCCATCTTGAACTCTGGAATTTTACCAGGAAAGGTAAGCACTAGAAATCATTAATTTAGTAAGTTGTTATGGACTGTTCCCATTATGGCCAATTTGACACCTTGTCTCGTCTTGTATATCACTCCAGAATCTGAAAATGATCCTGATTTTTAGTCTTCTTCATTGAAAAGTCTTGATATGCCTTGCTGGCTTAGAGCAAGGAAATGCTACTTGCAAGATAAGAAAACCTTAAAGTCTCATCCCTTCGTTCTCACTATTGTGAGGGGAAACATTGTGCAGTAGAAGATCACTGCCTAAGCAGGGGCGCAGAAGTGATGGTTTGCAGGCCAAATTTGGCCCCTGGTGTATTTCCTACTAGCTCTCATTTGAAACCACTGCTCAGCTGTTTCCTGAACAGCTGGAGGAGGGAAATTGTGTGGAATGGAGAAAAACTTCCCCTCCTCATGCTCTCTCTCTCTTTCTCCCTCCCGCCCCTGACTCTTCCATCCTCTTTAGATTAAAGAGTGCTTTGGGTGACTTCCTGTTACTTTTCACTCTCCAGATCATCCTGCCTTGCCCTTTTAGCACCCGTGAGTAAAACTAGGCCAACCTGCTGCTCTTTTGGGGCCTAACTTTATCATTTGGTGACTGGGGTTTCTTGGGGTCCTCCCGAAAGGTTATATGATGTGGACCTGTGCACACCCTTCTTGCTATTAAAGGTCACTTTAGGACAGTCCATCATTACCTCTTCTATTCAGTGTTATACTGAACATCCTGGCAAGGCATTTGGCTTGGCCAGAATTTTGATCTGTTCAAGGACAAACAATGAAACTATTGAAACCAAAGCATTATTTATTCAGGAATGTATAATATAGCGTCACACATGCCCAAATAAACGTGTCCCTGCAGTCTGACTGGTACCCCGATACCTCCTATGATTAATGAGGAATTAGTTCACAGGGGCATAGAAGATATTAGAGAGCAAAGAACTATTCCTAATCTGGCAGAGGTTGTCTGCGACATGCCCATCAAATGGTCAGTGAACAAAAATGAATGACAATGACAATCGCTTTTCTCTCCTGAGCCAACCCAGCAAGGGAAGATTGACCTTTGGAGAGCAAATGACATATCACAACCCTTTGTATTTGTTCAGAATTTATACTGTACCCTTTGCTGTGATCACTCCCACCACTTCTGAAATTCTCATGAACGGTGGACATTTGGGAAAGGCATGAAGTCTGAGGCTGCCCCACCAGTAGAGGTTTCATCCAGAAAATCAAAACAGTATTGGCATCCTTATTGATTCAAGTACTTCTTAAGGGAAATCTTAGATGTATGCATTTCACAAACAAGGGATAGAATAGGTTGAAATGGTTTCAAAAAATACATAGGAGGCAAAGGAAGGCAGCACTTTGTGATCATAAGAAGGTTTACTGTCAAGATGCTTGTTTGTTTTTTAATATCAGGAATGCATTTTTTATTTTGCAAAATGTAAGAGCTAGTGACTGTTTGTCATGGAGCCAGGGAGGGGGGAGTAACTTGCTTCCTAAACGCTACCGCATCCCAGTTGTCAGTTGCCAGGTTGATTTTTTTTGTTTTGTTTCTTTTCTTTTTAATCTGGTTTCATTGATAATGCTGTTTTGCTGTATTTTGTTATGGTTTTGACTGTAAGCCACGTTGAAAGGACCTTGCATAAAAATATTTTAAATAAAGGAGGTACTAGTGGCAATGGAGAACCTGGATTTTTGCACCCTGGTTATAGCAGCAGTGGGACGCGGGTCGCGCTGTGGGTTAAACCACAGAGCCTAGGACTTGCCAATCAGAAGGTTGGCGGTTCGAATCCCCATGATGGGGTGAGCTCCCATTGCTTGGTCCCTGCCAACCTAGCAGTTTGAAAGCACATCAAAGTGCAAGTAGATAAATAGGTACCACTCTGGCAGGAAGGTAAACGGCGTTTCCATGTGCTGCTCTGGTTTGCCAGAAGCGGCTTAGTCATGCTGCCCACATGACCCGGAAGCTGTACGCCGGCTCCCTTGGTCAATAAAGGGAGATGAGCGCCGCAACCCCAGAGTCGGCCACGACTAGACCTAATGGTCAGGGGTCCCTTTACCTTTATAGCAGCAGTAGCAGTTGTTATTAGCCCATGAAGTAAACTTGTACATGTAGGTGGATGAGAAAAGGAAGGAAAACAGAGGACAGAGCTCCCGGCCCCTGAGTTCCTCATCCAATGAGCGAGGGGACCCTGCAGAGGCCGGTCCTGCTTCTGAGAGCTCTCAGGATCTGGCGCCAGGATACAGTTCCTTTACCTGATCCATGGAGTATAGTGTCAAGGCCTCCTCAGTGTTCCCTCATCTTCCATGAGAAGTTCAGGACTGGAGGGTGTGGTGCGAGCTTCTACTCTCTTCTCTCCAGTCCCAATGCCATTGCAGGGGTTTGTCTTGGGACAGCGGAGTGCAAACAACATTCAGCCCCTGAATCCAAGGGGCTCCACGACAATGTTGGTGAGCTTTTGAGCCTTCAGAATCCATCCTATGGTTCTTGACAGGCCTCTTGCTTCCCTTCAGCCATATCTTCTTTGACTTCTGGTGACTGAGGATGGTGCCTGATTGCTGTTGACAGGGATTTTGAAATGATAGCTCATGAGTACAAGCCTGGTTCCACAGCAACAGGTGTGGGGGGTCAATCTGTTCTCTGCTTTTATTCATCAGGGGAGTCTACTATGAATAGAGAGCTTCACCATGCCAATGTTTTCTCATTCCTCATTTTTGCATCCTCGGAGAGTGGTGGTGGTGGGAACACGAGATGTGCTAAGTCAACGTTTTATCGAACAGGGGGACCCTTTCTACAGATTTCAACTCCCCTCACCCTGCAGCATTTGCAGCTGCCTCACTTTGCCTAATGTTAGGGCTAGCTCTGTGTACTTGTGCTATTGGGTACATGCAATCTTCCCTTGAGTGCAGTTCTCTGCATGTAGGATGGCCACTGATGGGGAACATTCATTGGTGATGAAGGGCACCCACAAATGGGTAAGGGAGGGGAGTATGTGAGAGGGAACTGGATTATTCTTCTGAGTGAGCAATCATTTGGACAAAAGCTTCATTAACAGTGAAATCATTATATGTATCTAGTCAGAAGTAAACCCCTCTGCATCCAGTCAGACTTCTTTCTTTAAGACACTTATATGGGTTACAGCAGAATTATGGAATTAATTGTTAAAATATTATTGAAGTTTTGATGGCAGGTTTTTTCTGCAGCTTTAACTTTTTATTATTTTTTATAAGAATGAGATTTCAAGTAATGTTAGCGTATAAGACCAACTTCAGAAGAATACATGATTTATGTTACTGTCTTTGCACCTGCCTATCCCCGAAGCTATTCAAGTTTTTCTTATTCAGATTTGGTTTCCAAAATAATCCAAACTGGTAATAACCTCACCACAATTAAATCCAACCGCCTCTGGCCAAGCTAATCTGATTGTCAGTAGTAACATCTAAATTAGCCAAAAATAATTACAGAAACAAGATTCAAAATCAGGGAAAGAAATGGAAGCATTAATTGGGCACATGTGAGGAGGCAAATGTTTTTGAGCAAACGTCCTGTAGAATGGGAACATTTTAGTGGTGCATTTTCTGGGCTGGCTTCTTGAACAAACCTGTTTCCAATGGTATAGATTTTGCTTTGTTTGATAAATGGCCATTTGCTCAGCTGAATTTGCATGGTCACATTGGCAAAGTGAGCAGTAGGGGCCTTTGTGTGGAATGTCAGATAGTTTTTGTTCTCTAGATGTGCTCAGCGACAGCCAACGTATACTTGATCTCATTTTTGTGGGTTGCCTAGACAGGGAAACATGACAAATGGTAGGCTATATTTTTCTTCTTTTTGTCAGGGCACTGAAATGGCAAGGCAGCTCTCCCTGTAGACTCGTGAGTAGTTGCTAGAGGAGGTATAATAATGATCTCCTTCTTAACTAAGGCTTTGATTATTCCAGAACTGGAATCACCAACCGTTTTGGGCTCTTGGAGCCATTTGCAAACCAGAGAAACTGTTGTTGGCAGGCATCCTCAACAACCAATCATTTCCCCAAACCTATTTGATTGGCTACAAGGCGAAGGAAGGGGGAGGGGACCCTGTGAGCACCAGGGAAGGTCTTTTGGGGGGAACATCTGTACCCACGGGCACCATGTTGGTGACGCCTGCTCTAGAACATGGAGTAGAGAGGGACTTTTCTTACCTGTAGCCCAATCAATATAACTGGAGATGATGTCTGCCCTTCTACTTGCATTGATTGATGGAGATAGGGAACAATGGAGTGGTGTTTTTTGGCAGAGCCTGTTGGTGTATTCTTCCTTTGAGGATGTCAGAGCATGCATTTGCAGGGAAGGAGCCAAAGCTTAGTGGTATAATATGTGGCTTGCCCCAGGAAGCCCCAGGTTCACTCCCTAGTATTTTGAGACTGGATCTCAGGTAGCAGGACTGAGTTACTGAGACCCAGTTACTGAGTTACTGAGATCCAGAAAGCTACTGCACTCGGATTAGACTGCACTGCGCTCAATGAACCAATGGTTTGACTCAGTCTAAGGCGGCTTAATTTTATTTATACCCCTCCTTTCTTTCAACATGGGACCTGTCTGACCTGAGACAGTGTACAGGGGGTTCCTGGGTTGCTGCCCATACAGGCACTGAGCGGTTCAGTGGTAGCCTCATGTACCTTCAGACCATACACTAGGACAATATGTTTTCTGCTTTCCTCTTCTGTAGTTTCTGTTCATTTAATGCATCTCTCAATGTTTAAGTCAGATTGTAAAAGAGAGACGGGCAAGAAGAAGGCCAGGGAGGGTAAAAGTAAGCAAATCATTTTGAAGTTCAATGATTGTTAAAATTGTCACCAGGACTTGGTGGTTATCAAAACTGGCCCAAACTGGAGCAGCAGTCCTCCAAGTTATTCTGGCAACTAAGGCAGAGAATCCCACAAGGGGAATTTTGAATGAAACTTATGGCATAGCTCAGAGTCTGTGTACCTTTTCCAGTGAGTAGGTATGCTGTCAAGTATAAAAAGAAGACTATTACCTTGGACTTCATGTGTATTAGAGAGACTCTTTGTTTGTTGATAGCAATCAATTCAATGTCAGGGATGTCTGGCTCTGAGGTTCGCTAGTAAAGAGGAAGGAAAAAGGAGTGGTATTTGTCGTACTATTTCAAATCACTGAGATGTTAATGGTTTTATTGCCCTCTTGGGAATAAATCTACACAGATAATAACTAACATTGCTAACAAATTTCTGCCCTTTCAACGACACCCAGAACCATCTCTGTGGGGCAACTGCCTTGCTAAGCCCAAGTTTATGTAACTGAAGTGCTTGTGCACTTTCCCCCTGTTTCCCCAACCTCTTCTTCTGTTCCCTCACTTGTGTTGAATTTTAGATTGTAAATAAAATTGAACTGGCAATTTTTTTTAAAGAGTGTAAACTCCTCAGGGCAGCGATGTGTCTTTTTGTAAGACACATCTGTAAAGTGTGCACCCGTTAATGGCTCTCTGTTGCTGCTATTGTTGTGATGGTGGATCCAGACTTCCCATGTGTGGAACTCTGCTGTGGGAGGGAGAAGCAATATTTGCTGCTTCTGCCTTCTTCCTGCAGCCCCTGGACCTCCCTCAAAATCTCCTCTGGAGAGCTGGAGGATTCTCCAAAAACCGTGTGGGAGGAGTTGTGGCGGTGGTTGCGCAGGAGGGAAGCAAATCAAATGAAAATGGCCACCTTCTCCTCCCACCAGTGGCAGCCCTCACTGGATCCCAGTCCCTTCCATGAATGGAAGAAATGACATTTGCAGAAGGACAGTTCTGGATGCAGCCCATCGCCCCCACTATAAGCAGCAGCAATACTAGCATAGGAAGAAATGATCACCATCTTAACCACCCCTTCACATGATTTCCCCTCTCTTAAAAAGCGAAACAAAAAACAACAGTCACACACCAGCTTTAATATATAGAAGTCCCCACATTTATGATTCAATATCCTTGCAGCAGTTTTGTGAAGCAATCCCTGAACTTGATGGTTCCCAGATTGGCACAGTGGCTCCCCACACAGGAGCCTTCATTGGCTTGGTCTTTCCACAACTGTTCTGCCCCCCAACCTGAGGTGCACAAGAAGAATCAGAAAGCAAACAAATGCCATCTTTACAGAGAGTGAGATTCCCCCCCCCCCACAAGTTGACTGGTCTCCCTCAATTCCTCACTCCATTAACTAGCAACACTTTAAGGCAATTATATTACATCAAAGGATGATTTTATTATGGAAAGTAATTACAAGGAACAAGAAGGAGGAAAAGAAAGTGAGAGGCTTGAGTTGGCCAGCCTCCTCAGCAGTTTATAGCACCTACTCTGTACTTCCATTCCAGGCGAAATGGTCATCTGTTCCCTACAAATCTTTGGACTGATTCCATCTGGGAATTCACCATCGATTTAGGACATTTCCACTGCCAAGAACAGAAAAGCCTGCTGGATCAGGCCAGTGGCCCATCTAGTCCAGCATCTCAACAAACAGGTTGAGAGCCAGTGTGGTGTAGTGGTTAAGAGCGATAGACTCGTAATCTGGGGAACCGGGTTCACGTCTCTGCTCCTCCACATGCAGCTGCTGGGTGACCTTGGGCCAGTCACACTTCTCTGAAATCTCTCAGCCTCACTCACCTCACAGAGTGTTTGTTGTGGGGGAGGAAGGGAAAGGAGAATGTTAGCTGCTTTGAGACTCCTTTGGGTAGTGATAAAGTGGGATATAAAATCCAAACTCTTCTTCTTCATCATCATCCTGTTCTCACAGTGGCCCACCAGATGCCTGTGGAAACCCTGCAAGCAGGATTTGAGCATAAGGGGACTCTCCTCCTGTGGTTTCCAGCAACTGGTAGTCAGAAACAATGCTGTCTGTCTGCAGCTGTGAAGGCACAGCATAGCTGTCATGGTCTATAATCATCTACCATCTCTCTTCTCCATAAACTTCTCTTTCATTATTATTTATTAAATTTGTATAAGCCTCTTTAAAAAAGCAGTTTTGCTGTGGGATTCTGTCACATACTGGCAAATTCAAGATACACAATTAGACTTGATCTGGTGGTCTTATCCAAGAAACCTCCTTCCCCCCCACATATTAAACTTTTGCAAAAGGGAAAGGGATGAGCAAATGGTGCTGTGAAATGTGGGATGAGACTGGCTCGACACAACATTGTCTAACCTCCTCACAATCTAATCAGGAGGAATACTCACTAAACTGCCAATGTCATCTAATAATGTCCTTTCAGGATGAACGCTCAACAAACAGGTTGCCAGGAAGCACACTTTAGTTTGTCCAATTTACCTTTTCTGAGGGGAACAAAAGGCAATATTACCCTCCTTTTCTCACTCTGAATACCAAATGGGAACTGAGATTTCTTGGGGCGGGACAGATTAGGAGAGATACAGTTTAATTGCAGAGCTGGGGATAATTTCCTGGTTTGTTAATACTTTTGCAAGGAGTTTGGGAGCCGGGACATTTTGGGAACCTCTCAAGATGATATTACTGCGGGGCCTGGATGTTCTCCCCTTAGAAGAGTTTGGATTTGATATCCTGCTTTATCACTACCCGAATGAGTCTCAAAGTGGCTAACATTCTCCTTTCCCTTCCTCCCCCACAACAAACACTCTGTGAGGTGAGTGGGGCTGAGCGACTTCAAAGAAGTGTGACTAGCCCAAGGTCATCCAGCAGTTGCATGTGGAGGAGCGGAGATGCAAACCCGGTTCACCAGATTATGAGTCTACCCTTCTTAACCACTACACCACACTGGGATGAATTAAAGTCCAAGCCCACCAGATAAATAGAATGTCCAAATGGGATTTCACCCAATGTTGGTCACAGCTCTGTCTCAGAGATGGGGAACCTTTGGCTCTCCAGATGTGGGTGGACTACATCTCCCAGCATCCCTGACCATTGGTCACGTTCTGGGAGTTGAGAGCTCATGTCCTGCTTGCTGGCTTCTCATAGGTTGACCCACTTTGGACCACATGCTGAGCTAGATAGGCCTCTGGTCTGATGCAGAAGTGCTCTTCTTAAAGCTGGAGGAGTAGACTGGAGTGTGCTGCCCCCTAGATGTGGTATTTCACAGAGATGGAAAGACAACTGCCTGAGAGGGGTGGTTATTGGGTTGTTGTTTTTATTTTGATTATGTATTTTGTGGTTTTATTTATTGATTTTATTCTGTGAACTGCCCTGAGACCTCTGGGTATAGGGCGGTATATAAATTCAAAAACAAACAAACAAACCAACTTTGGGAGTCAAAACTGCATGAATGTAAAATGGAATACGACAAGTCCTTGGGGAAGTTTGAAAAGCAGGCTCATCAGTCTGAGAGACCCTAACCTAGACAAATGGCTGCGACAACTGAGTCCCATTTCTCTCTCTTTTTAACTTCCTCAGTGATCAGATGCAGATTCTGAGAGAGCACTGAGGACAACCATGGCCTCAAGCTGAGGACATTTCTAATTTTGCTGACCTTCATTTTTTGCTACATGATCTATCTTCAGGGTGGCTTTTTGTCCCTTGTGTGAACATATGTGGACTTCTTCAGTGATAACAATTCAGCCTGTTTCTTCTGTTGTAAAGGATCAGGGTGGGAGATGGTAATAATGCTCTTTTTCTTGCCAAGCGGGTGGAATGTATCCTCTCTCCCTCTTCCACAGTTTGGAAATAATTGCAAGCGTATTCTTTCATTGAATTGGATGTAGCAGATATTCTCCCCCAGTCATTTTATTTGAGGGCAAACAAAGAATTGTACAGGCTGCCTTGCTCCTATCACTGCTGGGGAATGCTCTAGTCACACAACCTCAGTGCACAAGTGGAGCATGCTGCAGCACAGAAAATACTGGGCCAGCCCATGCTCATGAGAAGGTCTAAGTGGTCAGTGCATCTGGCTGTGAGGTGGGTTAGGCTGAGAGGCAGCGACTGGCCCAAGGTCACCCAGTGAGCTTCATGGCCAAGTGGGAATTTGAACCCTGGTCTCCCAGGTCCTATTCTGACACTTACCACTACACAACCCTGTTGTCAATAGGCTTCACAGCTGCAGATCATAATGGGCACAATATTTGGTCCATACTCCAAATGCCTGGTGGCAAATGATTGGCATAGCTAGTCGATGGTTCTATAGTTTTATCTCCTTTTCTTCAGTTGCTTCATGTTACTGGCAGCTGTCTTAGTCTCACATTTCTTCTTTCCACATCATTCCATCACATACCCGAAAGATGCATGATGATAGAAGGAATCATCTCCCTTTCCAGAATAAGAACTTGATAGGATGCAGTTTGGGAAGAGTGTTTGTGTGTGTGAGAGAGGGAGGGGAGGCTCACAAGAGCCTCAGACAGCAGGGCCAATGGTCATAGATGATGGGAATTGGAATGTAACAACTTCTGAAGAGCTACAATGTGTTTTGATTTCCAATACTGCTGAATGCCACCTGATTGCTTTGTAGATCATTTATAATCAGGGCTTTTCCTCCAGCCAGAACTGACTGGAACTCAGTTCTGACCCCTCTCAGGTGAGCCCCATCGCCATTATAAGAGAACAAGGGAGACGTTCATGGTGATTTCCGGCACCTCTTTTTCTAGAAAAATGGCACTGTTTATAATACTTCATCCAAGGCTTATAGTACACTTATTTTTCAAGTGTGTTTAATTAAAACTAGGAAGGCTTTCAAACTAACTGCGCTTAGCATTGGGACATCAGAGCATGTTAACTGTAGATTAATAAACTGACCCCAGATAACATAACCCTGCTTCATCCACTCTCTTAACCCCAGAGCTTAAGCAGTCTTTTCATCTCTGTGTCATCAAAATTTATACAAAGCAGGAATCAAATGCAAATCCTCAGGAAGCTGGAACTTTCTCTGGAAACTGCTGGAAAAGGTTTTCAGTCTTAAGTGGAGGGAAGTTAAAGAGATGTTCATAGACAAGAATACTAGCAGCGCTGTGCTGAAATCTGTCCTCTGTTTTCTCAGTTTTTAAAATTCCACTGCAAAAAAACAACTTCCATTTCCCTGCCTCTTTCACAGGGCACTTTAGAATTCCTTTAGGATTTTGGTGAGTGTTGGGTTGGGCCTATTTTATTCTTGTGAAGTGGCTGTGGGGTGTGTGTCTGTTTTTCTCCCCACACCCACACCCCATGGATTGATCATATTTGGGCTTTACTGAACATACAACATTTCATGGCATCTATACAGTTCAGTTGAAAAGATCGGTTGATTGGCAGGTAGGGGTGAATGGAGACTTAATTCAGTAGGATTCCTCCCTCTATTAAGGTGTTGGCACCATCTTGTTGGCCAGAGTTATGTTCACAGGGCAGGTTCACATGGGAGTTTTTCTATTCATGGAACATTTTTCTGAGCCCTCTGCAGCCTCCCTGGCTGCCAGGGCTTCCTAATCTGAATAAGCCCCATGGGAGAAGCTACTTAATGATGTCTTCCCCCAAGCTTTGTTTGAAGCCTGGGAGGCCTTCCCCAAGCACCAGAGATCAGTGCAGTCACTGATTTTATTTTTAATGGAAGTCCAGACCACTTGAGCACACAAACCACTGATCATTGGGTCTTATGAAGCCCCTTGCTAAGAGCTGTTCATTGAGTATATGTTGTTACACCCGCTATGTATTCCCAATGGACCAAATTATATGTGTAAGCAGCCTTCAAACAATATATATATAAAAGTGCAGCAGGGTTAAACTTTTTTTTGTGAGGGATGTGGTGGAATACAATGACAACAAAGCAGTAATATCAATCAAATAGGGGATCTTGAAAATCAGCCCATGATTTAGTCCCCTTTTGTCCTGTACTTTTGGGGGAAACAGTTTTATGCACCCCAGTTTGTAGGATACTTCAACCGTACACATGCAATCAGTAATATTATCTGCCTTTTTGCTTCCATACACCTCATGAGCTAAAGACATCCTGTAGTAACATCTCATTAACAGATGCCTTATTAATATTGATGGTTTCTGCAGTTTAACTTTCTGTGGCAAGGTGGACCCTGACAGCTTTTCCTTTTCCTCTAAAAATAAAACCAAGTGTGCTGAATCTAGCTATGACTGCCTTAGTTGTTGGGTAATGCTCTCATTTAATGGCTTTATTTAGATCCATTTTCTGTATGCAAATCCTTAGGATTTGGCTTTGCAGCAGCCAGTTTAAAGCAGTGTTCATCCAGCCAGCTGCATTTGTTCAAGAACTCCGCATGTCCTGCTTTTCCATCACATCTCTTACAGGCCTGTGTGTGATGCAGACATTTTGATGGCCCTCTGTTGTTGTTTTTTGCATTAGCATGCTGGATTCTTACTTCATTAGCGATACAAGCAGCATGTACATAGCCCACCACACACTGTGCATGTCATCCAGCAATGAATGTCTGATATTCTCTGAAATCATAGTTGATGGCTGGAGTACAAGCCCTGAATTTGGGAAGCTGACATTTTAATGTTGCGGTCTTAAAACTTATCAACAAAGCCTTCAGGTTTTCCTTAAGATCTGTATTTCAAAAACAAAACTGGAATATTCTAAAATTTCAAAGTTGAATCCTGATTTTCTCCCCTAAATTTGAACTTGTGCAACATTTCAGCTTGTTGACCATACCGCCAGGTCCCAGTGTCATCATGGACAAACAAATCAATGCCCATCATTGCCCTGTTCATCTGAAGGGAGTCTTGTGTCCAGTTTCTTTAAATGAATCTGCAGGTGAGTGGGCTTGGAAAAGTAGGGACCAAGTATAGAAGTGTCTATTTTTGAAAGCGATATTCTTCAAATTTACTGACAAATGTCTAACCATTTAAGAAAATACAGCTATCGAGGAACGAATAGGGTGATGGAGGATTTTCAGCTGCTTTTCAGTTTCTTCTAAGTAAGAACTGTTTGACAGTGGAACAGTCTCCCTTGGGAGGTTGTGGACTTTCCTTCCTTGGAGGTTTTTAAGCAGAGGTTGAGTGGCCATCTGTCATGGATGCTTCAGCTGAGATCCCTGTATTGCAGTGGCTCAGAGCAGAAGATCCCTGGGGTTTCTCCAACTCTACAATTCTATGATTCTTCAAGTTTAGAAATGCACATTCCTTTTTTCCTGTACATTTTCCAGTATTTTCTGCTTTTGTTTTTCCTTTCTTTCTGTTTTTGTCTTCAGCTTAAAATAAATGTACCTAGAAAGAGTTCATTCTGCAGAAGAACTGGCTGCTCTCCAAGAGAGGTGGAGCAGCTCTACTCAGTAACCTGCTCAACTCAAGCAGCTTTGTTAGCAGTCTGCCTATTCTGTAGTTGACTCTTGGTGTGGGATTATCGGATGAAAGGAAAGGTGAGCAGAATCAGTCCCCTCGTTCATCCAGTTCAATACCATCAATACCGGAAGTTGCCAGCCTGTGGCCCTCCAGGCATTGTTGGAGTACAACCCCCTTTAGCCCCAGGTAGTATGACCAATGGTCAGCAACATGTGGAGGGTCAGAGGCTAGCACCCTGGCTCTCTGGAGAGTTTCAGACAGAAGCTTCATTCCCAGTATTACCTGCAATGGCTGGGGAGTGAAATGGGAGAGAGGGAAATGCTCTGCTGCTGAGCTATAGCTATAGACGTTCTCTGGGCGTCTGCATGCCTGCTTCTATTTACCTGGGTGAGCAGGGCCAGTGGGTGAGCAGGGCCAGGAGCAGGGCCAGGAGTCAGGAGCAGGCTGGCAATAAATCACACAGAGTCAGTGAAGTTAACCTCTTTAAAGAAGGAAACATGGTCAGCTCAGGAGGCTAAGCCTAGAGAGCACAGCAATTTGTCCTGGTAGATCATACCCCAATCAGTGAAGTTAACCTCTTTAAATAAGGAAACATGGTCAGCTCAGGAGGCTAAGCCTAGAGAGCACAGCAATTTGTCCTGGTAGATCATACCCCAATCAGGAAGTTGTGGAGACTGAAGATCTCTGCCTTCCCAACAGTTGCTTAAGTCTCCTCCTCTCCCAGGTTCTTCCCAAGTAATCAGAGACTCCGCCGCTGTGCCTGTCCCTGCTCCTATCTCTTCATACCTCTTCTGGTTCTGGGAGACCAGGGGAGAGGGGAGCTGGTCACAGCAGGAGGAGGAGAACCCTCTGGCTTCTTCATCAGCCTGACTCATCTCTGCCTCTTGGTCCCCCTTTGCAGCCTCCGCTTCTGCCTCTGATTCTGGACTGCTGTCTAGCACATACTCTTCCTGCTCACTATACCCTGTTGCATCTTCAGCTTCCGACACCTCCTCCTTCCAGTCTGCCCCCTCTTCTCCCCCAACCAGTCATCCCACCACCAATCCCCTAACTCGAAGCCTTCTTCCCTGGGGATTCCCTTGGGGGGGGGTGTTCCCCAGCTGGCACCTCCCACTGCTCCTTGGCATCCGGCCGGTCAATGACAGTTGAGCATGTCTCCCTGTAACCATTATGACAGCAGAAGGGTGATTCTGCATGTATCAAATACATCATTATACACCAAGGTCTCTATTCCCCACTCCGCTTGTCACCTGATGTAGTCCCTGTGGATATGCTAGAGCTCCCATTTGAACTCCAGAGTCCCATTGAGACTCTGGCAACAGTGTTTATGTGCTATTCTAATTCTGGTTTGAAAAAGCCTAAGTGCTTTTTAATGCATAGCATTACAGCGAGTGTGCCTTATTCTTTCCCTTGTTGAATGGGTGTCTGGAGGAATGTAATTCCAGTTTCTTGCTTCTGCACATCATTATTTACAAGGCACAGGAACATGACCACACCAAGCATGGAGAGAGCCACTATCAAGCTGTAATTTGGCAACTGGCACGTGTGTGAGTGCAAGGAGCAGATCCATCCTCTTCAGGTTGGATGTATGCACGAGATGGGCTAATACTTTTCTTTATTTCTGTAGAGCAGCAGTGGGGAGCCTGTTTCAGCCCAAGGAACACATTGCTTTCTGAAAAACGTATTTCAGGCATCCGTCCAAATTCGTATGTATATCCGAATTGTGCAGTGCAATGTTCTCCATGCAAACAACATGTACAAAGTTGCGTATTTTTTAGGAAAATAAGCATAGAAATTGATGTATTATTGATGTATGATATGGTTGTATGAAATTAACATAGAAGTATGCATAGCATTGGGAGAAATTGCTTGTAAAAACCTTCACACCAGTCAAAACACAGTAATAAACTGTGTTTATTAGGAGAAATTCACATTAAAATGCTGAATAATTTTCATGACAATAAAAATAACAATCCATAAATTGCTGCAGAAATGTGGAGAACTGAATTTAAGGCTGGAAGAAATGAGAAACTGAGAGAAACAAAACTGCCAGGTGTTCCTATCCCTAGTCCGACTGCTGTTCCAAAAGGTGTAGATGCTGCAAGTCCCACCCACCCTGTCAAGCTGTTTCTCCCACATCCTCACTTGCTTCCACCCATCATGAGCTCCTCCTATCTGCTGCATCTCAGCCACTTCCATGGAAGGCCCTCTTATTAGCCATGGTAGCTAAATGGAAATTCAGAGGTGGGCTACCTATAAATAAGCCTTGATTGTGAGGACAAACTAGAATGGAAGACCATTCTTAGCAGTGGGCAATGTCTGGCTGCTGTTGCAAAGGCAAGGCTGGTGACCCAGCACAACCTTAGGTCCTGATGCAGCTTTCATCAACATGGCGCCCTCCAGATGAAGGGGCAGGGCACCCAATGTGCTGCCCTCCTATTGTTGCTGATCCAACTCCCATCAGTCCCAGCCAGTACAGCCCAATGGTCAGGGAGGATGGGAGTCATAGAACCATAGAATGAGCTCCAGGGGCCATCTAGTCCAACCCCCTGCAATGCAGGAATCTCAGCTAAAGCATCCATGACAGGTGGCCATCCAACCTCTGCTTAGAAACCTCCAAGGAAGGAGAGATGACCACCCCTTGTCGGAGTCTGTTCAACTGTTGAACAGCTCTTCGAAAGATTTTCCTGATGTTCAGTCAGAATCTCCTTTCTTGTAACTTGAAGCCATTGGTCCTACCCTCCAGAGCAGGAGAAAACAAGCTTGTTCCCTCTTCCATGTGACAGCCCCTTAGATATTTAAAGATGGCTATCACATCTCCTCTTAGTCTCCTCTTTTCCAGGCTAAACATACTCAGCTCCTTGCAGTAGCCAGAGGTGGATTTAGGGGTAATACAACCAGTTTGGTTGTACTGGGCGTGGAGCTTTGGGGATGCCACAACTATGATGTAGAATGGAAGACAAGAGGCAGGGTGGGCATCAGATTCTGGCACCCCACAGGGACGCCACTGAAATTTGAGACCTACTCCAGTAGTAGGTATCACTTGCAGGCTGCACTTGCTGCCATTCTCTCTTCTACACAATTATTGAAAATGTAGGGACTTCTGCATCTGGCTATCCCAATTGGAGACACGTTCCCTGATGTGGATGAATGAATGGTGGACAGGATTGCATGCTACCAACTGGGGATTGCTCCGCATGGCAAGGGGCTCATGTGAAATGTGTGGCTGCACCAGTGTGTACTGCACCAGGGCAACAGGCTAGTTCCTTTGCCTCTTATGCCTCAGTAACACCATGTTTCTTGTTACAGGAACACCCTCCCTCTCTGCTTGACTTGGTGTGTGGGGATGCTCTATTGCTCCTAACCCCTACTCCGCTGGAGGAGACACAACAGTATTATGGTGCCATCTCGTGGCCATAGCAAGTAGGGGCATTTAACAGCAATGCCACTTGAGAGAGTCACATTAAAACTGTCTTCCATAACATTGGACGTGTCCGCCTGAAACATGTGGCAGCTGCATCACAAAGGACACATTTATGACTGATGAAGAGAAACCAAATCTGACAAAAGAGCAACAAGATCTGCTGGGGAACAATTGGTGAAATGTTCATGACAATGAACAAGTTTAATGTTTTTGCAAAGGTGATGTCAATAGCCCGGCGACCTTGTCATCTGCCTGATTAATTGATGTCCTGTTGCTTTAATATTTGTATGCACAGATTTTGAAATGAAAAGATGGATGCATATTCCAATAGAGAGGTGGGATGTTTGCACTTTAGAAGCCTCTACCTCATTACTGCCTTCTGTTGTTTTTTTTTTTTTTTCATGCCATGGGGTTGCTGAAGGGGGATTACACTACATTAAATCACATGGCGCTTTACATTTTCAATCATCTATTTGCCCAGAAGCAAATAAAACAAATACAGTATGGTGCAGGACATCAGTTTCAGAACTATGGGCTGGTTCATGAAATATAGCTCTCCAGCGCCTCACCATGCTTGGGACAGCTTTTCTCTGCCCTTATCTCTGAGAATTCCTACTATTGTGGGGATAGTCAGTCTCGTGCGGATTTGGGATTATAGAGGCAAGGGAAATTTTAGCTTTGAGATTTTTTTTTTTAAAAGTTTTGGATTGAAAAAATGGCTGCAGCTTTATTCAAATCTCAATGAAAAGGCATGTGGTTATGCAGAGTTCAGTCAAGCAGCAAATATCACATTATGTACCCACTCCTTATAAACAGGCCATCCTGCCTTCCAGACAGGAGCTGCCCATGTTTGCATATCTGTGTCTGCTGTGAGAGTCATAATAGAACGTGCTGTGGCTGGTGGGAAATGGCCTTGGATGTTTTATGACTTCCCATTATTATACCAATAGACATCACCACCACTACAACAAGAATACAATGGTGTTTTTTTAAATAAAAAAACCACATTTATTTGATTCCCCGCCCCACTTATGGTTCAAAAGTACCACTCAAGGCACCTTTCAAAATTTAATTTTGCAAATACAATTGAATTAAAGCATTACTTAACAGTCAACCAAGGAGACAGGATCAGTGGTTAAAAGCCAGCATGAAACTGGAATTCAATTAGGTTTTACTCAGACCCACAGAAATACATAGTCTTAAACATGTTCATTAGTTTCAGTGGGTCTGTTCTAAATAAAACTAGTTGAATACCTCCCATTACCATAAAAGCCTAATAGAATAAAGTGGACATCCAATGAAAAAACAATGAGGCAGGGAGTCAACCATACTTTATGGGGCTAAGCATTCCATAATCTGGGGGCAGCCACTAAGAAGGCTCCCCCCCTCAACCATAGGAGCCAACTCCTAGGGGCCAAGGTTCCTTTGCCCCCCAATAAGATATTTCAGGGAGCCAAGGATCTGCAAAGTGGAAAGTCATTGCTATTCAATTATGCGGGGTGTGGCTTAGCTGGGCCCCCCCAATTTTTTTATACAAGTTAGCACCCCTGCCCTCAACCCATTCTAAATGTGCTTCTGAACTAAGTGGGACTTCTTATCTCAGGGAGTGGACAAATTATGTAAAGGAGGCAGTATTCTGGATCTAAGTCATGCAAGGCTTTAATGCTCTGAATTGTGTGGCTATTGCAGGAGTAGTGTAACATGGCCCCATGCACCAACATCTATTCTAGACTGGCTGGAACGTCTGGAGAGTTTTCAAAAGTGTGTGTGCTGCAATAATCCAACACGGATGTAATGAAGGTATGTGTTACAATGGCCAGATCTAACCTCCTCCGGAATGGGCACAATTGACAAAGGCATTCCTGGACACAGTGGCCACTGCAGACATGCCAAGCCAAGTCCAGAAGCGATCCCACAGTGTGAACCTCCTTCTGTAAGGGGAGTAATATCCCTTCTAAAATAATGTTGTTCTACAGTCCCCCCTTCCTTATCAGGAGCATCTCTTTCTTATCTGGATGAAGCCTTCGTTTGTTAGCCCACTACTACCTCCAAGCATTGATCCAGAACATCAGCACCTTCCTTGGTATTAGAAAAACCAAGAGAGAGAGTTGTGTGCCATTTGCATGTTAGTGAAAATGCACTTTAAATCCTTGGATGATCAATTTCAGTGGTTCCATGCAGATGTTTAATAACATGGGGGACAAGTTGTTGTTGGGATACTGCCAGGGAGACAAAGGCCATCACTGCCTCCACGCCGGCTCCGGACTCCAGACGATCATCGATCTCCCGTAGACGTGCAGTATCAGCAATTAGCGACACGAAGCCTCAGAAATAGATTGCCACATTCTTAGGCTGGTGCACACTCTATCAGCAGAATTCACACAGCAAATGTTGCACAGCAGGAGAGCATATTTACAAGTTTATTCAGCGTTGGTCAGAACAAAGAACAAACATGACCGCCTGCTAGCGTGTTCAGGCACCGAGAGAGAGAAAACGAAAGCAATAGCAAACATAAACATCCTGTGAACAGGAAATACGCAGACTCTGACTCACACAGCCTGCTCCCTCTTAAGGTGGAATGGAAATAACCCAACAGTTATTGCTACGGACCAGCAGAAAGCTAGCGGCCAAAGTGCTTGAGCACAAGTTCCCCAACACAACCTTGTGGAACTAATCTTCAAGGAAGGACCAGAAGTGTAGCAAAACTCTTCCTCCCAATTCCACCCCTGCCAAATAGTCTAGTTGGACAATAGCAGCTGCAATGTTTAACTGGTTAAATTTTAAACTTTTGATCAACTAAAAGGGGCACCCAGTTAATTGGCTAGCAGGTTTTTTAAATAATAATAATAATCATCAAAATTTTAGAAATGGCAGATGGCAAACTTCATCATAAAGAGGTATAGGAATTTAATATAAGTAAATAAATAAATTGCTGCAAGAGGCTTCAACTCTGAAATTATTTAACAAATATGCTCACTCAAATGAGGACTACTGGTCATGGTCACCAGCAAAAGCCAGTTGTCTCCCATTTAGATGTGTACTCTTTTCATATACAGTGGTACCTCGGGTTACATACGCTTCAGGTTACATACGCTTCAGGTTACAGACTCCGCTAACCCAGAAATAGTGCTTCAAATTAAGAACTTTGCTTCAGGATGAGAACAGAACTTGTGCTCCGGCAGCGCGGCAGCAGCAGGAGGCCCCATTAGCTAAAGTGGTGCTTCAGGTTAAGAACAGTTTCAGGTTAAGTACGGAACTCCGGAACGAATTAAGTACTTAACCCGAGGCACCACTGTATTTTCTTTATTTCACCTTGATAAATAAAGATATACTTCCATAAACATCCATGCATGTGTATTTATGTCACTCCAAGGTGGCTTGATGAAGGAGCCTGTTACCTATGAAAGATCATGCGGTGATTAAACCAGCAGATCTCTAAGATACCAAATACAGACTCACATGACATAATGCAGGGGTGGGGAACCTCAGGTCTAGTGGTTAAATGTGGCCCTCCAAGTCTCTCTGTGGCCCCCAGAACTCTTGGTAGGCCATGCCCCTTTCCAGGACAACTCTGCTACACACCATTATTGAGTGCTTTTGCCTGGCCTCTCAGATGTGTTCTTGAACTGTGATGATGTCTCTAGCATGCCTAGATGGAGAGAGGGCCGTGCGCAAACATATAAGTTTATACTGTAAGAATCACATCTATTACTCCATTCAGTTTTGCCACCTTTTTTTTAGCACAGACATGTGGCTCCTGGGATGTTCCCTGCGAGAGAAAGTGGACCTTGGGTTGGGATAAAAAAGGTTCCCTACCTCAGTTTTGATGTGATCGCTCAGCTACAGGAAAGCTGAGTGATCAAAAATCCCACAGTTCTATAGCTGGCTGCAGTGAAATGAGGTGTGGCACGCCTAACCCAGAGCACTGGTCTGTTTTTAAAAAATGGCAATGTGAAACCGAAGTATCGGGTCGTGCATATTGATAGGTACGACAGGTCAAGGGAGCAGTGCTTGCCCTGCTCCTTCCCCACCCTGCATGCGCTCCAACGAAAAGGTGTCGCTGAAGGGGTTTCATAAACTGAGCTGCGTGCACTGGGATGATACAGGATGGTGGCATGGGGGACTTGACGCTTCTGAAGAGCTGCTCAATTATTCACCCCTTATTCTGCATATACGAAAGGTTAATCCACCCGATGCTTCCCTACGCAGGGAAAGCAGCTCTTGGGAGGCCGTTTCACATTAAGTTCCCTCCTCACTCCCTCCTAGTGGTTTATCGAGCATTATCTGTCTTCTGTTTCTTCTGTTTGCAGTGGGTTGGGGGGGAAGTCATAGCTCATGCACTGTTGCTCAGGAGGGACACTCTCTGGGAGGAGACCACTACAGAGAAGAGAGAAAATGGAGATCAACTTGTAAGGTTTTAGTGCCCCTAGCAACTGCTTCCCCTTTGTTGCCAAGGAGGTCCATTGTCCTAAGGACGTTTGTGCTTGCACTACCCATTGCCCTAAGTGTACCTGCATCCTATTTGCTTCATTCAGTGAGGATAAACAGCCCCTTGTAATTGAAAGATGAGGGGCTTTTAGTTCATCTCAAGATACCCATGTTAATTTGGGCTGGTTCCAGCCTCAATGCTTTTGCCTTCTTCCTGAGGGGCATGAAAGGCTGGCAAATGTAATCATGACATCACAAGAGCTTTTTCACTTTCAGCCCAGCCCAGATTGTGCTAAAATGGATGACATGCTGCATCCTGGCACTTGCTTTACAGGTTTCAGTTTACCTCCAGTGCAAGGTGTGCAGAAACAGAATAGAAGATTAACTCATTCACTGGGTGTACAGGAATACAGGGAGAAGATTAGCTCAATCACAGCTTTGTAACATTGCTAAAATCCAGGGAACACAAACATTCCCTCTATTTCTGATGGTCCCTCTGCTCCATGAATACTGAATGACTCCTGGAATGGGTTGGGATGAGTTGGGGAGAATGGAATGGTGTATCCTGGAAAAGGGCATGGTTGTCTAGCTGGCAGGAACACTGAACACCATCATTCCATGCTACAACATTTTCTTGCAGATCCCAATCATATAGTGAAATCATAATTTTTAAATGAGTCCCTGTTCCCCACACAAATAGATGTCTAGAACTGTATGCATTTTACTTGTGTCCTCTTTGTAAACATGGGAGCTGGTGGTGAAATCTGGCAGGAACATACCAGTGTTAATAAGGAATTGTGGAAGTCCAGAAGGGAAAAAACAAAACAAAACCCTGCCACATCTATCACTGAGCTGACTACTGCGCTGACCTTAACTCTCAAACACGTCTTCTTTGAGCCCTGTTGTTCATTGTGAGCCCCAGAAGTCCTGCATTAAGAGCAAATCGTCAGACTTGAAAAGCTGTATTTATTTGTTTAATTTGGAAACTTTAACCCTGTTACATGGCTGAACAAAACCCTTCTCTGGAGAGCCTGAAGTCATTAAAAACTGTTGCCATTATTTCCTTCGATTATTATTAAACGGCACAAAACACTAAAAAGGGAACACAGAGTGACATTGATCAACAGAGATGAATAGCTTAAAAAAACAAGCAAAGTTACAACTGAGGTCAAAATTACAGCTGAAGGGCTCGGTTATTGCCAATATACAACAACAACCATGATGGTGATGTTTCACCATTTTTTTTCTGACACTCAAGACAGAATGGGCCTTACAAACTGTTTTTGGGAGGTAATTCCACAATGAGGGCACCAGACTCACTGAATTGGCCCTGATCTGTAAGGTTGCCCATTGTGGCTTGATGATGTCAGTGTTTGTGGGGTGCCTGGAGGCATTTACTTGGGGATACTAGTCTAGATAGTCAGATTTTGGTCTGACTGAATCTTGCTATATCTTCAGTCAGTGGATGGGGTGAGGAGGAGAGGGTGAGAAAAGGCTCCTAAGCAGGCTGACCCTATAGCCCCCCCACCAACCATTTAGGTCTCCCATTGGTGATGACACTACTACAGCCACCAGCTTCCCTCTCCCCACATGTACAAACAGACTTACCCTGGTGTGGTGGTGCTAGGGCTACAATGGGCTGAGGAGCCCTGTCACTGGTGAGTGTGAAGGAGTGGGGTGACGGCCAGCCCTTCCCTGTCCCTTGACAGGGACTAGAGTGTCACCTGGGTAACTGAGGCACTGAGCAGCTCCTGGTCCATCAGAGTCCTACTGCTAGGAAAGCTGGCTTGCTCTTGAGACTTGCTCATGAGACTGAGCAGTGGCAGAAGTCAGGGGGCATATGTCATAACAGAGACTGGTTGGCAAGTCATAGCCTGAGTCTTGTAGGGCCTTGCCAGGGTGTGTGGGCCAGTATCAAACACCCCAGTATGTTGGGAGCTAATGCCAGGTCTGGAGAAAACATGCCCTGAAATAGACAAATAAAGATTACTGTGGGTTGAGCTTTCTTCGGCAATACGCTGCTTCATCAAATGCATGCAACAGACTCACATAACCTCCAACATTTCTCCAATGAAAACTAGGAGTCCTGTTCTTTATTATTATTATTATTATTATTATTATTATTATTATTATTATCATCATCATCATCATCATCATCATTATCATTATTATTATTATTCAACCCATTTGACCGGGTTTCCCCAGCCACTCTGGGTGGCTTCCAACATATATAAAAACATTAAACATTAAAAAACTTCCCTATACAGGGGGCTGCCTCCAGATGTCTTCTAAAGGTTGTATAGTTACTTACCTCCTTGGCTCAGGGGTTGCATAACCCTTCAATAGTTCTTTGATGAAAATAAGGATGTCCTAAGGAAAAGTGAGCCATTCTGGGATCAAATCAGAAACCGAAACTGCTCCCGTAAATCTGGGACTGTCCCTGGAAAACAGGGCACTTGGAGGGTCTGAACTCAGTGGGTATGTACATATGTTTGAGGTACAATGTAGGATGGAGTAACAAAGCGTTGCTCCATCTAATGAAACAAAGAATGCATTAGTTATAGGAAGAAACAATGCATGCTGATAACTATATTTAAAAACAGAACATAAGATTTACTAAAGCATTGAAACATGGGTATCTAGGCCTTTCAGCTGCTCAAAACAGGAATATAACTACATTTTAGACCATTATTTGCAACAAGGGGAACATACGTTACCTGTTTAACAAACAATAGCAATTTGGATTCCTTGCCTAACATGCTCTGTAAGGTTCCTCAGCAGTTACCATAATAAAGATACTGCTGCCTTTCACTAGCAGTACATGCTCTCAATAAAATAAGTGCCACAGCCTAGGGCTTTGCCTACAACAAGAAATACAGAGCCAAAGTTGAAGAGCTTTTAAGTCCCACGGAAACCCATGAAACTGAAAAGTGCTTAACGTTGGGTGGATTGTGCCCTGACTTTGCTACAGCTCAGAGGCCAGTTTAAATCTAGTGCTGTGCTATTATGATACATGATTCTGCCAGTTGTGTAAGGGGGGTGGCGGAGGAAAGACGGGGAAATGACTTTGAACTGCTTTTCATCCCACTAGATATGGACGCCAGCAAAACTCTTGTTGCTTTGAAATGGAGCTTCAAATAAGGGATAAGGGAACCCTGAGAAGATTTTATTCAAAGGAATAGACTTCAGATGTGAATCACGTAGAAAAGCCACAGAAAAATTATGTTCAATAATTTTTATACCCAAAGCAGCAAGGGACTATAACCTTTAAGATATTGTGTTTGCAAACTGGTTCACTAGTCATTAGAGAACTGGTAAGCATTGGTGACTCCTCTGGTATGTTTCCCAGAGTTGTCAACCTTTTCCTAAGCCTCTGTGGAGATTGCTCTCCTCCCGCAGAGGCTTGGGAGGCAAGCTGCATGCCTGCCAGCCATATGGTTGGTGCAGCTGGCAGGCATGCAGGAGGGAAAGGGGAGGTGGCCGGCAAAGCCGTGCAGCTCCCCCACTCACTGGGGTGCCCCTGAGAGACTGGTGCCCTGGCACAATGTGCCAGTAAACCCTATGGGAAAGATGGCTCTGCTCCTGAATAAAAGTGAATAGGATTGTGATGTTAATGCAAAATCATGTCTGTCATCCATAAATTAGCTACCCTGAAGCTGTTACAGAGATGCTCTATGTGACTTCTCCAAAGTAAATTATTATTATTATTATTATTATTATTATTATTATTATTATTGACTGGGTGCCATTAAGAATCATATGATTAGGGAATTAGGAATGAGTGAGAAAAGTGTCACACAGAAGCATCTTATCGCCTAGGAATTTGTGATAGGGAAAGCCAACATTTTGTCTTGCTCAAAGGTGTTGTGTAACTTGTGTGTGTATCACAAAAGTGTAGAATCACCATGGGATTTTTGATCATGTGAAGGACTGCTCACGGGAGAGGTAAATAGGGCAGTTCTCCTTGGACAAGTCAAAGAAGGCCTGCACCTTGGCTATCCTTTGGGTTATCCTTTGGGGAAATTGAGGTTTAGAAATAGCTCAAGATTTGTGATGGGATCCAGTGAGTCAGCACAGTGCATACAGGAACCAATGCCCCTCTTAAAAGCTGCTAGTCACACTGGATTGGTGACCCCTAAAATCTGGGTGACCCTAATGCTTTTCTATTATTCATCCCACCAGGCAGATCTCACAGATAGGGTTAGGAAGGTCAGCCCAATTTTAATATGTTGAACTGGAAGACACCATAGGCTAGAAATTGAGCTTGTCACACCAGAGTGATTCTCACTGATGG
This sequence comes from Podarcis gaigeae, assembly GCF_964106915.1. Taxonomy (NCBI): domain Eukaryota; kingdom Metazoa; phylum Chordata; class Lepidosauria; order Squamata; family Lacertidae; genus Podarcis; species Podarcis gaigeae. The sequence goes on from NC_139681.1 coordinate 63,650,258, forward strand.
TATTTGATTTGTCATTAATATTAATTTTTTTTCTTTGATGGACACTTAAAGAGATTGCCATATACTATCAGTCTGTGACTGGCTAGCATTTAGCTTTTGAGGGAAAAACACACAAACATGTTTCCTGTAGGGTTATTATAATAAATGCAATAGCATCCCGTATTCCTCACTGAGGTGATGGGTGAAGAAGTTCCACAGGTATGCTGTATTGGAGTGAACCTGGGGAGACCTACTCCTTCCTTTCTCCTACAGATAGATTCATCTTACAGAGGCACAGAGTGAAACCATGTGACACAGCATAGACCCCCTCAGTTATGCTTCTGATAATCTACCTGTCCTTTGTAAACCATCCACAACAGAGGGTTGAAGGTATTTTTACTGACAGACAAACCCCCTTGCATTTTGACATGCCAAACTGTTGCATTCAGCTTCCAAATTACCACCAACATTTCAACATACTCCTTTGCATAAGCATTTCAAAGTGGAAAATGGATGTTATTCCAGAATGAGCTGGAAAATGGGAAGCAAACATTCTTGGCAGAATGTGTGGTCAGACAGAACTGCAGGATGAGATGACTGTAGACCGGTGTGAAATCTTCCTGTCACATCTCTGTATGACCCAGTGAATGACACACCTTTGCTTCACAAGACAGAAATCCAAGCATCATGAAAGAGGTCCATGGCATGATAATAGTCTGCAATTTTATCAGGACAAGTTATTTGTTGTTTACTGTTGTAATAATTGTTTTCTCAAATTTATCTCCTGTACCGTGAAATTAAATAAAAATGTTATGAAAGAGGGTGGGTGCTTCCCCCCTTCTTTTTCTTCACTCAGGCTATCCATTAGATCTTACCAGTTATTGCTTAAGATAGGGGTAGCAAATCTGGTGCCCTTCAGATGCTGTTGGAATTCAGTTCCCACCAGCCCCAGCCAGCATGTCCAATGGTCAGAGTTGATGGGAGATGTAGCCCAACAGCATATAGAGGGCACCACATTGGATATGCCTGATCTAAAGGCCAAAACAAATACAATATAGAATCTGCTCCCCGACTGGCCCTTGGCCACATATGCCAGCCATCACTTTTAAGAGCAACCCTATGCTTGCCCACTCTTCTACAGGCTCTGCCTCGCCTATAAGCCACAAACGATCTTTTGGATTGGGATCTTTAAAAAAAACCAAAACACATTTTTTTTCAGTACTCTAGCACCAAGCAGTTTCTGACCAAAACCTCCATTGCTTCCCAATGCACTGCAAGTCAAGTCGTTCTGTAGACATTGTGGCTAAATCAATCAATAGGTAAGTAAAATGACTGCTGCCACAAAAAAACATGGTGGTCACCAATGAGGTCCACTATGGCTTTGTGATGGTAGCCATTTTTAGTCAGTGTTCTGGAATAACTCATTGATTCATGGCAATTACAAGATCTTCAGGTGACCATGAAGGTGGATAAGAGGCACTTAAGAGACTGTCTCTTTAGGTCTGATGCAGAAAGGGATCTAACCATGATTGCTTCTACCAATAACTCACCATGGTTCCCACTTATCAAAACGGAGTATGCCCGAGCCAGATACCTGACAAAGCTCCCACTTGTTGTACTAAGAATCGCTTTTACAGAACTACGATTCCAATCGATGCCCTTGGTGGTGTTGGATGGATGGTACAGCAAAGTACATTACGAAGAGAGACACTGTGTGGACAACCCTGTGTCAAGGACCTGTGCCATTATTTATTGCAGTGCCTGTTATATATAGACCCAAGAGACTGATTTATAAAACCCCTGTTTATGAATGGAACACATTTGAATAGGGTGGAAATGGTGAAATGGCTGCTGAGTGACACCAATGACTTTGCTACTTATAAAGTAGCACTCTATGCGCTGGCAGCTAAGAAGATAAGGAGGAAGGAACTAGACAAAATAGTGGTCAACTGCAAAGGGGATTCGGATATTTAATTTGGCACATCTTACCTGAGAATCTTCTGCTATTCTATTTTATTTAATGCAACAAATAATTTTAGTAGCTGTGACCATGGTTTTGAGGGACGCGGGTGGCACTGTGGGTTAAAACACAGAGCCTAGGATTGCCAATCAGAAGGTAGGTGGTTCGAATCCCTGCGACGGGGTGAGCTCCTGTTGTTCAGTCCCTGCTCCTGCCCACCTAGCAGTTTGAAAGCACGTCAAAGTGCAAGTAGATAAATAGGTACCGCTCCGGCGGGAAAGTAAACAGTGTTTTCATGTGCTGCTCTGGTTCGCCAGAAGCGGCTTAGTCATGCTGGCCACATGACCCGGAAGCTGTACGCCCCCCCTCAGCCAATAAAGTGAGATGAGCGCTGCAACCCCAGAGTTGGCCATGACTGGACCTAAATGTCAAGGGTCCCTTTAGCTTTAGCTTTACCGTGGTTTTATTGTATGTCTGTGCCAGATAATTTTTATGGTTATTGTTGGTTTCTTTTTTTTCTCCTTCTGAATGATGCCATAGCCTATGGCTAGTGCAATAAAAAGTTTAATTGGAATTGGAATTGATTCATGTGGGAAACAAAGATGGCAGCGGAAGTCACTTGGTGTCAGGTAGCATGCTCAACAGTCTTGACAAAGTAAGTCCCTCCTGGTCGAACCCCCATGAACCAACGGTACAGGAGGGACACACAGAATGGCCCTTTGCCAAGGCCTTCTCTTTCTCCCTTTCCATTCCCTAATCCTGGAGCTGTCCCTGGTTCTTAAATGTCGAAGAACAGCACAAACTGCAAATCAAAGTCCTTAGGAGTCAAAGTTAGTTTAGTAATAAGCAACTGCACCTTCCCCTCTCTGATTCTCTTCAACCCACACACACATTTAAATGCAAGATATTAGTAAGTATTAGGTCCCTTTAGGTTTATCAGAGAGCACAGTGTCCTTGTTAAAATAACACTGTGCAGTAGAACAGAAAATAAGATGTCACGGCAAGCTAAACTCTTCCACTTTTGCAACATACTAAACAGCCTTCTGGTGAGAGCTGAAGGCAACAGACTCATCTACCTCTCTGAGGTGATTTCATTATTTAGTTTGTATTTATACCTGGCCACAGGACCCAGCTGACCACTTAGGGGAACATAACAAATCACTTGTAGATAGGCTATTACTCTCTTAGGGAAAAGGTGTGCTGTTGGGTGGACCCTAGTCTCCTCGCACGAGGACAGGCTGGGCTTTGCTCTGAATGTCCATAGTGTGCTTGCTTTAACATCTTATTTTCTGTCTCATTGCACAGTGTTATTTTAATCTGCTCTCTGATAAACTTTGAAGATCACTCCACTGAGCTTCAGTGTACGAAAGCCCTGGGCACTCTGACTTTATTTATTGGTTCATTTTATTTTCTTTATTTTCCTGCCATGTTTAGTATGACTGAGTGGCCAATTCAATAAAAAATGGAAAACTCGTGCGGTCTGTATAATAAAGTGGAGCAGGTTACCGAAGGCTTGGTATTATGTTTTTCAATATTCTTTTCAAAAATACAGATCTGAAATACAGATATGCCGGATAAGATGGGCTGCCGATATTTCATTTCAATTCATATTATTGCTAAGAATAGGAAGAGTCACTGGCATATAACTGTGAGATCTCCACAGGGAATACATTCTTGGGAACAACTCAGCCAGCTACTGGAAAAAGAAAGAGAGGTTCGACCACCCGCCAGCTATAAACATACAATAACACCACTGCACTACAGTTACTGTGCTATATTGAGAGCAACAGGGACACTTGATTAGTGTACACTGTATAGAAGCAAATACTGCAGAAAACACTCTGCAGTACAACAGAGGATTCAGATGACCCTCCCCATACATGTGAGGGAGTCTGCAGGGTCACATGGGCTGGTCATGACCCTTCCTGCCTCTGCATTTGGCACCCAAAAAAGCAGCCAGTTCCTGGCAAGGTCCCCTGGCTGGCTTAGCCCTCCGAGGCCCAGGGCAAGTGTGCCTGCCTGCCACCCCCTCCTCCATACAGGCCTCACACTCTCCAAGTGTCCCAGTTTTCCAGAGACAGTCCCAGAATTACAAAAGCCATCCCAGCTCCTGATTCAATCCCAGAATGAAGGAGCATGCAAGCAATTTGGGGGTGCTCCTAGCTCCATCTATGTCACTAGAGGTCCAAGTGACCACTGTGGCCAGGAGTTGTTTTTTTTTACCATCTCTGGCTGGTTTGCAAGCTGTGACTGTTACTGGACAGCAACAGCCTGACCACTGTGGCCCATAACCTCAATATTTTAGTACTGTAATGTGCTTTATATGGGGCTGCCCTTGTGTCTGGTGTGGAAGCTTCAACTATTGCAACACACAGCAGCCAGACAGCTCAGCTCACAGGTGCAGATTATTGGCAGCATGTTACGCCACTGCTGAGCGAGATGCACTGGTTGCCAATTTTCTAACAGCCAGGTTCACAGTGCTTGAGTTGTTAGGAGCTGGGAGTTGTTAGAAGACCCAAAGACCCCTATACCCCTAATGCTCAGTTTAACAATCCACCCCTTTTCTCTGTGATCTCTGCAGATTGTAACTGTGAGGAGAATATTGGTCTCCTAACAACTCTCAGTACCCTTAACAAATGGCAGTCCCTTGGCCTTCACCAGGGCCAGCCCTAAGATGAGGCAGAGTGAGGTACCACCACCCTATTGTAAAAAAGAAATAAGTTTGAGCAAGCCACACCAATGGCTGCAGACCTCAAAGCTCAGAAAGGTTCATATGAAAGATACTCCCACTAATATTTCTTTCTTTTGATAATGTTTATTTATTTCTTTAGTATTTGCACTCTGCTTTTTAGCCAAAAATGGCTCCTGGAATGGCTTAAACAGCAGTAAGCAGTCAGTCTGTGCCCTCAGACCTGCAAAAAGGCTTGTGTGTCCAAATTTTGTAGCCATAACACCATGAGTATTTTGAATATCCATTAAGTTAGCTCTCTGCAAAAAGCACTGTATCACCGCCTTCTTCTTCTTCTTCTTCTTCTTCTTCTTCTTCTTCTTCTTCTTCTTCTTCTTCTTCCTCCTCCTCCTCCTCCTCCTCCTCACTTGATAGGTAGCAAAGCCATCATCTTGGAGACCTATGCAAAAAAAGCAAAACACCCAAACCCTTTATGCAAAAAGGTTTTTCCACAGACATTCTGCCCTTTTTTGATGCCAAATTTTTGATCCTATTACAGACTTATCAAAGAAGCCTGGATTAATTGAGATAAAACAACTTTCAATGCTGGTTTCTTCCTTTCTTTGCTCCTTTGTTTGCCTAAATAGCTGTTTGGTGAGTGCGGAGAAATAATAGGAGGTAATTATTGCTTCATGTAATGTTCCATGTTTGGTTTTGTAATCCTTCCGTTAGGTTTATTTTCATTTTATGCACAGAAACTCCCTCTGGAATATTATAATCTCCTTCTAGCTTTATAGAGCTCTTCTCCTTCAGAAGAGCTTAAATAATACCTGGCTGTGATGCAAGGTCAACAGGCTCCCTTGAACACTTGGCAATAAATGGGCTGGCGTAAGGACTGCGGTGTTAGAAGAGAGCTGCAGGCTAAGAGATGGTGCTTTGCCCAGGAAAATACTATGAACTCCATAGGTGAGCAGGAATCTGAACCCAGGACTCACTGGTCCAAGTCCAACTTAGAGACCATGAAGTTAAGTGGTACAGTGGTACCTCGGGTTAAGTACTTAATTTGTTCTGGAGGTCTGTTCTTAACCTGAAACTGTTCTTAACCTGAAGCACCACTTTAGCTAATGGGGCCTCCTGCTGCCGCCGTGCCTCTGGAGCACGATTTTTGTTCTCATCCTGAAGCAAATTTCTTAACTTGAAGCACTATTTCTGGGTTAGCTTAGTCTGTAACCTGAAGCGTATGTAACCCGAGGTACCACTGTATATAAGTTGATGGGAGTAACAACAACAATAACAACTTTCTCTCTGCCTACTACCTCACATCACCACCACCATACCTTCTTTTAAGAAGCACGTACATCAACTCTTTTTTATTTTTCCCAGTGTATATTTTTTATTAAATATTTCTTAGTTTACAAAAATACGTGCATTGTCTCTTTTTTCAAGTTGCGTTTTCTACAGTTCAATGTCATTTGTTGTGAGACGTTAGTGTTACACACAATGCTAGTTTAGGAAGAAACAGGGCAACGAGGTGGAGGGGGGAATGGTGAGTGGGGTTGGGTGGCAATGGCTCTATTCTACTTAGTGTATGTGTGGGGTTTTGTGTCAGCGTCACTTGTGTGGGTTCTCTTTACTATTTGTTTGTTCTTTTTCTTTGGTGGTGAGAGTGGTTGGGGTGGCCTAGGGTGTGGCTGGTTGTCTTTGATTGACTGTAGTGAAATTTGTTTTTATGTGTGAGTGGGGTGTGTGGGTGGGTGTTTTTGGATCACGGTAGCCAGATTGATTTATACGCTGTTGGCGAGTTCTTGTTGTCTTGTTGGGTTGTGTATGTGATAAAGGGTAAATATACCAGGGTGAAGGCGTCTTCTTCTATTTGTCCCCGTGTCAGTTTCAGTTTCTTGGTTAGTTTTTCTAATAAGACTGTTTCCCATACTATTTGATACCATTGGTTACACCATCTCTTTTTACATTACAATATATATAAAGTATCCTATGCAGAGATAGTGTGGAGAACACAATGGACAAAGTGTCCCCAGCCTTCTTTAGTTAGGGGTTAAATATTTTACTTAATTTACTCCATTTTAATCCTGATCTTCCTCAGAGTGGTTCAGACAGTGCACATGACCCCCTCATACTCTTTCCTTACAACAACCCGGTGAGGAAGGCAATGCTGAGAGACAGTAACTGGCGCAAAGTGATCCAGTGAGCTTTGTGGCCAAGTGGCACATGAAGGTAGCCGTCCTGCAGTTTACAGACTAAAATAAAAGCAGCACATACACAATAATTATCAAAATACAAATTACCGTATGTGTTAGTAAAGTGTAGATCCTCCTGTTGAATCGTTCCTGGATTTTGAGATCTCCACCAGAAGCAATTCTCCAGGTTCCCCCATGTAAGGAGGTGAGATGGTTGGTTACTTAGAAGAGAGCCTTTTTTATGGTCACACATCACCAGTTATGGAACGTTCTCCCTGGCACCAATGCAAAACAGCCCAGGTGAAGACTTTTTTCTCCTCTTCTGGGCTTCTTAAATTCCATGGTTTTAAGTTAGGGATAGCTAACATGTTGATGCCCTCCATATGTTATTGGACTTCAAATCCCATCAGCCCCAGCCAATATGGGTGGTCAGAGATGATGGCAGTTGTAGTTCAACATCTGGAGGGCATCATGTTGGCTTCTCCAGCATTTAGTTCTCAGAATGATTTTGTCTTGCTTTGAAAATGCTGCTTAATGGTTTTAAGCTGTTTTATTGGAGAATTTTATGCTGGCATTGTTCGTATACATCAATTGTTTTAGTACTGTTGATCGTATTTGTATTTTCTTGATTTGTATTGTAAACCATGCAGAGGGCATGGCTGATTAGGCAGTATGAAACTGCCTGACTAAATAAGCAAAATAATCCACCCTTTGCTTTTAAAAAGAAATGGGGCATAGATCTTAGCCAACATATTTCAGAGAAGGCATGGTCATGTGTGATTAATAAAGTGCCAATTAGACTGATCGGTACCACTTTAGAATAGAATTCAACCCCCCCCTCCCTCGAGAATCAGTGGCATCTTACCCTACATAGATTAAATGATATCTGTTCTAATTCTGTTAATAAATGCTGAAGATGCAACTCATTCAATACAGATTTTATGTGTATCTTCTGGGCATGTTCATATACATATACTGGATTTTGGACATGCCTGACATGTGCTGTTATCCTCGCCCCCCCTTGAGATCTTAACATGAGGGGCACAACTTAGCCATGTAGAAAATTATTTGCTCCATCTCTGCTCCCCCCATATATATATATTTGTTGTGCTACAACTGTTTAAAAGAGGTCATGAAACAGTGTATCATTCTAAAAATGAAGACTCAGTTGCTTCTTCAGTTTGGAAGCTCTGCTGGAAAGAGTGTGGAGTAGATCACCGCTTTTGCCTTCCAGCTTTGGCATTTCATCCCATAGAATCGAAGAATTGTAGAGCTGGAAGGGATCTTGAGGGTTATCTAGTCCTACTCCCTGGAATGCAGGAGTTACAGCTAAAGATGGCCACCCCAACTCTGTTTAAAAACCTCCATTGAAGGAGAGTCCACCACCTTCTGAGATAGTTCATTCACTGTTGAGCAGCCCGTCAACAGTAGTTCCGTATTAATTCTGGAGTGTTTAAAAGCCCAAAGGGTACCATATTGCATTACAACTCTTCACTTAAACAGCAATTCTTTTTGTCACTTTTGTTCAGTGCTTGGAGTGAACTTGTTTGGTTTAACTAAATTCACTGAAGTAGTTCAGAAATATCTGAGGTATGCTTCCTATAATTGCCAGGTGCCTTGAAGATGAATCAAGTTTGATTTTGGGTAGAAGTTTTAATGATTTCTAGTTCATTTTCCCCCATTTTTTGTTGTTCTTTAGACCCTTGGGCCTTTAAGCTTAAAGATCATAATTGTTGGAGTAAAGGAATCAAACACCTCACATTCAGCTGTGTGGATTTTTATGTTTTCTTCAGTGTGTTTTATACTTTAACACTGAAAATTGTAACATTCTGAATGCTGACAGGTTTTTTTGTTTTCTGCTGAGGCTCATTTAGATTAACCTGAACTGGGAATGGAAGGTGAACCAAACTAGCTCATTTTGTAAAGGGACAAAACATGAACTGGAATTAGATCCCTTTTTTGGGACATGTTGAAATTGAAACCACTTCCTTTTAAAAATGAACTTCCGAAGCTCTGTTTCTGCCTTTTTCCCCAGTGTGCAAGCAATTCAACTTAGTTTGGTCTACTTCAAAAAATGCTGCCACCACTATATTCATTTCATAATATATAGATACTTGTTCTCCCATCTTCTGAACATTTATTTCCTGGTACAAACAAGCCCTCATGTGCTCACAGCGGATTAAGGATCAAGCTTTTTTTTTTTTTTTTAAACGGATACTTATTGGAGAAAGCTTTCCCAGAAATCAGAGGACAGGTGACAATATTCAAGAAATATACATAATAAAGCTTCAGAGAAAGGGGGAGTAGTAAAGCAATGCATAATGCATGGGGAGAAATTAATCAAGTCCTCTTTCCTATACCCATTGCAATTATATTGAACATGGGTAATCATCAACTAACAGGTTTGAGTCTTAAAAACACACACACCCAGAAATAGGATAAACAGTGGTTATGGTGATATTTGAAAGGAGGTGTATTGAAAGCTGGAATCACATTTAGAGCAGCACCTAACAGATTTTTATCTTGTTGTGCTTTCATTGTGGAATGGGCCTTTCCCCCTTTAGATTGGTGGGGAGTTGTGGGGAAGATAGCAAGAAGGACGGTGTGCGTTAGAGCAAAGAGATTGGGCAAAATTATTTTCCTTCATGCTTGACTAGGCCTCAGTGCATAGAAGGGGATCCAGCTTAGAGCTGGTGGCAGATTGCAGATAATAGAAGCTTCATTTCTAACTGACCTTCTGAAGGGAGGCGGGGGAAGAGATAATGGAGGAAGCAACCTGAGGAGAAGCTGACAGTGAATGGCCAAGCCAAGGTTCCAGGGAAACAAGATGGGGGAAAACAAAGGCCATAATCACCACTTTGCCTTCAAATGGTTTCTATAGTTCTTACAAAAAGAGCACCATTGAATGGCAAGCAGAGGCCTGCTTTGGTGAGTGTGTGTTGCGTATGTTCACAATGCAAAAAAAAAGAAAAAAAAAGGCACATGTAAACAGCACCCAGGGATGGAGAAACATTGATCAATGCTACAAGTGGGAACAAATGTGCAAGTACCTGGTTACTGAAAATTAATGGAGATTGATCAACTAAGGAGCTGTGCAGATTCTACATGGCAGACCTTAAATTGACATTTTTATTGTTTCTCTCTTTGTCTTTCCTCCTTGCTTTCTATCAGCTCGCCTCATCTGGCTCCAAATTTGCACTTATTTAATTAACTATGTATATGCAAGTCAGCACTGGTGGGGTCTCTCTGCCCCTCAGATATCAAGCCAACCATTCGTCTTATGTGACTAGGTCAATAGGACTTTATTCTAAAGTGCTTCTAAAGGGCAAGTTTAATCATCTGCCCTTGATAGCGTGCATAGCAATTGCCCCATAAAACTTGTAGGGAGAACTGAACTGAAAAATAGTCAGAGCAGAAACGCTCCATAAAGTGGTGCTTAGGAAACATGTATGTGCCCCAGAGATAGGAATCCATGCATTCCTAAACTCAGTTGGGTGTGGAACCTTTGGCCCTCCATATGTTGTTGGACCACACTGGTGGGAGCTAATAGGAGTTGGAGTCCATCTGGAGTGTCACAGGTTCCTTGTTCCTTCAGTGTAACACGAGATAACAAAAATCACAGATGTCTACATAGGCATTCTTATTGTGATGCAGCAGTCAGGGATGGTGTCCCTGGAGCATCCATGTTAGGTCCAATGACACACCATGCAGTGATGTGTAACATTCTTTCAATGGAGCCTTCTCCTTTGCAAAACACCTATAAGAGAGGATTAAATTGTGAACTGAACAGGGCTACTGATTTGCCTTCTCTACCTCCACAATCACACTCTTTCCTTCCTTGGCTCCATCGATACTGCATTTATGAATGGAGAGCACATAACCTAGAGGTAATAGGACAGAAAAGCAATGCAGAGTGCACTTGCTTTATATTCTTTCTTTCCTTTTGTCATTAAAATATATTTTCACAACCAGCCTTTATTTTACTATGAATAGTTTTTCACACACACACAAAATGCAAGCAAACCTGCATATCAAAACGAGTGTTATTGTTGATTTCTGTTGACTATTGTGTAGATTACGATGCTTAAGTACTCTAGTTCCCACTACTTAAAGCATTTGTAATAGCAGAGCATAATGTTTATGTTTTGATCTTTTATAGATGGTTAAAAGTTTGACACAAGGATGACTTTGATATCATCAGTGATAATCTGCTTATTCCATGCATAGAATTTGCCATTACACCATTGATAGGATTGACAGTGGTGCAGGTAAGTCATGGACAGTATCTGTTAGTTGAGTCTAGACCACAGTGTATTATTTCTGGATCCCAGGGACATGATTTGCATTTTAGCAAAACTAGTATAACGAATAATACATTGAAAATTATGGGAAGAAATCTAACCAGGAGCCTAGCTTAAAAATTGCTAGCTTCTTCCTATTTCTGCTTACTCTACAGCTGTGCCTCTGCTAAATGAGTAGGGAACCCTTCTAGGTAACATACATTTCATTTTTTAAAATGCATGTTAGGAGAATTTATTATCCATCCAATTTCCATCAGAGGAAATTCTATTAAACCCGTGGAAGAAGTGCATTATGGCTATACTTTCAGAAGCAGACCCTTGAATAAACGTTTTTTAGTTATTTCATATAACTTCCATTATGGATCACATTATGCAGTAGCTAAACATTTTCTTGAACAATTAGATGCAGAAGAAAGAACATAGCTTGCCCGAGATCATTGAAATCTATCTGCTTAGGTGATTCATTTTCTTCCAACTAGGCTGCCCATAATAAGCTTTTCTTCTGCGGCTTTGTCTTGCTTTCCATTTCAGTCGGCCACAATGCCCAAAGAATTGAAAGAATGTCTTTCCCTATGTCCTTGTGCTACGACCAAACCTGGCAAACAGAAATTAAAAGGGGTGGGGGTGGGTGGAGAAAGGAAGAAAAGATTAAAAATAAAACAAGCCACATTCCCTGTGGCAGCACTCCAATTCGGGTGCAAGAGCAATGAGGGCCATCATAAACAAGTGGATGAGGCATAATCTCCACAATATTGGACTTAAATTCAAACAAAGAACAAGGTTCTAACATGCCGTCTCAGCCTGAAAGAGTTATTGGCTATATTCTCTTCTTGGTCATATAAAACAATGTATGGGTAGAGATATATACAGAGCACAATTGTGAATTTTGTGTCATTTTTTGCCCTTACTACCATAGGGCTTATGTTAGGCTTACGCTGGAAATTGGTATCATTTTCTGTGATGTTTCAACAAGATTTCACCATATGCAACAGAATCCTCATTAGCTGCTTCACCTATTTGATATCCAAAGGCCAAAGTTCTCACAAGCAGTAGAGAACCATATGCACCACTTGTAGATGAGGCCCCCACAATGCAAAGGCAGCACGCTGCCCTCTCCCAAAAGATCCCTGAACATAGAAAACTAACCTGTCAGAGGCAGAAGCTTAGCCTAGAGCCCTTCTCCCTCACATCTAATATTCTACATGCAGGGATGTTTTAACAGTAAGTTAAAAAGTGGAGCATTCAAACACAACACTAGTCCTACTCAGAGCAGATCCCTTGGGCCATAACCAACACTGCAGCTCCGCTGGCACAATAGACATCCATGTCTGCAACAGAACTTTCTTTCCTGTCCTCCCCAGCCCCTTGCACACCCTCAAAATCAGGTGTGGGAGGTTGTGGGATCCTCCAGAGAAGATTTGGAGGGGCATATTTAGAGGAGAGGAAATGGAAGTCCCCTTGTGTCAGCAGAACCCCACTGGTGCAGCATGGGATACAACCCATTGAAATTAATGGGCGTGACTAGCTTAGGTGCAATTAATTTCAGTGGGTCTACTCTGAGCCTAACTTAGTTGAATATGGCTCCCTTCCAGAGCCAGAATAAGTAGGTTTCCCAGGGTGCTTTTCATGAATAAAACCAACTTATCAATGGGAGGCTGGTATAACACACATTGTCTCCACCTCTATTGTTGTGTGGTCTGCTAGCTCAATCTCTTTGAAGATGTTCTCCTGAACATACAGGTGACAAGGATGGAGCTGGTGAGACTTGCAGTGTCCTATACTTTCCACTCCAAGTCTTCCATCTCTTAGGGAGGTGGAGGCACACAAACAAAATTCAAGTCCTTTGCTGTTGGGGAGAGTGAAGCCCTTAGTCACCTGAGTTTAATGTGACACTTGTGTAGTTCTATGTCAGTAAACTCTTGTCAATAGAAAATCCTATTTAATAGGATTGACCCTTGTCAATAGAAAATCCTATTTATCCAAATTTATTGTGATCCAAATACTGCATGTCTCCAATAACATAAATCTAAATAAACAAAATATAGAAAGGTTAGGCAGATATTAGACCAGGCATAGGCAAACTCAGTCCTCCAGATGTTTTGGGACTACAATTCCCATCATCCCTGACTGCTGCTCCTGTTAGCTAGGGATCATGGGAGTTGTAGTCCTAAAGCATCTAGAGGGCCAAGTTTGCCTATGCCTGTAGTCAACTGATTTGAAATTAGGAAGGGATGTGTCTGCACATACTCATCTAATTTGCCATACAAGATTTTAAAGGTTTTGCCTTGTTTGAGAAGATACATAGATTATTTCCTCTACTACTTCTTTTTACATCTATAATTAATACAACTTCACACAAGATTTAATTCTTGGAAGATGGTTAACACATAGAAGAGAAAATTCAAAAATTAATATTTACATTGCAACTATAATATATATATATATATATATATTAAAAATCACAGAACACAAAAACAGTCAGATTAGTCAGTTATCCATTAGAAGCTTAAGAGAATAAAATTATCTTAGCCTGGCTCCCCAAAGGTAGGAAGGTACCAGCTGAATATCTCTGGGGAAAGTATTCTATAACTATTATCATTCTCTGTGCAGGAGCAGGGTCTCTGATCATGCAAATCTTAAATGTCAGTTAGGGTCACATGAGCAAAGAAATTGATATATAAAAATCCAATCAGGCTGAAATTCCCACTTACCTAGGAGTAAGCCATGTTGCCAGATGAGGCTCACTGGGTGGGGCAGAGCCACTCCCTTGCCTCCCTAGCAGGTGGGATTCTTTTGCTTACTAGGAGGGGTAAGGCTGTGGGGAAGTCAGCACAGTGCAAACACACTGGCAGGAAGGCTTCTACATTTGCACTGCACTGACCTCCCTGGTGCCTCACCCTCTAGCTTCCAGTATGCAACAGTAACCTGCCTGTTGAGAAGCTAGAGTGGCATATTCTGCCCACCCAACAAGATTGTTGCATTCATTGGGACTTTTCAGTGCTATATATGGGGTCCAAATTCTCAGTTCCTTTTGTTACCTTCCATGCTGTCGGGCAGAGCTTTGCTCTTAACATTGACTAAATTCTTCACAAAGAATTCACTAATTGGAAGACTGTTTTGTCATCTGTTTTGTAACTCAGTAAATTGCTAACAACTCCAAAAAGGGTGAAAAAAGGAGCTTTGTTTCTTTTCAAATACCAGAAGCAAAGGATGGACGTTGAGGCTGCCCTGCGTTCCTTGTGGATAGGTGCTCTGAGGAAGAGAATTGAATGGCAATTCTACATGAATGTGAAGCAAGGGAAAATGTTTTTCTAAGAAAAAGAAATGGCAAAACTTGGGCAGGGGGGAAACAAAGAATATAAGACCTTGAACTGAGGCTATTTTGAAAAGATAAAAGGATGGGGGGGAAGTGCCTGCCTGAATAATGAAATAACTGGCAACCTTGAACATAGATGTTGTGTATAATAAGAATGAAACAAAGCCAGCTCTGAATATGAGACATTCTTGGAGCAAAGAATAATAAGTGGCAAATTTTGAAAATGGAAGGTGTATAATATAATGGATAAAGCAAGAGCCCGAAGCAACTTGTTATTAGAGAAGAATGATCAGAGTGGCTTGGCATATAGCCTCATTTAGCCAAAAGGAGAAAGTTGGATTGTGTCATATGCAAATACGAACACAAGTTGCATATGGGCAGTGATAAATAAATGTATCACTTAGACACCATTGTACCTGGGTTTGTTGCTCATAAAGTATATGACAGGGACAGGGAATGTTTTCCAGCTGAGGGTTGGAGCTGCACCCAAAGGTGTCCAACCTTCTGCCGGCCACATTGACAGGGAGGCAGGGCTGCTCACCTGCCGCTCACCTAATGTCATATGACACTAGGCATGAGAAACCTCAAGCCATGGTTGCAAAGGAAGAATGAGGAGTGCACACTTAAGTATTTGAGTCCATTCCTGATTTTGCCTTTGGAACTGCGTCCTGAATTCACCGCTTTGTGAATTTGGCACATTTTCTGTTGCCCTGCCTTTGACATGGATCAGATCCACTTGCGAGCTCCTGATCATTCCCAAGTGGATCCAATTCCAGTCAAAGGCCGGATAACAGAAAAAGTACCAAAACTGCCAAATTCAAGATGTGGCTGCAAAGGAAGAATCTAAGCCTTGGAGTCCACCCCTAATTCTTCCCTTGCAGTCACAGCTTAAACTTCCTGTGCATGGTGTTTAAGATGTACTGGGTTGTCATAGCTTGTCCAAAATGGCCGTGTGGGCCAAATCAAGAGGTCTGGCAGGCCTAGTTAAACCTGCAGGCCAGAGGTTCCCCATGGACATGGTGTGAGGACATAATTGTCACAACTCTCTCTCTCTTATTTTTATATTCAGACAAAGGGCAAGCTCCAGGTTTTCTGGAGCCCTCAGCAAAGTGAGCATTGAGCACTGTCTCAGTGGGCTGCACTACTCAAAAATTTACCTGCAGGAGGCTTTAAGATGCCATTTTAAATCTTCCACAGATTGGGACTTTGTGAGAAATTATTAATTCATTAATAAAAATTTCTATACCACCCTTCCTTCAAAGATCGCAGGGTGGTTTACAATATAAAAACACAAAAATGCATACATTAATGACACACATACACATACACACACCAGTTTAGAAGGCCCTAGATATGCAACGAAGGCTCCAGGCTAGCCTCTCTGGGAAGAGCATTCCACAAATGGGCAGCCACTGCAGAAAAGGCCTGTTCTGGTGTTGCTGCGCTTCCGACCTCTCACAGAGGAGGCATATGAAGAAGGACCTCAGATGATGATCACAAGGTCCGGGTCAGTTCATATGGGGAGAGGTGGTCCTTGAGGTATTGTGTTCCTAAGCTGTTTAAGGCTTTATAGGTCAAAACCAGCACTTTGGATTAGGTCTGGAAACTAATTGGCAGCCAGTGCAGATGGGCCAGGATTGGGGCTATCTGCTTAAACTGGCTTGCCCTGGTGAGCAACCTGGCTGCCAAATTCTGTACCAGCTGATGTTTCCGAACCATCTTCAAAGGCTGTCCCACATCCTCAAGTGATGAACATGCATGTGTGAATCTGCTTTGCCTTGACTCTTCCACATTGCTTTGTTGTTGTTGTTTTGTTGTTGCAGTTAAAAAAGTGAGGTGCTGGTTCTGATATCTTGATACTGATGTGGGTGGCAGCACAAAATGGATCTCATGAGCAACCAAACAAAGGTGATTGTACTCTGTACCAGTAAGTACCATCACAAAACACAAATTTTACACAAACCCCATGGAAGCAGAGCACTATTACCAAATACAGAACTGGGTCACTTTCATATTATATATATTGTATTCATCTTCAGTTTCCTCAAATCCACTGCTTCAGAAATAGCCTGATTTTGAACCAGGGCAGATTTCCAACTTGACCCCTCTTGCCATTTTATAATTTATTCAAGTTTACCTCACTTGCGTGTGCTGGGCTTACATGTCAAACTTTCTGCTGGATTGGTCCTTGAGGGCAAATCATTCCATTATATATATATCCTGAGGCCAACATGGTTCATCTCTGCTGCTTTCTGCTTTGTGTCGAGCTTCATGTTGTCCTCATTTTTCACACGACAAAAGATTAAAGATAATACTCATACTAATAATATAAAAACGCTCTTCTGGGAATGGCTTGCCAGGCAGTATTGTACAGTATAAAGACTCTGTCAAATAGCTGAGGTAATTTGCACTCATTAGAAGGAGAATGCAGTAGATTAAAGGTAGCAAGGGTGAATAGGCGCCCATTTTTGTAAAACTTGCCTAACCTTTTATTCACCTACTAAAGCCATTATTTTATGATAATAAGAAAGGGATAGGGAGGGAGGAAGACAGAGACAAGAGAGAGAGAGAGAGAGAGAAATGTGCGAACTTCAGGAAAGACAGAACAAGCAGAGAGCTATTTTCTCTCAAGAGGAATAGAGTGTGTAGATTAAAGGTGGAAAGACAGCCCTCATTTAAATCTATCCTCCTCTCAAAGCATATTTATTCACAGATTAATTAGAGTTGCAAATGAAAATTATCTGGTTGGTGGGAACATTATTGAGGGCCTTTAAAATGTAGGAGTGAAGATGAAAAGGAAGCACATTTACCCCTTGTTTGTCATTCAAAGAGCAGATCAAAAGCACCGGTGTCAAATTAACAATCTGGGTGGTAACACTCTTCTCATAGTTCTTTGGTTATTTATTTGAGGTTTGTCTTGTTATGAACAGGCTGAAGACCTGAAGTCTATGTAGGCTGGATTAAGTGTCCACAGCTCTCT
Organism: Podarcis gaigeae; assembly: GCF_964106915.1. NCBI lineage: Eukaryota > Metazoa > Chordata > Lepidosauria > Squamata > Lacertidae > Podarcis > Podarcis gaigeae. The sequence continues at coordinate 63,667,657 of NC_139681.1, forward strand.
CTAGTTCTGACAGAATAGCTAGTAATAAAAGCCCTCTCTAGGGATTTCTCTCCAGTCATGTGGAGAGAGACAGTGGGGCCACAGACACTCACCCTGCCCCACTGCCCCACACAACACAGCTCCTTCTCCAAGGCTGTCAACCTGTTGGGAAAAGAACTGTAGGGGGGACATGCATATAGGTTGCCCAGGGGAGTTGGAATAGAGTTTAGGTTTATGGAGATGGCCTTCTTGTTTTCAGTAGGCCTCTTCCATTCAGATGATGACATATGGGCAGTGCTGGGCGTGGGACTGGTGCAGGGCATGATGGTGTGTACAGGTTGTATGTGTGGCCCTGCTGTCTTTTTGATGTGGTTGAGGTTGTATGGAGAGAAATTCCTGAGGGTTGGAAAATGTGTAGGGATTCTTGCATTGCAGGACTGGGTGACCCAACTCTACAATTCTATGATTCCATGGATAAAAAGGCATTTTAGTAGTTTGAACTTTTAGGTAATAAGAAATATGAGGGGATAGATTTTTCACATTGCTGTATTGTGGGGAACTCTCAACAGATGTATAAATTCATCACAATAACTTTTATTGTGTTTTATCTGTGGTCTTTCTTCCTGGTGAAAAATGGGTTTTCAGGCTACATGAGGTAGAATAGCGACAAAGGTAGATCCTTTGTCAGCAATGCTGAACTTCTTTTAGAAGGAAAATCTAAGCTTTCCAAGGTCACAGATTTAACACTGAAATACTAGCAGTTTTCCCCTTTGCTATTTGATAAAGAGACTGTAGAGCTTGGAGGGTACTCACAAAGTAGAATTTATTACAAAATGAAGATCAAGCAAATGTTCAATTTTTTTTAATATAGAATGCTTGAACTTTAAAATATGATAATTCTCTTTTTTGTAATTTCTTTATATTATATTTTCAGTAATAAACAAACATAAAGTAAGATACAAAATAATTTTAGCAATGCAAAGTTAAACAGAGAGCAACCAGGAGCCAAGGAAATATCAGGTTTATTAGCACCCATCTAGTGTTTCTGGGCTTTGCTTGATCTTCTGTGAGTTTCCCAGGTGGTATTGGGAATGGCTCCCTATTCTTCTCCATCATCTTCCTCTTTTTCTAGCAGGACCATAATATCAGGTAGATATTCCATGTCCAGCATGGCTAGACCCTTTGGCACCTCCCCCAAATTTGTTGCAGAAAGGGTGGTTGAAACCCGAATGACAATCAGCCCAAATGCAAAGGTCCATCAGTAACAAATATCTGCATCTTGAAGCTTGCAAGTGATGGGCATTAATTCTTGACATCTTCTGAGCATTTCATGCTAGTACAAGTGGCACACCTAGCATGGCCAGTTTCAAACCCTATCCAGCTTTTCAAGGAGAGTATTCCCACCACTTTCTATTTAGTGTTACCATAGATGAGAGGAACAGGCAGCTAACAGCACTCTAATACTGCCTGGCTGGAACAACTTTTGGAAGATAAAGGTAAAGGTAAAGGTACCCCTGCCCGTACGGGCCAGTCTTGACAGACTCTAGGGTTGTGCGCTCATCTCACTCTAGAGGCCAGGAGCCAGCGCTGTCCGAAGACACTTCCGGGTCACGTGGCCAGCGTGACGAAGCTGCTCTGGCGAACCGGCACCAGAGCAGCACACGGAACGCCGTTTACCTTCCCGCTATAAAGTGGTACCTATTTATCTACTTGCACTTAAGGGTGCTTTCGAACTGCTAGGTGGGCAGGAGCTGGGACCGAACGACAGGAGCTCACCCTGCCGTGGGGATTTGAACCGCTGACCATGCGATCGGCAAGTCCTAGGCGCTGAGGTTTTACCCACAGCACCACCCGCATCCCTTTGGAAGATAACAGCATAACAAATAGCCTTAAGCAAGTTAGAAAACCAAGCAGTAGTATTGCACCTTGCCATAGTGACTAGCTTTTCTGGTAACAGTTCTTTGATTAGGGTGCTCAGGTAAAAAGGAAAACACTTTTAACAGTTATGTACAAGAGGAACTTTCAGCAGGTGTAGTTGGTCATGCAAGCTACATCTACTGAAATCCCCTTTTCTACACAACTATTTAGGTGCAGAAACCATGTCCTTCTTTCTTCATCTGGCCAGTAGCCACCCTACAATCTTGATTGGTCCAACCTCCAGGCTGAAAACCTGTGGAATGATTATGGCACCTGGCTGAAAACACAGTAGTAAGGAATCCATTGCTGCTCTTCTTCTGAAACGTGATAACTTGGCAAGGCTATTTCATTTACAAATTTGTTTAAAACCCTTTTTTTAAAAGTTGGGAGAATAAACTTAAACTGGGTTGTTTAGCCAGGGCAATGGATCTGAAAGGAGAGAGAGAGAGAGAGAGAGAGAGAGAGAGAGAGAGAGAGACCTTCCTGCCATCTCACTGCCTCCCAAACTGGTGAGAACTCTGAACATTAAAAGTGATGCAAAGCTGTGTTTAATGGACACTCCCAGTGCTCTCCCCCCTTGCACCACAATTGATTGCAGTGAGATTACGATGCCATTAAAATTCACTTGGCCCATAAACTAATGCTGTGGAAAATGCTGACGTTTATAGCAGCTCCTATAAGAGACATATTTCAGCATGAAAGTGAGCTCTAATGCATGAACTTTATTTAAGTAAAACAACATCTAAGGAAGGGGGGGAGCAGAGGAGGAGAAGTGGGAGCAATTGCTGAGAATTTTATTTCTTTCAACTAATGGGTATATGGATGCTAAATTTAAAAGACATTTTTTAATAAATCTATTGGTCTTTGACAAAATCAATCCAAACCCCATAAACCAAGAAGTCACCCACTTGATATTAATGAGGCTGAATTTGCATTTATTTGTCCCTTACAGTAGACAAACCATTAATTTCATGTTTATGCTTTCTTTGAAGCCTGAATGCTTATAGATAGATGGCCACATCAACTCTCCTGCTGCTACATTAATATTTTGCTATAAATGATAAATTTGACCATTTTCTGCAACACCCCTTCTTTCTTAAGAAAGCTGAGAAAATGGAAGCAATAAGTCTTAAGCCCTTGGATTTTTTTTTAATGCTCTGCAGCCATTGATTATTAAAACCATCATAGTTTTAACTGCCAGAGACATTTGATAACATCTAGGAGTTTGTTAATGAAAATTGCAAAATTATCATGAAATGAACAAAATTGCATGATCCCCCCACCCCCGGTGGGTAGGACACTTCAACCCATCAAAGTGGAAATTAGCAAGTAGCTAGACTAGGGTTGGTGTACTGGGATGTTCTCATGCCATTCTCCATTATGGTGTTTGCATCACAGACTCAATTGCTTTAACGTTATGATCTCTAACCTCAATAACCTCACCACCTCTAACTAGGGTTGCCATATAGTATTTCAAAAAAATGAAATTCCTGACACCCGCAAAGTTGTTTAGCTTTTTTTTAGGAAGACCCCAAAATTGTTGAGCTCCCAAATAGTGATTTTAAGCTTTTGGAGCTGTTTCCACTGCTTTTTCCATCACGTTGCCTGACATTTTGCCGATTCCCCCCACCCTGACACCGGTTTTGCACCCGAAAACCAGAACATGTCAGAAATTTTCTGATGTATGGCAAACCTACCTCTAACTTCAGCTGCACCCCAGCATTCTGGCTCTTAACAATGCCTTCCAAAAGCCCCAAGGTCATATGCAAGAGGCTAGCTCCTTGATACACCTACTTACAGCCTCCAGAATATAAGCTACTTTTTCCTTGACCGCCTTTCAAAATACCATACGGGACAAAAACCCAGAATCTTTCTTCTTATGCACCTTTGTCTTATAACAGCAATCATTTCAAACAACAATAAAGTACTGTACTTGTGTGTTCGGTCTTCATTTCTAACCCAGCGGGGAAGAAAACTGAATTGGCAGTACAGAGATAATGCAAAAGTGAAGTACTTTACTGCTGACATTACTGAAGGAATGAACAATTACTGTTTCACAGGATAGATACGAATGAAAAAACAATTGGGGTTTTGAGAGTAGGAAGGAAGGGCCGTAGCCCAATGGTAGAGGACATGCTTTGGATGTTCAGCCCATGGCCAGTCTGGGTACGACTGGGACAGAACCAATGCCAGTCAATGTAGACAATACATTGGAAGAAGGTGGCTTCTTATGGTCCTGTGAGATCCTAGAAGTCACTGGAGCTTAATCTGAAGACGTGTTCATAGAGAGAACATAGTGAACATACAGTGGTGGCACCAGAAAAAGAAATTTAGGGGAAGGAGCACAGAAAGAACAAATTGATTTGGGGGGAAAGAACTAGAAGGGGGACAGTGGAGATTATGGGGAAGAGCCCCCATCCGCCTCTCACATTTTGTGCTGCTCATTTCACTATGTCATAGTTGAGGCACCTCCTAGGCTGCACACAGTGCAGAGGAACTGGTTGTGCTGCCCTAAATCTGCCTCTGGCTGACTGGCCAAAGATGGACAACATGCCAGCTTTGATTTCTCAGTTTTCCAGTGTTAAATTCGGTTTTCCACATCAGTTTGTGATTTTTTTTAAAAAGAAAAGTCATTGTGAAAATTAAGCAGCATTTTAGCATGCATCTCTCCTAAGATGCACTCTTTAAAAGCAATCTAATGCTCCCAGGAAGACAGGAGTGCCTGGCGTGCTCTGGTCCATGGGGTCACAAAGAGTCGGACACGACTAAACGATTAAACAACAACAACAACGTTCCCAGGTTTAGAACCAAGTTTCCTAAGGAGGTGTATTTTTGTACTTTCCCCCAGGAGTGGGGGACTGGAGGTAGTGCGGGGGCGGGGGGGAGAGGGGCATCACACTCAGTTGCATGCAGACAGGCAGTTGCCAATTGTTTAGAAGCCTCCAGTGTGGGCTGCTGATGTCATAGACTTGTAGACTTTGTAGACTTAAAATGAATGACAGGGATCAAAAGCCTTGATTACCGGCACCTCAAATTCCTCACCAGGAAACTGAGCAACTGAGAACTCTGGAATCCCATCCCAGGACTTCAGTAAAATACCTTGCCATTTTTGTGGGGCGAAAGAGCAGCGTGTTTTATTGTTAGCAAAGGCATGTGAACATTCCACAGGACACTGCCCTGAACAACAGCTGTGGAAGTGTCTCACTTTGTGGAAGTACCTCACCTTACACTGCTTACCTTTGTGAGCGGCCTACAGCTGACTTTGACCCCCTGCCTCCACAACCTCTCCTGACAACAGCCCACGGAGCAGTCCATTTCCCTTCACCCTTCGCACATGTCTTCTGTGCCTCCTGTGCCACCAGCGACGGTGTGTCAGAACAGCTAAAAGAGGAGCCAACACGGTAGCAATCAAGGCTGCAGGTTTGTTTGAATCTATTCATTCATATAAAGCTTCTGCCTTTAAAAAAGAGAGAGAGTAGGAACAAAAGTAACTAAAAAGAGAGAAATGTTAACTTGCATGGCTCGGTATGTATACAGCAGACAATGCACAGCTTGTTCTTCAACAATGGTTCTGAAAAGCAGGTGTCATAGCAGCTGTGCAAGGTTAAATCATAGGGACCATTATGTGCAAAATGGGTATTTATCCTGAGTCTGCTTCAGCTCTTAAGGATGTGCTTTCTTTTGTGCCGGTGTTTGCTGGTAGGCCTCCAACTGTACAATAGAGAAATCGCTCATTCACACTTTTCTCCCAACCTCCGTTCCACCATCCAAATCTATCGTTATGGATATAATACAAACCTCTGACATACAAGGTTCTTGTTGCCCTATACTTCTGAAACAAAAGCTATTGTGCGGCATGTTGAAAACCTTCCTGCTGCAGAATAAAGCAGCCCGGCAGCATGAATCCAGAGGAGGTATTTGTGAGCCTCTCTCTAAAGTTAAAAACCTAGGAGAATAATAATAATAATGGCGGGGGAAAACCCTCACCACAACAAAATGCTTCTAATTAAAAATGTCCCTTTGTGTTTTTGTCTTTTGTCCGTGCGTGTGCGCGTGTGTGTGTATCAGAACATTTCTTCCAAATGCATGTTTAAAAAGGCAAGTGACCTGTCCTTGCTTTCTGTCTTAGAAAGGAATGTGTGGAGGGGAGAGAAAGAAGAGACATACAAAGAGAGGGGTGGAGGCAGGCAGGTGAGAGAAAGCCTAGGAAGGTTTGGAGAAAGCAAAATCTCCCTTGTAATAAAAAGCAAGCAAGGGACAATAGTACTTTTTTCTTTTTGGGAGGGCGGAATGGGACAAATTACTAGAAGCTCTGGACTGAAATAAATGGCTGATAGAGAGCATAACCCTTAGTGAGAAGGATTCATGTTTCCGGAACTGTTTTTACTACCAATATTTCAGGTGATTGGTGCAATAGCTTTGGGAAGACTTGTTTTTTTTAAAAAATGCATCCCATCCTCTAAAGAAATGAGGGGCAGGGAATGATCTTGCACTTTGTACACAATGATGAGGGGCAACTAAATTATTCAGGACTGCATAAAACTGACAAAAAACCCGCAATCCATCTTTTCTGCAATAATTGGAAGATGCAGCATCTGCAGGGCCGTGTTTCCTGACCGAAAACATCCCCATGAATCAACTGGTAAATGAACATCCAAAATTAATTGGAGAGACATTGTGCTGTAGTAGTTGGAACAAGGGTGGGAAACTATTGGCCCCACTGATGTTGCTCAATTGCTTTCCTCCTCATTTTCAGCCACTGGCCATGCTGGCTGGGACTGATGGGAGTTGTAGTCCAACCGCACCCGGAGGGTCACAGAGCTGGGGAGAACCAGGTTGAAATCCCCACTTGGTGTTTGAAGCTCATTGGATGACCCTTGGACCTGTTACAATCGCTCCACCTAAACTGCAGTAGCACAATATTGTTGTGAGAATAACAAGGTAATTCTGAGGGGGAACAGCAGCTGTTGATAGGAGGACAGGGCACACTTTGTTTCTTGCGCTGCTTTTACCTACCTTGGGAAGCAGAAAAGCTTGCCCTTGTTACTACTCTCTCCACCATTATTGTCCATGCCTTTAAAAAGTTGCCAAATAGTAGGTTGTTGATCTTGATCAACTCCACTACAGCAACACAGAGCCCTGAAACAATGCAGTGAGTGGCTGACAAGGCTTTGAGGGTAGCCATATAGGACAGAGCAGGAAGATATTTCTTTTTCATCTCCCCTTGTACGCAAGAGGAGCAAGCACATTATGGGACCTGCCCTGCACTCAAAAACAACAATTGTAATAATATTTTATCACAGCTTATCCTACCAGCTGTAAAAGGACTTCGATCTAATTAAGCTTGTGGTGGGAAGGGGTTCTTAAATGCCAGATTTCATCTAAAGTACAGGTTTCCTCATCAGCCAAAAACGTCTGAAGAATACCTGAGGAAGCCAAAAGGGGTTCAAAGACCCCACGTTTTAAAAAATGGGATTGGATTTGTGTAGTTCTGGGGTGGGGGACCTCACAGCAGTGATGGCTGATAACATTTTGGGTCTGCAATTTGGATCTACAATTTAAACCTTGCCCTTTTCATCACAATAGGACAGGAATGTCCAGTCCCTTTCAGGGGCCTAATCCGGCCTGTCAGTCTTTTTAATCTGGCTCCTGTGGCAGTTCATTTCACGGCCCTTCACTTCATTAAATCTGGCCCTCTCTGAAAAAAGTTTGGACACTACTGCAATAGGACTTGTACAGCACTTCTTTAGGAAAGTCTGCCATTACAGATGTGCAGAGTGCCATTGACTGCTCACTCCAACCCAATTATTCTCTGCATATCTATGAACAGGGGGAGAACTTCATTCATTCATTCATTCATTCATTCATTCATTCATTCAATTTGTATGCCACTTTTCCACACACAAAAATCATGCTCAAAGTCGCTTACACTAGGAAAAAGGAAGGCATTTCAAACAAACACGACAAAAACAATTCCATAATAACACAACAGAGCAATAGCATAATAACAATTTCATAATGACATAGCAAAACTATAATATCATAACAATTTCATTATAACACAGCAAAACAATAGCAAACATATTAACATACAAAAAACCACATTTTGGTACTCTAAATATAACAAGATTACTGTACATAAACAACATGGAGCATCCCACTTTGTTCCTAGAAATACCTGTCCCATGATATTGTTCACAGTCCCTCTCCTGTAGCGGATGAGATTAACTCCATACCTGCTACTTAGAAATTAAGTCATATCACATGACTCAAGTTTTTTAATTCATGCATTGATTAGACTTACACATCCATTGCCAAAGAAACTAAACAAATACACAACTTTTTAAATGTGAGAAACGCTTGCTTCCTGTTGTATGCAGCTCTCTCAAAAAATCAGTTTAACTTTTCATTATTCAAAACACCTTTTCTCTAAATTGAAAGAACAAAGTATTCCAACCAACAGACAAAAATGATTGCTTAATTTGAGCCAGGGCACATCAGAGCGCAGCAGAACACATTTGCAATGCATGGCTCAGTCCTGAAAAATCTGAACGAATGATTTCTGCTCATGTGCAGAGTGCATCACACCAGTGAGTAATCATAATCAGCCTGTTATGTCTGAGATTAGGAAGAGTATCTTCCAAGTTTGGGGAAGGATGCAGTGTCACTCAGTGTGACATTCAGACAGGCACAGAGCCCAGACTTATCGTTTTAGAAATTCAATGACAAACTCACAAGAAAGCAAGTAAGAAACAATAGCAGCAACATCTCCCTCTTTTCAGCGTTCAAGATATTCTGATTGGAAGCTAGAGGAGGGGTTGGCTGGAAGCAGATCCACACATCTTTTCTGGAAACACTCTGGAGAATACTCTGCTGCACTGGGGCCCTTTGGGAGCAAGAGTGGGGTATAAAAATTAAATAAATAACATAAAGTACTGCAGAATTGCACATGGCTCAAATCAACCTGCCCTGCCCAGCAGGTATTGCAGATTTAATGAGTGACTGCAGGGGCATAATTAATACAAAGTTTATTGCAACACATACACAAGCCATTGTTCACTATATACCCCAATCCACAAAAATAAATGCAAAATGGTTGTTGTTTTTTTAAAAAAGATATTTATTGCAGAAAGAGGATCACACTCTGTGTATTACTGTGCTCTCTCTCTCTCTCTCTCTCTCTCTCTCAGGAAACATATACTAAGCAAACCAAAAATGGCGAAGCTACTCAAAAACTTCCTAGAATAACCTAAAAGCTGTGAGGAGATGTGGGCTTCAAGGAGACAGCTCTGAGCATGCTCAAAACAGATTATGAGCCTGACTGGCTATCTATCAGAAGTCTGTGGGGCTGCCACAGGTTGAAGGAATGGGAACTTGCTCAACTGGAGCTAAGTAGCTGGCAGTCCTAGTAACATTCTCAGGGTTTTTTTTTCTGTCCAGAGAAACGTAAGTGGGAACACTTAGCCATAGCAATATTTTTGGGTTGGGATTGGCTAGTGGTGCATACAGTAAGCTTACCAGATTTTTTTCAAAGAATCCGGGGACACCACTTCTTCTTCTTCTTCTTCTTCTTCTTCTTCTTCTTCTTCTTCTTCTTCTTCTTCTTCTTCAGAAAAAAGTTATTAAAATATTTTTTTCAAAAATTAAGAAGTAATATCTTCTCTTCTGTGGTCTCCTCTGTTGCGCGGCCTTCCTCTGGGCCTCAGCCTGCTGTCTTGGAGGGCTAGCCACTGTGGAGCAGGCTCGGGTCGCCCCGGGCTCAGCCACTTGTCCTTGCCCTCCTAGTGCTCTCCTACCTCAGGGCTCTCCTCTTTCTTTCTCCTTCCTCTTTCTCTCTCTTCCTTCTCCTTCTTCTGTCCTCCTTCTCCCTGCATCAGCTCCAGGGTTTTTCCTGGCCCCAGAGTGCCGCTGGGCAGTCGGCTGGGTGGCGGGCACTCTCGCTCCTGGCTCAGTTTGGGTCGCAGGGTGTGTGTGTCAACAGTTCCTCCTGTTGACGCGCCAGGCGTCCCCAGTTCCCCTTCAGTAGTGGAGGTGGCAGTGGCAGTATCAGCAGCCCAAAGCCAGCCTGGTATAATAATAATAATAATAATAATAATAATAATAATAATAATAATAATTTATTATTTATACCCCGCCCATCTGGCTGGGCCTCCCCAGCCACTCTGGGCGGCTTCCATAAAAACCAAAAATACAGTAAAATCACACGTTAAAAACTTCCCTGAACATGGCTGCCTTAAGATGTCTTCTGAATGTCAGGTAGTTGTTTATTGCTTTGACATCTGCTGGAAGGGCGTTCCACAGGGTGGGCGCCACTACCGAGAAGGCCCTCTGCCTGGTTCCCTGTAGCTTTGCTTCTCGCAATGAGGGAACCGCCAGAAGGCCCTCGGCGCTGGACCTCAGCGTCCGGGCAGAATGATGGGGGTGGAGACGCTCCTTCAGGTATACTGGACCGAGGCCGTTTAGGGCTTTAAAGGTCAGCACCAACACTTTGAATTGTGCTCGGAAACATACTGGGAGCCAATGTAGGTCTTTCAAGACCGGTGTTATATGGTCTCGGCGGCTGCTCCCAGTCACCAGTCTAGCTGCCGCATTCTGGATTAGTTGTAGTTTCCGAGTCACCTTCAAAGGTAGCCCCACATAGAGTGCATTGCAGTAGTCCAAGTGGGAGATAACCAGAGCATGCACCACTCTGGCGAGACAGTCCGCAGGCAGATAGGGTCTCAGCCTACGTACCAGATGGAGCTGGTAAACAGCTGCCCTGGACACAGATTTGACCTGTGCCTCCATGGACAGCTGTGAGTCCAAAATGACTCCCAGGCTGCGCACCTGGTCCTTCAGGGGCACAGTTACCCCATTCAGGACCAGGGAATCCTCCACACCTGCCCACCTCCTGTCCCCCAGAAACAGTACTTCTGTCTTGCCAGGATTCAACCTCAATCTGTTAGCCGCCATCCATCCTCCAACCGCCTCCAGACACTCACACAGGACCTTCACTGCCCTCACTGGTTCTGATTTAAAAGAGAGGTAGAGCTGGGTATCATCTGCATACTGATGAACACCCAGCCCAAACCTCCTGATGATCTCTCCCAGCGGCTGCATGTAGATGTTGAAAAGCATGGGGGAGAGGACAGAACCCTGAGGCACCCCATAAGTGAGAGCCCAGGGGTCTGAACACTCATCCCCCACCACCACTTTCTGAACACGGCCCAGGAGGAAGGAGCGGAACCACTGTAGGACAGTGCCCCCAGCTCCCAGCCCCTCAAGACGGTCCAGAAGGATGTTATGGTCGATGGTATCAAACGCCGCTGAGAGATCCAGCAGAACTAGGAAACAGCTCTCACCTTTGTCCCTAGCCCGCCGGAGATCATCAACCAGTGCGACCAAGGCAGTTTCAGTCCCATGATGAGGCCTGAATCCCGACTGGAAGGGATCCAAATGGTCCGCTTCTTCCAGGCTTCTTCCAGGCGTGCCTGGAGTTGTTCGGCAACCGCTCGCTCTATCACCTTGCCCAAGAATGGAAGATTTGAGACTGGGCGATAGTTGGCCATTGTGGCCGCATCTAAAGATGGTTTTTTAAGAAGCAGTTTAATAACCGCCTCTTTCAGTGGGTCTGGGAAGGCTCCCTCACGGAGGGAAGCATTCACCACCCCACGAAGCCCATCGCCCAGTCCTTCCCGGCTAGCTTTTATAAGCCAGGATGGGCAAGGATCCAGGAGACAGGTGGTTGGTTTCACTCGTCCAAGCAGCCTGTCCACATCCTCGGAGGTAACAGATTGGAATTGATCCCACTCAACTTGACTAGACAGAACTCTAGCACTCTCCCGCCCTGGCCCTGCTCCCACGGTGGAGTCTACTTCTTCCCGAATCTGAGCGATTTTATCTGCAAAAAACTTTGCAAAATCATTGCAGGAGAATATGTGGCCCGTACTGGGCCCCGATGTTACAGGTGGTTCCGCTAAATTGTGAACCACCTGAAAAAGTCTCCTGCTGCTGTTTTCTGCAGATGCAATAGAGGCGGTGAAGAAATTCTTCTTCGCCATCGCTATCGCCACTTGGTAGGCTCGACGTTGAGCTCTAACCTGTGTCCGATCAGATTCAGAATGAGTTATCCGCCACCGGCGCTCTAGCCGTCTCAACGATTGTTTCATTGCCCTCAGATCCGTGGAAAACCAGCAGCTTCAGGAGCTGCTCGCTGCTGTGGCACCCGCCATGTTGTCTCGCCAGAAGTCCCCATATGATGTGTCTTGCGCCGTTGAACCAACCACACAACATTCATTCCCTACTAATAAATCTACAACACTTAAAATATAAATCCGGGGACATTAAATGAAACCCGGGGACATTCCGGGGACAGATTTTTAAATCCGGGGACTGTCCCTGGGAAACGGGGACGTCTGGTAACCATAGCATACAGATGATTGGCCAGAACACAGGAGATTAATAGAAATGTTTCCAGGAGCTTCTCTAAGTTGAAATGGAAGTATAAAGTGTGTGAGAGACAATAATACTGTGGGCTTTGGTATTTTGGGGGGACATGTTTTTAAAAATTGCTTGACCTTTTCCTTGGCAGGTCTTTGCCCCAGTAGCCCTAGTGCAAGAGCCTCCAATGCTTCACTGGCCTGCATAAAAGTGTTTAAAAGAAGGGGAAAATAGTTAATAGTAATCCAAGTAAATCTAAATGAAAGAGTTCAGGCACAACTAAGTTCAGGAGAGCCCAGGGCAAAGCATGTGATGTCGTGTTTTGAATAAAATGAGTCATTTTTTTGCATGAAAGTGCTACTCTCAGCACAAATTGTGTGAATACAAAAGCAAAATAGGCCATCCTTGTAGTGACACAACAGACAAGGCTGTTGATGGTGGTGGTGAGGCTGATGTATAAATAAGGGCTCTTTGTTGAGTTGCTTAATATCTTTACACAGTAATATTGCTACTACAACACTTTTGTTTACATTACTGTGGAAGCAAATTTCAAAACAGACAAAAGAGCGAGTCAGAAAGGGGAGAGTGTTATCAGTCAAAAGATGCTCTGAGATAAACTTCTCAATGCTGAGACAGAAACCTAAGCTTGTTCATATGGATGCCACAAAAGACCCCTTTTTGTCAAGCTAAAGTGCCATGATGAATATGAGAGATACCTGCATACGGGGACTCAAATGGCAGAAAACACAATTCTGCATGAGGTCGCTTGAACAGCAATTCAATAGATGCACATAGGGTTGGACATTATTTTGGGCTCTTAAATTGCAGTTGAGCATTGACCAAGCAAGAGAGGAGGTAGAGAAATGACGTCTGAGAAACTGAAAGATACACCAAAACATTTTGGGGGATGGGGCAAAAACCACTCAAATTTGAATTTATAACTCATAAAATCCTGAAATTCTAAATGTCAAAATTCAAGGCTGCAAATTGAATCTATATCATCAAACTGTGAAGTGTATTTACTCTGATGCAAGTGTTTAATACGACTTATGCTTTAGAACATACCACAGGGTGTTCTGGCATCAAAACATTATCAAAGCTAGTTCTTGTCATGCATTAAGAAGGTATTTACAGGTGACTAGCATGACAAAGTGAAAGGGGAAATGCATTTGAATGCATTGAATGAAATGCACTGTAGACAGAAGGCATCCATGTTTGGGTGTGCGCTTGCCTTTTGAAAGAAGGGCAGGATAGAAATTCAATAATAATGTGCATTTCGTTGCTCATTGATTTAGACCCACTGTACGTCATCCAGCAAGGGATATGTGTACGGAAGCTTGCTTCTATATGCATATCTCATTTGCTGAATTATGTAAAATGTGCCTTCCCATGCTGCCCACGGTCCCACCTGATATGGGTTACTGGCATACCTTTTCCTAAGTACCCAGTTTAAGAGATGTCTTAATTCAGTAATCTGCATTCCTTATTAAGTAACTAGAATTTGCCAGTGTATTACTGGAACATAAGCTAGTAAAATGGAAGCAGTGTTATGCCAAAAGTGAAATGAGGTGATAAGAAGCTTACGAAATAGTTCAATGCTTAGAAATTAGAACATGTTATGTTAATTTTCCCCCAGTTAAAAAGTGTATGAATAAAGAAACACATTGAAACCATGAAAATCATAGATGCCGTTAGATGTGCAAAGAAGCATGTGGCAAAATTGCTTGATATATTGTATTTATTAATGGCAGTGAGCTGCTTTGTGAAGGGTTTATCTTAACAAGGTAGACTATAAATACATTTGTTCAGTCAATCAATCAATCAATCAATCAATCAGGCAAAACCAGGCTTTGAGACTCCTCCCATCACTTTCCTCTCAATTGGCCACTTTGGAGCTGAGAATCACAGAAAAAGCAGAGTGTCCAATGGATTGCAGAAGGTGCAACTTGTTATTTCAGTTGGGTCATTATTTTCACTCTGTGGCTACAACCATATTGCCTAGCAGCCTCTGTCTGATTTGAACTGGAAAGCCCTCTGGCGTGCGTTTGCAGACCTGAGCATCTCTGTTCAAATAGCCATGCCATATCTGATTTGGCTCTTAATGGATTTCTTTTCCTACTTCCCTGAGAATCAGACACAAGGGTCAGAAATCAAGGGTCAGGACAACCAAGTCTTCATATTGAAACATTTGCTACTGCCAACCTATCTATTAATTATTGGGCAGTTTGGATTTGGATGAACATTTGTCAAAGATTCTCACCTCCATCAGCTTCTTTGGCTGGACCCACAAACATGACGGGGCAGCTTGGGTGAAATGATGATGTGCTGCAAAATAGTAGTATCCATTTTGGAATTTCAGTTGTGGATAAGATAAACAAAGAAGCTCTTCAGGGAGAAGTAGGCATGTGGTTTTCATTCCTTGTGCAAAGAATTCAAAATTTATGTTAATTCCAAAGGCACCATTTACCTTTCATACTACCTGGAGTATAGCTCATTTATTACTATTTTCTATTTATTTTCTTTCTCTGTATGGACTGCATTGCAATTCTTATCACAGCTACCCTCACTACAGTCCAGTTAAGTAAGTGTATACACCCACACACCAAGTCCAGGCCACTATCCACTGCAGCACATTGGCTCGGAAGGAAAGTGATGGAGTATGCCACAAGCTTGGAGCAGAAAATTACATTAACAGCATCTACCTAGAATACACTGCAATCGAGAACATCCACCAAGTGATAAATTCAAATCTCACAGTCTTTAAGAGTCTCACTGGCGTCCTTTGTAGATAAGCTCGGCAGGTAGCTCGTTGATCTTCTTTAATCCACAGAACACCAAGTTCATGACACAATGCTCTCTCAAAGGAACAATTTTCTGGGCTTTCTTTGTACAAACTGCAGCAAACAATTAAAATACTTAAAACCTGACTCAAAACACTTAACTTTAAAATGGTTAGTTTAACTGACCCCTTTTTCTTTCTCCAAAGTATAGCAATGATCCTTCCACCCACTGAGCGCAATGAAGTGTACACAGATTCTGTTCTTTTGTGCTTGTGCATTTGTCAATTTGCCTGCTTGGTTGATTGGCTCTAGGGTTGGAACTAACTAAAGTTGCTTTGTCCTGCAGAATGGCTTGGAATCCCTTTCTGCACAAGCATGTCCAATAGGTAGCAGTCTTCTTAAGAAACTAGTATCCTTCTTCAGCCTGGAAGGTAAGAGATTTATTTGGGTTCTAATTCAACACTCCCTTTGTGTGAGAGGAATAGACTCCCATTTCTGCAAGGGGACTTTCCCTTTCCCTCATCCTTCCTGCAGTTTCTCTCACACTCTCAAAAACTGCCCCAGATGGTTAGGAGACCCTCTGGGAGAAATTTTGGGGCCTCACAGTGGCTTCAGTTGGGAGAAGGGGATGTTGAAGTCGTGATGTACAAGCAGAAGTCTTCCTGTACAGCTCTGGATTCTGGCCTTAAATTCTTCAGTTCCTCTTCAGTTTTTAAATTCTACTTAGTTTGAACTATAGGGAGAAAAGATATGGAAAGAAACAAATCTTGAAACTAATATAATATAATATAATATAATAATAATATAAATACTGTTTTGTATTCTTAACAGTATATAACTTGTTCCAATAAATAATAAATGGCTGCCTTCATTCCAAAAGCGGCAGGTGTCAATTTCTTACATTTTCCAATAATATATATATTAAATATGCAGTTTTAGGCATTATTATTAGCTTCTCCTTATCTATTATTCTTCAGACAGAAGCTTTGTCTTTTTCAAGTATTTTGTAGCGGATATCCATGTAGCCGCTAATGCATTTCTGACTAGCTTTTGATGCCCCCCCCCTTGCTGTGTTATTAATGTCTTCCAGCCAAAGAAAAGTTTGCTATCTAAAAGAGAGGCCATCACCACATCTTATACCAAATAATTCCATAAGTTTCCAGGAGCTACACATTCAGTATTGTGGATCCAATTTTATTGAACTCCCTGTTGAGGTCAGCCAGACCCTCTTCCTATTGATAATCCAGCACCTACTGAATACCTTTATTATTATTCTAGTAGGCATTTGAACTGAATTTTGCTTTTATTATTTTACTGGGTTAAAAAAAATCATTCCACTGAATTTTTTGTAAGCTATTTAGAGACGATTGCAATTAAGCGTACACTAATTTACAAAACAAAAAACAAATACGTTGTTTGAAGAAGCTCTTTCTTTTATTTGTCTTCCCTAATCAATTTAATTTGATGTTCCTCAGTTCTAACATTCAGAGAGAAAGAGAGAGAGAGAGATAGGACTTCTCTTTATTTTCATTCTTTACAACATGCATATTTTTATAAATTCTTTCTTATATCCCTTTAGCTATCTCTTTTTCTCTAAACTAAAATGTCCCAATGTTAGCATTTCCTGACAGGGAAGGTGCTCCAATTTCCTAATCATTTTGGGTGCCATTTTCTACATGTGGTTTAGCTTTATGACAGTTTTTTTGAGATGCAGTTACTGGAACTGTAACCAGTAGTCCACATATAGATCATCATAAATTAAATTCATTTCACATTTAAAGTGAATATACCTACTTCACACTTTCTGAAACCATGTGTGAATTGAAGCATAGCCGCCCTCTGAAATTTGAGCTTACTCTTTTTGCATTGCAAAAGGTGCATTTTAGGCAGAATTACATACAAATATGTTTATATTAAAAGAAATCTGCACTAAAGTGCTGCTGAAATTTCACTAAGATGTGTGTGTGTGTGTGTGTGTGTGTGTGTGTTTTAAACCGCAAACTGATATAGAAATGTGGAGAACTGAATTTAAGATTGGAAAAAGGAGAAACTGCATAGGGGAAAAAAAGACAGATCTCTAGTTCTTTACAGATTTATATAAAGGACTTGCAATTGCTGTACTGGTTGTCTTATTCCTAATCCCTTTCCTAATAAAATCTAGCATGGAATTTGCCTTTTCTCTGCCACTGCAAACTGCATTGCTGTTTGTATTGATCTATCAACCATACTCTCAAGATCACTTTACTAGTTAATCACCGCCAGTTCAGTATAGCTGGAATTTTTGCTCCAATATTCATTTCAATTGCTGTTAGTTCTTATTTGCCATTTTATTACTTATTCATAGTTTGGAGAGATCCTTCTGGAACTCTTAATAGTTCACTTGGGTTTTCATAATCTTAAATAATTTGGTGTCATCTACAAATATCGTGACCTCACTACTCAAGCTAGCCTGCATCTTTGGAAAGCCCCACTTTTGATTTGCCTCCATTGTGAGAACTGTCCACACACTCAACCCCCTTTGCTTTTTGTTGTTTAACTGGTTTCACATCAATAACATAATCTGCTCCCTTATCCTGATAAGTTTATTCAGGAGCATTTGGCAAAGGTCTCTGGTGTGAGCTTTTTTGAAGTCCAAACATATAACATCTACTGGATCCATTTCTGCCTATATGCTTCTTCACAGAAGAGACCATGTGGATCCTCTCTCAGCAATGCTTTTCTTCTATGTGTGAAATGATTCTGCCTTCAATAATGATTTCTACCAAACTACCCAGAGCAATTATTACAGATCAGGTAATCTAACACCTATCTGGGGTAAATTAATGTGAAGCATTACAAAAATTAGAGTGATAAGAGTCCTGGTTCTCCCTTGGATCCCTTAAAAATGGTATTATGTTAACTACTTCCCAGTCTATAGTTGCAGACCTAATTTGGATCACGTGGTCAGGCAATCAGCAATTTTGCATACGAATTCTTTAATAACTATGGGTAGATGCCCCCTGGATCCAGTGACGTGTTGATTTGTAACTTTGTCATTTAGCTTTAGAACTTGGTTACCTTTATTTTACTCTGTTCTTCAGTTTCCATGCCTAGAAAAAATGGTTACCTTTATTTGACTCTGTTCTTCAGTTTCCATGCCTAGAAAAAATGGTTTAGGTGTGTGTACCTGTTCTGCTAAGGATACTAATGCAAATAATTAATTCATTTCACCCCTGAAATCTTCCTATTCTCTTTTAATAATCCATTTGCTTGTTTGACATCTTACCATCCCAGGGCCATTCCAAAACATTCTGCTGCCTGAGGCAGAAAATGAGTAGTTTAGAAAATCCCAGAAGCACTTATGCCTCTGCTATGATAATAAAAGTGTTAATGTTGTTGTTGTTGTTGTTATAGCAATTAACAATGTCTGATCTTTCAAGACATTAAAAATCTGTTGCCTGTACAGGCTGCCTAATAGGGCCAGGCCAGCAAACCATCTCTGTGATTGGTTTCCTGCCTCTTATGAGTTTCTAGTAATTTTGTTTGCATGGACAGGCGGAGTCCCCAGATCCTGCGCGGTCCCCCCGCCATGTGGAATAACGACTCAAGACAATGTGCTATGGGATTAAATTCGCCACAACTTTATTAAATTTCAAATGTGGGTAGACCGTTTTAAGCGGGGAGCGGTCATTATATCCATCAGTTTCTTTAAAAATGATTTTAGATGTTTGCATGGTGACCAAAATGCTTACAATCTGCTTCTGCTTGGTTATACCTCTGACACCCACCTTTTCAGGTTCCTGGGCACATCTGAAAATGAGAGAAACTGTGATGGGCACCACACACTACAACCAAACACACACAACAGAATACCGGTACCTGTTTCAAACCTAATTTCAGTGTAGGGAGGGGCTGAGGAGTGAACCCTCTCTGCAGGTACATGCAGTGTGTGTGTGTGTGTGTGTGTGTGTGTGTGTGTGTGTGTGTGTGTGTAAACCTGCACAATAGATTATAAACATTATCCTTTGAATTAAAAAATGAAATAATTCTTATAGCACATAGATATACAAGAGACTATTGTTCCTTTGAGAATAAAAATCTATTTCTCATTATTCTTTGTGCTGTTATTTGTAGACTATGACTCTTATGCAACACCTTCTGATAAATAGGATATATTTGTAGGGTTTTGTACCCCACTCCCCATCACAAAAAGATGTGCCAGTGAGCAGAAGAAATTAGAGAGTTCCGCATCTCTTTGTAACCGGTTCCTAACTCAAGGATAGTGGGGGTGGGGAAATTGCTTTACACTTTTTTTTATCATGCTTGCCTTTGAAAGTAGCAAAACCCTGTGTGGAAGGTCACTTCTATTCTACAAATAGAAAGCAGAGAGGCTTACTCAAGGCCACACAATGAAAAAGCTCAAGAGGATTATTGTAGGGTTCCAATTCAAAACCCATTGGGCGACCTGGATATAAGGATTGGTAGGAATATTTGTAGATTCATAGTCTTTAAGGGTGTGGGGGGAAAGCCCATTGAGACCATCTCATGAAGCACCTGAAAAATCTGTTTGACAAAAGCTAAGATAAATCTCGGGGACGCAGGTGGCGCTGTGGGTTAAAGCCTCAGCGCCTAGGACTTGCCGATCGAAAGGTCGGCGGTTCGAATCCCTGCGGCGGGGTGCGCTCCCGCTGCTCGGTCCCAGCGCCTGCCAACCTAGCAGTTCGAAAGCACCTCCGGGTGCAAGTAGATAAATAGGGACCGCTTACCAGCGGGAAGGTAAACGGCGTTTCCGTGTGCGGCTCTGGCTCGCCAGAGCAGCGATGTCACGCTGGCCACGTGACCCGGAAGTGTCTCCGGACAGCGCTGGCTCCTGGCCTCTTAAGTGAGATGGGCGCACAACCCCAGAGTCTGTCAAGACTGGCCCGTACGGGCAGGGGTACCTTTACCTTTACCTTTAAGATAAATCTCATGGTCGTTGACTTGAACTATTGTTGCTTCTCTTTTTGTTCACCTGCAACCATCCAGGTGTCAATGTTCTAACTATTGGTCATTCTACCTTTTAAGCGGCAGGGGGGGAATGTATTTTTCTTCAAATATACTGTAGTGTAGTAATAGTTATAGAATTATGGTTCCATTTGTGAGCCTCACAAAAAGATACTTAGAATGGGTTGATATTTGTAAGGTGTGTAGTGTGTGTGCATTGTTGTGTTTGACGTCATCTCAGGATCATATCTAGGCTCTGGTGCAGAAAAGAATCCTCTCATTTATTCAGCTGCCTATACAAGTTATAGCTACAGTGTCTCTTTTACATTAATACACAATTCTTCTTCAGTCACATCAACCCAGTGAGGTACATTGTGGGGGCTGCATCTGTTCCATTGGTGAGCCAAATAACAAGGTCAATTGGGGTTCCCCAGTGGCCTCCCCTCCCCCAATTCAAAATGCAATGTCAATACATGCCCTCCATCAGATCAAGGCCCCTATAAAACCTCATGCCACTCTGGTTCTGGATTTTTCCATACCGATAACACGATATTTCCTATATTATATCTATGTTTATCTAGCTCTGCAAAAAGTGAAATTGTCCATAATGTTGCCTGTGGAGCACTGAAGAGCCCTGGATTATTTTTCGTTAAAGCACAGCAGTGAAAAATTTTATTTTTTAAAGACTTTATTTAAGTTTTTTTTATTTAAAGCCATCTGCTTTAACAAAACAAAAATCAGAAAACAAAATACAGAGGTCTTCGGCTGTGTTCCAGTCAGCCTCACACTGCAAATCCTGTTAGACACAATTATAACCTGTTTGGTTTTGGAGACCTGCAAAATATATCAAAGGACACAAACAGCCACTAGAAACAAAGGCTGGTGTGAAGCTACAATGTTTTTAAAAACAACAAGAAAAGTACAAGCAAGAATGCACACCACTCAGCCATCTCTTAATTATTTTAAGTAAGAAAGAGACAAACCCTCACTATTCTCCTCCAGGGATTAGGGGGTCCTTTCTATTTATCCCACAAAAAGCCTCTGGACCCATTTGCCTGCAATTTGGCAGACTTTATCCATTCTGTAGGGACTCCTGTAAATTTCATCTGCTTTAGCCAAAAGAGGATAAAGTTACAGTTGCTTTTTAGAATCTACATTATAGTGTGTGTGTTGGGAAGGGGCAGAGCAGCCCAGAACCTGAATTGCAGATTGAAGCCGAGAGTGCAAAAAGCGGTTCAGAAACAGTGCAAAAAATTTAAAACACACAGATACAATTCAAGGAAAATCTTGAGACCTATTGAACACCCCTAGAATGTTATGTTCAAAGACAATGACTGGCTGAAGATCTTCTGGTGCTTCATAGCTGAGTGGGGATCTGAACTTGGGTCCACACACTGCTAACCCAACACTGTAACATAGATGATATTTTGACTCTTAACTGCTGGATTAAACATGAGAAATGGTTAAAGCAGTCAAGATGCAGACCAGGACATTGACAAGTTAAGCCTTGCCATCTGCTGGTGGCAGGCAGCTGATCCATGGGATGTATTCTGCTTGGCCATTATCAACGGGCAGCATCCACTATGTCAATAAATGGGAGGGAATTCAAGGGAGAGCAACAAAACCTATGAAATGGGCTGGAAAGCTTGAATGCCTTAAGTATGTACAGCTTGACTAACCAGAAGCTAAACCAAGCTACATGCTGATGACTCAGCTATATAGATCCAGATGTTAGTTGCTTGCTGCATTAAATGGATGAAATACAACATGGGTGTCTGCCTAGGCCCTTCTAATGTCTCCTCAAGCAGAAATTACAGACAGATTTGGGGACTGACTTTCTTTTCCTAAGAAAACTACAGTATATAGCCCTAAAATTGATTCACAGGAAATTGCTAAATCAGCAGTTGGTTCACAGAGTTAATTCTGTGTCATAGGTGGTAGAGCAAGGGCAGGTGTTTCTGGATTAAACTGATTATCTAGATCCTTTATAATCTGGGTTCAAAACAGGCTTAAGCCCTGAACCAGCATGGTTTCAAATCAGGCTTGAGCACTTTTACAAAAGTGGATGAAATTATTAGGTACAGCAGCCCTTCTGGAATAAAGGTAAAGGACCCCTAGACGGTTAAGTCCAGTCAAAGGCGACTATGGAGTATGCCACTCATCTCGCTTTTCAGGCCAAGGGAGCTGGCATTTGTCCACAGACATCTTTCCAGGTCATGTGGCCAGCAGGACTCAACCGCTTCTAGCACAACCATGACAGAAGCCAGAGTGCACAGAAACGCTGGAGTGGTACCTATTTATATACTTGCACTGGTATGCTTCCATACAGCAGCACCCACAGTAGCCCTTCCAGAATAGATTAAGTCTGCAAAACTGTAGGCAGATACATCTGGGGTGGGGTGTCATGTAGGTACCTTTAAAGTTTTATTTTTATAAACAAAGAAAAAAGTCTACAACTCCCAGTAGTGGATGAAATCTTCAGGCACGGTCCTTTCTGTAAGGGGACAAGGCCTGCCTAATTTCAAAATGATTGCTGCAGTAGTTCTTCCATAAGCACATGCATTGCCATTTGGGGATGGGTACAATCGGAATCATGGAGTGGGCAGTGGTGAACCCCCAGGAAAGATTAGGGTGAGGAAAATGTCATCTGCTCAAGGGTTGTTTACAGAGGTGAGCTACTGCCCTTCACAGATTTTTGGTGATACAATGGAGGTCTTTCCAGTAACTTGCATAGGAGAAGGCATATATTCTCTTTCATTGTTTTAATGGTTTTTTATCTCTTTTGCAAATTTTGTTGTATGCTGCCCTGATATTTTCTATGAGGGGCAGTTCATTTTAAAGAAATAAATAAATGTGAAAAATTAATCCTTCCTTAAGGTCACTGTGTCTGGAGGGAAAATAATTTACTGTGATTGAAAACTAGACCTGCTCATCTTAATGAAAATTTTCACACCATAACCAATACAGCTGTTCCACATTCTCTGGGTGGCTTCTGGGTCAGCTAGGTTTTGTTTTCTTAGGAAAAAACAAATGGCTATCTGAGATTTTGGACAGCTGAGGTCATAGAGTGACTCAGAAGCTTATGGAGTTCCTCAACCAACTCAAGAAACAGGTCAAAACCCTGTTCTGACTCGGAAATGTGAGAACTTTCCTTGAATCACCCTGATTCACCTCATTTGGCATACTCACACAGCATACTCCTAGCAGTTAGGCAATTTTAGACCTTGGTTTTAGTAGCCTTTGGATGATAATGTGTAACACCTGCTATTGGCAGGGTTGGATTAGATGGATGACCATTCGAGGTCCCTTCCAACTCTGTGAATGTGGCCTGCTGCATTTGACCCCCCCCCTCATTTTGCTAAGTGGGACCCTGGACTTCTGCCCCCAAAGTCCTGCCCTGATGGCACCACTGGCAAAACACAATTCATCCTTTGTGAGAGGAACTGTAGGCTAGCGGAGCCACAATGGTCTCCTGCCTTGTGCTGCTGTGAACAATCCTGAATAGAGCAAGCTAGATTCATATAATATGCAGCAACCCAATGAACAAGGTGACCCAGCAGTTCTGCCTTTGCCTTCTGTTTCAGTGCTGCTGCTGGGACATTTCAGTCTCAGCTGAGGGTATTCAACACCTTCCATCAATTAACCCTCCGCCCTTTCACACAGAATCCCAGCGCATACTGCTTCCAAATGATAGGAGAGCGGCACACCACTGGGCACAGGGCAGGATGGTACTATTACACTCCTTTATCTGGGCTTTCTCTCCTTGAAATGTAAGAGATGACTGTTATCGTAAGGCCTCTGCACAGAGAGCTGCAGAAAATACTTCCAGACAATGAAATAGCTCAATTTGATGACTATAATAGAGAAAGTCCTCCCTAGCAGAAGCTGCTGGAAAAAAGGAGAAAGGAAGGATGGAGTCAAACATGGTGATATACTTAAGTTGTTGGTGCCATCTAGTGGGTTCAGTATAAGTTACAGTTCTTTAATCAAGTAAAAGATGTTGGGGGGGGGGGCAATCCCTTCACAACACACACACACACACACACACACAAATTTTTTTAGTTTAAAGTAAAACAATAAGTACTATCATTTCCACAGAACCTTGATGGTAATGTTAATATGCACATCAAATTCCTTTGTTGCCACTTACCTGCACTATACCACACCTCAGTGCTTAATCTGTGCCCAGAACTTGTTTTCATGGCCAGGTCACAGCCCTGCAACATATCTTGTGAAGGCACTTCTGACCATATACTTCTCATCACCACCACTTACTGTATTGACCGGGGATGGAGAACCTGTGGTCCTCTAGTTGTTGTTGGACTTCAGCTCCCAACAGCCCCAGCTAGTATTTCTAGTATGGTCAGGGATGATGGTAATCATACTCTTACAAACCACATGCCCAGTCACTGAGCAATGGTACCTTGCTCAGTCATGTTGTTGTTTAATCATTTAATCGTGTCCGACTCTTCGTGACCCCATGGACCAGAGCACGCCAGGCACTCCTGTCTTCCACTGCCTCCCGCAGCTTGGTCAAACTCATGTTCGTAGCTTCGAGAACACTGTCCAGCCATCTCGTCCTCTGTCGTCCCCTTCTCCTTGTGCCCTCAATCTTTCCCAACATCAGGGTCTTTTCCAGGGAGTCTTCTCTTCCCATGAAGTGGCCACAGTATTGGAGCCTCAGCTTCAGGATCTGTCCTTCCAGTGAGCACTCAGGGCTGATTTCCTTCAGAATGGAGAGGTTTGATCTTCTTGCAGTCCATGGGACTCTCAAGAGTCTCCTCCAGCACCATGATTCAAAAGCATCAATTCTTTGGCAATCAGCCTTCTTTATGGTCCCGCTCTCACTTCCATACATCACTACTGGGAAAACCATAGCTTTAACTATACAGACCTTTGTTGGCAAGGTTTGCTCAGTCATAGAATAGTATAATTTTATCTCCTCAACTCAATGCATTTCTGCACAGTCAAGCTTTTTTTCTTTTCAAAATGGAAGGCTTGTGGCGTTCCTGCCCGGCTTGTGAGCATCTCAAAAGGGTTTGGGTGGCCACAGTGGGAAGCAGAATGTAGGTTAGATGGTTTGGGCTTTTTTTCTTTCAAAAGTAGCAGCCCAAAAAATGTCCCTTTACTTGTTCAACCTGCAGTCTTTCAACCACAATTCTCCAAAGTTTGAATCATTGGCAGGAACTGATGGATTGCTTTGATCAGGTGTTTCTGACATGCCTTGCGAATAACTGATATCAATATCAAAAGGGAATTTTAAGAGATAAGGGAGTGCTGGACAGTTGATGGCCACCAGTGCAAAGGCAATACCAAGACACACTTTCTTTTTCAGAACAGCAGAGGGACCAAAGTAATTGTTCAGTACAAAGGCAACTATTGTAAGATCTCAGGAAAGCTTTGTTATTTGCAAACAAACCCAGTTCCTTGGTGCCAAAGCAATGAATGGAAACAAAAGTTTGGTGGGGGTTGAGAGTCTTAAGTAAAATTATGTTTGTGACAACTGCCTTGACATTTTAGACAAGTTTTTGAGAAATCCTTAAATAGACAATGTCCTTTCTGGTTAAACAGTGGAAATGAAAAATAATCCAAGTTAACACTAACCAGAGCGGCACTGCTGTCTTACGGGGGCAATGAATGTGCTTTGGCTGAAGCAGTTATGGGAGTGGGAGAAGCTACGGGAAAGGGCTGCAGCTTAGTGGCAGAGCATGTGCCTCACATGCAGAAGATCCCAGTTTCAATCCCCAGCATCTCAAGGCAGGGCTGGAAATTCTCCCTGTCTGAAACCTTGGACAACTGCTGTCAGGTCCGAGATGGACCAATGATCAGTATCCTATGCTCATATGCCCCACCAGCAGCCTCAGGACACAATCTCTGGAAGCTTTGTGGCATGGAGAAGCCAGCAAAGCTCTCCAGGCTTGGATCTGGAATGGATACAAGCTTTCCAAATGCTTGCCTCCTATTAAGAGGCAAGCATTACAAGGCCCCTTGATTCTTCTTTGGTTCAGTTTAAAAACTGAGCTGGAGAAGAACTTCTGGCTTAACCACTCACTTGTACCCCTAACCCCAAATGACCACTGTCTGCCAAGACTTCCCTTGATTGTAGACAGCATTTGCATGGAGTTTTCAAAGCCCTCACTGTGCTCAGGTATAAATGGTAGCTTCACGTGGATAGGAGAAGCTCCTGTGACCCCTGCTAGCCTCACAAATCTGTCAAAAACTGGCAGGGAACAAAGGAAGACTGCAAGTTTATGTGATCCCTGGCTACTTCTGATAGGCCTCCTTCTGTATTTTGAGCACTGGGCTACACCTCTCAAACTACCGAAGTCCCAGAACTCAGCTTTGTTCCTTTATTTAGCCCAACATAATGGAAACTCTCTCAAGAGTATGGAGAAGACACAGAGAGGCGAGGTTCTAACACACAGTCCTATGAACATAGAGGGTGGCACAGGTCACAGGACAGAACACATACTCCAATTTCAGTGAAAGCAAAATGACACGCCTGTATTGCTTAGAAAACTGGCTCAACTGTGTTTCAACATGATGTTTCTCAACAAGGCAAGCCTTAAGCTCCAATTGGGCAGTGAGCCCTAACATCAATTTCCTGGATTTTGAGTCATGGGAAGTGTTGCTCTGCAATGCTTTATTAGCATATTGCTTGCATCTAATTATTTATTTAAGACATGGGAGGGAATCCAACGAAAGGCAACAAATATGATAAAGGGATTAGGGGGCATGACTCAGAAAGAGAGATTAAGAGATCTTGTCGCATCCAGCCTCAGAGAATAGATAATAAAGGAGTCATATAGAATATTATCCTGTATGGAAACCTTTGAAAGGAAATAGTCCCAAAGTTATCAAGGAATTATATAAAGTGGTACAAGAATAAATAATGACCTGATAATGGAAAAGGGGAAAGCGAACAGTGGGAGATTAAACATGATGTTCTTACAGGTGGATTAGTTGGAGAGCAGTGAATCACAAGGCCAAATCCATTCTGTGAAGCTGTGGCTCATTGAATGAATCAATGGAGTGATGGAATGACAAGACAAACCTTGGACTAGTGATGGGACCCAACTCCAAGCCAAGCACAGCGGATCTTTGCCTTTCCTATATGGCTCTGTTGTACCATGCACTGTGTACTGGGGAGGGGGTGAAGAAAGAGGACAAGCCTAGCAGGCACTCTTTGTCAAGCTGTCCATGTCTGTCTTGGTCATGATCTCCAGCTGGTACAACAGAACCTCTGGTTTCTTATGATCTTGGGAATAGATGCCGTTCAGTGCTAGGGAAACTGTGGCCTTTCAAAACTTGTTGTACCCCAGCTTCTATCACATGCAACCAGCATGGCCAGTGGCGATGGGGGATGGGAGTTGCCACCCAGGAACATCTGGAGGTCCCTCACCCTTGATGTAGTTATCAACTCAGAATGGGGCTCAAGCTCCTACTCCTATCCCATACTTTCATGATGCCCTGCCATTTGCTTTGCAAGTCTGCCTCACTTCTTTATTGTCAGTAATGGAATCTAGAGCAACCCTTTCCACCCCAGTTGAGGGAAAATATATTCTTGCTTTGTCCATTTTGCCCATTCTGTATAGGTATCAGATAATAAGGGGCTCCAATGTCCAAGAAGTGCTCCTGATCTACTTTAGAACCCTCATATTTAATAATTACTAGAGAGATGGGACCAGTGGCAGAGCACGTGCTCTTCCTGCTGTAGGTCCCATATTCAGTCCTTGACAATCTCCAGTTAAAAGGGCTAAATGGTAGCAGATGATGGGAAAGAGATCCCAGAAAATGGGTACCTCCCAGGTTGGCTTTCGTCTGTCTCTGGCAACAATGGAAGAGTGTGCCTAGAGTTGTAGATAATACTGGGCTAGATGGACAAATAACCCCTGTGATGTCACTACTTGTTTTGCGCACTGACGCAGTGAATGGATGCACCATTGTCCACAGCTCGTACTTTTTTGAAAATTAGTATCTCAGTCTACATATGGTTGCTTGATTTATTTGCTCTGATTCAAAGCAGGTGGTGAACGAGCCATCGCAGAGCAACATGCAGAAGGGAATAGTGGAGCTATGTGGAACTGCTGTCTGGTCGGTCAATTGACATCTCTGATATTTGTATCTCTGAGGTTCTGCTGCACTGCAAGTACTGCAGCTGCTAGTTAATTCCTATCACTGCCTACCGTTTCAAGTGAAGCTGAGGAATATAAACAGAAGTACTATTAGCATCCTATTTGGCTCTTAATGGTTAGAGGGGAATCCAGGACTCTTTTGGCAGAGTGGCCCTTTTTAAAAAAGGAGAAAGAAAGAAAAAGAAAGAAGTTTAATTGAAGCCTGCGATGTTGCAAAATAGAATATCTAAGTTTTAATTGAAAAATAATTATAACCACTTAATCATTTTAAATGAGGGCTGTAATTGCAGTCAGTTCATAATAGCCAAATACAGACACTTAGATTCCCGCAATAAAGCAGGGATGGTACAGCTTGATTTGCTAATAGCACTTCCACTTCTCTTTCCTTTTGTCTCAAAGATTAATTCAGGCAAGGGCTATTAGTGCCGTTAATTGGTTCTGCAATTTAGACCTTGTGTCTGTGAATGAGTGACTGATGCAGCCCTATCAGCCAATAATGTGAACACTCTGTCAAAGTGTTCTCCATTGTCCAGTTGGATATTACTCCTCCAGAAGCTCCCCTGTGCCACCCAGCCACACTTGATCCCAGGAGGGATCAGGAAGAAGGCAGTTTCTCTAGGCTAAGCAATTTGCCCAGCTTTAGATAGGTCACCAAGATGTCTTTGAAGTTACAGTTGGTTTGTGAATAATATTGTTACAAAAGCCTGGTGCCTGCCCCCTCTCTCTGCCAAGCAGTGGCCAGAGCGCATGGGGTCACAGGCACACATACAGGGTCTGTGTCCCTTCAGAGAACAGAAGGCACGCCGGAGGCTGCCGTGCTTTAAGAAATAGGGTTTATTCGTCTATTTATACCTTCCATCTGCACGTAGGTAGTCCAAATCTTATAGCATGGCCCAGAGCATTGCAGGCAGTCCTTCCTTCACCCTCACCAAGATGGATATCCCCTTTCTTCCCCTTTCTTCTTCCCAGAAGCCACTTGCCCTCCCCCAGAGCAGTTACCCTGGCAACCTTCCAAATCTCCAGGCTCTGGTCACACCTGGGACAAGGAGTTGTTGAGGACCCTGAAGGATCTCTATTGTAATGCTAACAGCCCTGCTCTTCCCTCAGCCAGCCAGGCTGGTTTGCATAAGGCAGCCCAGGAATCCCCTTGCAGCTTATATTCTCCCTTCATATCACAAATAACCCCAAATCCTAGCATTTATTAATTTCCAGGGTTTAGCAGGATCCCCCCTATTTCTATAACAATAGGGTGGTACCTCAGGTTACAGATGCTTCAGGTTACAGACTTTGCTAACCCAGAAATAGTACCGCAGGTTAAGAACTTTGCTTCAGGATGAGAACAGAAATCGGGTGGCGGCAGTAGGAGGCCCCATTAGCTAAAGTGGTACCTCAGGTTAAGAACAGTTTCAGGTTAAAAACGGACCTCCGGAACGAATTATGTATGGCAAATCATTGAAAGGTATCATTGGCAACACAGACAAACCCTCAACACAGGAGATTCCCCCTGCCCCCATTGTCGGGGAAGAAGGAGAAGTCATGAAAACTGCGATGAAGAAAGAAAAGCAAGATGAAGTAGCGCAACAAAACGAAACAAAAATATGGCTATTGAACAGGATCCAGATTCAATTAATTCAGCTTTCCCCACTTGAAATCAATGGGCCTTGCATTATGGCTAACTTTTCCTTTTGATTCCAATGTGAACTTAAGTTCAGCTAACTTTGTCTGGATCAAACCCAAACCTGGTTCCAACAAGGTATAACATTTGTGTCATTTGCTTTAGCAAAGTAGAACACAAAGTTCGTGTCTTAATGTTCGAAGATAGTAAATTAGATCTAGACTTGCAGCACAATCTTAATCATCTACTCAGTCCTACTGACTTCAGTGAGGTTTCCAGGTAAATGGAGTTAGGGTTGCAGCCTAAATCGTGCTTAAGTGTTAGCCCATTGAAGTCAATGGAACTTATGTTAGTTATGACTCAACCCAAGTTGGTACATCAAACCCAAGGTGCAGTTATCACAGACTGAAAAGGGAAGCCTTCAAGAGTTGTGTGTTCTCAGAACCAATTGGCAGACTCAGACAGCATGTTTGTAGCTATGATTAAGGCAATACCAGAAAACTATTCAGAGAGAACTTCATCCTGTGTTGACCGATACCAAGAGTGACTTCATCTAGAATACACATGATGCTACAGCTGCTGACTTTAGGCTGAGTTGCACCATGTGATGTAGTTCTGATTTCAGACCTAGCCAAGTCAACATTGAGCTGTCTATTAACATTACTGAATTTTCCTGCCAGCAATTTCCTGTTATTTCCACCCCCCCAAAAAAAAACCCCTAAGATTCCAGCCAGCAGGACTGATATGTAAGTAAATTCAGAGGCAATTAAAACAAATGTGCACATTTATATTATATTATCAATACATAAATATGACACTTGGATGACAAGGCTTCTTGTAAGAATACACAACAGAAACACACAATATTGTATTACCTGAAAATCCTCAAAGTTTCAACACTTAATTGCTCTTTTTATGTTAGTAATAATACAAAGAAGCTTTCTTGCCACTACTGTCTAGCAGGTTTCCGCCCATATATCCCAGGGGTGGGGAAGATCAGGCTCTGTTGTCAAATGCAGGCCTCCAAGTCTCTCTAGGACTTTGCCACACACACATATCATTGCTCCTGCTCTGCACCCTCCTCTAGTGATTTTACCCAGCTGGGATGGGTCAATGAACTGTGGTAAGGCCTCTTGCTTGCTGGGATGAAAGATGGAGAGTGGTGTGGAGAGCTGTGGAGACACACTTCTTTCATATTCCTTCAAGCAGTGGCACAAGAAGGTAGGACAACCTCCCCTCCTCCACCAATGAACTGCCTTCCAGATGTTTTGGATGATGATGATGATGATAATAATAATAATAATAATAATAATAATAATAATAATAATAATTTATTATTTATTATTTATAGCTCACCCACTTGGCTGGGTTTCCCCAGCCACTCTGGACGGCTCCCAACAGAATATAAAACAGAATAAAACTTCAAACATTAAAAACTTCCCTAAACAGGGCTGCCTTCAGATGTCTTGTAAAAGTAAGGTAGTTGTTCATTTGACATCTGATGGGAGGGCGTTCCACAGGCTGGGTGCCACCACCGAGAAGGCCCTCTGCCTGATTCCCTGTAACCTCTTTCATTTGTCAGCTGCCTCGTTTGAGAGAGATAAAAGACATGGAGCCCTCCAATAGCACTCAGAATACTCAAACCTCTGCTGTTGTTTAAGACCACTATTTCCCCTTCTGTCCCCTCCATCCCTACTCTCCCCAACCTTCTGCTGTTGTTTTAAATTACCACTTTACCACTCTCAGTGTCTCTCACTTCTTGCTCCCATGTCAAGGCCACTGCTATTGTGCGACCTGCATCATCACCACCATCATCAATTATATTTCCCCAGCCACTCTGGGTGGCTTCCAACAGAATATTATTATTTTTTTCCATTTATTTGGTCTGCTTTAGTTTAAATTTTAGTGATGTTTAGGATTATTGTTTTGTTTTATAGTTCTGCAGTTGACTGCCTTGATAGGAATGTCTTAATGAAAGAAGGATATAAATAAATATGCTTTTAATAAATAAATGTACACCCAGAATCCACACGCAGATAGACAGATGCAACATTACTTGCAGAAGAAAGGAGGTAATTGCTGGAATAATGGGTCAAACCCCATATGTATTGGTACATTTCCCTGATTTCTAATAGGTAGCGAGAGTACTAAATTATATTCGAAACCTAAAGGGGAGGACATGTCAATGTTTTTATGCTAAATAACAACATTTTAATGACACGGCCAACTTCGCTCCTTGGTGTGTAAGCCCAACATTTCTGTAACAGAAAGGTGCCTGCAAGGCTTAACTAATGCCAACCCTTTTGAATTAGTCATGAAAACTATTCTCGAAAGGTAAATAGAGAGTAAGGCATTTGCAATATGGATAACAAATGGCTCCTGGTACCGACTGAGGCAAATAATCTAACTGAAACAGATAACAGGAGCAGGGCAAGTCTGTATGGCAGAGGCCAAATTTCCCTTCCTGTTAGTGACGTGTGCTGCCTCCTGTCAGTAAAAGCCCCATTTTGCTTGACAGGTACTCAGATGCGATCACAGAACCATCGGTACACCTTACAGAGTCCTTTTCAAAGCAAGTCGCCATCATGTCTGTGACAATGTGCCAGTCCGTGGGCTTTGTGGTGTCAATGTTGGGGGTCGGTGGAGTTATTGCCTCTACTGTCATGGACCAATGGAGCACCCAAGACCTTTACAACAATCCGGTGACGGCCGTCTTTAATTACCAGGGTCTATGGCGCACTTGTGTCAGGGAGAGCTCTGGTTTCACCGAGTGTCGCTCCTATTTCACCATCCTTGGACTACCAGGTAGGGAATATGCTGTACTCTCAATAGTGCAATTGAAAAGAGCTGGTGGGATGAAGCGACTCAAGACTGCTGTAGTCCTCTGAGAGAACTGGATCCTCTTATTTGCTCTTGCTCCCTTCCTCATAATATTATTCTCATTTCCATAGGCTTTAAGAAAAGGACGGGGAAGAAATTTGGTTTGGTGGGCCTTTTAATGCAAGCCTACTTAATTTGCGCTGCCCAGAGCAATATGAACTGGCACACACCTATCCTTCAAAATGTGCCCTTCTCTTAGTTTTGTGATGAAATAATGTTGACATGTATGTGTGTATTGAAATTCATATTTTAGTGAAAGTAATGTACAAAATTGCATTGTATTGGGGATAATTGCTTGCGTATGTTGGAGGAAATGCATACAAAAATGTGCATTTTAGGAGAAATTTGCATAAATATACTGACAAATTGCTGTGAGGACTTTTTTGCTTTAAAAAGTTGCAAACTGATGTGGAACTGTGGAGCACTGAACTTAAAGATTGGGAAAAATGAGAAACAGAGAGAAGCCAAATTTGACAGATCCGTCTATTCCCTACCTAGAGGACAGCATTTTATATAGTGAAATGTTCTGCTGGAGATAGTCATATTTCCCCCCTCACACTGATGCCCATATCATCACCAACACTTGCCAGGCTGGCTGATGTGGGGGCAGAAGTGCAGAAACATGGATGCAGAACTATCCAAAGGGATCAGGAGGTAGAAGGCAAATGACAAAAAACCCATATGACCTCAGTATTATTTCTAATGATGTGGGAAGAGGATGGTGGATTATATACATGTGTGTGTGTGTGTTTGACATTGAGAATTCAAAAGTACAATATTGCTTTTGTTCAATTTCCCCCCCACCATCCCAAGTCCACATGACCAATGTCATGTTGATTTTGGGAAGGAGGTATTGTCCTCCTTTCTAAAGATACCTCTAAAGGGAGGGTTTTAAAAGTTAAGAATAAAATATATAAGATAGAAGTCATATACAATCAATTAAATAAAAGCTACTTTCAGGAGACTAGATCTTTACCTCATGTTGTGCCAGGCCTTTGGGTTTTTCTTACCCCCACACTTCCTTATTAAATAGTGTAACGTTTAGTCTTCAGATGATTTAACATCAGATTAGAATTTTTTTTCCTTTTCTTTTTGGAAATATAATCTTTGCTTTCTATTTGTTCAGAGAAAAGGGGAAATCAAACCTCATTGGGGATGAATTAAAGCGCTTGACACCTGTCCCAAAGCGACATTATGAAAAGTCTTTTGTGTGTGTGTCTGTATATGAATTTTCTTTTCTTGACTGGAGCCATTGCAAAGGTATCCTCTTTGTTCTTCCTGCTCAGGCGATGCAGAAAACCCTCCACATTTATCATCCTCATGCCCTCCTTATCAACTGCTGAAGAGCAGCCTACAACTTAAGCCGTTGTTCTATATCTTTAATGCCAGAAACAGATTTTTAATAATAATAGCATGCACCTCCTGTAACATAAATATGGCGACTCTTCTAGTATTCTGCTAGAAGTACAAAACTGGTAAACAATTCCACCATTTTTATAATGGGTTTTTAAGATTTATCTGTACTTAATGACTTAGTTCTATTTGTGTTATATTGTGGTTTAGTTCCTCCAGGGGTAAAATGTTTAGTTAAGACTCTTCTGAACTTACCTATATAATGAGGGATGGGGTGTCCATACTGAATAGAAGCATCTGTCAAGTCAGTACCTAGTGTACTCCTCTTTTGCTGCTCTTTGTAGGTCTCTAGACTGGGGTGACCACTCATAGGAACATAGGAAGCAGCCTTATATTGAGACAGACCTATGGTCAGTCTAGCTCAATATTGTCTACAGTGATTGGCAGTGGATCTTCAGGGTTTCAGATCCTTTCCTAGCAGTACCTAGAGATGGCAGGGATTGAACCTGCGTGCTCTTCCACAGAGCTATGGCCTTACCCTAAGAGTCTTCCTTCCTAGCATGTAGGTACAGGAAAGGGAATGTTGGACAGAGCCTTTCTGGCATCTGCCTTAGATATTAGTGGTGGGGAAGATCCAGAAGCGGAAGACTGGCAGCTCTGCGTTTATGCTTTACTGTTATTTTTATTACAATATTTGTAATTCCAACATATGTCTTTTTGCACAAGCAAGTAAACATATCGATATTCGATGGGGAGAGCCAAACAATAAAAAGTGACAAGCAAACCCGACATTCCAATTTCCCTGTATTGAGTTTAGGAAGGGATGCATTTATCAGTGTGTGCAAAGAGCAACGGCAATGAGTTTTCTGCCAAAAGTGTGCTGTGTGGCGACAACCTAATCTGTGTGCTTGGGGTGTCAAAGGCATCTATGATACACTTACACATCATGGTCAGCTCATGTTTTCCTCTACAGCAATTATATCCATGGAGGAAAATAGCAATGTCTGAAGTGGCCCAAATGATTTCTTTGAAAACAACTGCCAGCAGTGCCTCCTACAACTTGTTTTGCAGGTAGTGGTGTGCTCGCATTGCTATTTTAAAACAGTAACACTACATTGTTAAGTAATGTAAGTTAACAGTAAGACTTACATTGGCTCCCAGTACGTTTCCGAGCACAATTCAAAGTTTTGGTGTTGACCTTTAAAGCCCTAAACGGCCTCAGCCCAGTATACCTGAAGGAGGGTCTCCACCCCCATCATTCTGCCCGGATACTGAGGTCCAGCGCCAAGGGCCTTCTGGTGGTTCCCTCATTACGAGAAGCAAAGCTACAGGGGACCAGGCAGAGGGCCTTCTCGGTAGTGGCGCCCGCCCTATGGAACGCCCTTCCAGCAGATGTCAAAGCGATAAACAACTACCTGACATTCAGAAGACATCTTAAGGCAGCCCTGTTCAGGGAAGTTTTTAATGGGTGACATTTTAGTGTATTTTTGGTCTCTGTGGAAGCCGCCCAGAGTGGCTGGGGAAACCCAGCCAGATGGGCGGGGTACAAATAATAAATGATTGTTATTATTATTATTGTTGTTGTTGTTGTTGTTGTTGTTGTTGTTGTTGTTGTTGTATTCTTTATACAATATAGTTAGATCTGACTAAAGAGTAAAGTTTGTTCTTGCTTTCACCATGTTAAAAACTGCATGTTATCATCCTACGAGGCAAAGTAGGTAATGTGAAGCATTGATAAAATTAATATCGGCAAAGTAAATGTAAGACTAGCTGTTAGCAGTAGGAATGAAGGAGCTTCCAAACCTTATAAAGCTTGCTTCCTGTCTTGGCCAAAAACTTATCCAAGGTACCCTTTCCTTCAGTCTCTTTCTCTCTTTCTCAATACTGGGATCAACAAGGAAGAGGAATCCAGAGAATTAGCCCAGGAAAAATTAATCTCACAGGCTGCCAGGCTTTGAGACATATGGAAGTAAGAATCCCCCCCCCCCAATTGTACCTTAAAGCTTTTGGTTTATCTTGGTCTCCACAGATCTTTCTGTGCCATGTGGTGCCCTATAGTTGAAGACTTTTTGAACAGGAAGTACCAACAAATGACTTATTTGATTTATTCTTTAATATATGTCTAGACAGCCCTTCACCGCTCAGAAAAAAACTCCACAGCAGATTACAAAGGGTTAAGTTAAAAATATTTACAATAAATCATAATTAGCCTGGAGCTAAACAAGCCAAAAGCAGATAAAAAATGCTAAGATTTGTTTTACACACATATTTTTAAAGCAATCATGAACTCAGTAACTTCATCTCTGGCCAACACAAGGCATTGGAGCCAACTACTAGGACTGACAGTTCTTTGTCACCCCAATAAAATATTTGAGCCCCCCCCCCCAAAAATGATGGACATTGCCATTCAAACGGTGTGTGTGTACCATGCCATATGATCAATTATGTGGGGTGGGGTTCTCCTGCCCCCCAAATATTTTATTTCAGTTGCCACCCCTTATAACAAGGATTAATGTTTGACAAAGCATGACTCCTGGTAGCATGACTCCAGTGTGCAAAAGGCAGGGGCGCATTATGGTGGGTGATGCAAATGGGTGTGTAGTATTCTGCATGTGGTACCACTAGAAACTACCCTTCGTTGCTTAATAATGAAAAACATGGCTGGAAATGTAGGAAGTGAATCATAGCTGATGGGGCAGAGTTGGGCAAGTCACTCATCCAGCCTCAGCCATTCCACTTTATAAGCAAAGAAAAACGATGGGTCGTTAAGATGGCAGCTTATGAGTCACCCCCCCCCCCAAAAAAAGACATAGGTTCGTATAAGCTTTGCATGTGCTGATATATAAGTATATATGGGAATTTAGAAATAAATGCTGAAATAGAAATAGAAATGTAATATAGTACATCTCACCTTAGGGGGGAAACTGGTCAAGTGACCCACATTCCTGCTCAGTCTGCCTCCCCACATGGTCAAGGGGCAACTGCATGGCCCCTCCACTTCCTTCTTAGGGTTATTCATCTTTAAAGAAGGCTTGGCCAGGAACAGCCTTCAAACAGAGGATAGGTCCTCTGTAAGGTAAGACGCACATAGGATAAGTGCTGCTGTGAACAAAATGAAATAGCTCTTATACACCACCTTCCACAGCCATGAGCCATTGTCCTTGAATGTGTGGGGGGTTTGTATTGTTATTTTGGTAGCTGTTCAGTGGAGGTGGAGGTGGTGTGATTATTATTATTATTTTAATGGCTCTGGGCACAATTGATCACTTGTCACACGGCGAGAGAAGAAGTCCATTTTCACCTCATGTGAAAAACAAAGCCGACTGCAAGGCAAAATATGAAATATTCTACCTCACTTCCCCAGGCACTCGAAAGTAGAAAAAGAACCACTTGGGAATAGACCTTGTGCTGAGAGACAGAGGAGACAAAGCTATCGCAGCTCTGCTTGGCCAAAATAATATCAATCTGCAAGCGTGGAGTGGTTTTGTGTGTGATTCAGCACTGTGTACATGTTTTTAATTAACTTGTCATCCTAAAGTGCTAACAGACCAAATCAATTAGCATGTAAATTCCTCAGCCGTGGAGGAGGATTCTGACACCCCCCCACCAGTATTTATTCTGTGAGTAAATGTAATATAAATGTATATACAAATATGTTTTACTCCAAAGTAGCTGGTAGTTGGTAATCATTATCAGCATAGTCTAATGAAGAAAGAAATGGCATACACCTACCCACCCACCCCCCAACAAAAAACTAAAGCAGCATGTCTAATAAAAATAAAAAGACTTTTCTCACTTATTGTATATAAATTGTATATTTTATGATTGTAATTGCTGGGGATACCTAAACGAGAAGAGCCTTGCCAGTGAGGCAGGTCCATGTTTTACTAGGGCGTTCTGGGTGTGTGATAGAGCTGTCTTTACACCATTTGCAATGAGTAATGGAGAACAATGTTTCAGGGAAAACAAGTAAATATAAATAATCAAATTGTAGCAATATGTCTTTCTCTAGGATGGAAAAGTACGAGATTGAGGGATGAGTTTACTCTAAGCCCGCCCCACCCATTTTTACATTACAGCCACCTCACCCGCTTGGACATAGTTAATGGGGCTGCCAGTATTTCCATTATAAAGCCCTATTTATTATTCTGACAATAGCAATTTATATTATGAACAATAGTGTCATAGTGAATAAAAACAGTAAGATTGGTGTGGAGCAGCCAGGCAACCCAAATGTATCACTGACATTTTGGTTTCAGTGTTTCTCCCCAACCCCCAACCCCACCCTGCCTTAATGCTCTCAAGTGCACCAAAAACAAAGAGTCCTTGGGATTTATTTTAGTTAAAGTTATTCTGTCCTTAGAAGTTTACTAAAATGGGAGAGTCTAGTACAAGATATTGCAAAAGGGAAGGTGTAATGGCAATTAATTGTGTCAGTCTTCAAGCCGTTGGTACTAGAGTAGGCATAATGTCTTACCTAGCACTACTCCAGAGTAGCATCTGTGGCTGGAGAACTATATCCTCAATTTCTGTTCCAACTGATCTCTTACAAAAATGTAATCAAGGTTTGATATACCATCAACAATTATCCCGGCTAGGTCCTATTCAGTCTTCCATCACCTACCCCATTTTACCATCCTGGTCCAGATAGCATAATTTATCAAGTTAGAGATGCCACAAAACTATCATATGACCGTTTCCTTCCAGATTTGTGATATTTTCATGACTTCCACAATATTTTCCATGAATATATCTCGTATCCATGCTCATAACAGTCACAACTTTCAAAAGTTCTCTTCCCTAGTCTGGTACTTCCCAGCACTGGTGCTGCTTTGAAAGATAGCTAGAAAATGGTGTGGTAGCTGCTTTATTTGTAAACCAAATGAAATATCATTGTATCTTGAACTCCAGCCTAGTTCATGCCATTTGTATTGATTGTAAGAAGATGCCAATTGGGTGCTGGACAAGAATGGTGACACATTTCATTTTTTATGGAGTCAACAGATCACCAACACCTCTAGATCCTTTTCAGCAGTGTGTTGGCTGCATTTTTTTAATTGAATAAACCAGTGAAGATAGAGGACTAATGCAGACTGAACTCCCTGCCTTTATAACTCTGAGGATCAGATGTATTACATGAACATATCTGATATGCAAATTAATCACTGGGTGGGCCCTGAAAAAGGTGGATTGGCACTTGACATGGTAAATGAACAAAGGCGACCCTAAGGCCTTCAGACTAAGGGTCTTTGTGTTTAGAGAGAAAACTCTAATTCATCCTCCAAAGCCATTCAGAGACTCCGATTACTGAAGTTTCACTCTTTGGGTTCAAGTCCACAGCATGAGAAGTATTGTACAGAAAAGGGTGGAGTTGCCTTAATTTCCCCCCAGTTTTTCCAACTGGATGTCATTCTGTGGGAGTATGCTATATTTACTGAAAAAGAAAGTCAACATGAGTTTCGGGTAGTTTTGTAGGAGCAGCAATGATAACATTGAAATGTTCCAGTGGGTGCAGTGATCAAATACACATTTGTCTGAGGAAACGGCAGATAAAAGGGGTGGGTGCTGCTGAAACTAGAAGTTAGGGTGTGGCTCAGTGGCAAAGAACAAGTTGCATGAATCTGGTTGCCTGTACTATAACACAGAATGAGCCAAACAAGTGAAATACAATTCATGCCTGGGATGACTGGTCCATAATGGGGACTCCTTGCCCCATCTTCCTGGAATAATCTCTTCACTGGATCATGGGATGAATAGGATCAATAGATTGGTGCTCACTGACAATCAAACATATATTTTAATAGGCTAACCTTGTCATTAGCATGAGAGTAACCTGCAGCCCTCTTCATGTTGCTGGACTCCAGTTCCCATCAGACACAGAAAGAATGGTCAGGGATGATGTGAGATGTAGTCCAGCAGTGGTGGACCTTGGCGTCGCAGATTTCAGTGGCACCCTGTGCAATGCCAAAATCTGCCATCCCCCATATCCAACATTCCCTTGTCTGCTAGCTTGTGCAAAAACAACAAAAATCCAATGCTTGTTGTTTAGTCATGTTCGACTCTTCGTACCCCATGGACCAGAGCATGCCAGGCACTTCTGTCTTCCCCTTCCTCCCGTAGTTTGGTCAAACTTATGCTGGTAGCTTTGAGAACACTGTCCAACCATCTCGTCCTCTGTCGTCCCCTTTTCCTTGTGCCCTCCATCTTTCCCAACATCAGGGTCTTTTCCAGGGAGTCTTCTCTTCTCAAGAGGTGGCCAAAATATCGCAGCCTCGGCTTCAGGATCTGTCCTTCCAGTGAGCACTCAGGGCTGATTTCCTTAAGAATGGATAGGTTTGATGTTCTTGCAGTCCATGGGACTAGTGCACTAGTGGAAGCTAGTTCAGCAACAGCTGGTTCTTGTTGCACAACAGTAGATTCTTAGGGAATCTGCTGCACAACAATCTTTGGCAATGTACTTTGGTAATGTACTTGTGTTTTCCCTTGTGAAATAACGTTCCCCAGCACAATTAGTACACTGGATGCAACCCAACTCAGCTAGATGGTGTGGTTCTTTATCATGCAGCCTCTTAAACATCCAGCCTCTTAATTTTTATATATTACCGGGATGCCCGGCCCACCTAGGCAGTTATTACCGACATGTTTATATAATAGCCTATACATACTAAGCTCCTTGTAAATTATCCCTCCTAATGATAGTTTTCATTCAATTTACAATGAGAATATTGTATTGATTGTGTCTGTTGAAAATAAGAGTAGCATGACTGGGTAAAAGCTGGATTTGTTTCTAGGTCAGAGTTGAAGTAAATCAGTTGCATGAGTGTATTAGATCAGAATTGATGAGCCCAGAGTCCAGAAGGCCTCTGTAACTCACTGCCGTGCATCTGGCAGAGCAGCTTGGCAAATTTATATCACTCCCCAGAGCCATTTACCACAGTGGAGAAATGAAATTAATTTCCTAATTCTTACAGCCATTCTGCCTTTCTCAACAACCACCTATAAAACGGCTGTTCTCCCTTAGCTTGTATGACGGCATTTCTAAACGAAGCCACCATTGGTACGTTCATCCACAACTTGATAAACTATGATTCATAAAGCTCTAGACAAGAGCCATGGCCATTCACTCCTTCCTTGTTTCTTCTCTTTCCTTCACTCCTCCCTATACTCACAGACTTTGGCACAGAGATTCCAGCTTACATTATGCCAGTGTTCTTTGTGATGTCTGAACCAGAGAACTCTGGATTGATGTTGGTTAACAAAACAGAATAATAAACCAGGGGGAAGAGAGGGGAGGGGCAATGAAGAAACACGTGGCCATAGGACGTATCCATGGTTTATCAGCTATGGCTTTTTATTCTGTGAACTGCCCTGAAATCTCTGGGTATAGGGTGGTATAATAATAATAATAATAATAATAATAATAATAATAATAATAATGGAGCCATGGGCAAGTGTTCAAACACAGCCACAGTGCGCTCGATTAGGGCTGAGGTTCTGCTGCTATGGTCATCTGGGAAATAATGGAAGCAGAATTATAGATGGGTGACCTCTTTGTGTAGGTCACTATTCCACTTGAACCAATAATTAAGTTGTGCCATCAAGTGTCACTTTAGGCTGGTTTCTCAGTGAGCATAAGGATGCTAAATCTCCTCTCCTGTGTATATGTTCCCCACCTGTTAAGGTCATCCCTAGTCATTTTTCAAACCCCAAACAGCTTTACCACATGTTCTGAGAGCAGGCCCTGGGTCCTACTGAAATATTGTGAGGTATCCTGGGACATGCTTTTGGATTGCCATCTGCTTCACAATGGCTTCTAAAAATGTTGCTGTCCAAAACAGTCACTTGGGTTGTTTGTATAGTCAGGCCAGCCTTGTATCTCCTGTGCACAGAGGTTTATTGTATTTTCAGTTGTAACTTGTAGTACATTTATGGCAAAAGGCTTCATGCCCATATTACTTATTTCAAGAAACTTTGTGGCTCTTTGGCAGCATTGTGATTCACAAATAAACCCACTCAGGTCCAGTTCACATGTAATGGTGACCCGTGGTTTAAAACAAACCATGGGTTACTGCTGGTGCGTTCTGCTCAATCATATCTGCCCATCCCTTCAGGGAAACAAACCAGAGCACAGGCATAACCAGAACAAACCTAAGATTCTCTTCATGGTTCTTTAGAGAGAAACAAACCTTGAGTGCTGGTTTGCATGTAAATGTAAGCTAGTTTATTTCTTCTTGGCTTGGCACAGGGTAGAGAAAGGTGGTTGTAATCGAGACGCATGCACTAGCACGTTGCTTGTTTGCAGCACAGCATGGTTTATGGCTTACTATCATATGCAAATCAGGGCACACACTGAATGAGTCCCAAAATGAGCTGGGATGAGAGATAAATGTTTTGCGATTAGATTGCACCCGTCTTAGTTTTACCCTGGATTTTCCAGACACTTTGTAACAATAAATTGTTCCTAGTTAAGTACTGTAGTATCTCAGATTGTTCTGCCATTCTGAAATACAATAGTTATTCCTGGGACTAGACAGGCATAGTGACTAAGCTATTCACCATTTGATACGCTTTAGACTGGAATGGAAATGGCACCAGCCAAACTATTTACTCCGTTTAGGGCTATGGTTCGGAGACATTTATGCTCTATCCTTGCTATGGGCATGTTGGTGCTCACCATGGTACATTTATTTAAATGTTTCATATTTTGTTGGTGTTCTTTCAGTCCTCCTCCCATGAATGTAACAGATAAAGGGGTTGCACAGTGGTAACGATTAGGTTAAGGAAGCAATTTATTATTCTAGGGGTGCAGCCCGAGACACCTTCCTCATTGTTAATTCAGTAGAATGAGTCACGGTATCGGGTTGTGTAACAGCTTTTTTGAAATGTGCAGGGCTTACCACCCCACCCCCAATTAACTTTCGGCGTTAATCAGCACCAGTAGAACCTCTCATCTACTAAAATAGAGCAAAAGAACTGTTTTACCTTAGTCCAGCAGCCCTGTCTTCATCCCTGTTTCATAATGGATGAACTCAACAGCAAGAGTACAAGAACAACACATAAATCATCAGAGCCATTTTATTCCAGCCCTACCATTAGGTAGCAGATGATGGGAGAAGAGATCAGAGACAAGGAATTAGAGGACAGATCTGCATGAGCCATTGAGTTTGCCTGATACCTTCTCAGCTAGCCTGCTATGTTCAAGCAAAGTAGACGGTCCTTTGAATAGCTTTCCCAAAGAGGGAGCATTATCGCTTCTCCTATTCTGAAAATGAGCAGTTTTAGAGTGTTTGCAAGGAATGAGTTTTATACCTTTCGTGGTTCAAGAGAGAGATCTAATTCCAAGTAAGGAAGAAGCAAACAGTCACAAAATGCAATGTGATTTTTAAATATATATATATATATATTAAAGTCCCACTTCACATAACAATCGCTAAAAGTCTACAATGGAGTACACTTTGATGATGCTGATGAGAGCAGGTCATTTTGGAAAGCACTGAAAATATAGCTTGTAATGCTGGTGTTGCCCTCAGTTCCTTTCGTCTCATTGGAATCAGCAACATGTCAGGTACATGGAATAAGCAAAGCTGAATAACAGGGGTAAGAATGAGGGGGGCTGATCATGTGCATTATGAACAGATTGTTCAATGCAGCTTGCGGGTTGACCTCCATTAGTCCAACAATGACTCTTTGGCCAACAAGGGCTTCTAAGGGACAAAGGCACCAGTCTTCACTCCCGCCAACCCCAAAGCACACATCAAGCAACAGAACTGAAACTGCGCTATCTTGCAAAAACACACTGAGTCAACAAAGCCTGTTAATGGAAACCATCTGATAAAGGCAGCCACTGTTGGCTGGTACAGTGAATGGGACTTCACTGCTTCCTTAAGCTTTGCCAGTGGTGTAGTGGCTTCTGATTGCAAAGGAGGTCTCATGTCCACTACAATTTGCCAAGTGTTGGGCTTTGTGGTCTCAACCCTGGGCTTCGCTGGCTGTATTGCGGCCACGGCGATGGATGCATGGAGTACGCAGGACTTATATGATAACCCAGTGACAGCAGTATTCCAGTACCAAGGCCTCTGGAGGAGCTGCGTCAGTCAGAGTTCGGGTCTTACAGAGTGCCGGCCTTATTTCACAATCCTTGGGCTTCCAGGTATGGACCAGGGGCTAGCCAAGTGAGGCTACTCCAGAGATGTGACGAAAGCCAATGATTTGGCTAGCAAGAAACAATATTTTAAACAGCTTGCTAATGTAAATGGAGACTAATATTGACTGCAGTGATGTAGTTATAAATGTAGAATCAATTGCTGTGAATAAAACTGT
Organism: Podarcis gaigeae; assembly: GCF_964106915.1. Classification (NCBI taxonomy): domain Eukaryota; kingdom Metazoa; phylum Chordata; class Lepidosauria; order Squamata; family Lacertidae; genus Podarcis; species Podarcis gaigeae. Next base: position 63,712,017 of record NC_139681.1, read on the forward strand.
CACACAGAGGATATTAAAGTGCACACATCATTTTAAAAGATCATATTTTATGGTTATGGGGAAAGGTGCCAGAAACCCAGAGTGAAAACTAACCAAACTCCTTTTTGGAGGATAAGCAGCAGTTTCTACCCGCCAGACCAAGACTAACTCAGTGTGTATTTGGGCACTGTGTATTTATTTGAATGAACTGATTTGATATCATATCTTGGATATCGGTGTGCACACCCACCAATGAAAGAAACAATTTCCCCACATGACAGTAAATAGGTTTAATCCCTCCTTCCACTGCCCGCTGGTAAGTAATATAGATACTTGGCCTGAACATGTTGGGAGGAGAAAATGTTGTTTCTTGTTTTTGTGAAGAACTATTCAGAAATTCTGGTTTTAGTATGCTGTTCGGACACAATAATAATAAACATTCAGGTATCATTCTGGCCTTCTTCTATTTCTGAAATTTTAGTGGAACTTTCTGTGGTCAAAGCAATGAGTGTATTTAGCAGGGTGTGTACCTGTTGGAAAGTAGATAGGGGCAAAGTTCTGTTATCAAGAAAGGACGTGATTTTAACATCTGGGTCAGTGGAAATAGGCCGCAAATACAGTAAGTACAACCATAAAATGACTTTGGAATAGACAGACATTCAAAAATATTAAATGAAACATATCTGGTATGTCATGAATTATATATACTTCACATTTTGAAAATCACATTTCCAACTTTTGAAATCAAGTTTTCAAGTGAGCAGGCTTTACATGTCTAGGGTGAAACTATGGTAGTATGATTTTAAGTTGATATAATTTTATATTTTTAAATTGCTACAACCTGCCCTGGGACCTTATGGTGAAGGTGGTCAAAATATTTATTTATTTATTTTACCACCTAATTATTCACATCACAAAGCAGTGTACATAAAACAAGGCCCAGGATTTCTTTTTATCATAAAGCCAAACAATACCTTTAGATCCCTGCTGGAGCAAAAAAAGTCTTAGCCATATACTTGAAGTTCCACAAAGAGTGTGCATGTCTAATGTCAGTTGCGAGGGAGTTCTATAGGCTTGGGCCCATGACACTAAATGCACATCAGCTAATAGTTATGTGCTATACATCTGAGACACAGGGGACCACCAACAGGGACTCCCCCCTAAGATAGCACTAATGGGGCTGGGTTATAAGGTGATTTAAGAATACAAAGTGGTCCTAGATATGCATAGGTCTTTTGGGGGTTTTGTTTTTTTAAGGAAGATTAAATGTAGTTACGGCCAAAATAATACGTTAGAACACCAGTCATATTATTTTAAAAATAGCATTCAAACTTTCAAAATATGCCAATCTATTCTCATTATGTTTTTGGTTTTCATCTATGGTTCAGATGTGCTTTTAAGTTTCTGATCTTGGTAAAACAGGAGCCACTGAAAGGAATTTTGAGGAACTGAAAGTGGAACATAATACATAGCCAGATCATGCATTGCCTTTCTTTTTGCCTCCTTCTGTTCTGTACACAAAACATGTAGTGATCACCCTTTGGTACTTATAGCACTTGCCCAGGAACTCTTGTTTCCCTATGTGAAGATCCCTAGTGAAGATCAGGCCTGAGCTGATGAATGGGGGTCTGAAAATGCCTGGATTGTTAATATTTGTGTTCATGCGTTGACTAATTAGACCACACCTCATGACTCATTTACCAGCTGCAGCAGATAGTATGGCAGTCAGTAACAGTTTGCAAAACGGACTTCTCATAACACACGGTAATAGGGTCTTTAGATGGTATGGCAAATATCTTGTTAATTGCTTCCTGTTCAGAAACCTTTCGCCATGGAATTACTAAAATAGATTAAACAAACAAAAAAAACACACCACAAACAAACAAAGTAAGTATCAGGTTTAAGGTTCTTGTTTTAACCTTTAAAGCCCTATATGGCCTAGGACCCTCGTACTTATGGGACCGCCTCTCCTGGTATGTCCCATGGAGGACTTTATGGTCTTCAAATAAAAACATCTTGGAGATCGTGGGCCACAGGGAGATTAGGCTGGCCTCAACCAGAGCCAGGGCTTTTTCGGCTGTGGCCCTGATCTGGTGGAACACTCTGTCACAAGAGACTAGGGCCCTGCAGGACTTGACATCTTTCCGCAGGGCCTGCAAGACAGAGCTGTTCCACCAGGCCTTTGGCCAAGGCACAGCCTGACCCCCTCCTTCTGTAATCCTCATAGAACTCTAGCCCAATGGTTGTCATTAATTTGACTCTGAATTGATTGTAGAATGAATTGGTTTTAGAATGTATTTCAATTAATTGATTGTGATTTTATGGAAACGGTGTTATTTTTACTGTTGTTAGCCGCTCTGAGCCTGGCTTTGGCTGGGGAGGGTGGGATATAAATAAATTAATAACAACAACAACAACAACAACAACAACAACAACAATAATAATAATAATAATTCATATGCTGCCCATCTGACTGGGTTGCCTCAGACACTATGAGTGGCTTCCAAGAAATTAAAACACAGTAAGACATCAAACATTAAAAGCGTCCCTAGATGTCTTGTAGAAGACAGATAGTTATTTATTTCCTTGACATCTGATGGGAGGTTGTTCCACAGGGCTGTTTCGACTACCGAGAAGGCCCTCTGCCTGGTTTCCTGTAACCTTCCTTCTCGCAGTATATATGTTTCTTGGAGGAAAAGGGTTTGAAAGGTTGACTTGAGTCAGAACGGGCCAGCTTTCTACAAGGCAGGGGGAAAAACGACAAAACACATGAGAGAGTAGATGTCACAGGCACATTATCTAAATGTCAAGGGCCATATCCACAGGGAACAAACTGAAGTCCTGTTCTGCTCAGAAAGAACATGTGTGCTTCTTGATGTTTGCTCAACAGACATTAATATTATCCCTTTGCTACTCATTTAAATGATTCCTCTCCTCCCCCCATGTGTTTTGCAGCGATGTTCCAGGCTGTGAGAGCTCTGATGATTGTGGGCATCGTGCTGGGTGCTTTTAGCCTCCTGGTGGCTATTTTTTCCCTGAAGTGTTTACGGATCGGCAATATGGAGGACTCCGCCAAAGCAAACATGACTCTGACTGCTGGAATCATGTGCATTGTAGCTGGTGAGTGATGGTTCTTACTGGGGCTCCACAGTGCATTCTGTTCTGGAAGAGACAATTGAAATAAAGGGGTTGAAAGCATTTAACAAACTTACAACAAGGGACTAAAAAAGTTTATAAGCAGGCATTGGAGTGCATTCAGATGGCACTTCATTCCATTTTCCAGACATTTCCTTACCTGTAATTTTTCACATTTTATGTAATATTTCACACAATGTAAAAGCCACTTCTGGAACTCGAGTGGAATCTAGTGGAAATTAAGCACTCATTTCTATGTTAATTGTTTCCAGAAAAAAATATATACCAATGTGCAAACCTATTAACACAGAAAACCACACAAGTTTTGCATTGTAATTTTCCACAGTTTTCACATGACAATATCTGGGGCTGTATCCCGGCATACAGCTCTTTCCTGCTGTTTAAAATTTAGTCTGATGTGGTATATCAATTAAAAAAACCCATATTTCAATACTGAAATGGGAAGTTGGGGAGAGGTAGTACCTCTGGTGGGGGGCATATTATGCCCCCTTTGGGGCAGCTTGTCCACCTTTGGTCCCACCCTGCACTCAGCTCTATCTGTGGCTCCTAGAAGCTGTCAGGATGTGACAGCAGCCACACCCAAGGAATGGTTTTGACTGGCCTGCTAAACCAGACGAGGGTAGCCAATGGGTCCTGAACCTTCTGTGCGTTAGGGATTTCCCTTGCATGTGGAGACAGGCTCCTGCGAATTGAGCAAATGAGGCCAATAGTGGATCCAGGGAAGTCACTTCAGAACTGCAAGCACAGCGGTTTGACTTCACCCCTGGAGGTGCACTCCATTGTCTCTTGAGACAGATGGATGCCAACCATTTCCACAATGCAGTAGGTGCAGTATGCAGTATAATGAGAATGTTAGAAACTGGAACAGAAGCACTAGAATCACAACCAGCAAAATAAACGCTATCCCTTGGACTCTCCTTAACTATACTAGTGCAATAAACTGGGTGTTCTGTTGCTTAGGTGCAACACCAGCTCAATATTACCACTTTGAATCGAGGACACTTGCACCTGACCCTACTTTTTACATTTCTGGGTAACATAGTTTAAGATATCTAACTTGGTATAAATACACACCTGCAGTGAAAGGTAGCAGCATTCACACACCTGGGCATTGATGATATTATTCTATGGATTCCTGTTTCGAAAGTAAAATTAAGTTTAAAAATCTGGCCTTGACCACCTTGAATTCCATTCTGGTAGCAAGTAATGATCCTTTCTCTCTGACAGGTCTCTGTGCTATCTGTGGGGTATCTGTTTTTGCCAACATGCTTGTTACAAACTTTTGGATGTCAACAGCTAATATGTATCAACCAGGAATGATGCAGACACTCCAGACAAGGTAATTCTGGGTCATGCACAGCATTAACAGTTGTGTGTGTGTGTGTGTGTGTGTGTGTGTGTATGTGTGTGTGTGTGTGTGTGTGTGTGTGCAGCCACTTGTGTGCTTTGTTCATGACATGCCTAGCCATAATGATGAGACTTAAGGCATAACTACACAAGAGGAATGAACTCTTCACTCCTGGAAATTGTATTCTGTGGGAGGAGCTATTTTCAACACCTTCACCAAGCTACAATTTTCAGGATTCTATGGTTCAACCCTATTAAACTGATACAAAACTGATGTGCTCTGTAGTCTAGACTGGCTTTATAAGTTAGTGTCATCTTCTTTGCCAAGCATTAACTGGATTCATTGGTAATACCATATATTCAATGTATGCATGCCAAGTCAAGTGTATAAAAGAATGTCATGGATCACACAGTAACAGAGGGAACTACTTTATCCTGGGTCTATAGCCCAGTTTTGTCCATATAGCCCAATATTATACATTCTAATTGGCCACAGTTTTATGAGGTGCTAGACAGAGGTGTTTTTCATCACCTGTTAACTTATCTTTTTTTAATTTTTTTTAAATATAATCTGGAGATACCAAAACCCGAAGGCAGATCTGCACCATACATTCAAAGCACACTAAATCCACATTTGAAGCATATGACACCCCCCCAATAATAATAATGAGAAGTGTAGTTTCCCCTTTACAGAGCTACAATCCACAGCTTCATCAACAAACAGCATTTCCCAGGATTCTCTGGAGGACATCATGAGCTTTAAATCAGAACTGGATGTGTTTAAAAAGTCTGGCGTGAATATGCACTGAATTAGGGACCTCCACCATGTGCTGTATCACAGAGCAATGGTTCCTCTTCGCAGTAATGTGGACTAGCTAGGTCCACATCGTGTCGGTGGAAGGCATGGAATGAGTAGGTTGGGATTATAAAACATGGTGCAAAAGAAGTCAGTACATTGGTCGGTTAGATCAGGAAAACAAACAAGGGGGATAGAGGCAGGGTGATGACAGAGACAGACTCTACTATAGGCCATGGCTGCAATGATATGCCCCTCCAACTCCTTTTGAACAAATGTCTTTGCCAACCCCCGCACAAAACTCTTGTTTCAATTTAAATACCAGAGGTGATGCATTCCTTAATTGGAGGGATACAGGTTTCCCATACCTGGCTTACCCCTTAACAAAGCTTCATTTTAAATACCCTTTCTAAGAAGAAGAAGAAGAGTTTGGATTTGATATCCCGCTTTATCACTACCCTAAGGAGTCTCAAAGCGGCTAATAATATCCTTTTCCCTTCCTCCCCCACAACAAACACTCTGTGAGGTGAGTGAGGCTGAGAGACTTCAGAGAAGTGTGACTAGCCCAAGGTCACCCAGCAGCTGTAAGTGGAGGAGCAGGGAATCAAACCCGGTTCACCAGATTATGAGTCCACTGCTCTTAACCACTACACCATGCTGGCTAAGCAGCATATTGACTTGAGTAAGACACGTGGACTTGAGTAAACTAAGTACCATCACTCACTTTGTTTTCCAGATACACATTTGGGGCTGCCCTGTTTGTGGGATGGGTTGCTGGAGGCTTGGCCTTGGTTGGAGGCATTATGATGTGCATCGCCTGCAGAGGACTGGCACCTGAAGAAACCCAGTGAGTGCCTATACATATTCATGGAACTGTTGTAATGTGGAAGGGCAAGACAGATCCTTTTCTTCATTCTCCAACTTAAAAGGTGGCAGAGTGGCCACACTAAATCACAGGGATGGAGGAGAAAATTGACTCAGTTTGCTTTTGAAGTTGAACTTACCAAAATTGAACTTTCCAAAGCAATACATGAACTGGAACACAGTTCTCTAGCCAAGTAATGTATAGAAGAAACATGTGTATATTAGGAAAATGCACATAAATAACATAAAAATGCATTAATTTGGCAAAATTGCATTGAAAAATGTGTATACCAGGAGAACTTTGTACTAAAATGCTGGTAATTTTTCATGATAACTTTTTATTTCCCCCCCAAATGAATGTGGACAACTGAACATTAGACTGGAGAAATGAGAGAATAATAGAATAATAGAACTGTAGAATTGGAAGAGACACCGAGGGTCATCTTGTCCAATCCCCAGCAATACAGGAATTTCAACTAAAGCATCCAAGACAGATGGCCATTCAACTCTGCTTAAAAACTTCCAATGAAGGAGAGCAGACCACCTTCTGAGAGAGTCTGTTCCACAGTTGAACAGCTCTTACCATCATACTTCCTGAGAGAACCTGAGAGAAACCAAAATTGTCAGATTCACCCATCCCTACCTACATGCATAATGAGAAAACCACCAAGCATTTCATAAAATGGTTTCTTTCATAATGATTGAGTCTGTTCTACATGTTACTGTAGTGAAATAGAAAATGGATATTTATGGAGCTTACCTAATTGTATTATATTCTTCACTAAGTAACAAGGAATAGAACAGATGATTCTGAGTAGTCAGTTATCATAGACAGTTCCACAAAGTGACACCACTTTGTGTTTTATTTGTGTTTCAGTTACAAGGCCGTGTCCTACAAGAGCGCTGGATATAAGTCTGGAACTGGGTATGAAGCCAAGAAGGTCCCAGTAGTTGAAACCAATACTATCAAAAGTGATGACGGGAGACGTTCCTATCCTTCAAAATATGACTATGTATAATCTCTTCCTAAACCTATGGTTTTAGACCAAAGCAACAGCAAATTCCTAACTTGAAGCCTTTCTCAAGTCTGTTTTCTTATTTTCTTTGGTTTGGCTTGCTGTTTATAAATGTTCTTTTAATATGACTGTGTATAGTTCCTGACATTATAAAGACTTCCATAAGAACTGTTCCCTTCCGCTACATTTGTTATAATAGCAGTTAAAGACAGCTGAAGAATTGGCTTACTAATGTACTTTTTGTTGTTTCTTTTAATAGATGTAAGTAGATGTTTAAGACCAGAACATTACTGCAATGTACAGTGTTGAGTTCATGTAAAGTTCATGCATTGAGACTTCATTCAGTGTTTGGTTGCCCTTGATGAAACAAAATGAAATACGAGGCTAAAACAACACCATTACACAGAGGCCAATTAAAAATTTAAAAATGTTAAAAACTTAATTTCATACAGTACGTAAAACTGATCTAATATAAATTTCTGAAATAACCACCACCTGCTTACTGAATTCCAGAGGAAACAAAGTTACAATTGCTTTCTTCCCCTTTCATTAAATTCATCCTCTCTTGAACAGCCATATGAGCTTATACAGAAAATCCTCATATATAATAGAAATATGTCAGATATTTCTTAGAGCAAACACTTCTTTTATATATTTGAATACACTATCTGTCATAAGAAAACCAGCAATATCCTTCTGACTTTGTGGCAAAGCACAGAATTTACTGCCACTCTTACATTTCAGTCCTGATAATTTGTGCTGGCAAAACTGCCTTGTCACAATGGCACCATACCATATTTTTCATGAGATCACACTGCTATGCAATGCCTTGAGATAGTAACCAACAACCAGAGGAATCTGGGCCACATGACCTTGAGCAGAATCATGTCATGTCACCCAGAGATGAGGAAACTCCGGCTGTTGTTGGACTCCCAACTCCCATCAGCCTCAGCCAGCATGAACAGTGATCAGGGATGATGGCCCACAGTCCAGAGTCACATTGCACTCTGCTGTCATTCATTACTGCCAGGGTTAAAGAAAAGAAAATTGGCCTAAGAAACTTTTGTTTTTGTATACTAATAAATATAATACACTGTTGCCCAACTCTCATTCTGTCATTGTTATATCTAACAACATCCAAAGATACACTGCTCTAATTCTAATATAATGGTTTCTTAATCCATTGAATAGACATTACAAGTGATCCAGAACCCCAGTAGGATTACTGTGCAGGTGACACTTGCAAGCCAGGTGAGTTTTCACCTTGGCATCCATTTAGCAGGTCAAGGTGCAAGAACTGAGAAAGTTTGATCACCACAGAAGTGGTACATAAATGACAGAATGGCAGCTACTACCAGCATCTGTGTTAAAATACTCAATTGGATGGAAGAAGCTATCTTTCACATCTCATGGGTAACCAAAATACAAGTTATGTTACAGCAGAAGTCTCATTAAGCATAGAAACATGTAATGTATACTGATCATCATCTAATATTCTTTTAGCCCAGCAGCGCTAATAAATACTGGAAGGATTTATGTTAGTAACATTTGACATTTAGTTTTTAGGCATTTATGGCTTGTTGCATAGTTCTTAAGACCTTTTGCATGTATTTTTTCTTTTTTTAAAAAAACCCCTGACGTGTGTATTTTTAATTTAATTAACTAGATTTTCACAAAGCCCACCTATTGGTTGTATGCCTGTTTCACTTGTTTATAACACTGATTTATTTCTCATTAAAAGAAAATACTTTAAGGTTTGCCATTCTTTTTCTTGTTACTTGCTTGTCACTTGGGTCTTCAGTAACCTGTAGACTCGGTACAGTGGTGCTACCAAGGCAAGACATTGTTCCAGGTCTGTACTCAGCAAAATGAGCCTGAGCTTCTCCCCCCACCCCAAATGCAGGGCGGGTTTATCACATTTTGAAGTAGAATCAAAGAACGAGAGGGCACTTTTTTAGAGGAAGGGGTCATAGCTGAGTAGCAGAGCATCTGCTTTGCATGCAGATGCTCACATTTCCTTGGCATGTCCAAGAAGGGCTGGGAGAGAACCCTGCCTAAAACTCTGGATAACTACCACCAGTCAGTATGGACAATACTGACATAGATGGACCAATGGGCTGACTTTCTATAAAGTAAGGCCCACTGTAAGACCATTAAGTCCGGAATCTAAAATTATCCAACTGAGCTGCTGCTGCTGCTGCTGCTGCTGTACTGCATTGTAAGAGTTTCACAGTCATTTCAGTTTTATTCCAGGACAAAAGAAAGAAAATGGGGTTTTGCTCTTCACGTCGTTTGTGAAAGCACATTATTTTCCTATTGGGAAAGTTCTTTACAGGTGCAGAGAATGGCACTCCAAATATTGGCACCCATTGCTTATACAAAAAACACCCCTGCAAATATCAATCAACAAACCAAGTGACCTTGATCCTACACAATACTAAGACAAATATGATGATCCCAGCAGAAATGTAATTTTTGGAGGCCTTTGTTATCCCTTAGTGTATTTGAAGAGGCTGGCACATGTTTGGGCTGAGCTCATATTGACATCTAAGAAAATAGAAAGAGCCGGTTGGGTCAGACCAGTGGCCCATGTAGACCAGCACACGGGAATGTAGAGGCACATGGGAAACCACAACGCAGGATCTGAGCATACCATGTCATACGTGTGGAGGAAAACCTTAAACATGTAGCAGAGTTCCCCAAAAATAGACCAGAGACAATAGTACTTCATCCAGCAGAGCTTTATTTGTGCTGAAGGCAAATGAGTGTAATGGTCACTAATCCAATACATTCAGGATTGGCACAGTCTATAAAAATCCAGTTGTAGCACTTCCAATAAAACTTATAAACTTAACTCTTAATAAGACTAAACCTTAGCACTAAGCATACTATGTACAGAACACCACACCAGAAGGAAGAGATAGAAAGAGAAAGTAAAACCCAGGCTCCTTCTGGCCTATATTTATAGTCAGCATGACCTTAATTTGAAGAGATAAGAGAACCAGTTTAAGCCAGCTTCCCAGAAGGTGTAACCCAAACAATCATGACCTTTCTGCCTGCTTCTCTCACACAGAGAAGCTTCTAGTAGCTTCTAGAATCCTCTTGTATTAATCAGAATAAGAAAGACCTCCACACATCAGATTAATACTTTCTGCACTAAGAAATGCAAACTGACATACCACCACCCTACCCACTTGTGATTCCCAGCAGTGGAGACTGAACATCTAAGGACACCTGCTCTATCTTGACACAGAATGATATCCTGAACATATAACTATTGCTAGGTTGTTTGCACATAACATGACAGTAAAACCAATAAAAATTTCCTGGCATTGGGAATCTCCCCATGGGGCAATTGGGATTTCTGGCTGTGTATGTGGGGTGGGGGACAACCATCGAGCTGAAGAAGATGCTGGGGTGATCTTTGCCTGCCTGTCTCTCCCCTGCAATCCTTCCCAGAGGGCAGCTGCTGATAGATGGTAGAAGAGGCTCCAAGGAGTCATTTGCTTGTCTGTCTGTCACAGACTTGCTGGACTCAGAGGAGTGGTGGGAGGCACCAGTTGGGAAACCCTCAGGGTAACCCCCAGGGGAAGAAGGCTCAGAGCCAGGGGATTGGTGGTGGGATGATGATGCGTGGTCAGAGGGAGAAGAGGGAGTGGACTGGGAGGAGAGGCGTGTCAGAAGCTGTAGAGGCAACAGGGTTTGGTGAGCAGGGAGAGGTTGTGGCAGAGAGCAGTCCAGAATCAGAGGCAGAAGGGGGGGGGCAGGAGACAGAGTTGAGGCAGGTTGCTGAAGAATTCAGGGGTCCTCCTCCCCCTCCTGCTGCAACCAGTTCTCCTCCCCCTGGTCTCCCAGAACATGCAGGAGGGCAAAGGAATGAGAGACTAGATGGAGCTTTAGGCTGCTGGGGAAGGAACAGGTGGAGGAGCCTTAGACAGCAGTGGGAGGGCAGGGACTTTCAGTCCTCACAAATGCCTCATTGGGGCAAGACCTACTGGGAAGAGTTACTGGGATCACTAAGGTAAAGGTAAAGGTACCCCTGACCATTAGGTCCAGCTGTGGACTACTCTGGAGTTCCACGCTCATCTCGCTCTATAGGCCGAGGGAGCCAGCGTTTGTCCACAGACAGCTTCCGGGTCATGTGGCCAGCAGGACTAAGCCGCTTCTGGCGAAGCAGAGCAGAACACAGAAACGCTGGGATCGCTAGTCTTGCACTATTTTGGTTTCATTTGGTTTCATTGAATAGAGGGTTAACTTCTCTGACACTAGTGAAGTTAGTTTATTGCTGACCTACTCCTGACTCTGGCTCCTAACCAGAGCTGTAGCTTGCAGAACCATCCAGATTGCACCACCTAGCCATGGACAAATGAGCTCTTCTTTCTACCTCTCCTCCAACCCCCCCCCCCATTCAATTTAAAACCATTTCTTTCGAGGCAATAATCAGTATTTATATTTATGAACATATTTTAGCTGATTTTGCGCCCCCCATCACCCGCGCCCCTGGCAGGGGCCCACCTCAACACCCCCTAGCTAAGGCCCTGCTCCTAACACTGTCTCTCTCTCCTGCCCCACTTTTGGTGTATTTAACTCGCAGTGGTTGTGTCAAGGAGAAATATTGGTGGGGGAAGTCCAGGTTAACATTCAGTGCCTCCTCATGCAATCAGAATCAGAAAAGGAGGGGGACACCTGAATGGAAAGGCTTTCCTTACATCTATGTCACCACCAAAGTACACCCTGGAAGTTCCAGAAGGAAATATGGTATGTTTTGGTGGACTTACCCCTCTTATCATGGATATGTGGTGATGCAGCTACTTCAGCAGCACGACCGCAGGGCATCTCTTAGCACTGGGTTCTACAAAGAGAACTTAATGCAACAGTCTTTTCCGTAGGGGACACAAACTTCTGAGGTATTTATTAAGTACGGGGCACTATAGACTGGCACTGACTTTGAGCAAAGAATTGTATCTGGAGTTACAAATTGGACTATAAGATAAGAGCTTTCCTGTAATCTCAGTGCAATTAAAAGCCTCTATCTCCCTTCCTGTAGTGACAAGGTTATTGCTCTTCTATAGCTGAGCAGAGATGAATGAGACACTGGGTTAATAACCCTAAGATTTATGACATGGTTCTGGCCCAAATATTATGGGAGCAGAGCTCTCTTGGTGAGATATTCCAGCTGAACAAACTTGATAGCATTTCTCTTTTCCTTTATTTTTCATGGAGTGCATTATTTTGGCAAATTTTGTTCTGTTTCCAAGGGTAGGTGCTGGTGCCATTTGATTATTTAATTTCTCCTATCATTTATATTCTCTGAGAGGTTTTCATTGGTAGACCCAGCCTTTTCAAAAGGAGAGAGGTGCCAAGTGGGAAAACGAAATGCACACACAAATATTTTTAAACAGTCAGGTGGATTCACACACTGACTGCAAATCAGCACAGCCTAATTAGCGTTGAATATCAACCAATGCCAGTTCACACCAGGAGAAGCTGGGCTCACAATATTTACAAACCGGGTCTGTCTAAATATATGGTGATGATTTAGCAGCAGCCATTTGGGACACACCGTTGAACAGATTCAGAAGGTGCTGCTAGGAGCGGTTCAAAATATTTTGCCCAGGGGGGAAATGGTACTCTCCATTTCACATTCAGAAATTGACCAGGGTGGCATTTGAATCTTATTTCAACAGCGGTGATAGGACAGCCTCCTCCATTACAAACAAGATTAGTAGATGAATGGCAGGCTGCACAGAACACACCGTTCTGTCCTCCTAGCTCCTCAACTCTGCCCCCCACCATCTGCTGACTGAGGCAGCTGTCTCACTCTAGCCAATGGTTGGGTTGGCCCTAAGAACATAAGAAGAGCCTGCTGGGTTAGGCCAATGGCTCATCAGGTCCAGCATCCTGTTCTCACAGTGGCCAACCAGATTCCTGGGACACCCAGAAGCAGGATTCGAGCACAAGAGCACTCTCCTCTCTTGTGGTTTCCAGCAACTGGTATTCAGAAGCCTTACTGCAGGCTTCCTCAACCTTGGCCCTCCAGATGTTTTTGGCCTACAACTTCCATGATCCCTAGCTAGCAGGACCAGTGGTCAGGGATGATGGGAATCGTAGTTTCAAAACATATGGGGGGCTGAGGTTGAGGAAGCCTGCATTACTGCCTCCAGCTGTAAAAGCATAGCATAGCCACCATGACTAGTAACCTTCAGTGGCCTTCTCCTCCAGGGATTTGTTGAATATATATATATATTTAAAAAGCTTTCTATGTTATTATTATTATTTATTGAATTTGTATGCTGCCCTATACCCGCAGGTCTCAAGGCGATTCACAACATAAATTCACAATACAGTGGTACCTCGGGTTAAGAACTTAATTTGTTCTGGAGGTCCGTTCTTAACCTGAAACTGTTCTTAACCTGAGGGACCACTTTAGCTAATGGGGCCTCCTGCTGCTGCCACATGATTTCTGTTCTCATGCTGAAGCAAAGTTCTTAACCTGAGGTACTATTTCTGGGTCTGTAACCTGAAGCGTCTGTACCCTGAAGTGTCTGTAACCGGAGGTACCACTGTATAAAAGCACAAAATGAAAACAAGAAGAATCCAATAATCCCCACTGCCCACAACATATTTTAAAAGGGTATTGGATGTCAATCAGCCAAAGGCCTAGTTAAAGTTGTAGTCAGTGTTGGAGTTACAGGAGTTTTTTTTTCATACTGTAATAAGCTGCCTTGAGCACATTTTAAACTGTGGAAAGGTGGCATATAAATATAATGTATGTATGTCTTTCGTGAGGGGCTATGTCAAAAGCTTTTTGAAAATCCAAGCAAACAATGTTTACTACATTCCCAATGTCCACAGGGCTCCAGAAGGTGAGTGGGAGGGGACTTACTTTGCAGAAGTTGTGTTGATCCTGTGGCAGTCTTAGTGCGTTGCTCAGAGAAACATGACTTCCCCATATTTGAGTTTTCCATCTACCATTTGCATTTAGCATTCCTCCCCCTGCTCCCCTCATCTTCTGGTCAGAAAGAGGAACAATGGACTAGGGGTGTGTGTGTTTGTTTTACTTTCATCATTTATGATTTTTGGGAGCTCTGCCAGATTACACCAGCTGTGGATCAGACCCAAAGATTTCAAAAGGCAGTTTCCTGCATTCTTGTTTTTGTTTTCGTGTGTTATTGAATGGAGAATATGCTACAAGTCACACCACATATTAACATCTTCAATTTGCATGAAATGCGTTTTCACACCGAGTGCTGGCCTACCCCAGTCCCAGTGGCATGTGCCGGTAATAGGATTTCATTGTCTCGTGGCTGTTTTGGAATCTCATCTTTGCAGAAAGAAGGAAATTCATTTTGGATTAAGCTTTTGTTCCTTTCTATTTCTCTTGTGGGAAAGCTAAATTTGTTTTCTAATGCCATTACAAACAAATCTTTGTGTAAAGGAATTATCAGGGCACCTGTTTCTCCATTTAAACTCGATTAAAAGTAAGTTCCCTCCCTTCAGTGTGCACTTTTTTGACATTGTCTTCTATGGATTTACACATTTCTTTTTCCGTTATTCTCTTGAATTCTGTAATCTCTTTGCTTCCCTTCCTTTTCTCTGATGTGTTATAAATGCAGAGTACATGAAGAACATGGAATAATTGTTCAGTGTATTAATTCTAGCTTTTCATACAAGCAGTGGATCATAGGTAGTGTGCATTGAACTCAAATCCCAATTTTGCAACAAGGCAATTCGACTCATAAGAAAAACCAGATTCGGACACCAGAAGATATATAATACCAGGAGTAATCTTTTTACTGGGTGCTTCCAGACTGTTGTTATTTTCAGGTGAGATTCAATCATATACTGGGAAATTCAGGTTGTGCAAAGTAGATTCCCCCCAAAATTGGACTTTTCGAGATAAGGAGTGACAGGATAATACACAGGTAAGTGTGGAATAAACACTTGCTTGGTGGCCATTGTCTAACTTCCGTGTAAACAAATCTGAATTAATACTCAGTAAGTAGAGAATATCAGCAAACAAGTCAGGATGACTTTTTAATAAACAGGACATTTGAAAGGGATCATAGTCTAGGGCTGCTGGATTGCAACCTGGAGATTCCTAGGATTCCC
Source organism: Podarcis gaigeae (assembly GCF_964106915.1). Classification (NCBI taxonomy): domain Eukaryota; kingdom Metazoa; phylum Chordata; class Lepidosauria; order Squamata; family Lacertidae; genus Podarcis; species Podarcis gaigeae. Next base: position 63,727,287 of record NC_139681.1, read on the forward strand.
TGATGCAGTAGGAAATAAAGAACATAGATTTCACCCCAGAACTTCCCTTTCCTGTTTCTGTCACCTTCTCCCTCTCTCACCTTAAATTTTTTATTCTTTATTGAAAGATAAAAAATACACAATTACAAGTGGACAGAGTAAGATAAAGCACTATAAAGAAGAAAAGAAAGAAAAGAAATAGTACCCATATAGAAAACAAAACAGACCAACAAGAATTTTTTTTTTTACAGAAATTGAGATCTAGTCATGCCACACCTCAAAAAGGAACAAGAGTAGACAACTGGAATGAGGAAAGTACCAGTGGAAAGAGCTATGGATGCCCTATTTTCCAGTTCATTGGGAAACCTTGAGGTACAACGTAGTTTTCTGGGTTGCAATGTGGTGATCTTATAGCCACTCTTTTCTCTTGTGCAAAGCCTTCTCTCTAGGTTTGCCAGCCATGGCCATGGTCATCTCTCAAGGTTTGCTAGCACCCCTAAAAGAGGCCCCCGGTGAGGGCAGGGGAGAGTTTGGGGAGCTGTGAGTTTGAAGAGCTGGCTGATGAGAAGCAGCCTCAGGAACCTGCAAGAGTTTCCTGTTGCCTTGGAGGAGGGGTGGGTGGGAAGTGATGCAAACAGCACTGGCTGTCAGCATCTATACTACCTCCCTGCTTCTAGCTGCTCTCCTTCTACATCTGCAAATCAAGAGTATGATATAAAAGAAGCGTCAGTCATCAACACTCTCCTGTCACAAAGAAACTGATGTTGTCTGTCTTCACCTGGAACTTGGAACTCTGGGAAGTGAGGGGCGACAAACAATACACATCTTTAGGCTTGAGTGGACTCTTGTCTTGCAGACAAGCACATGGTGAAGAGATTTCAGGTAGCTTGCCTGAGCCCTTAACGCTCTTCAGCATTTGATGAGGTAACAGAGGAATTGACTTCAATCGTCACGAGCTGAAAAGCACTGTGGGGTAAAGGCTTCTCCTTGTGGACCTTTGCAGAGGCAAAGGGTAGGAAGGGAAATAAGGAATGTAGGGTTAGAGCAGCCATCAGCGACGAAACTGGGTCGCAGGGCACTTTACAGAATAGTGCAGTGGCAAGAGATTTAATTGCTTCAGCACTGCTGCGTGTGTGTTTTTTGCCTTGGCCCTCAGCATGTATGCTGCTGGAGGGTGAAAGGCTCAGACAGGCATGTTGCTGCCTTTATGTGAGAAAGGGAAGAAGCAGACAGAAAATACATGAGCAGTTGGTGGAGGGAAATCCTTTGGATTCCGGGAAGGTTCCCCTCGCTCTTGGAACCTGCTTCAGAAGGCTTGCTTGAGGATAGGTCCAAGAATGACACCATCTGGGTACTACACATGGGGTGGTGGTGGGAGGTAGGAATTCAGTTTGATTTGGAATTCAAAGCAAATTTACTTAATTCACATTTCCTGAAACAATCTGCGAACCAAAACATAGCTATTCTTCAAAATCTGCACTTGCCTGAATTTTGAGGTGCTGTTCTCCAACCAAATGATCTGTTCAAAAACCTGCGTATTAAAGTATGCATTAAAATGCTTATATCAGTGAAAACAGCATAAAATAATGCACTTTATTAGGGGCTACGGCTTGCAAAAATGTGTACGTATCAGACACATTTCCAAACCGGAATGTGTGCATTATGAGAAACTTTGCACTAAAAGGCCTGCAAATTTCCCCCTTTAAAAAACAAGTTTATTAACTGATGTGAAAATGTTCAGAGTGGGTTAAGACTGGTGAAATATACTCGGAGTCGAGAGTGGATTTCAAGCTCTTTATTCAGCTCATAGTGGTGAGGAGGAATGAAAGTTCCCCCCAAATATCTGCTTTATATACATTATTTACACAATGGGCTGCATGTGATTGGCTAATTCCGGGATTCTCCTGTAGGCTAATCAGGTTGTGGATTCACTTCCACCTGAATCTGGATTGGGTGGCTCCTGCGGACCAATCATACTGCTGCATTGTTCTAGGACCAATCAGATTGCTGCATTCTGAATCCTATTGTTCTAGGACCAATCAGACTGCTGCATTTTGAATCCTATTGTTCTAGGACCAATCAGACTGCTGCATTTTGGATCCTATTCAACACAGAACATAACAACTGGAAAAAAATGAGGTGACAAGAGAAACTGAAGATGACAGATTCATCAACGGCTAGGAGCTATAATGGCTATGTTCTCCCTCCACTCTCAGAGGCATTGTGCCTCAAATACCAGTTGCTGGGAATCTCTGGTGGACAGTGTGCTTGTCAAGAATGCATGCAGGAGCCAGGCCCTGTGATCAAGAGGACTTTGCAGGACTGGGGCCTTCCTAAGTTTGTTCTGAAGAGGCAAGGCGCGGCCTGACAGGTGAGGCCGATTGGTAACTCACAGCACCTGGTGGCAAGAGCTGGGAAGGGATAAAAGGTTAGCATTTCCCTTCAGCTCTTTGCCACAGCAACACGCTTCCTGCCTTGCTGCGTTTGGTTTCTTGCTTCCTGATCCTTGAACCTTGGCTTCGTGACTCCCTGCTTCTTGATCCCTGGATGCCTGACTTCGTGACTCCTTGCTTCTTGATCCTCAGACCCTTGACTTTGTGACCCCTTGGTTTCCAACCCTTGGCTTCTTGACTCCCGGCTCTCTGACCCTCAGACTCTTGGCTTCCTGACTCCTGGCTTCTGGACCCCCGTTCCTGCTCCCACCCCACCATCTTGTTCCCGGTCCTGACATCCCCTGCCAGGACTTCGATTGCCTGTGAACTGGACCGTGACAGTGCTGTTGTGCTCATGTCCAGCTTGCAGGTTTCCCACAGGCATCTGGTTGGCCACTGTGAAAACATGATGTTGAACTTGATGGGCCACTGGCCTGATCCAGTAGGCTCCTCTTAAGTTCTTATATGAGTTGGACTGGGTCACATAACAGACTCATGTGAGTTAAGCGAAAGTTTAGAGGAACATGGCACTTGAGAGGTAAATAGCATAGGAGCCTAAGAGGGAATGCCTGGTGCTTCCTGGGATTTTTTTAGAAACCAAAAAGAAAAAAAGAAAAGATTGTTAATTATACTGAGAGTGTAATTTGTGAGTTTGGACCCATTATGTCCAAAATTGGGTGACGTCATGTTTCAGTCCACCATTTTGATTCAATAGGTTGCCTGGTGTTGAAGACTGCCACTCCCTCCCTCAGGAACCCTCATGCTGAGTTTGGTGATGATCTCTCAAGCCAAATCTATGTCAAAAAATGTGCAAAGTCATGCCAAAGTGACATTTCAGTCTGCTATATTGATTTAAAATGGTGCCTGGCGTTGACACATCAACATAGACCCACTTCGCCACGTCAGGAATCTTTGTGCCTAGTTCGGTGACAATATCTCAAGAGGCATCTGAACAAACAGAAAAGCAGCCAGACAAACCACTTTCCAATATATATAGCAGATACAATTATGCAGCCGTATTTTGATGCTGCACTTCAATAAACATATCAGTCTGACTATTTGCATTCATGCCTGTATTGTAGCTAACTATGAAACCCAGAAAGATTGATGCTTATTGAGTTGCATTCTTAGTCAAAACATATCTTGTTCATCAGCTGGCAGCAGAGATAGCCAGTGATAATATCTGGCTTTTTGCTCTAATCAACCATAGTGTAGCACGATCTCTTTAACATCTGTTATGTATTGTTTTCTGGCTTGGAAATTAATGTTCGGAGGTGTCACGCTTATTTGTTTTGAGCTGAAGGGATGGATATTGCAACCCTTAGTGATGCTTAATTAATGCAGTACCACATTCCTTGGGAAATCTATACACCAAAGAGTGGCCTCTGGATGTAAAGGCAGCATCACTAACATTTGGGAGGTACATGCTATTTGTTGTATCAGATTCTCCCATTCGTGCCCTGGAAAATGGGCACATTATGCTTAAATATGGACTTTATTGTCTTCTGCTGTTTATCTAGGAACACAGTAGAAGCTGAGCTAATGGCTAATTAAACGTTATTCTTGATTAGGCCTGGGAGGCTGTACAGAGTAGAAACTATCTTCTCCAACCTGGCCACATCTCTGAGTCAGTTCTCCAAGAGCTGGCCTACTGCATCATAGCTGTTTCTCTGAAAGGGGCAACATGACAGATATTTAGCTGATAATGCATACATTACAATGATGATTATGACCTCTACATTAATTTGTGAAGCCCAAGTCAGCTTGGGGTAATCTTGTAAGGTACTAAACCTATCTGAAGAGAGATAAATGATGCATCGAAGCAAGAACAGAACATAAACAGATGTTGTAGAAAAAGAGTGGCTTTGCCAATTCAAGGTTGTGGGTACATTTAAAATACAGCTAGGTCATTCTTTTTCTCAATTCTGACTGAAGCTGATTTCAGGAAAAAACATATCAAAATGCAATATCCCATAAGAAATGACAATATAGCTACAGGGGGGGATATGGCTTGTGCTTGATGTTGTATGTGCACTGCTTTCCAAACCAGTGGTGGAAGAGCACTGAATGCAGAGCAAACAGAGATGTGGACACAGCCTTACTCTGAAACCAGATACAGTGGTACCTTGGGTTAGGAACTTAATTTGTTCCGGAGGTCTGTTCTTAACCTGAAACTGTTCTTAACTTGAAGACCACTTTAGCTAATGGGCCTCCTGCTGCTGCCGTGCCGCCGGAGCACAATTTCTGTTCTCATCCTGAAGCAAGGTTCTTAACCCGAGGTACTATTTCTGGGTTAGTGGAGTCTGTAACCTGAAGCATCTGTAACCTGAAGTGTCTGGTACCCGAGGTACCACTGTACATCCAAGAAATGAAGTAACTCAAGTAGAGGCACGATGTAGTCCTTGCACCTTAACAATTGATTTTGCTATGAAAGATCTGGTTAGATTGTAGCAGTGGCAGACTTTGGGCTTTTAAATTTCAGCGGCGCCCTTTGCAATGCCAAAATTTGGCGCACCCCCCCTTCTCCCCTTCTGTCATTTGTCATTGTTGCAATACCCGCTGTGGTCCCCTGGCAGCTCAGTGCAGGTGGACCGGTCGTGCTCCCCTACATCCACTTCTGGATTGACATGAATTCTTCCTAACAACTGGCTAAGCTACAGAGCTGTTTAGGAATATTAGGGCTTATCACTTCCTCTTGCACCACACTGCTTTCCCCTGGAGTGAACCACTCTTTAGCTCTCATTCGGAGCACATAGCAGCTCAGGTTTTCTCTTTAGTTTGCTCCCATTTAGCACTAAAGAGGGGGTTTTCCCTGGGAAAGGTATGGGGCAAGGGGAAATCTGCTCAGACGTGTGTTATCTAGGCACGGGACAAGCGGAAGTGTGGCTCAGCGCTTAAAGAACATTCAACCTGTTCAGAACTTGAAGTTTAAAAAACCTGCTGACACATCAGTCCTTGGAATTGATGAGGCTCTGTTCTGTTGCTGGGGGAAAGATCAGCAGCACTTTTAGCCCATTGTTAGACCGATTCTGACTGTGTATGACAATGGCATGCTTGAGTACTGTTGCTTGTGAGTACTGCTCCCCCCTTTTTGTAAAAAATGAGGTGCCGGCACTCATACTTGATGAAGTGCCATGCATGCCAGCACAAAATGGCTGCCATGGACATCAAAATAATAACAATAACAATAGTAATAATAATAATTTGAGGTGACAGTATTCTGCACCACTGAGCACCTCTACAAAAAGCACTGTTTGTGAATAAATGGGTGTGTATATATGGAAAGGGAAGTTTGGGAGATACTGAAGGTGAAATGGACCCATGAGGCAATACACATAAATAATGTATCTCTGTGTTGTATTTGTGCACATTAGGAACATAGGGTGCTGCTGTATACTGAGCCAGACCATTTGTCCATCTGGTTCATTGTTGTTCACACTGACGGGCCGCAGATGCCAGGGACCTGAACCTGAGACCTTCTTCATAGAAAGCAGATACTATACCACTGAACTATGTGGTCCTTCCTTCCAGATTATTTTCTATTGCTTACTGTGTAGCACTTCCTCCCTTGCCTCATCCACAGCTTCTCTTCAGGCCATATGTATCTTATTAACATGCTCCTCTTATTAACTGTGGGTCTTTCTGTTCACTGAAATAGCTATAAGCTCACACACATCCCTGGTGTGAAATTTCTGCTAGAATGATATTGGAAATGGCCAAATACTTGTTACAGTTTCTTCCTGCATATAGAAACTACACAGCTACATGGGCACATTGGGCACATTATATTACATTTTCTGTTGCACATCAAAATAGTTAAAAAGCACCACCGTGTGGTTAAAGTTGAAAATGATGCCTTGTTCTTAATCCTTATAATATGTGGCAGTGTCATGAAGCCACCTTAGAAATACATATAGTCTAATACTATATAAAACTGTATAAAATCCAGTCAGTTTGCATAGATGGGTGGTATAAAATAGATCCAATGTTCTTCTATATGGTGGGGTTTTTAGTATTCCTGTAAAGATTTGTCACAGTTTTGATCTAAAGATGTTACAAATCAGGGATGTGGAACTTCAGGTTTGAGGAATTGTGATAATGCCTCTTCCTTGTCTTGGAGGGAGGATTGAAGTGGCTGTGTGGGGTGGGTGTCGAAACTAACCTACTATAAAGGTAAAGGGACCCCTGACCATTAGGTCCAGTCATAGCCGACTCTGGGGCAGTGGCGTAGCGTGGGGGGTGCAGGGGGAGCCGGCCGCACCGGGCACAACATCTGGGGGTTTGGGTTAGGGGGCGCAAATCCACGGGTTAGGGGGTGCAAATTACTTGCCTTGCCCCGGGTGCTGACAACCCACGCTACGCTCCTGCTCTGGGGTTGCAGTGCTCATCTCGCTTTATTGGCCAAGGGAGCCGGCATACAGCTTCCAGGTCATGTGGCCAGCATGACTAAGTCACTTCTGGCGAACCAGAGCAGCACACGGAAACGCTGTTTACGTTCCCACCAGAGCAGTACCTATTTATCTACATGCACTTTGAACTGCTAGGTTGGCAGGAGCAGGGACCAAGCAACGGGAGCTCACCCCGTCACGGGGATTTGAACTGCCGACCTTCTGATCGGCAAGTCCTAGGCTCTGTGGTTTTACCCACAGCGCCACCCGCGTCCCTTAACCTACTATATAATGGCTTTTATTCATTTGTTTCATTTGTCCACTTTTATTTATTTTATTTTTTATTTACTTCATAAAATTTATAGGACGCTTGATTGTAAAAATACACACACACAATCTGGCTCCACCCACCTCTGACCTGTGGCCCCTGTAAAGTTATATATAAGGGGATGTGGCCCTCAGGTTGTTGTTGTTGTTTTAAAAAAGCTTCCAATGCCCAGCCATAAATGTGATTTTCAGCTTTTAAAAAATGATCCTGTGCACAGTCCTGACTGCCTCATAAATGAATCTACTGGGCTGCAGAGTCTGAAGTGGAGTATTGATCCGATCCAGATCATGATATGCCTAGATCAAGTCAGGCGACTCCACTTTTGACTCCGAACAGGGCGACTCTTCCGCCATTCCAGAGCAGACCAGTTAAAATGAACAGATTTTGATTTCTTTGGAAGTACTTTCAGTATGACATAGTTGGATATCTCTCACAGTTGCACTTTCTTCTAGATAATATTAATTAATATACTATTTGTAATAGTGCTCCATATTCAGATATGATTCCGTATAGAATGCTAATTAAACATGACCTTGGGCTTGATCAGATTCACATTTAATTCATCTTAGTCTTTTCCATGCCACGTCCATAATTAACTGTGTTTTTGGCACAATACTCTTTCTGCAATTGTGGCTGTGCTCAGTGTACACCAGAAGGAAGAAAGAGTTTAATACTTATGTGCATGCTTCCCCTGCCCATAGATTTAGCATCATACTAAAGAGGGCAAACCTTCTTGCAGTAACCAAACCTTCAGAAGGAGTGCACAATTGCAGAGGTTTCTCTATTGTAGGTGATCAGTTATGAGACACACACCTTCCCCACGCCTTCTGCATATTTTCCAGTTCTTTGTTTAACCATTTGATGAAAAATTGAAAATAGAGGTGAGCCTTTGTTTTACAAGAAATGAAAACATTAACTGAGTGGGGTCCATTCAGTTCAATATCCATTCATTCTGAATGAATGGGTATGCTTTTTGTTGCTCACATACACATTCATTCAGGGACTGACCTTCCTCTTTGCGTGGATTTGCAAAGATTTGGAAAGTTTTTAAAAAGCATTGTACATACATTCTGTAATACAGGAGAAAAGAAATAAATATATTCATCCGGAGACTATTTCATCATGAAAACTGTCGAGATCATACCTTACTTTAGGATGCGTTCAGAATAAGAACATACCATACATGCAGTTGAGTTGACTTCTGTTTTTTTTAACTTTGCCTTTTCCCTCTACTAAAAATTATTTCAAATTCAAATATTAAGCACACAAACATGCAACCAGAGTTTACATAACAAACAAAGGTTGCATGAAAAACTTTTATTTCTGGAGATGCCCCTCCTTTTCTAAAATTAGAAAACCCAACCAATAACATCTGAACTTATAAACATTCATATCTGTACTTCGAAGCTAAACATTTGTTGTTTAGGAGTCACTCACAAATCATGATTATTGTGCTGTTATACTTGTGCAAATATTATAGTTATACATACAGGTGATTCATTCCAGGGATAGAGCCTAAAGCCCAAAACATGTAGAGTTAAATCACTTTGAGTTCTATGGCAGGTGGAACTGCCAAAGTATTTTTTCCACGGATGCCCACCGTGGAAAAGCTGAATGTGCACAGGTTAAATGTATGGTATATAAGTTGCAAGCTAGAGGTAAAGGACCCCTGACCATTAGGGCCAGTCGTGGCCGACTCTGGGGTTGTGGCGCTCATCTCGCTTTACAGGCCGAGGGAGCCGGCGTACAGCTTCCAGGTCATGTGGCCAGCATGACTAAGCCGCTTCTGGCAAACCAGAGCAGTGCACGGAAACGCCATTTACCTTCCCACCTATTTATCTACTTGCACATTGTCGTGCTTTCAAACTGCTAGGTTGGCAGGAGCAGGTACCGAGCAACGGGAGCTCACCCCGTCGTGGGGATTCGAACCGCTGACCTTCTGATCAGCAAGTCCTAGGCTCTGGTTTAACCCACAGCGCCACCCTCTACCTCTATCTTAATGGTAAATTATTTTTACGTTTTAAAAATGTGTGGGGTCAGATGGATCCCACATCCCATTTCTGTAGGTTTTGTACTTTACATTGAGGATTATTGCTGACCGCGATCATTTTTATTGTCTTACTGGAAAAAGGAAGATCTCAATAAATACTATCTTCAAGCTTGCAAATGTCATCATGATGCTTAATAACTTTTGCCAGGTATTCTATGCATCTGCCTTCTTGAGATACACACAGGGTGGTTACTTGCAAAGACAGCACATATGGTCACATATATCCTGAGAAATCTGGGAATGAGCAAATGGGACTTCTATAAAGCAAATGCTTCAAAATTATTATTTTTAATGAAAGGGTTTTTTTAATATAAAAAGAAAGGGCAGAAGGGGATATGGACCCCTTATGATCATCCCCAGTTTTGCTCTTGTGTGATTTCTTTTTGGGGCAGGTTTATAGGATGCCTCATTTTTACCTACTCCATTTGTTTTCCTGAATACTCTTTTTTTTTATCTACTCTAGTAGCAAGTGCCATTTGCAGCATCTCAAAAAACAAAGCAAAAAACGTATGTTTCTTGAGTTGTGGTGCCATCAAGTGGTCACCTCTATCCAGCAACTTTTTATTTAACTGTGTTTCTAGAACTCAAATATGTTATAATTATCAGCCACAGCAGATGAGGTTCCTCACAGTTCTTTAAAATCATATTAAAAACAGCAATTGGGAAAGGGGGGCAAATGAGATGGGAGGTGGTTTTACTCTTTCTCCAACATTGTCATTCCAATCTAAATTGCCATCCATAACTGGGTCCCCCCCCCCCCCCCGTTTGGGGGGAAAACATGTCTTTCCATTGGATCATGTTATCTCCGACAACTAGTCCAATCGGAACAAGTTTCTATAGAAAAATACCCCAAATAGAAAAATAGTCTTTAAAATTATGAAAGCGTTTTTAGTGTGAAAAGCATTCAATATAGATTTTTAAAAAAACTTATTTACACTCATATATATTGTGCAAAAACACACGGGGTAAAGAGCAAGGAGAAATGTTGCTATGCATTCAGTAGACGTGTGGCTCTGAATGCCTTAAGTCTAGCTATACTTGAAGCAATAATGATGCTCCTGTGCTGGGGTTATTGCACTTTAGAGACTACAGTTGGGGGCTCATATGACTGAATGCTCCTCCATAGAAAAAAAGAGCAGGGAGCTTCCTCTTGTTAGTTCAGCATCAAGTGGAGATGTGCTCCCTTCATCAAAAGGTGAACCTCACTCCCTTCAAACTCCTCCCTTTGAAGCATCAATGAAATGCCGGGGCTACAAAGTTAGGGCTGATATTTCTTCTCAGTCCTACAAGTTATTGTTTCAAAGCTTTTGTTACCCGAGACTTCCAGTGAAAGAGTACTTTATCTCATTATCTTTTTTTTTTTACTAAGGAGGAAAACATTCAAGCAAAACAACTTCACACTTGAGTCAAAACATATGATCCTGAGTATGGTAGTTATTCACATTCTCTCTCTCTGAAAGTTCAGCATCCTTTTCGTTGACTTGCCTCAGGAACTGTTCCATCTCAAATGGAGCCTGTTGTCTCACACAGCTCGGCTCAATGCAAAGATTACCAGGCGCCAGCCCTTGTGCTGCCAGAACCCCAGAGGCTGGTGCCCCGAGAATCAGCTGAGTCCCCGCTGCTCCTTGCGGCTGGTGGCTTCTTCAGCTTGCTGTTGGTCTCCAGGTGTGGGGTGACTTCCTCTAAGGAAGAAATCTCCAAGTCACTGTCCTCCTCCTCAATGAACTGCAGCAAGGGAGAAGAGAAAACAGATAGGAGAGCAAGCAGCAGATGGCAAAGACTGGCCACACTCTCTTATCTCTGCAATGCCTCAAATCCTCCTCCTTAAAAATCACCCTAAATCAGTGAAGAAGATACTTCTCGGGGAAGGCACACCCCACCAGGGTTGTATAACAATAACAATAACAATAATAAATGTTATTTATACCCCGCCCTCCCCGGCCAAAGCTAACACCAATAAAATCACAGTAAAAAACATAATGGGGGGAAAAAACCAATTTAAAATACTGGTTAAAATGCAATTTAAAATGCAGCCTCATTTTAAAAGTAGCCTATAAATCAAGACCATAAGGGGAGGGAAACATAAGGGTCAGACTGAGTCCAAACCAAAGGCCAGGCAGAACAGCTCTGGCTTGCAGGCCCTGCAGATAGATGTCAAGTCCAGCAGGGCCCTAGTCTCTTGTGACAGCGTTCCACCAAGTTGGGGCCAGTACTGAAAAGGCCCTGGCCCTAGTTGAGACCAATCTAACCACCTTGCGACCTGGGACCTCCAAAATGTTGTCATTTGTGGACCTTAAGGTCCTCTGCGGGGCATACCAGGAGATGCCGTCCCATAGGTACGTGGGTCCTAGGCCATGTAGTGCTGGGAGACCAGGATTCAAGTATCTGCTTGGCCATGACACTCCCTGGGTGGCCTAGGGCCAATCACAGTCTCTCAGCCTAACCTATTTTATATACATCACCTTGAGCTCATTGAAGGAAAGGTAGGATATAAATACAATGAATAAGTAAATAATTCTGAATTCAGAGCTGTAGATTCAAGTTTCCCATTCTATGCCCAGTACCAGTTTTGCCACCTACTACCCATGAGTCAGTATATAACTGGTGGGTTTTCAAGTGGTTGGGTGCCTTGCACTATCACAGTTAATGGGTGCTGCTCAAGAGCACCTCTTTCCATGTGTCTTGTGCAGGAGAACCACCTGATGGATTGCACCCTGTTAGTTGAGTCCCTGACAGCTGCAATCCTAAACACGCTCATGAGCAAGCCTCATAGAACACGGAGGCATTTATGTTTGAGTAAATATGCATAGTATAATGTTATTTGGGAAGAACTGATGAATGAAAAGCAAAGGTAGCTGTGTTGGCCCAACAGAGGGGGTTGAAATCCAAAATGCACAGTAGGACAATATTTTTATTAGGTCATCAAGCATAAAATGAAGTAAGGGTGAGCAAGCTCTCAAGCTCTCCAGAATTCTTCATCATGCTGAATGAATTGTCCGGAGCAAAAACTGGAATGATGTTCCATAAGAATGGAATAGAATTCGGCAGAGAAAGGGAGATACCACCTGTCTGATTTCCTAAACTAATGTGTATTGTATAGTACCTGGATTTTTTTAGTAGTTGGGGCAGGTTTAGGAACTTCTTTGGTAGGGATGGGAAAGAGTTTAACTCCACCAGCAGGCTTTTTCCCAGATGCACTCAGTGTCCTCTCCAGATTTTTAGCCATTGACTGCACCACTGTTTCTACAAGAAGCAAAGAATTGTTATTCATTAAACTTGCTAGTCATTCATTACTCAAGTTGTGCATTACTCAGGTCTCCAAGTGACTTGCAACACATCTAAAATATAAAGAGTGGTATTATACTAACAAGTCCCATCAGTGCAAGATTTTTCACTTGTGTAATGGGAGTATCCCCCTCTCCTCCATTGCATGTGTCCTGCACCTTCCCCAAATCTATTCCAGGGGAAACCCTGATAACAGATTTAGTGGGTGCAAAGAAAGAGAAGGAGACGATGTTCTGATGAGCAAGCAAAACTCCCTGGGATGGTGGAATAGTTACCTTAGTGCTATGCTGGATTCCACCCAAATACATTACACCATTAACAAATTCAAACAAAACACCTACAATTCATATACATATTAAGAATTAGGATCCGAGTCTAGACATCAGATTTAAACAGCAAAGTTGTTCATAATAAATGGCTTCTTAGGAGGTTATGGCTGACCTAAGAAACTGTATAATTCTAATGAAAGCTCTCCGAATGACAGTGTGTCTGACTGGAGAGCTGGTCCAGGAAAACCTATGGCAATAAGTATCTAGTACACGAAACAGACTCTCCTCCCTGAAAGAGAGGGGAGTGGTTGTGGGCGGGAGCCCGAGCACCGCCCAGCAGGGGGGCATTTGCCCCCTGCCTCCAGCTCACCTGGCTGGTGCTCACGCCCCCTCCTGTGGCCATCCAACCAGGTGCCACAGAGGGGGCGTGTTCAGCAGCCTTTTGCTGCAGCACTAGCCTCTCCCTGGCCTCATTCCTCATCGTCGTCCCGTGGCGAGTCACCCACCCTCCACTCCCTTTTAGTTAGGGCCTAGGTCATTGGCCTTGCTATGGACCTTAGGTTGGTCGCCCTGGTTGTCCGGGGGGCCTGGTAGGAGTTTTTCCATTTGGCATTAGGCTTTTGGGGGTTTTTTTGCCTACCTCGTAGCAATCGTCACAACTTCTTGTGGTATTGGTGGGTAGGTTAGGCATTGGAATAATGTGTTGTGGTGTGTCGAAGTGCTAGGTGTGGCCATCGCCTATGCCTTCAATGTTTAGGGGTATTCCGTTAAAGGAATCTGGCGGTCGTGTATTCTGTCCGATGCCTGCTTGGCGGGAGGCCATGGCACGACCCTCGGTGACAGCAGGAGGTGAGCCTATAGTTGGATCAGCATCAACTGGCTCCACCTACTGGTGAATAAACCCACTTGTTTCGATCCAATGCCTAAGCCAATACCTTTTCATTGCTGTAATCAATAAAGTTGTGGCCTTTTCTAGCCCATTAACCTTATATCACGTGTCCTTGTGTCTTCATTTCACTTTGCGGGGTCGGGTCCTCGAACCACAACTTGCCACTGCGTAACAAAAGCATCCGTGCACAGTGATAGCACAGCAGTTGTGCATCCTCTCAGGTCACAGATTGTTGGCATACAAATACTGCCCTTGAATGGGCTGCAGCACATGGAAAACGTTTTTTAAATGCTATGCCAGCCATGTGGAACAACTACATAGGTAAGAGCTTTCTAGCCTACCCTGTTGCATTATAACTAGAGAAGCCTGAAGAATTTGAGCCTCACAAATTCTTGTATGAAATGTCCTGATCTGCACTTATCAGATCAAACTGCATATCAAAACGACATAGCCAACACATTTTGCACTTCTTGCAATACTGCAACAAAATCCTGGTAGTTGACAAGCACCAAATATGGATTTAAATGCACATTTTCAGAGAACATATGCATTTAAATAAGCATTAAAATATACAGTTCAATGCATATTAAGATGTGCATTAATATATATTAAAACATGCACACACACACACACACACACACACACCCGAACGAGTCTCTGCTGCTGTTGCAAGGACCCTTCCCATACTGCCTTTCCCCTCAGACAATTCTATGTCAGATGAATCCCAGTCACTCTCTTCATTCTGCGCTGCTCTGAGAGGGTCTGGTTCTGTCTTGCGGGGTGTAAACTTTGGAGATGTAAAGTTTGATTCCTCTTCAGACTCTTCTTCAGAGCTGAAAGGTGAAGTGCTGGAGAATGGAAACAGAGCAGAGTGGGAAACAGAAACAAAGGATGGAGGAGAATTTCTTTTTTTTTTTTTGTCATCCTAATAAATTTTATTAATTTTCACCCAGTTATACATTTTAACCCGAATACAACAAATTATGACTGTTTTGGACTTCCTTCAGCGTCTCTGACAATCATCCATATTTATACCTTTAATACACATTCCCTTTTTTCATATTGCCATTGTTCCTCCTTACTCCCATTATTTCTAATAAACAATACTTATTTGTTTTTTTACAGTGCCTCTTGAAATCCCACTAGCGTTGTGTTTACACCACATATGTTTTTCAGATAATCCAGCAATTTTCCCCAGTCCTCGATGAACTTTTGGTCTTCAGTATATCTGATTTTCCCAGTTAATTTGTCCAATTCCGCATAGTCTATCAATTTTAATCTCCATTCTTCTATCGTCGGTATCTCCTCTTGTTTCCACTACTGGGCGGATGGAGGAGAATTTCATTTGGTGCATTTTTTAAGCGTACTGATCTCCTTCAGTACACTTCCAGGCTAATATATTTATCAGAATGTAATTCTGGACTTCGCCAAATTTTGGGATGATTTCTTAGCTCAATGCATGCATGCACGCACAAGCACACGGACATGCACACACACACAAAACAAAACAAAAACAAAACCCCCACAAAATGTGTGTAAGGGTATGTATGTATTCTAGGATGAAATAAGGTTAGAAATGCACACATTGAGGAAAAATGTACGGTATATTTTGTGATAAAAATACATACTGACGTACATATTTATACATGAATTTAAAATATGAATTTATTTATTTTTAAAAAACATCTACACTACAGATTAATGCCGAATCGAGACAGGACAGGACAGATCTATGAAGAAACACATGTGAAACTGACATGGGTAAAAATGAAAATCCCCAACTCTGCCTACAGAGTTTTGGAGCAACATCCAACTGAGACACTTTTGAGAGATTCCCAGGGTACTTTGCAAATCTTAGCCAATTAAAAAGGTCTGCTGGAAATAGCTGTTTTAGGACAAGGAGCAACACTCTCTCACACAAAATTAAGATTAAAAGTTAAGCCGCACTTTTCTTCATGAAATTAAAAGCTTGCAAAAATGTTTGTAAAATGCCTAAAACATAATGACAACACTTCAAATTACATCATCCGCTTTCATACACAATAACCAAGACAATTCAGCATAAAAACAAGGAAATGGAAATTTAACCCAAAACTTTAACCCACCTGGGATGATGGGCAGCAGAGTATTGAAGAGATGGTGTGCTGCTCCTCACTTGCTTTGGAGAAGGCATCCTGGGGGTCTCCACTGAACTGGCCTTGGAGTTCACTTTGCTCCGAGGGGCTGGTTGGGGCATCTCTGAGGCATAAGGCTTGAATTCAACTTGTTGCATTCTGGGCTTAGAAGACACAACCTGGATCGGAGACTGTGGGCTCCTTTGGCTTTTACCTGAAAGAGATGATTGGAAACATCTGGAGGAAAACAAATTGACCAGTATCTGATCCAGGTAAATAATACACACACCCCAAATAAAATAAAAGCAATGTGCTGAAAATCAGTATTCTAAATTAAGAATATCATAGAGAAACTTTAAGCAACATTGCCTTCCAGATATTTTGGACTATGATTTTGGGCTGATAGGAGTTGTAGTCTGGAGGGCTTCAGGTTGACAAAGGTTGGTCACAAAGCCTCTTACCTGAGGTTCCTGAGAGTGGCAGCGAGAGATCGCTTTCATCCTTCTGACCCCTTCTGACTTTCCTTTTCACTTCTTGCTCAATTTTGTCTCTTAAGGTGAGGAGCTGTGGAAATTTTTTGGCCTTCTGCTGCTGTTGGGTTTTTATCACATCTCTCAAATGTTTATAGGTTTGAGCAGGGATACCTTTTGAACCCTATAAGAAAAACAATTAGGAATAATGCAGATTGCATCACTGCGTAATTCTGTTCTTGTGTGGTAGACCACAGTCCTTTTCATTCACAACTGACACATAGAACAAATACGTTTCGACGGAGGGGTGGAGAGCCCTCCAGGTGTTGTTGGACTCTAAATCCCATCAGCACTGCCAGGCAACCTGGCTAGTAGTTGGGATTAATGGGAGTTAGAGTTCAACAACATCTGCAGGATCACAGATTTTCCATCTTTAGTTTACCAGCTATCGGGTAGGGATGGAGGAGAAATTCCATTAAGTTTGCACTCTATCAAATTCACACCTTACAAAGTCAAGTGAGAAACATCTTTGAAAATTGCACTTTTCTGAATTTGAAATGTAGTTGCTCCAGCCAATGTTTACAAAAATGCATATATTAGGTTAAAGGGTGCGTTAAAATGACTATATCAGTGAAAATAATGCACTATATTAGGATAAATTGCTTGCAAAAAACGTGTTCATTTGTCAAAACTACATCAACGTGTTTGCTGGGGAAAATGCATTCTAAAAAGCTGAAGTATCTTCATGAGAGGTTTTTCTTTCTTTATTTTTGTTAGCTGCATTTCTAGAGCAATTTGAAAATTCTCATTTTTTCCAGTCTTAGAGAACTGAAACTAATAGATCCTTCCATCCCTATTGCCAGGTAAGCTTGTCAAGATCTGCTAATAGAGAAATAGGCCAACCAGAGGACACTTAGCCTAGGCCTCCCTCAAACCTGGAGTGAGGCCTGACAGGCAAACACATTGTGGTGCTGTCATAAAAATAACTGCAAGTGAACTGTGGGGAAGTATTTTTTGGACCCAAGATGGGAAATTTACAGAATTTCCATTAATAAGTTGGTTATGAAAAGGAACACAGTGTTAACTTCCCCCGATATGGTCCCTTCTGCAAGCCATTTTCCTCAGATGAAGATTCCTAGTGTTGAAGAGCACCAGGGTGTCTATTTTCCTGACCAGGTTGTGGTCAGGAGGCTGAGGCTGTGTTGGAGGAACTTGTAATGAGACTTGACTCTAAATTCTCAGACATATTAGGCATTGCAATCCTCAGTTGGATATGGAAAAGGAATTCAACATTGGGCAATTGACCACAAGGGGGAAAGCTCTCTGTATCTACTTTCCCTCTCTCATGGAACTTACCCGCTTCACGCCCATGCTCTCCAGTTTCTCTTCAAGGGTCTCTTCCAGTATTGGCCGGAACTGTTTCAGCAAGTTTGGATTCCTCCTCAGTGCTTCTAGAACCCTCTTCTTTCTGTCCAGAGTATCTTCCAGTTCTGTAGTGAAACCAATGGCAAGAACCAGAAAAAATCTTAAGCAATGGTGGCAAATCACCAGCCTGTAGGTCAGCTCTGGTCCCCAAACAATCTTTCTTTGGGAAGGAGGACCAGTGGGCAGCATCACAGTGCTTTGCTGAATGGAGAGGAACTTCTCCACACACCTTGACAGAGAGGAAAACTATGTTCAGAGTGATCATCAGAACTGCTTAAAGGATTCTGGCACCTTAGTATGCTGCCATAATTTTCATATCCCAGCATAAGGCTGACACCTAAACATTTGTTTCGGGCAATCAGAAATATGAAATAATTTCGTGAGCACAGCCAGTAACATTGGGACCAGCATTACTCTTTGCAATACTGCCTAAATTATCAACTTCTAATTACAGTCGTACCTCAGATGTTGAACGGAATCCATTCCAGAAGTCCGTTTGACTTCCAGAACATTCGGAAACCAAGGTGTGACTTCTGATTGGTTGCAGGAAGCTCCTGCAGCCAATCAGAAGCTGCGGAAGCCACGTTGGACATTTGGGTTCCAAAGAATGTTCGCAAATCGGAACACTCACTTCTGGGTTTGCGGCGTTCGAGAGCCAAAGCGTTCAACTCGCAAGGCGTTCAGGATCCAAGGTACAACTGTATTCTGCCACTGAATGAGAGCTTGCAATACTTTATTTGTTTGCTATTTGAAGGGGGGCAAATAGGGTTCTAAATATATAAAGTAGGCCTAAAACCCACCTGCATCCTATGGCAGCTTGACAGAATCCAATTAATAATTATTATAATCAGTAATATGATGCTTATCTGGAGGTAACAAACTAAAGTTAAGAAACCGTCCATCAGTGAAGTGCGGTCCTGTGTAATTAGCGAGGGTAGGGTGGGCTATGGGGGGGAGGTTGTTCCCTGTGCAAGGGGGTGTCTTGGGTTCCAGAGGGAATGGGCCAGCCATTGGTTTCTGGAGACCTATAAAGGTTCACTATTCAGGTTGGACTTTGGACAACAACGGTATCTAGCAGAAAATCGAACAGCTGAAATTGGTGAAAAATACCTTCTTCAGTAGATTCTTCTGATGTTTCTGCCTTAGGAACAGTTATTTCTGGAAATTAAAAGCAGTAACTTAGAAAAAGGCACATTATTCAAATTCCAGTTGGTGGAACTCATGGTTCTTACACATTAGCATGGCACTTAAGCTGTACAGTTTCATTTATCCCAGAAAAAAAATTGATTTGTAGTTTTGTCCATATGGAACTTGGGAGAAAAACACTCTTCTGGAGCTCTCGAGGATCAGCCAGAATCCCTCAGATTAGTTACTGTGCATGCCTATTTCACATCTCAAGATCGCACAAGTGCTTAAATGTGCTGTATGCTTGCAGTGCTGAAGTATACAAAACACACTAGGTTTTTTTGTACACGTGAATTTGTGTGAGTACATATATGATCTAAATTGTATTTATAGTGTTCAGGATGATAAAAACAATTCAATTGTTATGGAGCGCATTAAACATTTCAAAAGACCTCTAGGAATGAAATCACTGAAAAGTTGCTGGATGATCATGGAATAGCTTTGATGAGAGCCAGTGTGGTGTAGTGGTTAAGAGCGGTGGACTCGTAATCTGGGGAACTGGGTTCACTTCCCTGCTCCTCCACATGCAGCTGCTGGGTGACCTTGGGCCAGTCACACTTCTCTGAACTCTCTCAGCCTCACTCACCTCACAGAGTGTTTGTTGTGGGGGAGGAAGGGAAAGGAGGATGTTAGCCGCTTTGAGACTCCTTTGGGTAGTGATAAAGAGGGATATCAAATCCAAACTCCTCCTCCTCCCACTGGATTGCATATTTTGGTTAGAGGGTTAACATTTTGAGAGTAATTTTATTATTTGCAGTAATAAATCAGATTTTCTGCTACTGTTGGACTGCATATTTCAGCACAAAGGAAAAGCCTTCAACGCCGAGTTCCAAGCAACTTAATGATCATTCCAGAATCTTCTCATACTTCAGTTAAGTCCCATTAATTTTAACCAATTCAATTATGAACGGGGGGAGGTTTAAATGTGATTATGAATCCTTCCTTCTCCAGGCCTATCAACTGATTTAAAGACCTGGTGCAAGTGTACAGTACTTTAACACGTTCTCAAGTTCTACAGCAACTACACGTTACCAGTTCTAAGAATGTGTAAATGAAAAAAAAATGCATTCTTTCTCTGTTAACCACTGCCTCCCCTCCCCTCTCCTCCTATGTATCAAAGTTTAGACTGGAAGCTCCTTGGGATACGAACCTGACCTCTTGTACTCTGTCAGATATCATGCACACTGAATCAACAACAATAACTTCAATTATTGTTGACACTTCCTTTGTGGCTCTATAATTCAGTGATTAATTTGACTGCAGTATCTGTCACTCAGTGACAGTATACTGGACTCTTCCAACAAGCAGAAGAAAAGAGAGGTTGCTCTCATTCCAAAAACAAGAATTCTTATTGTCTGCTAAATCGCTAGAGACAAAGACTTCGGTCCCCTTAGCAGCATAATGAGGAAAAATTGACTGTAGTAACTCTCCCTCACAGATGTGCTCTAAGAATAATTCTTCTTTTAACTCTGCAAGTAGACTGCAACCTTAGAGCCACTATTAATCACTAATCCTTGATGTGCAGTTTGTACTGGGGCTGCAAGAAATCTTAGTTTCCAGAAAGCAATCTGTGGTTGTCACTATCTATAACAGCAAATAACTATGGAATCAATTGGGTCTTCCTTTGCTTCTGGGCCTCAGTTCCAATTTTAATTCCCACGGACACCAAAATCAGAGGTGAAATGTTCAGAATGACCTTAGAAAAAGAGCTGGATAATTAACTTCACTGTGAGCTTTTGAATCAATAGATATGGCTATTACAGAGTTTCCTTATCTGCCTGCCTAAACCTCCCCAGTTTTATACAGTTTGTCAAAAGAGAAAAAGAAGCATCTAGTGTTAACTATGGAAATTCTTTCAGTCTAGATTTCGACCATTACCTTTAGGTTTGCTAGAAGACAAGAGCTTAATCTGCAAAACAAAATACGTTATTAAAAGATCAGTTTTATTTACAAGATTTAGGAACTGCTTACTTACTGTGAGTGTCCACATAATCAGGAAAAAAGCAAAACAACTGAAAAAGGAGCCCCAAAGATGCACTGTATTCTTTAGGCAGGGTAGAGATGGGGAACCATTGGTCATGCTGGGATGGATGGGAGTTAGAGACTAACAGCTTTTGGAGGGGCACAGCTTCCCCATCCCTGAACCAGGATCTCATTCAAAGTGGTCCTCTGGTATAAGCCCTACTATCATATGAAAGGTTCTCTTCATCAAAACAATTTGAATAGAAGAATCACAGTGTAGAACAAGGGAGTTTAATATCAGGGGAACATTCAAACATGCAGATTACCACCTGTTATTTGGCAAGAGCAGCAGCATGTAATTCTGCTTATTGTGCAGTTTGAGTCTTAGAGCAGAAGCAACAATCTGCTTCAAAACAGGACTCAAAACTCTTGTTGAACCTGAGTCCCAAGAGGTGAACAGAGTGCTTCTTACAGGACTGAAGGCAGGAGACCATATTCAACTTACTGTTTTCTCCTGTGACTGGATGATCTTGACCTGTTCCCTGAGTTGTGCGCTGAGCGATGCTATTTGCTGCTTGCTGTGCTCGGCCATTTTCCATTGGTCAGAAGACAAGGAGGCCCGTAGTCTCTCATTCTCACCCTTCAGCTGAGGAGATAAGAACAATCTGATTAGAGATTTGGGCATGAGGACCCACTGCATGAAGGTAGTGATATTGTGTGTGCAGGCTCTGCCCTCAGCATCCAGCACAATGTATACACAGAGTCTGGGCATGTAATAGTTTGTTGCATTGTATATGCATAATCTCTGTTTGTGTATCATGCTCTACACAGGTGTGGGCAGATTCTGTTCCTGTTTGGACACTGACTGTACACCATTACAATGTTTGAACTCTTAATGAGAGTGAAACATATATTCTTCAGCACACTCACCTCTTCCTTCTCCATCTGGTGTTCCTTCTGAAGATCCCTCAGTTTCCACTTCCATTCTGTTTTCTGATAAATTAAAAACAGCAACAACCTCAGTCTTAGCCAAACTTATTTGTACTCACCTAGCCCTACTGAAGACGCTCCTCATGAGGCCGGAGGAACATCACCTGGCTGTGGGGCATGAAGGCCGCTCCCCACAATGACCTTTCTACCTAGCCTAGGGGGCGGGCCCCAGACTCACCCAGCCCTAGAAAAAAGGCTCCTCATGAGGCCGGAGGACCATCGCCCAGCTGTGGGGCGTGAAGGCTGCTCAACGGCCCCATATTTTTGTGCCTGCTAAACAGCTGTGTCATGCTTATGATATTTTATTTTCTTCTTAATTATGCTGTTTTAAATGTGTTTTTTATATTTGACTTCACCTACCAATGTCTTCTTTTGAAATGTTTTGCCTCCTATTGTTAAACCATGTTGTATTACTGTCAGAGCACAAGGGACATCAGCATAAGTGACTCCACAACAATCTGTCTGCTGTCATCATTTCCCACTTCCCACAATAGTTATATAGCTTAGGTTTTATGGTTTGGCTCCTGGGGTGGGGGTGGGGCTTAGAATGTAATGGACTGCAAAAATAAGATTGTACTCTTAAGTGTCTTCCTCCTACTCTGTTATATTCTACAAGCAAGAGATGATATATTGCAGAGCTCACAACCACCACATCTATGCTCACGCACCTGTTGCTCAATCTTTGCCTTCATCCCCTGTAGTTCCCTCTGAGTCTTCTTCCATTGCTGCTGGTCAGGTGACTCATCATCCTGCAATGTCCCCAGATTAGAGACCACTTCACTCTTGCCTTGTAGTTCCTGCAGCTTCTGGAGGAGCAATAAGTGGTACATGTAAACACTTTGCTAGCAAAGAGCAGCGGCCAGAGCTATTAAGGCATCTCTCAGGTAGGTTAGGTTTCTGTGCCATATCTGATGGAATATAAAAAGCAGAGTTTTCATGTAAGTTGGGACTTCCCTATGTAGGTATGAATACCTGTTGGGAGGAACACCAGCTTCTTGCTTTGTGTTTTACTATCTTGATTGGGCAAGGACGACTAGCTAGAGTGCGGATATTCCCCACAAACAGGAGCATAACCAAACACATGGCTCTCCACTTTCTGCACTTGTCAATGGTGATGGAAATTCAGCTAAGTGAACAAGACCTTGCAAAATTATCCAGGCTATTTATAACCAGAAAAGTGCATTCTACTGAATAATCTACAGAGAAGGATGGAAATTTTGGCGACACACAGGGCACCACATTACCAAGCTCCATCCATGCTCAAACAAAGTGATTCATCCTTCTCTAACATAGGGAATTTTACCATTCCTTGAAGAAAAGGCCCTGCTGTTCTTTTGTGGTAATATTTAAAAGCAGCATGCCTGTTTATTGAAGGCTGTGACTGCCCTGAATGTTCAAGGGAAAGAGAAAGTTGTGCATTCGCCTTACCCCCTCCAAGGCGGAATTCTTGCTGGCAATGTCCTTGAATTCAGTGAGGAACAGGTGCCGGAGGTCTTCCATCTCCCTTTGAAACTTTACCCTCTCCTCCTCCTTCCATCTCTCAAATTTTCTTCTGCTTTCCTCTTCTCTTTGCCTCATGTGCTCTGCTTCCTATCAACGAAACAACAAGATCCAAAGCTGGAAATAAGCTGCTTAGAAAAGACAAAAAGTTGTGGCTATGGAATGATTTGACAGCAGTTTCCAGAAATCCCAGTCATTCAAACGGAAGTGGAAATACTCCAAGCAAAGGGCAGGACGGTCCAATTCTTGCCCGGCTAGTTTAAGCTGGATATTCAACATGGCAACAACCAATAGCTTGCAACAGTGGGAGGGGATGAATGGAATGGCAATGACCTGCGCAGACAAGTTGCCCTGTCAAATATATTAAAAGTACAATCTTATTTTGTTTAGTCAAAGCTAAGTCCCACTGAGTTCAAGGTGTATGATTGTTGTACACAGGAACATAGGAAGCTATCTTATACTGAGGCAGATGGTCCATCTAGCTCAATAGACTCTGACTGGCCATGGTTTCAGGTAGAAGATTCCCCTACCTGGAGACACTAGGGATCGGACCTGGGGTCTTCTGCTTGCAAGGCAGAAGCTCTGCCATTGAGCTACAGCCATTCCCTGATATACGTGAGGCCCACAAGGAATTCCTTTCCACTGGTTTATTGGCCACCCCACTGAACAGCAGATACCCAGGCCAAGAGATTGTCTGAGATGACTGGCATTGTTCTGAAGGACTTCCATGTGCCTGCAAATGTTTGCCCTTCAGGGTCCCCTCACACCTTCATAGCGTGCATGTTTCTGCGATGGAGGCAACTCACCTTTGGATTTATTTTTACTGGAACAAAAGAAATATTGTCAGATGGGTATTTTTTTTTAAAAAAAGGATTTGTTCATTGCTGTTTTTAATCTGATTTGAATGTCTTTGTTATTTTACTTTTTACTGTGTAAATCACTTTGAATCACTACTTTCAAAATGCAAAAATAGGACTCACATATAACAAACAAACAAATGACAAGCCTCTTCCCTTCCAGCTGCTGTGGTGCAAAAGTGCATTATCATTCGCATGCACTGCTTTCACTTTGGCTACAAACAGATCATTGTAATTCAGCAAGCTATGAGGGTTTTGGCTTTTGTGACTTCATACCTGAGCCCTGCTTTGGCTCTCAGCCTCCAGTTGGGCATGGGTCTCCTTCAGTTTGACCTTCAGTTCTTCAATCTCACTTTCCATTTGTACCACTTGTTTCTTCTTCTCCTGCTCTATTAAGTTCATTCAGAAAAAGGCACAGTTAGTTATGGCGTCAATTGCAAACATTTTTAATCGTGTATAGGAAGGTACCCAGGAATGTAAGATGATGATGATGATCAGTGCTTTTTTATTTTTTAAAAATGTTTAGGGGTACTCTCATTTTCCTACTCATATTGAAATACTGCCCCTCAATGAAGCCAAACTTAGATTCACAAAAGGTTTAGGGGTATGCGTACTCCCGCATTCCCCCAGAAAAAAGCACTTATGATGATGGTAATGATAATGATAATAGTAGTAGTAGTAGTAGTAGTAAGAAAAATACACTGCTCATCTGGCTTGGTTTTCCCAGCCTGAAACTCTATTTTTCATTTATTTTTTACTTAAAACATTGCTTTGTATGTCAGGAAAATAATATTTGACACAAGTGAATTAACATGGGCCACATTTCAATCCAGTAGTAAATGTGTTTAGGCCTGTTGATTTCAAAACACACCAGCACAGCTAGCCCTATAATGGATTGTCATCATAAATTATAGCGGGACCACTGCCCTCTGCTGGACAAAACCTCTAGGTTGAATTTCCTCTAGGTTTGTGGATTTTGTTTTCCTCTCATTTTGTGAACTTCCTTTACCACCTCAATAGTATGTGTGTGGTATATTATGCAGTTTTCTTAGGCTTCCTAGAAGTATTTTGTTCCCAGTCATAAATCCAAAGCTGTACCTCAGAGAATCTCGTGCATATTATTTGGTGAGGTAAATCAATTTGAACAAAATGTATTTGTCATGTTTTAATCTATATGCTTTATGGCTAACCTGATAATTATGTGAGTATGAAGTATACCCTTCTGAGGTGGGGCAGTTATGGTTGCATGATTGTATCCAGATTTGCAGAATAACATCTTAACATTTTCCAAAATGCTGGATGTAAGTACATTAATTTCTGATGTTGCCAGTATGGCTCAGAATCGGTTTATATGTGAAACCATTCAGAAAAAAATGATAGCTACTGAGCCCCTTATTTGTAGATAATGGGCAAGCTAAACAGTTTGATTCATTATCATGATCTTTTAATGTAAAAGGAAATCTCTCCAGATTTTCTACCCACAAATGAGTTAAGGGAAAGAAAATGCCTGAATGCTTAATTAGTAACAAACTACTGGGTATCAACCTGTATATGGAGAGAGGCACTCAAAAATCAAATGTTTTTACAGTTTGATTGAGCCAATGGGCCCCTGATGCTCTCAAATAACACTTCAGATCAGGGGCAGTAACTATGCTGTCCTGCAGATGAACTGTAACATCCATCACCCTTGACTACTGGCCATGCTAAATGCAGCTGATGTGTGTTTGAGCCCAGCAAAATAAATTTGGGCAGGAGCACTGCATTCACTACCCCTGCTCTAGGCAATCTGGAAAACAAAGGGTCCCTTTGTGTTAGTTAGTTAGTTATTAAATTTAACAAGGACAAGGAAAAGAAGAGAATGGGGGAAAATATGAAGTAAAATGTTTCATCAGTGCAAAGATTTCTGTTTGTGCAACACAACTCCCCCCCTTCTCTGTCAGTTTGCATTTCTTAGTACAGAAACTATTGATCTGATGTGTAGAGATCTTTCCTATGTGATCTGATGTGTAGAGATCTTTCCTTCCGGTCGGCGCCAGCGTTTTAATGGCGGTCTTAGCCTCGAGCTCCGAGGCGAGACTGCTCTGCGAGTTCGGGTCTGACCCGCTACGGCGAGCGGGGGACCCCTAAAATCGCAGGCGCTGAAGCCTGCGAACAAGGAGACTCGGTGGGCACCTTTGCGCCCCCCGGTACTGCGAAAGAGCCTTTTTAAAGGCTCCGGAGCGGCATCGGGTATGAGCGCGGTGCTGAGAGTCGCTACCCAGCCCGCAGAGTGAAGCCGCGTCGCCATTAACGGAGAGCGCCGATTCCTTCCTGAAACTACAATTGGCATCGATACCCGTGAGTAAGAACTTAAAACAACTATTAACGGGACTTAAAAACTTGGATTTGGCTGAAAACGGGAGGCATTAAATCAAGGAAGTCTGCCCCCCTGGAACTGCATGTTTAATCAAGCAACGAAAAAATCAAGTTGTTTTTATATGACAAGTGCTTTTTAAAACTACAAGCCCGACATCAGAGAGTAACCTCCCCCCCTTTTGGGCAGGAATAGGGGGGGAAGAAGAAAAAAAGAGACATTATTAACCTGCTGAAAACATTAAGAGAAGTTATCCCTCCTCACCGCTAAACTCCCCTGGTAGGGGCTGCCTGATCAGAGTTGTATCGCCGGAAAAGGGGAACTGTCAAAAGGGAGCTGTCAAAATCGGACTGTAGATGTGAATGACTCTATCTGACAAAAAGTAACGGTTTTGGCTTATTTAGAAGATTGTTTTACCTTGATACAAAGTAAAGTTCGTGTTGGACTATTGGATTTGTATCGATATATGCTTAAGGCTTCTTTGTGACTTTCACTTTTGGGATACATTTTACTCCCCCTAGAGGGAAAGAGAGACATTGTTCCATTGGAAAAAATAACAGTGGGATTTTCCACTTAAACCTTTCCTGTGAGAACGACCTTGGCTATGAGCAATCCAGTGGAGGAAATATCAACAAGGGCCAGAACAAAAGCACAAGCACAAAAGAAAAGGGCCTCCATGGCAGGCTTACCAGCTGCACAGGAAAGAGTAACAACAGCATCAATGGATTCTATGACACAGGCACTGCTTAAAATAAATCAGTCTCTAGAGGCATTGACAAAGCAATCCACAGACAACTCTAAGAAGTTGGCAGAAAATTCCAGAAAATTGACAGAACTTACAACAAGATTAGACTTGAACACAACAACGATTTCATCTCATACTGACTCCATAAATAAATTAATACAGGAAAATACAGAAACGAGGAGGATAGCCGAGAGTGCTCAAAGTACGGTTGAGGAATTTAAAGGAAAATTTGTTCCAATTGAGAGGAAAGTGGGTGAACATGATGCAACCTTGGCCTTGATGGAACTTGAGAGAAAAGGGAAGAATCTGAAGCTAAGACTTGTCCCTGAGGAAGAAAAGGACGACCTTAAGGAATTCCTCACAGAGAATATTCATGGATTTTGGTTGGAGGACTGGGAAGGAGAAGAAGATTTTGAGATAACCACAGCCTTCCGGCTGGGCAGGAGACAAGGCAAAAAGCCGAGGGATTGTCTAATCACATTAAGATCCAGAGAAGAGAGAGACAAAATATTAAATCTACATTTTCAGAAGGCATTGGTGATAGGAAACTCTCAGATACAGATTTTTAAAGACATCCCTCGTTACATTTTGCAAGTAAGGACCTACTTTAAAGACCTTGTTGACCTGCTGAAGGGAAATAGCATCCCATTTAGGTGGGAATTTCCACAAGGATTGTCCTTCAACTTTAAAGGGAGGAAGATAAAGATCAAAACAATACAGGACAAGGACCAGTTTTTGGAAAGAAACTTTGAGGACTTACAAAAAGGGACTGTGACCCTAAGAGAACCAACAGACATCTCAAATCTATCATTTGGACTTACTTCACCACCACCAACCGAAGAAGAACAATTATTGGGTGCGGTCGGAGGAACAGATACCCATCAATAAACCAAGATGTCTCTGCAACTATTAACCTGGAATTGCAATGGTTTGAACCTTCCCCAAAAAAGAAAACAAGTTTTTTACATTCTAAAAAAAGAACAATTGGACATAATATGCCTCCAAGAAACACATATAGCCAGAACCCACAGGAAGCTTCTGATAAATAAGAGACTAGGATTGGAATTTATATCATCAGATAAAGTCAAAAAAAGAGGCGTAGTGATGTACATTAAAGAAAAATTGGCCCCAAAAATGATATTTAAGGACGAGCAAGGAAGATATTTGGCAGTTGAAATTCAATCGCAAGGAGAAAAACTTTTAATAGTAGGGGTGTATGCACCTAATGAGGGGAAGGCGGAATTTTTCAAGAAACTGCATGAGACTCTATCAGACTTTATGGACTATAAAATTGTAATGATGGGCGATATGAACGGAGTAGTCTCCACAAACATGGACAAAGCTCAAAGACTTGTGATATCCAAGGACGGGAGACTACCAAAGGCTTTTTTTGAAATGACCGACAATATGGACTTAATAGACATTTGGAGAACAAGGAACCCTCTAGAAAGAGAGGGAACCTTCTTCTCCGAAGCAAAGATGACATGGACTAGAATTGACCAAATTTGGATCTCCAGCAATCTGGCATCAAAAGTTAAGAAGATAGAAATCTGCCCAAAAACCTGCTCCGACCATAATGCTGTAAAAATGGAAATGAAACAAACAACGGCAGGAACATTTCGATGGAGAATGAATGACACCCTCTTAAAAGATGAAGAAATCTACAAGAAGGCCCAAAAAACTTTAAGAGAATACTTTGAGATAAATTTAAGAACAAATGTGGAGAAAAGAACAATATGGGATGCAAGTAAAGCCGTGATGCGTGGTTTTCTTATTCAGCAGAATTCCCTAAAGAGAAGAAAGCAAAAGGAGAGGGAAGAGAAAATCCTGGAAAAAATAAAGGAAGAAGAGAAGAAGTTAAGATCTAAACCAAAGTCACAAGAAATATTAAGAGAAATAAAATTTTATCAGACGCAATATATGGAACTGATGAATCAAGAAATAGAATGGAAGATAAAGCAGATGAGACAAAAGACATTTGAATCGGCAGATAAATGTGGGAAACTGCTATCATGGCAATTGAAAAAAAGACAAAAACTGAATACTGTAACATCTTTGGAAGAAGATGGAAGAATAATCACTAGACCAAATGAGATAAGCAATTGTTTTCAAAGCTTCTTCAAAAAACTGTACGCGCAAGGCCCAACAAACGAGCAAGAAATAGAGGAATTCATCAGAAAATATGGACTTTCAAAAATCTTAGAACAGAATAAGATGACCTTAAATGGGAGAATAACAGAACAAGAAATAGAGGGTGCCATCCAGAATATGAAATTGGGGAAATCTCCAGGACCGGATGGTTTAACTGCAGGATATTACAAAATGTTAAAAGAATGGTTGACTCAACCATTGAAAGAAGTTTGCAATCAAATTTTGGAGGGGAAAAAGGCTCCCGAATCGTGGAAAGAGGCATTCATCTCACTTATACCAAAGACAGAGACTGGCAAAAGCCAAGTAAAAAACTATAGGCCTATATCACTGTTGAATGTGGATTATAAAATTTTTGCAGACATTCTGGCAAAAAGATTTAAAAGAGTGCTAGTAGGGGAGATTCATAAGGACCAAACAGGCTTTCTCCCAGGGAGATATATGTCAAGTAATGTGAGAAATATTTTAGACATTCTGGAACTGTTGGAAATGGACATTAACAAAAAGGCAGTTTTGATCTTTGTGGATGCGGAGAAAGCCTTTGACAATATCAATTGGAATTTTATGATGAAGAATCTCCAGGGAATGGGGGTAGGCCAAAGATTTCAAAATGGTATAGGTGCGATATATGCAGAACAAAAAGCAAAATTAATCGTGAATGGTATGGTGATGGATGATATATCAATAGAAAAGGGTACACGACAGGGATGCCCTATGTCTCCCCTCCTGTTTATATCTGTCCTGGAGGTTTTGTTAAACATGATTAGAATGGACCCGCTGGTTAAAGGTATTCAGGTCGGAGCGAAACATTATAAATTAAGGGCATTTGCAGACGACTTAGTTCTAACATTACAACAGCCAGAGGAGAGTACGAAAAGAGTGTTGGACCTAATTGAGATATTTGGTCAAGTGGCAGGATTCAAATTGAACAGACAAAAAACAAAAGTGTTGGGGAAAAATTTGACACCGGAAGAAAAAGATAGATTTCAAAATGTAACGGGTTTGGAAATTGTTAAAAAAGTTAAATATCTGGGGGTAAACTTAACATCAAAAAATGCTAATTTATTTAAGGACAATTATGAGAAATGTTGGACAGAAATCAAAAGGGATCTAGATATATGGTCTAGACTGAAACTTTCCTTGTTAGGCCGTATAGCTGTTATCAAAATGAATGTATTGCCGAGAGTGTTATTTTTGTTTCAGACTTTACAAATTTTGGACAAGATGGAGTGTTTCAAGAGGTGGCAAAAAGATATATCTAAATTTGTCTGGCAGGGCAAAAAGCCCAGAATTAAGTTTAAGATCTTAACAGATGCAAAAGATAGAGGGGGGTTTGCCCTGCCGGACTTGAGGCTCTACTATGAGGCAGCAGCTTTCTGCTGGTTAAAACAATGGCTACTTCTTGAGGACACAGACATCTTAGATTTAGAAGGTTATGATAATAACCTCGGCTGGCATGCGTATCTGTGGTATGACAAGGTGAAAGTGCATAAGAGTTTTAAAAACCATATGGTACGGAAGGCATTGTATAATGTCTGGATCAGGTACAAAGATTTAATGGAAAATAAAACCCCCAGATGGTTATCACCAATGGAAGCAAAAGCAGTTAAAAAACTTAACATGGACTCAAATTGGTTAAAATATGATGAAATGTTAGAAAAGGATGGAGAAAAGTTTAAATTAAAGAGCTATGAAAAATTAAAACATAGAGTTAGAGATTGGCTACATTACCACCAAATAAATGAAGTGTTTAAGCTGGACAGGAAAGTAGGATTCCAGAGTGAAAAGTCAAAGCTAGAAACGGAACTGTTAGAACCCAATACAAAAAACTTATCTAGAATGTATAACCTGCTGCTGAAATGGAATGTACAGGATGAAACGGTAAAATCAGCTATGATTAAATGGGCACAAGATGTTGGTCATGACATTATGTTTGCTGACTGGGAACAGTTATGGACCACCGGTTTGAAATTCACAGCATGTACTGCTTTGAAAGAAAATATTATGAAAATGATTTACAGGTGGTACATGACTCCAGTCAAGCTTGCTAAGATCTATCACTTGCCCAATAACAAATGTTGGAAATGTAAGGAAGCTGAAGGAACCTTCTATCACCTTTGGTGGACCTGCCCAAAAATTAAGGCCTACTGGGAAATGATCTATAATGAAATTAAGAAAGTCCTTAAATGGACGTTTTCAAAGAAACCAGAGGCTTTTCTTCTGGGCATGGTGGGCCAATTGGTACCGAAGAAGGATAAGACTTTCTTTATGTATGCAACCACGGCAGCAAGAATTCTTTTAGCAAAGTATTGGAAGATGCAAGAACTACCCACTCTGGAGGAATGGCAGACGAAGGTGATCGAATATATGGGATTGGCAGAGATGACCGGCAGAATCCGTGACCAGAGGAAGGAGGCGGTGGAGGAAGATTGGAGAAAATTTAAAGTATATCTTAAGAACTATTGTAAAATATCGGACGGTTAAGATGTCGAGAGGCTAGAAACAAAGAACTACAGCTGTAAATCGTAAATTAAAGGGGGAAACTTAATGAGAATATATAGAGAAATTGACTGAAGGGTTGCTGACACATTATAAAATAATGATGCAGAGAAGGGGAGGTATGGGGAAGTCATGTTTTATGTATCTGTTTGTGATTTGTTTGTTTTTCCTATACCCTTGTTCCCTGCTTTTTTTTTTTGTTTTGTAAAAACAATAAAAAATTATTATAAAAAAAAAAAGAGATCTTTCCTATTCTAATTAATTCAAGTGGTCTCTGGAAGCTTCCCTGTGTGAAAGAAACAAGCAGAAGGTTCATGATGTTTCGGTTATTCCTTCAGATGGTGCTTTTTTCTGGGGGAGGGGGCTGGGGTACGGATACCCTAAACATTTTGTGAGTCTAAGTTTGGCCTCATTGAGGGGAAGTATTTCAATATGAGTAGGAAAATGAGAGTACCCCTAAACATTATTTTAAAGAAAAAAAGCACTGCCTTCAGAGAAACTGAGCACAGCTGGTTTAAATTGGTTCCGTTATGTCTTCTGTCAAGGTCATGATGACTATCAAAGTAAGGCCAGAAGGAGCCTGAATTTCACTTTCTCTTTCTATCTCTCTTCCTTCTGGTGTGGTGTTCTGTATATAGTGTTAAGGTTTAGACTTATTACCGTGGTACCTCTAGTTGCGGACACGATCCGTTCCGGGGTGCCATTCACATCCCGAAAAGTCCGCAACTAGAGCGGCGCTTCTGCGCACACATGCACGGTGAAACTTGGAAGTATACACTTCCGGGTTTGTTGCCTTCGGAAGCTGAAAAGACGTAACATGAACCTAACGCAACATGAGGTATAAGTTATTGTAAGCTTAAGTTAAGTCTGCTGCAACTGGATTTCTTATGGATGGTGCCAATCCTGAATATATTGGATTTGCAACCATTATGCTCATTTGTCTTCAGTAGCAGTAAAGCTCTGCTGCATGAACTATTAATTGCCTCTGGTTTATTTTTGGGGAATCCTGCAATTTGTTTAAGTTTTCACTCTGCTAACTATATGTTGGAGTTCTGCTCTGGATCAATACTGAGTAGATTTTCTATGACATTCTCTTCATGAGTGTGCTCTGCACATTCCCCAAATGTGCTCTGGAGCATTGGGGAACTCCCAGAACAGATTTAGAGGGCACACAGGGCGTCCTGTGAGGAGGGGAAGGGGGAAGTTCCATTGTACAGCTAAAAGTCCTTGTGCTGAAGGAACAAGCACACTGAATAACAATGCCCGCTGTATTTCGGATCGGTTATTAGTTATTATGGTCCCCATATGTTAGTGCTTATTTATACTGATGTTTTAAGACATATATAATTCTTATCTTCTGTGCTGCTAAAAAGAGGGGGGCGGCATTGTTGGTTTCTTTTTGTATTTGTCATATTTTTAAGACACTGTAAAGCAATTAGCAATTATTATTAGTCTTGAAATATGAAGCAGTACATAATGAAATAAGCCTCTATGCTCACCTGCTGCAGTGACCTCTGGGTGTCTGCGCAGCATGTGGGCTTGAAGAAAGGAGTAGTTCATGAAGGTCTTGTCACAGAATTGGCACTGGAGAAAGACAAAGAAAAGGATAGATAGGTCACACGCTGGCCTGGTTGACACATCAAGGTAAGCCAGAATGTGGCTCATCATGACCGCATGAATGTGTTGGCTCCCAGCTAGGAACTCACACTGCTCTCCCTCCCCCTATGAGGACACCTAAGCCA
Organism: Podarcis gaigeae; assembly: GCF_964106915.1. Taxonomy (NCBI): domain Eukaryota; kingdom Metazoa; phylum Chordata; class Lepidosauria; order Squamata; family Lacertidae; genus Podarcis; species Podarcis gaigeae. The sequence continues at coordinate 63,760,897 of NC_139681.1, forward strand.
GAGTTTTGCTTAGCCTGTCACTCAGACCAGGGATCAGGGTGAAGATGCCTCCTTCACGACCATGACCTGTAACTGCAGGACAAACTTTGGCAGCAGGTCAAGGAGAAGAAACCTGAATCACGATTCTGGATTTAGACCACATGCTAAGCCAAACAAACCAGGAACACATTCATACCACACATTGAAAGCACTATGACACCTCTTTAAACATTTGTGGCTTCCCCCAAAGAATTCAAGATGCTGTGGTTTGCTAGGGGTCCTGAGAGTTGTTAAGAGATCCCTATTCCCCACACAATTCCCAGAGAGCCTTGGGAAGAGGGATTGACTGTAAAATCACCCTGAAAAACGGAAAACTATGGAGGTGAAATAGGGGTTCCCCAACAACTCTCAGCACCTTAACAAATGACAGCTCCCAGAATTCTTTGGGGGAAGCCAAAGTGGTATCATGGTGCTTTAAAAACATGGTGTGAGTTTGGCCTATGTGTCCATGAGTGTCCTTCTTTACAACCTTGACAGCTATCACATAGACCAGGGTTAGGCAACCTAAGGCCCGGGGGCCAGATGTGGCCCAATCGCCTTCTCAAACCAGCGCGTGGACGGTCCAGGAATCAGCGTGTTTTTACATGAGTAGAATGTGTCCTTTTATTTAAAATGCAGCTCTGGGTTATTTGTGGGGCCAGTGGCGTAGTGTGGGGGGTGCAGGGGGGGGGCCCGGCCGCACCGGGCGCAACATCTGGGGGTTAGGATTAGGGGGCGCAAATCCACGGGTTAGGGGGTGCAAATCCACGGGTTAGGGGGCGCAAATCCACGGGTTAGGGGCGCAAATCCACAGGTTAGGGGGCGCAAATCCACGGGTTAGGGGGTGCAAATCCACGGGTTAGGGGGTGCAAATCCACGGGTTAGGGGGCGCGAGTCCACAGGTTAGGGGGCACAAATCCACGGGTTAGGGGGCGCAAATTACTTGCCTTGCCCCGGGTGCTGACAACCCATGCTACGCCACTGTGTGGGGCATAGGAATTGGTTCATTTTTTCCCTTCAAAATATAGTCCGCCCCCCCCCCAACAAGGTCTGAGGGACAGTGGACCAGCCCATGGCTGAAAAAGGTTGCTGTCCCCTGACACAGACCTAAAAAGCCAGAGGAGGAGCAAAGCATTCCACTAGGCCAACTCCAAGCTTAATGCAGGACCAGATGCTCAAACTAAATCTGAATCATGGGCTGTTTGTGAACGGCTGCTGAAGTACTAACACCCAGACAGCTTTAACCTCCCCCCCCCCACCCAATGTTTGCTAATCTATCTTTGCTTCTGCAACCACAATCAGGCAGATGAGCTGGAAGAAAAACAAAGATCATTCACATTTCCTTGACAGGCTGCTGACTGAAAATCCACAGTGCATAATGCAGCTCCGTATGCTCCAGCTGTCCCTATTTACCAAGGACAGTCCTCAGAAAACAGAAGGTATTTAAGCAGAAACTGTCAGGGATGCTGTAGTTGCATCCTGCATTGTAAATCCTGCACTGAACAGAGGGGTTGGACGAGATGACCTGTGGTACAACAGTGCTCAGGCGATCTCTCCAAATCTGTGTTTGTGGGCAGAGAAACCTGCAGGCTCATTTCACCAAATTTCTCCAGTATCTCCACTACCTTATCTCCACCCACCACCTACAATGTTTCCCCTTCTCCTTTTGCTGCCACTGCAAATGTTAGCAGCAGCAGCATTGGCAGAATGGGCATCATTTTACATTCTCATCAGTCCCCTGGTGAGCATCATCCTGGAGCACTGCGGGGCTAAGGGTGGCCGCCAGAACAAAATGGAGGAGAATATCTGGAGAAAATTCTGCTGGAATTTTAATTAAAACTAAATCAGGCTGAGGGGATGGCAAAAAGAAAGATCTCAGGCATTTTTTCTCAGGGAAGTGCCATCTGAGAAGTTTGGGCTCAGCTCCACCTTCAAGGTCTTTTCCTACTTTCCACTCAATGCACCCACCCAAACAGCAAATAGGTGGGAGCTACCACCGGCAGTATCCCTGCTGGGAGCAGCCTGTGCATCCTCATGTAGGAGCACATTCTGGGAGAGAGGAGGGGATAGAGGCGACCCTGTTGCTGTCGACTGACGGGAATTGGCCCAGCCTGGGCCCTTTTGCTGCCCTAGTCTGGGAGCTGGTATAGCAAAAGTGCATTTTTGCCCCACCACCTACCCTTGCTGGCATGAGCAGCAGGGTTGCTGATGCAGTGGTGGCTGTGCCACTGTTATAATCAGCCACTGCTGGTGTGACACATGGCATGTTCTGCCCATGTGCATATATATGCACACAGAAAAGTCCACTAGCTTCCCTTCCATCCCACCAATAGCTGTCTATTCCAATAATACACGTAGCTCAAATACTTCCTACAGCATACCATTACGGTTAGGATGAGGCGGGCGGCAGGGGGAGGCATACTCCAACGATGATCCTTACTGTGAGAGCAAGGCTATCCTAGGGTGATACATTCTGCTGGCCAAGGAGCCATGATGTATTCCCAGCTCAAATTGCCTGCAAACAGCAAAAGCACAGACAGACAGGCAGACAGAGCCCAAAAAGGTTCTGGGCAAGCACTTTCTCCACCTCCATCTGCCTGTGCCTTTGAGGAAGCCCCCTTCTCGGGCTCACATGAGCCAGAGCAGTATGAGGGCTAGTTCAGCTGGAGGCAGGAGGCTTCCTGCCCCCAGCTGAGCAGTTTAATGAAGCCCCTGCCCTTCTGGCTCAGATAAGCCACAGAGGTATTGGGGCTTGCTCCCATCGTTCAGCTCAGACACTGAGGTCCAGCTCCGAAGGCCTTCTGGGGGTTCCCTCACTAAGAGAAGTGAAGCTACAGGAAAGCAGGCAGAGGGCCTTCTCTGTAGTGGTGCCTGCCCTGTGGAACACCCTCCAATGGAATGCCAAGGAAATAAACAACTATCTGACTTTTAGAAGACATCTGAAGGTCTCCCTGTTTAGGGAAGTTTTTAATGTTTGATGTTTTATCGTGTTTTTAATATTCCGTTGGGAGCTGCCCAGAGTGGCTGGGGAAACCCAGCCAGATGGGTGGGGTATAAATAAATTGTTGTTGTTGTTATTGTTAGGACTGGGTGATGGGAGGAAGAAGCATCCGAGTTACATTCCAGACATCATGATATATCAACATAACATGGTATTTAGCTGCTGATATAGCACAATGTTGAATACTAGATATCAGCTAGCCCTGCTTACAATTATGAAAGCTGCACAGAAAGCATGCAGCCACATCACTCACCTTGTGGTAGTTATTGGCCCCAGCTTGCAAGAGCAATTGCTGCGTGGCAATCATCTTTTTACGCCTCCTGCTCTCTTCCTTGACACCCTTCAGCTCTTCTGCTTGCTTATCCCAGTCCTGCTTGACGCGTTTGAGGTCTTCCAGGGTCGCTTGGTGTTGCTCTTCCTGAAGGGCCAGGCTCATGCTCAAGTACTCCTGAGAGTGCAGAAGATACTCGATGGTCAGCTGGGCCATCTTGAAGACCTTCAAGAGCACAGGGTCAACTGGCTGCTGACAGTAGGGGCACTTTTCTGCATCGAGGTTGCAAAAGGTGACGCTGTTGATGTTCTCCTGCAGAGTGGCAAGGTCCAGCTCGCGAGCCACCCGCTCCACATCAATGGCACTGAACCGCCTCCAGTCGATTGCGTCTCGCCGCAACTGGAATTTAAAGGCGGGGACCATGCTCGGACCGGCGAGCATGCTGCCCAAGAGATGGCTGCTGCTTGGGAAGTTCACAGGAAATGTGGAGCCTGGCATACTTGCCCAATAACGATGGTGTGCAGACAGTTGTGGTGGGTAGTAAATATTAGCAACGAAAGGCTGGGCAATGAAAAGGATACAAGGTGAATTAGGGCTGGAACAAAATGGGAGCTCATAGACTACACTTGTGTACTTGAAGCAGACCCAAAACATGTACGAATGTAAGAAGAGCTTGCTGAATCCAGCTAATCTAGTTCACATCCTATTCTCAGTGGCCAAGCAAATCCCCATGGGAATCTCTCAAGCAGGACCTGAACACAAGAACCCTCTTCACTCCTGTGGTTTCCAGCAATAGCTATCCAGAAGCATTACTGCTTCTGACCCTGGAGGCAGAGCACAGTCATCATGACTGATAACGACTGGTAAAGGTAAAGGTACCCCTGACCGTACGGGCCAGTCTTGACAGACTCTAGGGTTGTGCACTCATCTCACTCTATAGGCCGGGAGCCAGCGCTGTCCGCAGACACTTCTGGGTCACGTGGCCAGCGTGACAAGCTGCATCTGGCGAGCCAGCGCAGCACAGGGAACGCCGTTTACCTTCCTGCTGGTAAGCGGTCCCTATTTATCTACTTGCACCTGGGGGTGCTTTCGAACTGCTAGGTTGGCAGGCGCTGGGACTGAACGACGGGAGCGCACCCCGCCGCGGGGATTCGAACCGCCGACCATGTGATTGGCAAGTCCTAGGCGCTGAGGTTTTACCCACAGTGCCACCCGCGTCCCACCGATAGTGACTGGTAGTTTATGTCTAATGCTCTTTTAAAGCCATTCTAGTTGGTCGCCATCACTGCCTCCTGATGGAGGGAGTTCCATACTTTAACTATGTTCTGCATAAATAAGTTCTTCCTTTTATCCATCCCGAATCATCCAACACTCTGATTCATTAGATGTTTGTGAGTTCTAGCATTATGCTAGAAGGGAAAATGACCTTTTCTCCATCCACTTTCTCCATGCCATTGATTTCTATCATGTCACCCCTTCCCTGCCCTTCATCTAGACCAGCGGTTCTCCACCTGTGAGTCCCCAGATGTTGTTGGACTACAACTCCCATCATCCCTAGCTAGCAAGGCCAGAGCTCAGGGATGATGGGTGTTGTAGTCCAACAACATCTGGGGACCCACAGGTTGAGAACCGCTGGTCTAGACTAAAAAGTCCCCAAAAGGGGCAACCTTTCCTGATAGGAAAGTTGCTCCATCCTCTTGATCATTTTGGCTGCCCTTTTCTGCATAGCCTGCAGAACTGATTTCCTTTTATATTATTCTACTCAGTCCTCGGGCACATGGGAGAAGTCAGTCGGTGGAGCAGGAGACCCTGAATCTCAGGGTCATGGATTCAAGCTCCATGTTGGACAAAAGATTCCTGCACTGGGGGTTGGACTAGATGACCCCCATGGTGCCCTCCAACTCTACAATTCTATGTTTCTATATCACTTTACTTATTACCATACCAGATGGTTAAATAACCACAGATTAGAAACAACTACTAAGATTTCAAATAAGTGAAGAAAATAGCAAAATGAATAGGTGAGCAAATCAAGGTGACTGCTGTTTATAGCTGAAATGTTTGATTCATTCGCTATTAAATTCAAAGTTGGCTCTCAGTATAGGCTTATCAAGAGTACAGGCGAGGGTTCCAGCTTCCATATAAAAGACATTCCGGGACTCATGTACTCAAACAACTATAATTTGAGTTGTGTTGATTCCTACTCAAATAGAAAATGCATGAGAGTCACTGAGCTTTCAGCTCTGAGGACTGAAAAAAATGAGGACATCTGATATGGTACTCTTATTATAACAATTTGCTTTCAACATTTAATTGCCACAATTACAAAACCGCTTACAATGTAATCCTAGACATGCTTATTCAAAAGAAAGTTCTATTATGCTCAATGGGATTTACTTCCAGGAATGTGTGCATAGGATAGCAGCCTCTAGGGGAAAGTGCTGTAAAATTATACATACCATTTTTTCCAGTATAGAAATGCTGTTCTGATCTATCTGGACCCCTTGCTTATTCACAACAGACAGTTGTGTTGTGCAACGGTGTGTTACTAGGTGTGTCCTGGCATGATGGTAACAGGACTCCAAAGTTTCCCTCACAGCAGCACAAATATACCATAGCTAAGCAGCACGCTCCAAGTGGTTAAATATTCATTCTTGGCTTTGTATGTATTTGTTTGCAGCTCCAGTATGAGCAAACAAGGATCACAATGAACAACTAGGTGATAACATGTGTTCTCATCTGCCAGCAAAGCTGCTCTGCATTCTGCACAGGACAAACAGGCCAGTCTAAATATGAAAGACTAAATGGACACCAGTCTGACATTTGAAGTGGCAATATTCAAAAACCAGTGATGGGACAGTTCAACCTACCAGAATACTCTGTAAATTACCTTAAAGTAGCCATCCTGCAGCAAGGGAAATCCAAAGGGAGATTGCAATATGAAACCACTGAATTGAATGAAAGGGTTCAATGCTATCACTTGTGGGCTGAACCGAGACAAAGGATTTTAGCATATTAGAGATGTTAACTGCTTTACAAAGCGTGGTGCCTGTGCCCTCAATAACTATTTGTGAAGTCCCACTATTAAATATGGAATTATCACTGTCTGTACTTTTCTGCTTTTCATTTCCCTCTGACTTCACTTTTAACAATTTCCCTCTACCTGCCCCACCCCCCCCATACCAAAACCTCAGGATAACACTTCATGCATCTGATGAAGTGGATTGTAGTTCACAAAAAGCAAGTGGCACAATAAATTTGTTAGTCTTTTAGGTGCCATAGGACTCCTGGGGCATATACAACCTGCATGATAATGTGCATTCAATGCTGGATGCAAGTGCCTTTTAGGGATGCTGTACACACAATGTCCTCCCCATGCTGTCCCAGTGTCCCACACTATTTGCCCGCCTGAAGCACATTCTGCCGCAATGGTTATAATCTGCTTTGTGCTGGGAGTGCACTTCTCAAGCACTTGCTGTTTACCTGCGCACAGAGATAGTGCTTTCTCAGGTCACCTCCTGCTGGGGCAGACCTACTGATGTTGCAGGGCTGTTATCACTCCCCTCACCCTGTTTAACTTGCCGATGAATGAAAGGGGCAAAATGTACAGGTTGATGTAATCTTCAACCAGGCCCTTGGATGATTAACACTCTAAAGCCTTTTAAATGTGCGTATGGAAGGAGGGGGTTGTTGTTTTGTTGTTTCTGTTTTAACTATTTATTTGTGCTTTTATCTTGTATTTCTATGTCGTGAACAACCCTGGGATCTTTTGAGTGGTATATAAATCTAATAAATATTAATAGACAAATAAATTTGCTTGCAGCTTCTGAAGTCCCAGGGGCCCTGTCAGAAGCAAGGCGGCGAGCCACATTGTAAAGCATCATTGGTGGTAATTAAACAGAATTACAGGAAGCTGCTTAAACAGAATTACAGGAGGCTGCCTTATGCTGTCAGACTATCAGTCCATCTCACTCAGTATTGTCCACGTGAGTGTTTCTCAATCTTCAGTCCCCCATAAATTGTTGGGTTACGGCTCCCATCGTCCCTGATTAAGAGGGCTGAGGGTCTCCAGTTGTTTTTTGGGCTACAACTCCCACCTTCCCTAGCTAGCAGGACCCGTGGTCAGGGATGATGGGGATTGTCGTTCAAAAACAGCTGGAGATCCAAGTTTGGGAAACACTGGTCTACACAGATTGACGTGGGTTTCAGACAAGGGTCTTTTTTAGCCCTTCCTGGAGATGGCAAAGATTGAACCTTCGGTTTTCTGCATGCAGTGAAGATGCCCTAACACTGAGTTTCTGCCCTCCCCCTACCTTTTCTCTCACACCATAGAAGAGAATGGCCTTAGTAACATGTCTCTCTTGACAACCCTCAACAACCTCTCTGGAAAATTGCCCCTGGATTTCCAAGGGCTAAGAACCTCGGATGCCTCCGAAGAGATGGATGCACAGGGCCTTGCTGGTCGCGGAATGTCGAACTCCCCTCCCCCCCCCCGCAAATTTTGGCTAGCAATTTCTACTCAGGCAGTTTCAAAACTGAACAAGGAGCAATGCCTTTTCTCCTCCTCCTCCTTCTCTTCCTTCCCTCCTTTTTTTTGTGACAGGCTACTTTATAACGAGCATGCCCCAACTCAGCGCCCCTGCTTCCCTTCCTGTCACGCCGCCCCCAAGTCCTCCCCTTAGCCGCTTCAGATTCTCCAGTGAAGTTTGCAAGGAATCGGCTTTTGGAGAAAAGTTTCCTAGACGGGCTGCAGGCAGGAGCAGCTGGGTGGACAGCGAGGGAGGAGCTACTATGTAGATTTAGTTCGCTTGGTCAGCTCAGCTCCTTAAGTTTCCAGTCTGGAGGTTCCTGCGAGTGTTTGCAATTTAACAAGCCACTTCATCGGCTGATGTTTTCCTGAGCGGTGGGAACATGCAAGAGGGAAAGAAGGCGAGCAGTAGCTTGAACAAAGCGGAGCTGGTTAGTCCCACCTCTCTGCATTCCTCCTCCTCCCCCTCTTCCCTCCCTCCTCCCTCCCTCCAACTCTCTTGCCACAGAGCTTCACGGTGCAACGTTTCAGTTCTTCACCAAACAAAGCAAATCCTTACCTGTCCCCAGGGCGCATGTTTTGTGGCGTGGGGTTGGGAACTGGGCGCGTGCGAGAAAGAGAGAGATCTAAAGCAGCCTGGATTTGGAGGCGCAACTCTCTCCGAGCTGGAATCTTCCTTCTCTCCTCCCACCCAGGAAATTCAACACCATCCAGCAAAGCGCTGGTTCCCCACAGCGACGAATCGCCTCGGCCTAAATGCACAACATCAGGCTGAAGCGGGAGAAAGCAGCTCCAGGGCATTGAGCGCAGAGAGCTGCTCCCTCGAGGATGGGGGGGGGGGGGGAGGAATCGCTGCGAGGCCGTCCCCAAAGCCAAGCCGTTGCTGTAGTAACTTCTAATAACACCCTACCTGATTTCCCTTTCCCTTCTTGTTTGGCTTTGCTAACGCGGAAAGAGGGAGGATCAGGTAATAAAAGTGCATTAGAGCATCGATGCCCAGGGGGATATTAAGCTGCTGTATGTTGGATAACAAAGCTGCCTCCCCGTGGCTATAATTGCACCCGAACATGTAACTGCAGGTGGGGAGGCTGGGCTCACGGTTGCAATTAAGGACGGGTAAATCTGTCAACATGGGCTTCTGTTAGTTACTCGTTTTTCCAGTCTTCAGTTCAGTTTGCCACTTTCCCACATCAGTTTGCAATGATTATGATTTTTAAAAGTCCTCAAGGTAATTGATCAGCGTTTGGGCATGGATTTCTCCTGATAAGACACACTTTTGTATATGATTTTGCCTAATACAGTGGTGCCTCAGGTTACATACACTTCAGGTTACATACACTTCAGGTTACAGACTTTGCTAACCCAGAAATAGTACCTCGGGTTAAGAACTTTGCTTCAGGATGAGAACAGAAATCGTGCTCCGGTGGCATGGCAGCAGCGGGAGGCCCCATTAGCTAAAGTGGTGCCTCAGGTTAAGAACAGTTTAAGGTTAAGAACGGACCTCCGGAACGTATTAAGTACGTAATCAGAGGTTCCACTGTATATGCATTTTTGCAAGCTAGTTTCCTCTAATGTAAAGCATTTTTCTATGTTATTTTCACTACTATGTGCATAGAAATGCAAGACTACAGTTCTATCTCTGGGAGTAAGCCCCATTGATCTCAGTCATGGAACCGACCTTGGAATAGATATGTATTGGATTGTGCTGTAAGTTCTCTTTCAATAAGAGTTTTGGTGACATGAAATCAACCAACTTACTTACATACATAATACGTTTTATCTGGGTTTCTTTTGCTCGGTTCCTCTGGCCATGTCATTTACCCTTGCCCAAACTGCAGTTTGCAAAACCGAACAGAACTTTGCATCTGATCCTTGATGGATTGGGGGCATTCTAGTCTGCTCAATTACAATAAATTGTCTCAAGATGCAGCAGCTTAAATAGCAACTTGTTTTGCAGTAGGTAAAGCAGAATCATATGCCTGACAAGCAATGGCTTATCCACCTCCCCATCCTTGTCCTTAAATGAGGCCAGCACAGGGTTTCATGATTCTCCATGAATCTTATGGACAAAACGAAATGTCTTTGTCCTTGTCCTTTCAGTGCCCCTTAATAAGTGGTGTATTGAGTGCCTGTCAAAGCAAGGAAAGGCCTCTCCCCCCCCACACAAAAAAAGTTACTAGGAAAGTTGAAGAGGATAATATATGTAGTTAAGTTCAGAAGTTAGTAGACACTTATTTCTGCATGCAATCAAATTGTCATATAAATATGGTATATAAATAAGCTACACCATACCAGACAGTTGACTGTAGCTTATCTATTAAAAAGGAGGCAGGAGGGTCAAATGAAGAACAATATATATAAGAATAGCAGGACAAAGACCATTATTCATTATGTCAAGACCCAATATTCCTGCATACATACCGAAGGTTGAAATCCTGTATTATTTGGACATAAGCTCCATTGAATTCAACGGGGCTTACTTCTAAATCAGATATGTACAGGATTGCACTGGAAATCAGTCTTCTTTATTTGTTACAGCTTTATTTATTATATCAACCACAGCATAATGAAAAACAGATGCAAACAGATGCACAATATAGTATCCATCACCACGACAAACACATAGCATTTTAGCATTATGTGTATCAACAGGGCTATAGACATTGTTTTTAACAAAAATCTGCCTGACTTCAGTGGCAGTAGCAAAAGATAGAATTATGTAGCAAATGACAATTACTATTCCATCTATAGCCATTTATTTTATTATTTATTCAGCTATTATGAAGATTCCTCCAGGTGGCATTGCTGCCAAACCATGGCATTCTAATCTCTCTCAAGTTATCTTCCCATCTTTTAAAAGACCTGATCTCTGGCAATTTTTCAGTAACTGCAGTATCAGCCTCTCCTTATGAGGAATGGATGGAGGAGTTGGGTATGTTTTGCTTGGATAAGAGGAGACTGAGAGGAAATACGATAGCCTTCTTCAAACATCTTAAGGCCTATGACATGGAAGGTGGAGCAAGTCCCCCCTCCCACCCACTCTGGAGGGTAGGATTCAAACCAATGGATTCAAGTTACAAGAAGATTCTGACTCAGCTACAAAATGAACTTGTTGATGGTAAGAACTCTTCAACAGTGGAATGAACTCCCTCAGAGCAGTGGTACAGGGGTGGGGTGAACCGCCCGGTGACGCATGTGCGACATCCATACGGACTGCGCATGTGCAGCATCCCATATGGAGTGCGCACACGCGGTGACCATACAGGCTGCCGTGTGTGTGCAGCAGCTGTACGGACTGCCGCTTGCATGGCAACCGTATGGGCTGCCACGCGAGTGGCATCCTGTACTGAGTACGCATGCGGGGCATCCCGTGCAAACTGCACATGTGTGACATTCTGTACAGAGTGCGCTCGCATGGCAGCCCATATGGATGGTGCATGCGAGTGGCAGCCTGTACAGACACCGCATGAGCAGCGCCCATACTGACTGCTTGTGCCCTCAGCCGCTCTACAGCTGGGGGGAGGCAGGGGCCATCTTGTCACCCCCTCCAGAGTGGCACCGGGGCGGCCCACCCCCTCCGCCCCCTACTTCGTACTCCCCTGCCTCAGAGAGTGGTGAACGCTACTTCTTTGGAGTTTTTAAGCAGAGGTTGGATGGCCATTTGTCAGGGTTGCTTTAGATTAAATTCTTTGAGATGCTTTTCATTCAGGGCCCTTTCCAAGTCTACAATTCTCTGATTTCAATATTAAAAATCATCTTGCAGTGGAAGGTGATCTGCTTGGGAGTCTGAGGTTCCTAAATTATACGCCTAATAGGATAAGTATTGCATATGGTAAAATATCCTCCTTTTGCTTTACCACAATGAGTTAGTTTTATTTTGAGACATCTGTTTGCTTCCTTGTGCAGCTTGAATAAGACTCTGGTAAGTAGTAGGGCAGTGTGTTCTGAACAGGTTTTCCACCAGGAAATTGCTCCCAATGGTCACATTTCTCTTCTCTTTCCTGTTCATGAAGTTCCACAGGTGCAAAGCGTAGGACTCATTGAAGTCTGGCTTTGAATCCCACACTTCATAGTACTTATGCCACAGTGTGTAGGGGATGGGATAGAAGCGCTGGGGGTGCAAGAAGGAAATGTTGTGACATGTCTGATCCTCCACATTATTGAAATCTGTGAGGTTGCACAGCTTCTTTAGCATCCTTGTGATTAAGTGAGGGCCCTGATGTCCCCAGATGGCTCCATTGTAGTGCTGAACAAAATCTACCATGCAGTCCCAGAGGAACCAGTGATGACGCTGAAAACCAAGGATCCCGTTGCTGGAGAACTGGGAAGACTGGGCTGCCAAGAAGTTGGCCACTGGGATGGGTCGGATGGAAATGACATCTGTATCCATATAAGTCCCACCATATTTCCACACCATTGCAAGCCTGATTGCATCAGAGATAATATAGACCCAGTTCTTCTCCTGTGTTGCATTCACCTGCAGGGTTAAAAATGGACACAGAATCAAGGGGCAGCCCCTAGCTCCTAAGACATACTCCTTACTTCTTCCTTTCAATGTCTGCAATATTTCCACTACTGGAACAGCTCAGGTGTCACATGTATGTGATCCTAGGTTCAAATTCTGGATGTGACTTCCCACTAGAAAAGACCTCACCTCTATGCAGGCATACCTGAGAAAGTGTAGGGCCTGGACGTATCAGTGGGATCACTGCATCAATCAGTATCTCAGCTCCTACAGAGGCCACTTAACCTGTGGGTGGGAGCAGAGCCCAGTGGTAGACCGCAGACATCATGTTTTGCCTGTTGAACACCCCAGGTTTAATTCCCACTATCTCCAGTTAAAATGACAGGTAGGCGATAAGCAAAACTTCTGCCTGAGACCCTGGAGAACTGCTGCCAGTCAGAGTAAACAATACTGAGCTATATTGGCATATATTTAGTGTAAAAGGAAAACATCAATTTTTAACATGCTGAATACTAACTGCTCTGGTACCTCTGGTTACAAACTTAATTCCTTCTGGAGATCCATTCTTAACCTGAAACTGTTCTTAACCTGAGGTACCACTTTAGCTAATGGGGTCTCCCGCTGCCGCTACACCACCATCACATAATTTCTGTTCTCATCCAGAAGCAAAGTTCTTAACCCAAGGTACTATTTCTGGGTGAGCAGAGTCTGTAACCTGAAGCATATGTAACCCGAGGTAGCACTGTAGCCAGCTTATTCAGAATTTCTGGAAAACAGAAATTGTGAATTTGAAACTCTGAAGCCCAGTGCAAGTGTAATACAGTGGTGCTTCAGGTTACAGACACTTCAGGTTACAGACTCCGCTAACCCAGAAATAGTACCTTGGGTTAAGAACTTTGCTTCAGGATGAGAACAGAAATTATGTGATGGTGGTGTAGCGGCAGCGGGAGACCCCATTAGCAGCGTGGCAGCAGTGGGAGGCCCCATTAGCTAAAGTGGTGCTTCAGGTTAAGAACAGTTTCAGGTTAAGAACAGACCTCCAGAATGAATTAAGTTCTTAACCTGAGGTACCACTGTATTTGATGGTTTGTTCTTTATCATCATATTGACTCCCTCTTCTGAATTCTCCTCACTACCTGGACTGATTGCCATGCATGGTGATTACTAATACTGTGCTGTATACGGTAAAATGAACCAAAAGATATAATAAAACATGCTTTGAAGTTGCATCTTCACCAAACATTACTAAATTTAAGCAAACAATGACATTTCAGTGTCTTGATAGGAAAAGGCAGTTAACAATTTCTTTTCCTTTGTACTGATAAAGTCTCCAGTAAACAGCTTGCATTTTTTTAAAAGGGAGATTGATATTTGTCACCAAAAATATTTTGCAACTAACTTTGCAATTAATGCATCCCACCAGAAAATGATACCACTTTCTCTCTCACCTGATGGTACCACAGGGACAGAGGTGTGTCCTGGAACAAAATGTCCATCTCCAGGGGGAAAAGGAAAACATTCTTCATAGCCGATAAGAAAGACAGTGAAGGGGAAGTCAACTTGAAATCTGTCATTGTGCTATTGTCCAGCCCTTTCATAAAAAACATGATGGGTCTGTCTGAATAGATTCTAGCAGCAGATTCCACAGCGCATAAAACCAGTGGTGGAGGCTGTAGACGGTTAGTTGTCTCCAGAAAGATGATACTTCTCCCCTGAGAGAGGACATCTTGGGGCATCACGAGTTGTTTAACAACAGGTTTGCAAGAAAAGAAGCAACCAGGTTCTAGGGAGAACTCATACAATATCCCAAATGCCAACAAAAAGAAGATACATAGGTACATCTGGCTCTCCTTCAGCATGTTGACTGACTCTCCAACTTTTGATCTTAATAAAAAAATATAATAAATATTAGTCATACCTTTATTCTTCTACACACACACACACACACACACACACACACACACTTTTGTTGCACTCTTGCTTTTCAAAACCTTAACAATAGGTGATCGCCATCCTTCTTAGCAGAAGGTTGTGCCCTATTAACAGATTCTGTAGGGTTGCAATGGAGATGTGCGATGAGGAGCCTTGTTTACAGCATGAATGAATTCATTCGGTATCCTGGAAAAATATATGGTTAAAAAGAATGGTTCAAGCAGGGGTGTGAAAGCTGTGGCCCTCCAAATGTTGTTGGACTCTTGCCAGCCTCAGTCAAACATGGCCAATAGCCAGGAATGATGGATGTTGTAATCCAGCAGCATCTGAAGGTCCCCAGCTTCATCAACACTGGGTTAGTGGTTGACAATACAATCCTATATGTCTCATTATTTTCAGTGGAGCTTACTCCCAAGTAAGTGTATATAAGATTGCAGCTTGCATTTGGGTGGATTTTCCTTTCCTTTCCCATCCCATCCCATCCCATCCAATTTCTAAGGGTGCAAAGCTACTCACTGTACATGCAAACCATGGCAAAAGATCTGAAATTCAGCAAAAATCCTGGAAAGATCTGCAAATTCTAGGGAGATAATTAGCAGACACTCCAGGATGCAGCAGCGTTATTCATGGTAAAATTCAAAAAATAAATATAGATGTCCTCTTACCACCATTTCCTAGATTCCTTTGCCCGCCTAAGGGGATTCTTTTCCTGGGCCACTTAAAGAACCCTCCTCATGTTGCTGAGTAGACTCCATTGCTACTGCTGAATTCTGTGCTCCCAGTGGGGCTGCATTCAGAAAATGAACCAAAGTCTGAATTGATTCCCCTCCCGAGCACCAGGCTTTCTCTTCTGTTGCAGACAGGATGCTGATGGGATAAAATTATTTACGGGAGCTCTTTCTTCTCTATCGGTGATTAGTGTCTCTGTCATAATATGGAAGCAGAAAGGAGGTGAATAGGAAGCCCATGTCAGGTCTCTGCTGCAGAGATGGATGGCAGATGAATAAAATTATTTAGTAATTGCTCAAAGTTAGAAAAAAAAATGCCGCCCTCCAATTTTGGGAGGGTAATACAGTTTTCAGGAGAAAATGAACGTCCCTTCTTCCCAAACTCTGACGTGCTGAGATTGTGATAGCCAGCTTGCTTGTGTGGCTATTTTGAGAATGTCCTGCACGAGCCATAGATCATCATAAGCCCAATGTCTTCAACAGATGCCTTGTAGTACTTTAGGCCAGCTGTGTCTGCAGGAGACTTCAGGAGAGGCAGCAGCTGGAATTCATATACCGTAGGTTAGCATCTTGGGTGTTGCTCCATGTCTTCAGCCTCAGCTCCTCAGAAAATGGAGACTTTATTGAATTCAGTTGCAATCTCTCCAAACATGTCTGACTGATTAAAAAATAATAATTCAAAAGGTAGCACCCTCTCTATGTTGGTACCTTGGAACACCCTCTAGTTTGCAAAGGACAAGGAATGACTGTTCTCTCTTTCCCACAACATCCATCTTTTCCATCCAGAAGATCATTTTTGCCGTCAAAGGGGTTGGAACTGATTAAGCACTGCTCCTTCTGCGGAGAAGATCTATTTATCATTGCGAGACAAGTGGCTGAGTGGAGTTTGCAAATCTCTCCTCAGCCAAGATGCTGATCTCAGTGCTGGCTGCTTAATAAATGTTATCCACTCCTTCTCGGCTTTGCCTATCACAGTAGAAACTTTCGGCTGCAGTGCTTCAGCCAACAGCACTGGAGTCGTTTCAAGCGATGAGCTGTTGGAAGAAGGCTGCAGACTCTAAACAGCATGAATAATTTAATATTCTCGGAAGCAACTGATTGTCATTAAAGCATCATTTTGGGGGAGGAAAGGCCTGTTCAAAAGATGTGTCAGGGTAATTTTGCAGATTAATCCCTTTTAAGTGAATATTCACTACTCTGCGATACTCAAAATCAGGATGCTAAAGAGAAGTGAGATAAATTATCATTTTCTTCCAGTGCATCTTTGCATGTGCTTCTTTTGCTCACTTTTAGGGAGTGTGGAATGTTGTCTTCAGGAAAACATGTTTGGAACCATCATTGCCAGCTTTTAGGTGCCTGGGTTTTTGCCCAGACCTTTGGTTTATTCACTTGGAATGTAGTGTTGTAAGACTTTTGACCTGTTTCATGGAGTTCATTATTATTATAGTTATTGTTGATGGAGAACATTTTGAAATCTTGTTCTGTTGTATTTCTTCTGTAGGTATGGTTTTTAAATGATTGCCAAACTCTGTGGTATTTTATGGATTCGTAAATCACTTTGAGACATTTTCTTGTGGAATGTGATGCAGAAATGTAATATCAGGGATGTGAAACCTATGGTTTTCCAGATGTTGCTGGACTCAGACATTTACATTGACTATAAAAATCAAGTGCTGGCATGGATCTGACAGAAAAGGAACTTATTTCCATTTATGGTGGGAGTGCTCACACTTATAAGCATTTTGGATAGTGAGATATACAGAAATGGGGGAAGAATACTGCAAAAATCAATTCATTGTACTCCAGAACTTTTTTTTTTTGGGGGGGGGGGGAATCGAGGATTAAACAAGGATATTCTATCTGTTAACATTTTTACTAATTGCCACTAGTCCTTTTCTAATTGGAAGGAATTAGAAAATCTGTCTATACAATAAGGACATCTTGTATAAGGACATCTTGTTTATTGAAATCTCTGCAAAGATAACATTCAACTTAAAGCTGCAACAGGGTAAAGCAAAACCATTTCAGTATCCCTTTATCATAGACCAAAATATGTGCATCTCTCTGTCAGAAACAGCCAAATCTATATGGACTTCATAATCATGCACACATGGTGATTGTCCAACTTCCTTTTTGTTATCGGTGCAGTCGAGTCATAACCATACCATTCTTAAAATAATAAAAAATAATAATTAAGAGGACATTTATAATAATACTGCATTATGTGCTCACCTACACCAATGTTTCAGTCGATAAGCTTGGTTATATGTTTACTTTTTTCTTTATATTTGTATTCTTATCTTGAAAATCAATGTGTGTGTGTGTGTGTAATTGAAGCCAATTACTTTTCTTCAATTTGCTTTATGAAAGCCAGATATGGAAGTACATGTTGCAACATCCTGCCAAACTCTCAAATTTCTCCAACGTGTTCTGTGAAAAAGGATTTCCATTTTTCTGCCTCATTTTTGGGGCATTTCAGAATTTCTTTAGTGGGGGTGGGGTCTTGATCTTCTCTTATCACTGCTAGGTGGCCAAGGGTTCTCTTTCTTATAAGCATGGCTCTAACAATGGTGACAGCAGCCACGAAATTAAAAGATGCCTGCTTCTTGGGAGAAAAGCAATGACAAACCTAGACAGCATCTTAAAAAGCAGAGACATCACCTTGCCCACAAAGGTCTGTATAGTTAAAACTATGGTTTTCCCAGTAGTGATGTATGGAAGTGAGAGCGGGACCATAAAGAAGGCTGATCGCCAAAGAATTGATGCTTTTTAATTATGGTGCTGGAGGAGACTCTTGAGAGTCCCATGGACTGCAAGAAGATCAAACCGATCCATTCTTAAGGAAATCAGCCGTGAGTGCTCACTGGAAGGACATATCCGGAAGCTGAGACTCCAATACTTTGGCCACCTCATGAGAAGAGAAGACTCCCTGGAAAAGACCCTGATGTTGGGAAAGATGGAGGGCACAAGGAGAAGGGGACGACAGAGGACGAGATGGTTGGACAGTGTTCTCGAAGCTACAAACATGAGTCTGACCAAACCGCGGGAGGCAGTGGAAGACAGGAGTGCCTGGCGTGCTCTGGTCCATGGGGTCACGAAGAGTCGGACACGACTAAACAACAACAACAAAACACTCTGCAGCCTGCAGGGTTCTTTCATCATACTCAAAGACACTCACATGCAGCCTTCTAAGATTATACAATGATCTTTACCATTTTACAATAATAATAATAATTAGGACTGCATTGAAACAATTTATGCAGACCTCCATGTGTTGCCTTTGAACTAGATAATTTCTGAGAACATGCATGGACACATGATTTGGAGTACTCAACTACCTTCATTTGAGCTGACTTGTGTTTTCCACGATGTTCCATTGTACATAACTGAACTTGCACACCATTCTCTTGAAACTGAAGCACATTGTAGAAGCATAACCACCCAGCCCCACCCTACTTACCATTTCCCCCTCTTTTATTCCTAACCAAATAATAATAATAATAAAGATAGGAAGCTTTAAACAGAACAGAGCTGAGTAGTTCTATCCTGTTTCCATTTGCTGCTTTTATTTAATCCATCCAATCCACTTGGTTTATTTAAACCAAGGACTTGCACATTGACCACTAATAATGAATCCTATGTTGTAGATATTATTGCAAATTTATATTGCTGTTTTTGCAATGTACAGATGACATTAGAAGACTTGGTCTTTTTAATTATACCATTTATTATTTCTATGATCCTTGTTTATAAAATCTAATAAAAACAAAAAACAAAACTGAGGCACATTGTGTTTTCAGTGCTTCTGAATGCTTAGCTTTGGAGCATACCATGGCTGAAAAGCTTCTCTTTGGTGTTGATTGGGCAAATCTAGGATCTAGAATAGGGACCCTATTGCAGAAACAGCAACAGGTCTTCAACCCCCTGCGACACTGGACCACTATACCACTGCACAGGATGTCTTCCCCCAGGGCTTAACTGAAGCATGGGAAGCCTACAGAGTGCAGAACACTGATGAGATTATAGAATGAATGAAAGGACACACACAAACAACCTCTGACCACCTTGGAAGTGAAGTAAGCATGGAAAAAACCATGAGAATGTAACTGATTCCCCACCCCATCCTCTTTGATCATTTTTGAATGCAATTTCTCTTCTCATTAATGAAGAATGGTTGAAAAGATGCAATAAATTTTCTGTACAACACTAATTTAATGTTTTTGGGAAGCTGATCACCAGTCCCAAGGTTTAGGTAATTGCATATGCGTATCCAAATGTGTACTGTTACGCTACGCTACACTACGATAATCTCTATTGTCATTGTCCCATACAGAACAATGAAATTGAAAAAAATCTATGTCAGACATTCAAAAGCCAACAAGCCTGCTATCCCAGCTATCCCAGCCTGGTTAACCCCCTAAAAACTCTGATACCCCATAATTAAATACAATATACTCCTACAGAGACTACCTTATACTGCGTTTAAAACCAAAATCGCATTTGGATAAAAACTGTTTCTCAGGCGGCTAGTTCTAGTCTTTATAACCCTGTACCTTCTTCCAGAAGGCAGAAGCTGAAAGAGATCATTTCCGGGGTGCGTGCTATCCTGCACTATCTCTGCAGCTTTCTTATGACACCTGGAAGCATAGACTAGCTTACAGCTCCAAAATCTGAACACTTTCTTCTTGGAACATGGCACATATTAACTATAGAGCTTGTAGTGCTTAACACCCCTTTGTGGTAGGCATATTTCACTTCTTTGATTATACTGTCTTTTTATGCAACATCAATGTATTACACTAAAGCTGCAATCTGATGCACACTTTCTCATCGGGAGTGAGTCTCAATGAACTCAGTGGGACTTCTCTGTAAGCATAAATAGGATGTTGCTATTTATATATTTGTTTATTCCTACAAGTATTATTTTTTAAAAATAAAATGGTTCCTTCCTTCCATTTTCTGTTGAAAGAAATGAAAACATTTCTGCTATTGTCACAGCATGCTCAGACCTTTATGCACCCTCTTGACATGGCCACATTCATTATCAGAGCATAATGCACTGCCCTGACTCAAACCACTCAACAGAAAGACCATATTTCTCTAAAAAATTAAAAAAATATTATGTGATGGGTAATCAAAATCCATCTTTTTCCATTTTAATAAGCATAAACCAAAGTAATTAATCTCCCATCTAAATTTCTCACTGTTCTTGTTGTTTAATTCCCATATGATGCATTTCAAAATAAGCGAGAACTTACCAGCAAAACATGGAAAAGCAGAAGATTCTTCAGCAAGCAATGGTTAGACTTGGGTGCACATATATGGTGAAGAAGTTGCAGGAGAACCTTTCATATCCAGGACATGCACCACTGTTTCTGACTTCTAATGCAGCAACCCTAGAGGTGATATTTGCACATTACTTGCACTGAGATAGGCAGAGGAAACAAATGCTTTTTTAAAGAAGGAAAAAATTGTACAGGTAAGGAAGAAATAAAACCGCCAAGACATGTACAGTGTAGTAATAAGAGCTTGCCAGCAGAAAGCAGCAGACAAACACTTTGGAATGATAATAAGAACACAATAAAGTAGGAATGTACTGGGAAAAGCATAAAGGCTCAGGTGGAACAACACAATCTGCAAGATTAACATATAACAGATAGCTCATTTTCTTCAGTGTTCTGGAGTGGGTGCTTAGATACAGTAGGTTGAATCCAGGCCAAGCAAGTGCTGTTTTGTTACCACTAAAATCAATGGGACTTAAGTTATTCGTGAATAACTCTTTATATTGATTGCAATGGGACTTGTGCACTTTACAGTGCAATCTAACAATATTTGCTCAGGTCCTATTGAATCCAATGGGTCTAATTTCCAGGTAAGTGGGGTTAGGATTGCAGCCTCAGTGTGGATCCAACCCAGTATACACATGTTATCTCCTCATCACCAATCCTCTGCTGAACGCATTGTGAAGGAGAGATTCTTTAATGTAACTCCTTTTTCACCCTCCTTTGGGGATGATACTGTGGTGCTCTGAAAAGGATATATTACTGTATATACTGAACTTGCCACTTCTTTCACTGGATGCTGTCGGAGGGTGGGGATGAGAGGAAAATGCTTCAGGGCGGAGGGGAAACATAACCCAACTACACTAGAAACAATAGGTATCTTGTGGCTTGTTTCTTGGAATGATTCCATCAGGTGCCTCCACATGAAGAGATCTCACAATGATATATACAGCTTTCTTATAGACCATCTTTTGAACTAAAGTTAAACTGCTGGATAGTCGCTGGTCACAGGGATGATCTGTTAGCAAGATTCATGGAGTGGACGACCCATTCTTCTGAAACATATTCACCGTGGACATCTATGTGCAACACACATGGGTACTGGGGGCATAACTTATGAAGGGGGCTAGAGTGTATCAATGACCTTGTGGGTTTCCCTAGTTAGCTTGCTGGAATGAGAGGCCTAGTTTCAAATCCCTCGTTGTCAGGCATGAACTCCTTGGGTGATATTGGGCAAGTCACTGCCTTAATTGCTTTGATAATTTTCAAAAGCAATTTCTTTCCTCATTAATTGTTGGAGGACACTTTACAAAAAGGTGGGAGGATTTTTTTTTGACACAGAACTAATTATATCAAATAATGGCAAGCTTGTTGTGGTGTCAAGCAAGCCAAATGCAGCATAATACAACCCTCGTCTTCCTGTGTGTAAGAGAGGCTCAGATACCAATTTACGTGGCCTGTTGAGACATCATTACCAGCCCACAAGCTTGCCATGTGATAAGATTTCTTCCATTCACAGTTAATCCATTCATATTGCAACAAAGCTCTTTCCATTAAATCTTATCTTTGCTTTGATAACCAATTAAATAACCAAGCAAGCACACTTAACGTGTAATGGTTATGTTATTTCAAGCATTATATGGCAAACGTAACAGTAAGAATTGGTGCCTAGCCTTCTAAGAAGTGAGACCCATAACCCAATTTTGCCTTACGGACTGTGTATGTTCAGGAGCCAGGCAGTTCCCACTTCCCACTTCTCCCTTCATCCTCATTTTCTCTCTGTCCTTGCTGGGTTATTTTGGCTCCCCTGAGCTTTCTGATACCTCTGTCTTGTGCACAGATGATGTTATTTTGGCTACATATAAGAGTTGGCACTTGGAGAATGAGTTACTTGTACATAGTGGTAGTTATTGCTCTTTAGGACTCACAGGGCAGAAGGCAGGTAGACCAATAGTAGGTGAAGCCAGAGCCAATGAGATGTCAGCATCGCCCTTGAGCCAGTGCCACGGACTGGACTTATCCACTTCAGCCCCGACTGGGCTAGGCGAGCTGGGTAGCACTTCCAGAGACCACCTTCTGCACAGGAACAGGTCAAAGTGCTGTGGATTCACAGCTTAGAGTTGTGAGCACCGGATTCACTTCCACAAGAAGACAGTCGTCGCACAGCAGAGTATAGCAGAGTATAGCAGAGCATAAGCAACTCGGAGAGCAGCTCTGTAGAATATCTTCTTTATTCTATCTACAACTATAATACACAACTATATATAGAGCTAAATGAGGTCTAAACATAAAATGAATGCTGAACTGCACTGAGTGTCTGCAGCTGCTCTTAGCAACAACCTTATCTATACACACGATCTCTCTCTAACACTCAGTCTCTCTCCCCGACACAATGACACTTTGATGTGGTGCTGGAGCGGAATAAGTAAAGAGCAGAAATCCCCCTCCTCTCTGGAGAATCAGCAGATTCTTGGATATGGGAAGGGTGAAATCTCCTCATAAGAGACAGAGTAAACACACTCTAGTTTTGTCTCCATCTTACTTGTTCCTCTTCTTCTGCAAGAGCAAAACTGAGGCTGAGGAGGCGGAAGGTGACCTGTAGTGCCATTCCCTGAACTGGTGGTAAGAAGGAAAGGAGGTACGAGGCAACCCTGTGCTATAACAGGTAGTGGTGGTTTTCTAGGCATGAGCAGGCTCTCACATCCTGATAATTCAGCCTGTATACCCCACATTCTTCCACCCTGATACCCACAAAGCTCTATATTAAAGCATATTTTGGTAAAAATTTCACAGTAGTGAGAAGGTACCAGTGGCGTGTGGTCAGTGGCCTAGGGGGACTAGGCTAGTTCCCAAAATGTTCCTGGTAAATTAGAGTATTAAAGTATGGGGCACCTCCTTCCCAAAGCCAAGGAAGCATCTGTCCAGCTTAGGGAGGGAGGTGCAATGCTCACACATGCAACGTCGACAGACTGCCCCCATCGCCTTCACAGGTTGGTGCCTCTGGCCCTAACTGTTCCTCTATTTAAAAATATCACTGCACACCATTGAGGAGCAGAGCCAAGATGAATGGGGTGGATCGGGGCTAGAGCCAGAGCAAATCTGGTTGACATGACTTATGGGTGAAATAGAAGTTGCTGGATCATGTCAGAATCTGAAGTTTACTGGCTTCTCAAAACCCAATGCTGTTTATCTGACAGAACAGTTTACTGGCCAGACTAGAAAAGTTGGCAACCTTGCACTATCCAGGATGCTCCAATATCGGGACCTGACTGAAGCTAAATAAATCTGGTTTTATTCAGATGTTGGCCATTGTATAGGTAGGTAGTGGGTGTTTTCTGGAAGAGAGCTGGCTGAAACATCATGTGTTGTAGAATATTTCCATGTTTGCTTTCAACATGAGACAGATCCTGTTGCAAAAAAACACCTAAAGGATGTAGGACTTCTTAATGCAGCCAAGCATAACAGGGCAAACATATACTATGATATGATATCTAGAAGTTTTATGCCTAATGGATAAATAATAATGGCACAGGGATTATGCAACAACAGTTCAGTTAATATTATATGTTACAAATATTGTATTAAGAGGTGCGGCATAGATGGGGCATCATTATTCCCCATAGCATGTTTGTAATGTGAACCTCTCTACATAATCAAGAAAAGAAGCAGATTGATTCTCCCCAACTCTGGCTAAGAAAAAGACAGAAGAAGAAGAAGAAGAAGAGTTTGGATTTGATATCCCGCCTTTCACTCCCCTTCAGGAGTCTCAAAGCGGCTAACAATCTCCTTTCCCTTCCTCCCCCACAACAAACACTCTGTGAGGTGAGTGGGGCTGAGAGACTTCAAAGAAGTGTGACTGGCCCAAGGTCACCCAGCAGCTGCATGTGGAGGAGCGGAGATGCGAACCCGGTTCCCCAGATTACGAGACTACCGCTCTTAACCACTACATCGCACTGGCTCTCAGAAGGATAAATTGACACCAAGCACATTATTGTCCTATACACAGAGATAAATAGAAGGGCAGGAGGAAACATGGGACAGCATATTGGTACAATGCATGCTAAGATCTCCAGTGAAGATCGTATGTAGTTCGTTAATGCATACCTATACAATTTATAACATTGCATGTGCTGTGCTTAATCTGCCTCTGTTTTTATACTCCAGACAGGAAGTAAAACCAGGATGTTTATAGCGTCCAGGACAGCCTGCCCATACATGGGTATTGTGCTGTATTTGGCTTGGCGCATCACAAACTGAGCATGCCTCCAGTGATGGGTAAGGTACAGTGTGTGTGTGTGTGGGGGGAATTACATTCCCAAATCATTACACACCAGAAAACCTTGATAGGTTATGAGCTTTATCCACACTCTGAGATACATTATAATGACAGGCTCTCTCTAGTCGGCAGCTTCTTCCAATCCTGAGATCACTTTGGTAAGATGCCGGTGCTGTAGAGTTGCATATATGGCTGGATGTAATAGTCCAGGAACTGCCACACAGGCCGCTGATATGCCTCTGTCACTGTGTGATTGGAAAGGCAGGCAGTGAGGATGAAGACGGTGACTAGCAGGACGGTCAAGATAATCACCAGCAGGACACCAGCAAAGTGCCACAAGCCTATCAAGACCCAGGTGATCTTTGTCCTGTGAAATAAGAAAAGAGAGGCCTGCAGTTTATAAAGACAAGGCAGGGTGTCATTGTCCTCTCTTGGTCCCAAGTGAAAATCTGCTGATGGGGCAAAATGAGCACATAAGCGGTTCCAAAAGGTTGTCACTCAGATCAGAGAGAACTTTGGGCTTTTAATGAAGGAGAATTGACTCCAAGGGTTTTTAGGAAGTGACACTAAAAGCACCACTGTGGGGCCCTTTTGTATTATCTGAGCACATTATGATCACTGGTTTTGTAATGCATTTAACTGGAAGAAATTCATTTTGGTTGAAAATGAAGATACATTCAAGCCAGTCAAGGTTGACATTGCATTCCAAATACAGATGAGGAAAATGCAACACAAACACCATTATTTAAACATTTAATACCACAATAGCCTAAGATGAAAAAGGCAATGGACCATTCGATTCCTTCCTATCTGTATGGTTCCATGGCTAGTATGTTTGATTTGAATGTGGCAGAATCATGTTCAAATCCCTGCAATAATAAAGTTCTTTGAAAGGGTTTAGACCAAGTCAGTATTCCTCACCCTAGCCTTCTTCACTGGAAGTTGGAGATGATAATTGTTAAGTACTTCAGAACACGCTTCAGAGATTATGAACAATATGCTTTGCTGCTTCACCCATCCATGTACCCTCCATGCCCAGTTACATGCTTGCTTGTACACATCTCCTTTTAGTTTGACATTGTCTTTCTTTTTACCTTGAGTGGGCCTGATTTGTAGAAGATGCTAAGTAGCATGCCTGGGAATACCAGGTGGACAGGGCTGGTCACACCTAATAATACCTTCCATGTACCTTGCTCATTTGTTATACCTATTAATTGTCAGGAGCCCATCCTACACTTGAATAGGACCCTGGTAGAGACACATGCCTGACTGGCATGATCTCTCCCTCCTGGTCATTCGTTTGGGAGCTTCAAAAGCTTTCTTCAGCCCGAACATCACAGCAACTGATGCCAACAGACACCGGCACACTTAGGGATCTGCAGAGTCTTCGCAGCTTGCGTAACAGACCTTAGCAACTCAGCATTTTGGCTAATCTACTTTATTCACATATAAACACACATGGAGCACTGCAACATGGCTCCCTTTCTCTCTAGCATCAGACAGCAAAGAGAAAAAGCACAAAGGACAATAGTCCCACTTCTCGGAACACAGTAACACAAACATCCTGTCTCCGTCACTTCCCACTCTGTGGAGTCAAAACATACACCGTCATGTGATAGACAGCAATCCCATGACTGCAATCATGGAGCAGGAATTCTAACATTAATTACTCCACATCAGAAAATGGACAGTTTCAATATTAGACAACCATTGGAAAAAAACACACATCAGTACTTCTTCCACATATCTTGATGGGTGGAAGGAAGTCATTGTTATTTATTTGCATTGTCTGCATTCATATGTACTTTTCAATGCCCTCTGTTTAGCATCTGGAGTTTCTTCTTCTCTTATTCCCTTTTGCCAGTGGTACTTTCACAGTTTTGTGGTTAATGAAGGTTTCCAAACCTGTAACAGAATCTTGCTGCTTTTGTTAAGTCCTAGCATTGTTTGGAACAGGCAGTACTGCCATGGATGAAAGGTAAAACCCACCTCTGGATTCTGTTTATTTTATGGAATTTGGTACCATAACCAGTTAATCATAGAGTTATGAAAATCCAAGCAGAAGTCTCACACAGTCTCACCATAAATAATGGGACCAACTCCCAGTTCGCAAAGTAATAAGACTATATGAAATATAAGCCAGAGGTTATTGCTGCAAATGTCTGCATTGTTATGCATTTATGGGTGCGTGTTTTTACAAAGAGAAGGTGGTGACAAATAGTAAACATTTTCTTCACTAACCTACCACCACAAAGCTGCTTCTTCACAAATTTCTCTTCTCTTCGCATTTTTTCTTCCTGTAGTTAAAAAGAAAGTTGGAAAAAGTTACCCCTCCAACACACATACACTTGTAGTAGTAAATGAACAAGGAACTCAAAGCAGTTCATTACTTGGAGTTTTCAAGTTCTAAATTGTGTGACTCTCCAAAGTGAAGTGAGGAAAATGGAACTGGCTAGCCATGCAATTTATCTGTCGCCAGAATAGCCATGCTGCCAATTAAAACCACAAACTTCTCCCACCATGCCAGTTGTTGTGAGGCAAGCCCAAGTTTGCACTACAGCAGTTAGAACAGCATCTATGGCTATTTTAACTGCTTGTGATGAGCAATATATAATAAGAATAGCCCTTTCTGAATCAACCTAAAGGCCTATTTAGTCCAGCACTGTGTTTTCTAAAGTGGCCAGTGAGATTCCTTACCACTGTTATTTCTCAGCCACTGGCATTCAGAGGCATGCTGCCTCAAATGATGAAGGTAGCATATAGCCACTATGTCTAGTAAAACAGCAAAAGTGCTACACCTATGCTTGGGAGGGGGGCGTTATTGAAACACAGCACAGAGGCTGAAATTGGGTCACAAACCAACAGCAAAATGACAAAACATTCCCTTGGAGTAGTGCTAAGCTCTTGTACCAGATTCAGTGCTTTGCTGCCACTGCAGAGGAGATTGTAAGATCAGGCTGATAAGCCAGAACTTGTAGGACAGTGCATTCCTCTTGGCTTTCTAACAAGATGATGCATTCATTGGCCACATAGCAGGCAACACACAGCTCCTTCCTTTCAGAAGCTGTTAAATAGCATTCCCTCTACCTTCTCATCCAAACACAAGGGGCAACCAAGCCGCCAATGCTGCTGACCTGACCCTGCGGGGTTCAGCTGCAATAACTGTGTCAACTTTATGTATAGCATAAAATCAAAACCTTCCTGTTTATTGATCGATGAACTAAAATTCATGCTCACAAGACTGACCAGATAGCTTTCTCTTTATTGGGTAAATCAAGATTACTGACCAGTTCAGCCCTGGCCAATTCATACATCAAGCTCTTTGGGTGAAGGTTCAAAAACTTGCCTGGCAACTTGCTCTGATGTCTGAAATAATTGAAAAAAGGTTGGATCATTAGCAGATTTTGTAGCAGCTATTCTGTCTCTCTGAATTACAGGAATGTCCTCTTTGCAGTCCCAAACAGGGCAATGCACAAATTCCTCTGGTTCCTTGAAGAAGAAAATGTTGTAAGGCATGTGGATAAGCCAGATTCTGGCTCTCCCTGAGGGAGCTGGCAGCCTTCTAACCAACATTTCATGATAGAACCATGTAATATATGACATATGGATGTAGGAGATTTTCAATTCATCCACAATTTTAAGTGAAGTGACCTCCTTTGCTCCTCAGGGACTAATGCAGAGATCAGAACATAATTATATTTCAGATTTCACCAAATTTTACTATACAGTTATTCACTCCAATAACGTACCAATATGTATATGTTAGGATAAAATAGGTTTGGAAATACATATTTTACATTGAAATAAAATACTGTACATGCTTGAATATTGTTTTGTGATAAAATATGAATTTATGTACACTTCTGTATTTGCATAGCTTTTATTTTGAAAAGAATTAGGAGATTAATGTGGAAACATTGATGGAATGGGTTTATGAATAAACACGTGTGAAACTGACTAGAAATGGATTGATCCTGAAGTTATTTTGACATAGCATACTACACATGATACATGCAGAGCCAGGATGTACCAAAATCCAAGAATGACTGAAGATCACATTGTAAGCATAACACATCCACATTAACAGGATGGTTTGGTTATAATGGTTAAAATGTGGCAAAGGATAGATTGCCCCACCTTTTTCAGTACATATGTACATGATGATAAAACTCCCTTTAATGGCTATGAATTAGAACTAAAAGATTGTTCCCCTCCTCCCAATTATTTAAGAAGGCAGACAAATATATGGTGTTTGTGGTATTGGAGTTCAAGCTCAATATCTGGCCTAACATCAAATCACTGAAGGAAAAAGAAGATTAAAAAGGTTTCTCTTGCAAATCTAGTGGCTAAGTGCATGCATAATAGTTTAGGATGCAAAGTAAAACACTTTCAATTTAACTCCTAATAAGTTAATGCTCTTTCAGATACAATGTAGATTCTCTGTGGGCTCTTTATGAAGCAGTTCCCTTTGACTGTGAGGACCATTGTGGAAGTGCATAATAAATGCTTCTGAAAATGAGGAATCCCTTTAATTTATGAATTTATTTCCCAGATCATGGTTGACAGTGAATCAAACTTTCAAGCAGCCATTTCATCAAATTTAAAATCAATTACTGACTGCTCTGAACTGAACTGAACTCTGAAGAGCCAGCTGGCTAAAAGGTAGCCAGCATGTCTGGAGAATAATAAAGAGGAAATTGGGAATAACTTTGAGAGCACTTGTATTACCACAAAGATGGCCCATAAGCAGTCTGTATGTGGAGCCATATAGTTTCCTTTTACAAAAGGAGGAGCAGTCTCTTCTAGTTAGTTCTATGATGTCATTCTGTTTCATCAGCACAAAGCAAACTGCTGGCATTTTCCTGAGATGTATAGCGGTACCTCGAGTTACAAATGCCTCAGGTTACAAATGCTTCAGGTTACAAACTCTGCTAACCTAGAAGAGTTACCTCAAGTTGAGAACTTTGCCCCAGGATGAGAATGGAAATTGTGTGCCGGGGGTGCAGCGGCAACAAGATTAGGTGAAAGCACGCTTCTAGTTAAAAACAGTTTCAGGTTAAGAACGAACCTTCAGAACGAATTAAGCTTGTAACTAGAGGTACCACTGTATACCATTGCAAGTGGAAAAAGTAGTGTGATAGAGGGACAGTCTTGAGGAGTGCTTGTGGTAATTCTGTTGTCTTTTGAGGGACAGAGATACATAAAATAAACAAGTCCACGGCCAGGGAAAAGCAGGGTTACAGAAGAACAGAGTGCCTGGCCAGAGATAATTACATTGAGGTCATGGCCTAGCTCAATGCAGTTTAAGTCCAGACCATGTGATGTGTATGTGTGAAATTACATAGGTGGCATAAGCAATTCATGAATGAGCAGGCCAACCAGAGTGATTAAAACTTGAAAGGTTGGGTTTGAAACATATCTGGTGAAGAATGAACTATGGATCCAGATAAAAACAGAGTGATGAGTTTAGTGGCCTTTGGTCCAGTAAATTGGTTTTGCATTTTGCAAAGGTTCACTTCCATCAGCATATATACCTTGGATAGTAGATTGCACCTTCTGGGTCAACCCCTGGCACAGCCTCATCAAATATAGCTCAGGAAAATGATATGAATCTGCTGTTTCCTTGACCGCTTGCACTCATAAAATAACCTCAGCTATTCCTTGCTGTCTCTTTGGCTCAGTAGTATTACATATGTTACAACTGAAAGGTGTGCTCTTCACTAGAAGAATTACCATGACTTTGATTCATCTGACATGCTTCAAGGACTGACACTGGTTGCAGAAAGTATTGGACTCAGAGAGGAGTCTTACCGAACCTTGTCTTTCGCAACAGCTGACAGCTCATCCTGCAGGCTTTTCTCTCTGTCCTGAAGAACCTGAAAACAAAATAATCAGCAAGTCCCCTTCAAGTTTCTGTTTCTTCTTCCTCCCCCCAGAGATCTCTGGTAATCCCCACAGATCAAGACCTAGAGCAATTTTGTATACACACGGGTAGCTGGTGTGCTGCCCTCCAGATGTTATGCTTCTGCTTTGTTATGCACTCCTTGCTTTGACATTTTATGGCCTCTTCTCCCCAACAACCAATGGGGAAATACTAAATCCAAATATTCAGAATTACCAAACAAAGCTGTACTTTCCGATGCATGTTTACTCATAAGTAGGGGTGGATGTGTCCATTTCAGTTCTCTCAGTTGCTCATTTTTCAACCATAAAATTCAGTTTTCCACAATTTACAGTAATTGTAATTTTTTAAAGAAAAGAACATTCTCATGAAAAATTATCAGCATTTTAGTGTGAATTTCTCCTAACAACACATTGTTCCATGTAGCTTTCACCAGTATACACATTACTGCAAGCAATATTCCTGAATATGATGCATTTTTGTATGCTATTTTCACTAATATATTTTATTCACACTTCCCCTAAATATATGCATTTTTGTAAACATTGGCTGGAGAATTGCATTGCAAAATTTGAATAAGTGTGAATTTCAAAAGATAATTGTGTTTTGGTTTGCGTATTGTTTTGGAAAGTGTGAGTGTGATAGATTCAGCTTTAAATACACACTGAATCAATTTTTCCTGCACTCCTACTCAAAAGTACGTCCCACCATACTCAGTTGTGGTTACTCCCTGGTAAATGTGTTTAATGCTGCAACCTAAATTAGGCAGCTGTTGCTTTCCTTATTCAGTTCATCAATGGTTAAGCATTTCACACAGATACCTGTATTTTCACTTTGTATTCTTGTATATACTCTTCCAGTTCCCAGATTTGGTGTTTCATCTGGAAAAGAAGAACATGCCTTTTTTCTTTTGCCCCATCCTTGTAATCCTTCTTGCCTTGGGTTTTTAGTCAGAACACTTACAATTTTTGCCTAGTATGATCATACCAATTCCAGGTGTTTCATCAATATTCAAGGGATAGATCAGACACCACTAGGCACGGCCAAGCAGCCTGGTGCTCACCTTGAAAATCAATCTGGCCCTCTTATCTTTTAGTTTGAAAGCCTTGGGATTTGGGATTGAGCATTGAACAAGAAAGAGGGCCTGATTAATGTCAACCTTCCATTGCCTACTACGCTCCCCCCCCCCCCGCTCCAGGAAGCTCCCAACAGAATATTGAAAGCAAAATAAAACATCAAACGTTGAAAACTTCCCTAAACAGGGCTGCCTTCAGATGTCTTCTAAAAGTCAAATAGTTTTTTATCAGCTGAAGATAGGAGAAGGAAGTGATGGGTATTTCTTATTTGGGATGATGCGGCTTCAGCCAGTTTAGTGCAGTGGTTAGAGAATGCTGGACTAGGACCTGAGAGATGAGGGGTCAAATCCCAATCCAGCCATCAAGCTTACTGGGTGTAATTGGGACACTTGCTGTCTCTCAACCTAACCTACATCACTTGATTGTTATCACTAAAGATAAGTTTTATTTGCATAAAAAGTAATGTTGGTATGTACTGAAGTTTGAAAAACTAATTTAAAATTTGCATTTGCAAAGTAGAGAAGTCTGCATTAGGGAGAAGGTTTCACTCTGGCAAATGTGCCAGAAAAGGTTGGATGTTTTCTGTTCAGCCTTTATGCTAACTGATGACTCATCACTGGAAAGCCAAGCAGAGAGCTCTCACAGCAGGAAGATGAAACATGAAAACTCAGTATCTTAGTCCATTGATGGAGACAGCAGCCACAGCAGCGGCTAATCTCTGCAGGGATGAAGAAGCAAATTGCTGTGGATCTCTCTCTGGGACCAGATAGAGGAAAGTATATCAAACAGTATTAAGGACTAAAAAGAAGACGGGAATGCATTGCTCGCTGTTAAAAAGCAACATTTTACTTATTTTATTATTTACTTATTTAATTTGTTTACCACCCCTCATCCAAAGATCTCAGGGTGGTTCACAACACAAAAATACAAAATGAGAGCACAAAATACATAATAAAAACAAAAACACACACCAAATAACTCCCCTCCCATAAACACATTTAAAAGGACATAGAATGTTAATCAGATGATAATCACAGGGTTCAGGTCAGTTCATATGGGGAAAAGCGGTCCTTGAGGTATTATTTTGTATCTTATATTGTTTATCTGTAACCATTTTAAAACTGTTTCCAGGGAAGCTTTGAAACATTTTCCTACTTCGCACATGGGTTCAGGTCAGGGATTCCATTTGTAGCAACTGTAACAGTTATGCAGATAATATGGGGAGGGGGAAACCTACCTTGGACCCCTTGGAGGAGAGGTGGAATGTAGGAAAATAAATAATAAATAAACCCACGGGCAAAATTGTGTATGTTACAGCCTAATTGATTTCAACGGGAGGGTTAGCCCAAAGCAACGGAACCCAGAACTGCTTAACTTTGGCTCGGCTGTCTCCTATGTATATGATAATTACGTTTACCTTTGTAAAAACTTCATCCTCCTCACCGCAGGTCAGTTTGCATTCCTGGAGCTCTCTCTAATTAAAAATAAATATATAATTTTTCAGTTGGCAACATCTCTGAAGCAAACACATGTAAGACTTTTATTTTCCACTCTGGCCAGGAGATTCAATCCTCAGTGAAAGGAAATGGTTGCCTTCCAAGAGAACATGTCAATGTTGCTTGTACCGGAGACCTTCTCAACAGATTGTGCCTCACATTGGAAACCCTTGTGAGTGCCAATATACTTTCATTTTTTTTTAAATATTTTTTATTACTTTTTAGAAATACAGAAATACAGAAAAAAGAATAAAGAGTAGTTATAAGAGCATAAGATAGAAAAATAACAAATTTCCATATTCTTTTTCCATCTAATCTATAGGACTTCCCCACATCCTCCGAACCCTGCGTTCTCTGTCTTATAAAGCATCAGCAATTTGTTAACTTATTTCAAAACTTGTTGTAACTTCCATTTTATCATGTTCCCTATTTTCAATTTTACTGTAACTCAATTCTTATATGTTTTATATTAAACACAATAAAGTTGTTTCATTATTTTACCTCTGAATTCTTGTGTCTTAATTTTCATTTCATTAACTTACATTTGCTGAAGCTAGAATTTCCTGAAAGGTGCATTTTTTAACATTCATACAGCTTATAGTGTTTTTTCAAATAGTCCTTAAACTTTTCCCAGTCCTCCTCCGTTGTTTCTTCTCCCACGTCTCGGATTCTGCCAGTCATTTCAGCCAGTTCCATATAGTCCATCAACTGCGATTGCCATTCCTCCAGCGTGGGTAAATCTTGTGTCTTCCAATATTTTGCAATCAGAATCCTTGCTGCTGTGGTAGCATACATGAAAAAGGTTCTGTCCTTCTTAAGCACTCTCTGGTCCACCATGCCCAGAAGGAAGGCCTCTGGTTTTTTAGGTAAGGTAAATCTCAGTACCTTTTTTAGTTCATTATGGATCATTTCCCAGAAGGCCTTCACTTTCGGGCAGGTCCACCAGAGATGAAAGAATGTCCCTTCCGCCTCTCCA
The DNA here is from genome assembly GCF_964106915.1 of Podarcis gaigeae. Lineage (NCBI taxonomy): Eukaryota > Metazoa > Chordata > Lepidosauria > Squamata > Lacertidae > Podarcis > Podarcis gaigeae. Next base: position 63,794,848 of record NC_139681.1, read on the forward strand.
CATTTCCAACATTTGTTGTTAGACAGATGATATATCTTGGCTAATTTGACTGGGGTCATGTACCACCGGTATACCATTTTCATAATATTTTCCTTCAAGGCAATGCAAGCCGTGAATTTCAAACCGGTGTTCCATAGCCTTTCCCAGTCTGCAAACATAATGTTATGCCCCACATCCTGAGCCCATTTTATCATAGCGGATTTGACTGTCTCATCCTGTGTATTCCACTTAAGCAGCAAGTTATACATTCTCGAAAGTAGCTTACTTTTTGGCTCTAACAATTCAGTCTCTAGTTTCGATTTTTCCACCTGGAATCCAACTTTTTTATCTATTTTAAATACCTCTTGAATTTGCGCATAGTGCAGCCAATCTCGTACCTTAGTTTTCAATTTCTCCAAGCTTAGCAGCCTCCAATTGTCTCCAATTTTTTCAATTATTTCCCAATATTTAGGCCAGTGGGCCTCCATGTTGGGTCTCTTACGTGCCTTGGCCTCCACCGGTGAGAGCCACCTCGGAGTTTTACTCTCCAATAAGTCTTTGTATTTTATCCAGACCCTCCAAATTGCTCTTCTGACAATATGGTTTTTAAACAATTTGTGCACTTTAGCCTTGTCATACCACAAATATGCATGCCACCCAAACGCATTGTCAAACCCTTCCAGATCCAGGACGTCAGTGTTCTCCAATAAAATCCAATCTTTCAACCAGCAGAAGGCAGCAGATTCATAATATAGCCTCAAGTCTGGCAGGGCAAATCCCCCTCTTTCTTTCGCATCAGTTAATATCTTAAACTTTATTCGGGGCTTTTTGCCCTGCCAAACGAACTTAGAGATATCCTTCTGCCACTTTCCAAAACATTCCACCTTGTCCACGATCTGTAGGGCCTGAAACAAAAATAACATTTTCGGCAATACATTCATCTTTACAGCAGCTATTCGGCCTAACAAGGAAAGTTTCAATCTTGACCATATTTCCAAGTCTCTTTTAATTTCTGACCAACATTTCTCATAGTTATCTTTAAACAAATTCAAATTTTTGGAGGTCAAGTACACCCCTAGGTATTTTACCTTTTTAACCACATTCAGCTCCGTTTCTTTGGAGAACTCATCTGTTTCTGTAACTGTCAAATTTTTTGCTAAAACCTTAGTTTTTTGCTTATTTAACTTAAACCCCGCCACCCGACCAAAATCAGAAATTAATTCTAACACTCTTTTAGTGCTGGAGACTGGTTCCTGAAGTGTTAATACCAAGTCATCTGCAAATGCTTTCAATTTGTATTGTTTCACTCCGACCTCGATTCCCTGAACCAACCGGTCCTTTCTAATCATATTTAGCAACACCTCCAGAACTAAAATAAACAATAGGGGGGATAGAGGGCACCCCTGTCGTGTCCCTTTTTCAATTTTAAACTCCTCTGTCACCACATTGTTTACTATCAATTTAGCTTTTTGTTCTGTATAGATTGCTTCTATACCATTTTCGAACCCCCGCCCCACTCCCATCCCTTCCAAATTTTTCTTCATAAACATCCAAGAAATATTATCAAAGGCCTTCTCTGCATCAACAAAGATCAAAACCGCTCTCGTGTTCAGATTTGTTTGTAGAAGTTCCAAAATGTCAATGATGTTTCTTGTGTTATCAAACAAATGCCTACCAGGGAGAAAGCCAGCCTGGTCCTTGTGAATCACTTCATTTAGTACTTTTTTAAGTCTATTTGCCAAGATATCAGCAAAAATTTTGTAATCCACATTTAGGAGTGAAATGGGGCGGTAGTTCTTAAGTTGGGTCTTTTCAGTCTCTGATTTAGGTATCAATGTGATGAAAGCTTCTTTCCACGTTTCCGGTGCCCTCCTTCCCTCCATTATCTGGTTACAAACCTCCATCAAAGGTTGTATCAAATCGTCCTTTAAAACTTTATAGTATTTGGAGGTTAAGCCATCCGGGCCTGGAGACTTGCCAAGTTGAAGATTTTGAATGGCACTTTCAATTTCTTGCTGTGTAATGTTACAGTTCAGGTTTGTTCTCATTTCCAGGGGTATTTTTTGTAATCCATTAGTTTTAAGAAATTGATCCACCTCTGGGGCTTTTTGCGGCCCTTGTGTATAAAGTTCTTTGAAGTACCTCTGGAAGCACTTTCTGATTTCCTCAGGTTTCTGAACCATTCTCCCTTCGATCTCTAGATTTGTAACCGTATTAAGCTTTTGTCTCTTTTTCAACTGCCAGGCTAGCAGTTTCCCACACTTATTCGCCGATTCGAAGGATCTTTGTTTCATTTGTTTAATTTTCCATTCCACCTCTTGGTTTATCAATTTTGAATATTGCGCCTGGAAAAATTTCACTTCTCTTAACACATCCTTCGACTTAGGCCTAGATCTTAATTTTTTCTCTCCTTCTCTTATTTTCTCCAATATCTTCTCCTTCTTTTCATTCCAGAGCCTTTTCTTAATTGTGTTTTGTTGTATTAGAAACCCTCTCATAACTGCCTTACTTGCGTCCCAGATTGTTCTTTTTTCCACGGTGGTATTCAAATTTATCTCAAAATAGTCCTTTAAAGTTTTTTGGGCCTTCTTCACAATCTCCTGATCTCTTAATAAGGTGTCATTCATTTTCCATCTAAAGGAGCCGGTTGTATTAAGTCTCAATTCCACTTTCAAAGCATTATGGTCGGAGCAGGTTTTTGGGCAGATTTCCACTTTTCTAGTCTTAGGTGCCAGTCCTCTAGTTGTCCATATTTGGTCAATTCGTGTCCATGTCAGATGAGCTTCAGAAAAGAAAGTCCCTTCTTTCCCTAGAGGGTTCTTAACCCTCCAGATGTCAACTAAGTCCATATTGTCTGTCATTTCAAAAAAAGTTTTAGGTAGTCTGCCGTCTTTCGATATGTTGGCACTTTGTGACTTATCCATATTTACAGACACAACCCCATTCATATCACCCAGCATAATGATGTTACTATAGTCCAAATAATCCAGCATAGTCTCATGCAGCTTCCTGAAAAATTCCGACTTTCCCTCATTTGGAGTGCCAATATATAGCAAAGTATACACATTTATATATCTTTACTTTAGATGAAGTCATTTTTAAAGTATTCACGTTGAACTAAAAAGCTGATGGACACTAACAGAGCAATCCAAACCTTCTTTATGTCCTACTGAGTTTGGGTTGGGTAGAGGTGTCTCTCTCTTTTCTCTCTCTCTCTCTCTCTCTCTCTCTCTTTAATTTATTTATTTATACAACACGGAAAAAACACACAAAAACACACAAATACCAAATTACACACAAATTACAAAAATAACCATAGACACATAATTTTCTTGGCAAACAATAAAACATCTATTGGTCTTAACACTAAAGACCCAACTTCCCGTCTGTTCCATATTTCAAATTCATATTACTTATTGCCAGTACACGTTTTTTCCATAATTAAACTTATTTTCAATAAATCTAATTTCTTCTATCTACCTAGCAACTATTACTGAAGTTCCTCGAATGCTGCAACTGAATTTAAACTACTATATTTATTTTTCAGATATTCTTTGAAAACCTCCCATTTAGAAACAAATTCCTGTTTTGATTTATTCTTTATTTTTTCTGATAAACCATCTAATTTGGCATATTCTGTCAGCTTTTTGGATCCAATCTTGTATAGAGGGGATTTCATTTCATAGAGGTGTCTCTATGCCCAGCTCTGCAGGATAAGCTGGACTTCCACCAGCCGATGATGACCGAGTGACCCAAGAGTCACTTCACTGGTGCAGCACTTCCACCTGCTAGATAGCAGTGAAGTCAGTGGAATTCTCATTAGTAGTAACCAGCAAAAGCCCCAAAGTGGGGTGGAGAGGGGCTGAGCAGGCATGGGATCTTTTGGATTCGAAGCCAGTCTCGCTACCATCACACAATGGCATTGGATTCAATCTGGGCCTCATCTTTGTGACAGCTGTAGGCTGGCCCAGTGATCTTCTACACATACACACCACCTTCCAACTTGGCCACCATGAACCACAGAGGTGCATATGTGGCTGTGGTCTCACAGCCCTGTGGTCGAGGGGAGAGGTTTGGATTGCATCCTCAAAATCTTCCAAATCCCCCGTGGCACAAAATGGAAATGACTTGCTGATATTTTGGACTGCCATCTTTTTCAACTGGCCCCCCTGTATCTGTCATACCCAGGTGCTAGCGTGCAGAGCCAGAAGACTTTAGCATAGTGCAGCAAAAGAACTTCATCTATTTGGAGTTCCATATAAACAGGAAATGCAGAGGTGACCCAAACAGGGATGTGTGAAATCTTCTCGTTACCCCCATATATGCCACCTTCACAAATACTGCTATCTCCTTTTCTCAATTGCCCATGTATTGTCCCCCATGTATTTTGTATTAATTCCAGTGGACACTTCTTTTAACCTTCCTCCTCCAACCTTACTTTACTACTGTAGTTCTATAATCTTACTCACTTTTAGCTTGTTGACATGGCAGCAGAGCTGCAGGTAACTCTGCTGGTTGATCTTCATCGATGCAGTCAATGCTGAGCTCTGGTTTGGGGCACAAAACACACAAATATTCAGATTCAGTCTCACCAATATGCACTGGCCAGCCCAAACCTTCTTTGCTATTCTGTTACAACCTCAGTGTTTAGAGGGCAAATCAGAGATGACCCTGGTGATCCTAATAAAGGACCTTCCTTCCTCCTTCCTTCCTTCCTTCCTTCCTTCCTTCCTTCCTTCCTTCCACTAATTAGTGGTATTTTCTCTCAGTTGAGTTAATAGGAGCTTCAAGATGGGGAGGAAGGAGTTTCAATGGGGCAAAGTCATGGGAGGAACAGGTAAAACCCCCTCACTTAGGCCACATCCATCAACTTCCAGGGAGTCAGGTAAGGGCATTTACTCAATGGAGGAGTCTGGTTTGCATGTGGAATGGGCCATGTTCAATCCTTGGCATCACCAGGTAAGGCTGGGAGAGTCTTCTGCCTGGAACCCAGGAGAGCTGTGGACATCAGTGAAGGCAATACTAAGTTAGGTTGGCCAAAGATCTGATTTGGTGCAAGGGAGTGTCCTGTGTCCCTAAGTCCCAGTGGGGGTGCTTGTAAGCAAAACAAAAGCAATGGGAAATCACCATCATGGATCTGCTTTGTCATTTTTGGCTTTGCTTTAGACATTCGTTTCAGAACAGCTGAGTGGAACAATGTCTATCAAATAACATTAATATGTATTCCAGTAGAAATTAAAGAGTAACTGCAAAGCTATGCAGTGAAAAGGACTGCGGTCTGTCAAAGCCTAGAGCTTCAAGCATAACATTGACTTCTACAACAAGTGAGCATACAATGTAGATATTCAGATATGCATGCTGTTTCATGCCTACTTTAAAAAGGCTTTGGTGCTGCCAACACTGGCATACAACAAAGAAAGAGGAGAACCAGGGAGATAATAGATGTATTACATTATTTTTTAAAAAAACGGGATTCTTTTGACATGACTGAACGAACACTAATGCAACAGCGTCAATTTCCATTTCCATTTCATTTCAGAGTGGAAATCTGATGCAGTTATTCAGGACCAGCATAACACGAAGACTGGTTCATGCACCCAAACTGGCATGTTGAGAATGTGGGTTGGGTGGGCCCATGCAGAGCTGACAATAGCAATTGTGCAAATCAATAGTGGTCAGTGGGGAGAAGCAACATCATTTAGCTGACCTCCTGTCACCAATTTCATTGTGCTTTACCAGGATGGCGCAGGGCAGAAAGGCAGCTTGGTGTAAACACACCAGCATGGCACAAAAACATCCAGTGTTCCTTCTGGTGCATTTGCACCATGCCAGCCTCTGCACTGCCTTGCCCATCTCCCTCCCAGGAAGCTCAGCAATGCTAGTGACAGATCAGGTGAGCATCACCGCCCCACCCAACCACTACAGGTGTGAATACTTCATCAGAAATCCAGCCCACTACTCAACCAGTGTTTATTTTTTCCATCTCTTGACTCACTTTCAGTGGCTTGACGTTGATGAGGTGATTGTGAATTATACACTTGCAGCACATTCACAAACATGGGGAAAGATAGGACATGGTCACATATGGAATTCAGAGGAAACCTATCTGATTATTGGTGTACCTTCTCAGAAAGCATGAAGATCCTCAAGTGTAAATTTTCATTATCCTTCTCCTGTGAGGGTAAGAAATTGCCACAGTTAGTTGCAAAGATTGATATATACCCGACTCTTTGGGCTGCAGCTGAAGGGATGCAACAATTCATTACAAATTAAAGAAAACCCTCAGGAAAGTGTCACACACAACTCAAAGTCCTAACTCTCCAATTCTAAGTTCCAGTGCTGCTGAATTTGATTCGGCTGATGCAGAATGGTTTCCTGTGCTGTGGTAGCCCCAGCAGATGCCATAACAACAGCAAGTGTCGTCTGCTGCAGTCCTCCCTCTTTCCTGTTTTGTAGTGGTGTGGGGAAACACCAGAGGATCCACATGATAAATAGCTGTTCACAGATGGCAATATGGAAAGCCTCCAGGCGATTGCTTTTGCAATCTCCTTATTTTTAGGGAATGAGCCTCCCATTCACAAGGCTCTCCCTCAGATTTGTGTAAGTTATTCTTTGCACAGCAGATGAAACATGATGAATACAAATAGGTCTATACCTGGTGAGGCCTACAGAATGGAATCTATATTGACTGAATTATTCATGCTATAGAAATACACAAGATTTTGGTTTGCCTTGACCAAGGTGGTGCCTTACAGATGTTTTGGACTACAACACCCCAAAGCCACACGGAAGTATGAGTTGTAGTCTATAACATCTGAAAGTCATCAGCTTGGTGAAGGCTGTTGATGGAGGCTATTGACTCCACAGAAAATACCAGGCTAGTAAATGTCCAAAATCAATACAGTTTTTCTTTTTAAAAAATGATTATGGAATAATATCACCAGACAGTGTTCACCTAGCCAACAAATCTTTGGGTTTTGTTGTTTTAATGATGACATGCAGTGTGTTTGTGTGTGTGTGCGTGAATGCACGTGCACACATACACACACTCTTTAAACTCTGATCAGGAAGATTTATTTTGCCTACCAGCTTTTTAAGATACTGCTCCTCTAAAGATGCTGTTACAGTCTCTTCTTCCTGATTTTTCTTTGTGGCTTCAATCTCAGTTTCTAAATAGGTTATTTTCTCTTCAGCTTGCTTTATCCTGTATATGGTTGAGGTAATGATGATGATAGTGTTGATAATAATAATAATAATAATAATAATAATAATAATAATAATAATAATTCAAAGACTTGTACCCCCCTTGTACCCTGTTCTGCCGCAAATAAGACCATCAAGGCAGCTAACTATCACAGTAAACCACTGATGAATGAAGAAGTATACAAATTACTTAAATAAGAATAACATCTAAAATAGCAACAATGTTGCACCATCCAAAAAAAATTAAGTACAGGGGAAACTAAGAGTTAAGCTTATTTTAGAGAGTGCTTTAATCAATTGCTCATCTGAGCAACGGCAGCAGTTTTGCTTCTCCAGGAAAGGCAGAAATGGGGAGGGACATCATCCAACTGTCCCAAGTCAGGGGGCTCCAAAGCCCAGGTGCCACCACTGAGAAGGCCCTCTCTCACCTGCCATATTGCCATCAGCTCAGTGTAGGGCATAGAGCAGCTCTTCACTAGACAGTCAGAACATGAAGGTTGGGTCACATGGGGTAAAGCCATGGGGGGAAATTATTATCCTTCAGATAATACTAGTGCAAAAGCCCACCTCACATTCTTTTGACTGTAATTTGTTTGAAATGGATTTTCATATTGTATTTTAAAATGTGACAGGTAGGTAAGGCATCAAATAAATAACAAGAACAACAAGAACATTTAGGGTTTTTATGGTCAAAGCCAACCTTTTGAATTGTCCCTGGAAACAAACCCAGAGCCAATGAAGTCGTAAAGGGCAAATAAGAACATAATATCAGGCCAATGACCCATCTAGTCCAGCATCCAGTGGCCAACCAGATGCCTGTGGGAAACCTGCAAGTAGGACATGGGCACAAGAGCCCTTTCCCCTCCCACAGTTTCCAGCAATTGGTATTCAGAAGGCTAACTACCTCCAACCATCAGAATGAACTGAGAACTGGAATCGTGTCAACATTCTAGCTCCTGCAGCTGTTTTTGCACCAAATAAAGCTCCCAGACACTTTTCAAAGGAAGGCAGTGTTGGGCGAGAATCAAAATGCTTGCCCTCCAAAGCATCTGTCCCCCTTGAGTGTTTAGTGCCTGCTATCTCGTTCCCCTCCTCCAAGGAAAATAAAAGACTTAAACTGGGAAAGGGGGAGTACATACATAGCAGCCCCCAGAGGAGGGTTGCTCCTGCAACCTGCATCAAGAAATGATGCAAGAGCATCTTTTCCCAATGGGGATGATGGGGCAAGATGCTCAAGTGTGACATTTCCCACTGGAGTGGACCATTGGGCTCTCTCACCATCACTGGGACCCATATAACTACACTACGATGATATCAGTGTTGGGAGGGCAGCTCTTTCCCACCCCAGAGGCCACCGCTGGATGCAATCCAGATGTGTGTGACAGGATCTGACTTTTCCAGAGGAGGGTCCACCACCTGGTTAACTAGGAGAAAACACCAACAACCATCAGAATTGCCTTCATCACAACACTGTGGTTTTATAGCATGCAACTGATTTTTGTGAAGTTTCCAGGGAAAATTTGGTAAGGTTCAAACCTTCTGAAAAATAGTTGTTCACAAGCTGGAACCAGCCATTCAATCAACACCCCATTGATTATTGACACGTGCCTTTTGAGCTCAGCTTTCATGTTCTTCATAGCTCCTTGCAAATCCAAAATATTTGCCTTGATGTTGTTCCCTTCTGTAATGAGGCAGTTAATTTGTTCTCTCAACCATATATTTGTATGCCTGGACTGGAAGATGGAGGCTCCTTTTGCTGCTATCCAACTGTCCCTAGTTGGGATATTAAAAGATAATATGCAGTATCTTACTTATTGCAAACTTGGAATCCAAGAAGAAAATGTGTTCAAGTTAAAGCGGAAGACCTGCAGAAGGATTTCCATTTGTGCAACAGGGCTTCTCTCTCACCTTGCACACCCTTGAAATTGGCTCAGCATGGGTCTGTGTGTCTGGAGAATCTCCAGATGTTGAATTCTGACCATTAACACATGCAGATGTATACAAATACTCCTCTTTTTTGGGTGATGTGTGAGTTGCCATCCTGTTTCATGCTCCCCTCCCAGTTGACCCCACTTCCCTTAACTTAAGAACACTTACCTGGCATTTTTGGTTCCTATGTTGACAGCTGTAAAGGCTTCAGAAATCTGCTGGCAGAAATGACATTCTTTTAGAATTTTTGTTTAACTTCCAGAAGCAAAATATTTGCAAATAATGCTTAGGGCAGACAGTTTTTCTTGTAGCATTGTTGTCCAGAGTTCACTGTTGATATTTTTCAGCTCAGTCTTTTTTTCAGATGACCTCAGTAGTTTGTTACCATGAGCCCCCAAAAGAGCCACAATATGCCTTGCACATTATTTTTGTCATTAACAGAATGACAATGTCAGTCATAGAGTCTTGTTTTTCTTGTTTCCTTTACAGTGGTACCTCGTGTTATGTATCGTCCCCCTTACGAATGCTGCAGGTTACGCGCTCCGCTAACCTGGAAGTAGATGCCCCTTGCTGTGACCTTTGCCCCAAGATGCGAACTGAAATCACTCTCCGGTGGCACGACAGCAGTGGGAGGTGCCATTAGAGAAAGTGCGCCTCATGTTACGAGTGGTTTCCTGTTACTAATGGACCTCCGGAACGGATTAAGTATGTAACATGAGGTACCACTGTATTTTGTAACCAGTTATGTAAATCTGAAATTCAGTTGTTTTTATTTAGAGGCTCCTCTTAATCTGAGGCCCTAAATGGTGATTACTTAGCTTAGAGGTCTACCTACAGGACTGCTATCATAGCTTCAACATAAGCTTTAAGGAGAACGCATGTCTCATTTCTCAGCTAGGTGGGTTTTCCTGTCACTTTACACAAAGAGTGGCAGACAGCAGCAGCTGAAGAAGCAGAAACTTCCCTGATCACAACAACCATCACCACCACCCAGTTCTTGGCGGGGTCCTGCTTAGCCTACTTTGAGAAAGGAAAGCAGAGTTTCCTCTCTCACAATCCACCAACATGGAACCTTCTGCATGCAAATCAGATGTCCACCACTGAGCTGTGACGCTTCCCCCAAAGGGCTCACTTTCAACAATGCCTGTGGGTTAAACACAGTGCCATGCTCCATCACAACTAGTTATTATAGAGCTTCAGAACTACAAGCAGCCATGCAGAGACCCACCCTTGCTCATTAGCATCAACATTACCTTTGCTTCACTCATGTCATTCTCTGCCAAGAAATATATTCAGATATGTCTAATTTGATTTGCCCTGTAGCCTAGCCGAGTCCATGCATAGCCTATCTGTGTTGTGTGCTCTGTGTGTCTGTGTGACTCTCTCTGGGTAGTGTCCCTGCAGCCTCTGATGTCACAAAGGGCTTAGCAGTCTCCTAAGAGAAAGCACTCTGTGCTGGATGCAGACTTACATGCAAGGAATTGTTTGGTGAATTAAAATTTATGTTCAGATCCTAGCTATGTTGCAGTCTTACTGGACAAATGACTTTTTCTCAGCTTCAGGGTCAATCGATATGCAATGGATTATTTCATAGGATTGCTCTGAGAAGTAACTGATAATATGGACTTACATATTGAATAGTTTCAAAACCATACAAAAGGGGAAACTGTCCAAGTACAGCTTCTCCCCCCCCCCATGCTTTGATGGTCAAAATTGCACGAGGTTAAATGCCGAAGTGTTTACAATTTTTGAAAGTACAGGAGCTCTCTGAGGTCCTGGGCCCAGCTAATTCACAAGGTGAAATTACATTTCAGAGGGTCCCATTGTGACTTTTTAAACCACTAGATGGCAACACAGTTCCACTTCAGTTTGTATAAATACATTCTTAATTTTGCATAAAAGAGCTTCATTTTTCTCTTTGCTCCAATACAGCGGAATTTCCAGAAAATTGTTTTTCCCCTCAGGTTCATTGTTGCATTGGAAACATTCTGGATGTCCGGCCTCTAGAATTTCTGGAGAAACTGAGGGGGGTAGAGGGGAAATCGGCAATAGCTAAGAAAGTGAATGAAAAAATCTGCAGTGTATTTTAGGAATAAATAATGTAACAGTTATTTTGAACACAGTATAGACCAGTTCAGATAAGGCTTGTACCACTTCAGCTTGAAGATGGGGGCTCATTTAATTGAATTGCGGCTGTGCTGATTGTCTGACCAAGATGAACTTTGGAGTTTGGAGAGCGAAGGTGACTATTAAAGTAGTGTGGTGGAACATTTGAGTAAGGGTATTGCTTAATATTTGTAGCAGGTGTGGGAAACAGTGTGTCCTACATTCTTATAGCTCTTGGCCTAATTTCTTGTGGATGGCAAGGATGGGGAAAATGGGAATAGGAGAGAGAGAGAGAGAGAGAGAGAGAGAGAGAGAGAGAGAGAGAGAGAGATACACTGCTCACTTTTGACTGTGGTTCCATTCATATGGAGCCTCTGAGAAATTAACCTGAGGGAATATGGACCTCACCAGAAAAAGGACTGCCTACCTCTGACTTCACAGTTTACAACATATCCAAGGGTTGGGTTTTTCTTCTTCCCTTTCCTTAAAAAAACCCATTGTGTGTGCTTTCTCAAGTAATGATAAAGTGCACCTGGTAGCCTCACTGCCACTGAGACATGCTTTGGAAATTTGGCCCAGAAATGTCCCTGGGAAAGATGCTACCACGACATTTCCAGTTCCCATTTTCAAATCATGCCTCTGCAGTAGGGGGACTGCTAAGAGGACCGGGGGGGGGGGGAATCAATCCTCAGCCGGCTTGTAAACTATAGGTATTAGTTAACACCCCATCTGACAGTCTCCAGGATTCTCCTCCCATTCTTCTTAGTGGTGGGTGGAGAGGTCTAACAGAGGTAGACTTTGGCCCAGCGCTACACTGAATGCTCCTTAATACAAAATAGTCCCTCTGCACTGGGAAGCAAATATCAGGGAGAAAGGGCAGGGAGATCAGGTCACATGGGGTTTCTGATCACAGAGGAGTCTTGTCAACCTGTCAAAGTGAACCTGCTTGCAAGCCCCCCTCAGACCCTGCTGGTCAATGTGGCACAGTCTGTCGCTAATTCTTCATGGCGCTTTAGCAAAAATGCTTAGAGTTCCAGATTCTTCAGTGCAGTATATTTATTGTGAGCTATGTATACACAAATATACAATATATATACAAATCTCTCACTGGAGGCAGTGAGAGATTTTACTTTCTTGGGCTCCATGATCACTGCAGATGGTGACAGCAGTCATGAAATTAAAAGACGCCTGCTCCTTGGGAGAAAGGCGATGGCAAACCTAGACAGCATCTTAAAAAGCAGAGACATCACCTTGCCAACAAAGGTCCATATAATTAAAGCCATGGTTTTCCCAGTAGTGATGTATGGAAGTGAAACCTGGACCATAAAGTAGGCTGATCGCCGAAGAATTGATGCTTTTGAATTATGGTGCTGGAGAAGACTCTTGAGAGTCCCATGGACTGCAAGAAGATCAAACGTATCCATTCTTAAGGAAATCAGCCCTGAGTGCTCACTGGAAGGACAGATCCTGAAGCTGAGGCTCCAATACTTTGGCCACCTCAGGAGAAGAGAAGACTCCCTGGAAAAGACCCTGATGCTGGGAAAGATGGAGGGCACAAGGAGAAGGTAACGACAGAGGATGAGATGGTTGGACAGTGTTCTCGAAGCTACAAACATGAGTCTGACCAAACTGCGGGAGGCAGTGGAAGACAGGAGTGCCTGGCGTGCTCTGGTCCATGAGGTCACGAAGAGTAGGACATGACTAAACGACTAAACAACAACATATATACAAATAGGGATGTGGGTGGTGCTGTGGGTTAAACCACAGAGCCTAGGACTTGCCGATCAGAAGGTTGGCGGTTTGAATCCCCGCGACAGGGTGAGCTCCCATTGTTCGGTCCCTGCTCCTGCCAACCTAGCAGTTCGAAAGCATGACAAAGTGCAAGTAGATAAATAGGTACCTCTCTGGCCTATAGAGCAAGATGAGCGCGCAACCCCAGAGTCAGTCACGACTGGACCTAATGGTCAAGGGTCCCTTTACCTTTTTATATATACAAATATCTACAGGCTACAATACACGAGCAGTTCATACAGTCAAACAGAGTACCTGGCTGCACCTTAAGGCAAATAGGAAGACCTCTAACTCTCTCTCTCTCTCTGACCACACTCTTCTACACCACCACCCTTACTGCTGGACAGGTTTCCCTTTTAAACCGATGACAGCCAATCAACTGACAGCACATTACTGCTGAGTCATTCTGACCCAGCACTTCCAGAGAAAGTATTGCAGGCTGATTGCATCAGCCAGTTGCATCAACTAGCAAACTCAAGCCTGCAGACTTACTGTCTCACACAGCATTCTGTGAATCCCGACACAGTCATGGATAGAGGAGTTTGGGATGGCACACATGACCCTGCACCTTCCAACATGGTTATGCTTCCATGATAGCTAGAGATGGTTTGTAGCTTCAGGGTTATGATGGCAACAAATTATGATGGGGTGATGGATGTGTACCCTGGTCTGAGCTCCTTTTACGTTTGAAAGATTCTTTGTTCTAAAGGCACGATGCAGCAATATTGCTGAAGTCAAGCAGATCTAGGTCTGGTCATGGATGGATAGCAGAACTCCCCAGAGAAAAGCTAAATGTAATAAATAAATAAATTCCAAACTAAGCTGACATTAATTGCATGAGTGCACTTAACTTGCATGGGTGAGTTATTTAAATATTAGCCATGGGGGAATCTGAATAGCCTGAAGACTGTGAGATGGGTGGGTGAGGAGAGGGAGTTCAACTCTTTCTCTCCATGCCAATAAAGTACCTCTCCAAAGCTACTGTTATCACTTCAAGGGAAATGGGAGCTTTCCCTGAAGTACAAATGGCAGCTTCAGAGAGGCAGTTTTTGTCAGGGCTGTTGCAGGAAGAGAAAGGGTTAAACTTCCTGACCAACCCACACACAGTCCTGAAGCTGCTCAGATTGCCCTGTGGCTGCTATTTACAGATCAAAAAGCAGGCATGTAAATTGTATGAATGCCACTGATACTATGTCTAGCTTAGCCTTCACACTACAGTATTGTAGAGCACCTGCCTGATCCTGGTATTTTGCATGAGACACCCAAAGAGAGCCCTTTCCGCTTGCATTTCCTTCTTCAGATCTCCAAATGATTGATTCCTCCTGCAAATAGTACATTGTATCATGGCAATAGCAAGGAGCAGTCCTCAGTGCAGAAGTACTGGAAGCTGTTGTAGCACACAAGGGGTGGTATTAGGTTGGGCCCTAGCACAGAAGAGCCCCAAATACTAAAAACTAAGAGCTGTTCTCCTGCATCAACAGTACCACCCTGAAGCAGGTTGAAGTATTTGGCTATGATGCCCAGTCCTTGCTGTAGGAAGGGCAGGCATTGTTAATTCACACTGCGTTCTTTAGCTGACAGTATGTGAAGCTTCTTTCCGGGTGTATAACATACAGAGGAAAGCACACTTTATTAACTCCTCCTTGCTGGCTTATTAAACCTGGCTAATGGTTGTTTCATACCGAAGGAGCAGTACAAAATTGCTGGAGCATGCCTATGAATTATGGGCCGTGTCTGCAGAGAGAAAGTACTAAGTCCAACTAGTTTGGGCAGGAGTTTAACCGATGCTTTCAAATCGAGAGCACCGTAGATTATCAACAGAAGGTGTTTCTCTGCCAGTGGCAGTCGAGTTGGGAGGCATATTTACTCTAGGCTCAGGGACTGCCAGGCAATCCGTGGGATAAATGTATGCATAGGCTGCTACTGAGATACAGCTGTACAGCTGGGGACGTGCAGGATAGGTGCACAGCATTGCGGCTTTGTCACGAGCACAGAGCACCACACCTTCTCCCGCTCCTATGGAGATAACCAATTTTCTTGAGTTGTCTGACTGTTTTATTTCATATTGGAAATAATCACAGATGCCGCAGGAGGAAGGCTAATTTGTAAAATGGGAGGAATCATTGGATTATAATTTGATATCTGTAGCTAATGTTGGTAGGGAGGCTGGACATGATGTCAATTATTCATCGAGTGAAGAAGGGCTTGCTTTTGTCTGTCCTGAACATACCGCCAATCAATCAACAGATTACTAGGCAAAATCTGGCTTGGGTCCATGTTTGCAAATGATCACTACATCATCGCTTAAACATACTGTCCAGCTAATAATTAAAAGAGGCCAAAGACCCAAAGGTTCCTAGTATTCCAGGAATGAGATTTGGGTTACGTAATTAAATCAGCATTTGAAAGAGGGTTAACAGACTGGAGATGGCTTGAGGGAAGTCAGAGGTGACACTAGTAGGAAGTGGAAAGGCTGGTTTTTCTGAGATCCAATGCATATTCATCATTGGAACAGGTTCTGAGTGGCTTTTGATCCAGAGACTATAGGACAGGGATGTCCAACAGGTTGATCACGATCTAGTGGTTGAACCCTGGGAGGTTTTGGTAGATTGCAGTCGATCGCTGGCTCCTCCATCTGGCCCCACCCCTCACCCCGCCTTCTAGATCAGTAGAACAAAAGACGGAGCTCTCGCTGCGAGGCTGACTGTTTCAGAAAAACGGGGTAGATCACTGCCAGTTTTTAATTGTGTGAGTAGATCTAAGTCTCTTGGAAGTTGGCCGTCCCTGCTATAGGAGATTGTTACAGTGGCCAAAAGTGCTTTCTGCTCCATTTGTTGCACAAGCTCCACCCCTTCTTGGACAGAGGATATTGCAACACTAATCTGTGCTTTCAAAGCCCTGCGGCTACCTCCTGTTTGTATGTACAGAGCCTAGGCATGCACAAGTTGTGGTGTGCACACAGGCTCTGATCTCAGGTTCAGGTGAAAGCATTAACTGGAGTGGGGGTGCAATCCTATTTCTCCCACCCAAACATTCACATCCCATTATATGCTGTATGAATAGGGCTAATGACTGTAAGCTGCCCAGAGTGGCTGGGGAAACCCAGCCAGATGGGTGGGGTAGTATAACAACAACAACAACAACAACAACAACAACAACAACAACAACAATTCACAAGCAGAAGGTGAGATTGCTGCATGTGCACACTCCTGAAAAAACATGGTTTCCTGTGTTGGGAATTCAAGTATATGCAGAGGTAGATTTGTGTACTTGACGAAGCCCTACTTCTGTAAGAAGGAAGCAGACCACCTTAAGAATCTCCAAACAATGTGAAAAGATAGGAACTGGGGGGAAAGAGGAAAGAAAAACTAATGATGATGAAATTAAGCTATATGTTACTGAGCAATATATATAGAAATAATAGCTGTTTTTCAGCTATAAGGGGTGGGAAAGACTCTCCAAACTTAAGCAAGGGTCAGCTGAAACTGGTCCTTAGCATATGTCTCAACTGTCCCAATTTAAGCAGGGCATCCCATTTTGGGGGGCCCTGCTGTTGTGCGAGTCACATGACTTGTGGGGCAGTGCGGCCCAGAAAGACGCATGTCCCAGTTTTCTTCTGGGCCATGTTGCAGGGTATGCCTTAGTAGAGCTGAAGCCACTCTTGGATCATAAAGGTGATGCCACTGACACTTCTGTGCCAGCAGTGGCGTAGTGTGGGGTGTGCAGGGGGGCCCGGCCGCACCGGGTGCAACATCTGGGGGTTAGGGTTAGGGGGCACAAATCCACGGGTTAGGGGGTGCAAATTACTTGCCTTGCCCCGGGTGCTGACAACCCACGCTACGCCACTGTGTGCCAGCCAGAATTTCCAGGTCAGAATTAATTCAAAAGCCTGGGCCAAGACTAGCCACCCCAATGCCATTCAAATGTTGTTGGATTGCAACTCACATAACCTCTGACCAGCTGGCCAGGCTGATGGGGGTTGGAGCCCAACCAGAGGACACTGCATTGGCTCCTCCTGACCTAGGCTGCTTCCCTGCAATGGGAACAAGAATGCCAATGGCTGCTTGAAGCATTCCCTTCATTGTCTTTGATTTCTACTTCCCACTCTCTTAATGCACATTCCTTTGCTGGGATTCTATCTTGAGGGCTTCTTGTGGATTTTGTAGTACAGCACTTTGCTGTCATGAGAGTGAAACGCCGACCATCCTTCTCTGCAAAGTCCTCTTTTTGAAGCAAAAAGAGGGGGGAGGGGGGCCGCACGCGAATGTGCTTTGCTTCTCTCAATCAATATTATCCATTAAGATCCGTGTCTAACAGTACTGAGTCCAAATGAATAACTGAATGAGCTGCCTCTTGCTCTCTTAAAGACTTTGAAACCGTAAATGCACTCCTAAAAGGAGCCATTTGATATCTCCGCTCTCTCTGGTTGTACAAAGGGTGGCTTGTTCAGATGAAATATGGGAACAAAATTGCATGCTATTTTGATAGGGGCAGAAAGCAAAGAGAAACACATCTTCATTTTTCAGTTGGATTAATGATACAAGGCCTCACGCTCATGGGTGCCAAATGCAATAGATCGGATTAAATCTGTAGAGCTGTGTCAAACGGATGAATCCAAGCTAATCTTCACATAAAGAGAGCTGCAGCCCAATGCACAATCCCGTTAAATCTTGGTACTCGGATTCGAGTCACTTTAGGGCTATAAGCCACCCAGTCAGTGAGTAGTTCACTGAACACTCTGCGCTGGACCAAAGGTCCATTTAGTTCAGCAGTTTGCATCTGAGTGTAACCAGCGGTGGAAGATGCTGGTGAAATTCAATGGGTTGAAGAGTACTTACAAATTCAACACAGAAATAGGGATGCAGTCGGGGGAAGACTTTGGAGCAGAACTCTAGCATCCAACTCAGCACAATGAGCAAGGGAGCCCCCAAGTGCAGCAGAGTTGGCTTACCGGCTTTTGAAGTAAGTGGAAGAATACACAAGGGTAGTCAATGTTTTGCTCCCCTAGAGATGTTTCTGGACTAAGGCTGCCAGCCCTCCCAGTAACTGTCATTGATGTTGCTGCCAGGAAGTTAGCACTGTGTGCTGGGCCTGGGGTAACCCGTGAAACGCTGTCCAGGACTGGTCTAGAATCTGAAGGTTCCACTAGGAGTCAGTCTGACAGGGCCGAGGCAGGAAACCAGGCAAGGACAGGTGCAAGATCTGACATACAGCAATGTCACCCCCACAGCCTGGGACAGGGTCCGACAGCCTTTTATCTTTGTCGGGGTAACAGCCCAGCGACTCACCACCCTGTTTCACCAGAAGGCGAGCACTCCTCCTGCAAGTACTCAGGTCTCTCCTTCTCTCAGACCTTAGTCTCTGCAGCTCGGGAGACGTTGGTGGGCTACTAGACCCAGAGGCCGCCTCAGCCCACCCCCTGACCCAAGTGGAGCAGCTGTAAGTGATGGCCCAGCTGAAGGCAATGAGGTAATCCCCACATCTGGAGCCAGGGCAGGCTCAGGCCCCTGACTTGGCCCAGCTGGTGTTTGTTGCAGGAGAACCTGTGCAGACTGGGACTCTTCAGGGTAAGGCCCCAAACTTAGTTCAGATGATGCCTGAGGCAAAGGTTCCGGTGCAGACTGAGACTCCTCTGGTTCTGAGTCCCAGCCCGAGTCCTAGGCCATCACACACTGCAGCTCTGACTCACCAGGCAAGTCTTTTCTGAAGCCCAGAGTATAACATGATCTAAACTGCATTGCTGCATAACGGTACACGTATAACATGGGTCAGCATGGTGGGAAAAGGCAGTTTCACAATTCTTGGCCACATTCTCCTTTAAGGAATAACTGCACCATCACCACCATGAAAGGGCTGTCTTATCAACAATGCAGCCAGAGAGAAAACATTCCTCCTGTTTTGCCGCAACAAAGATACCTCTCCACCTCCCTTCAGTGTGTGCTGCTTCCAAAGGTGCCTGAGGTAAACATAGTCACTCGGTCGATCACAGCCCAAGATGATGTTTTATATAACAATGAATGGAGTTTCAATTTCTCTAACCGGGAGAATTACTTTACTGCCTGGAAGGGCATTCTGGCATATTTGCATGCATTTGAGCTTCTGCAGAGTCCGAAACTTCTTTGTTTAGGCTAGCTCGTAAGTGTGCACTGCAGGAGTCTGCACAGCGCACAGCAATCTGAAGTGCCTTTGCTTTTCTCTTTTGCCAACCCGAGAGTTTGCATCGGCTTTTAACAGCAATTGAATGTTCTCCCTGATTGTGATTTGTGTTCTGTATCAGCAGCACCGTTTGGCATTTGCTTGGTCAATACTGTATTTTTCTAACAATCAATTCCTTTTTTTTGTCTGTGAAAGTTACCCACGTTTTTCACATTGATCGTTTTAACTGAGTTTCTAGAAGTTAAAAGGGTACATGAGAAGAGCCTGTTCAATCAGGCAAATGGCCCATCTGGTCCAGCATCCTATTCTCACAGTGGCCAACTAAACGTCTGTGGAAAACACAGAAGTAGGGCCTGAGCACAAGAGCACTCTCTCAGCCGTTCCAAGTGTCTCAATTTTCCAGGGATGACCATGATTTAGAGAAGCCATCCCGGTTTCTGATTTGACCCCAGAATATCCCACTTTTCCTTAGGATGTCCCTATTTTCATTGGTGAAATGTTGAAGGGTATGGAGTTAGCCAACCCCCGAGCCATTTGAAGGCAATCCTGCATAGGGAAGGTTTTTTTTTTTTTTTTAAAAAAATGTTTTATTATATGTTGGAAGCTGTCCAGAGCAGTTGGGGCAACCAAGTAAGATGTGTGGGGTATAAATAGTAAAATTATCATTATGGAATGGGATGTCCCTATTTTCATCAGACAAATGTTGGAGGGTATGCTCTCCCCTCCTGCAGTTTCCAGCAATGGGTTTTCAGAAGCATTACCACCTCTGATTACAGAGCAGTGTGCAATATTGAAACACAAAAATGCACAACAAACAGGTCATTCTTCAGGCGGAACTCACAGGAACCAAGTTCTGGCACCTCTCAAATGGACGCCATTACCATTACAGTCATACCTTGGTAGTTGAACGCCTTGGTACGAGTCCATTTTGGTTCCCAAATGCCACAAACCCAGAAATGAGTGTTCTGATTTGTGAACTTTCTTTGGAAGCCGAACATCCGACAGGGCTTCCACGGCTTCCAAACGTTTTGGAAGTTGAACGGACTTCTGGAATGGATTCCGTTCGACTTCTGAGGTACCACTGTATAAGTGAAGAAGGGAGGTGTTCATGGTGAATTCTGGCACCTCTGTTTCCAGAAAAATAGCACTGGTAAAAAACAATAGTAATAAACGTTTCCCTCCACTGCCCGGTATAAAAGGCCATAGATCAATTAGCCAAAGGCCTGGGAAATGAGGAATGTTTATGCCTGGTGCCTAAAGATACACAACGGAGCCAGGTGAGCCTCCCTGTATACTTCTTTAGCATTGCTGTTCTCACCCCACAGATCACAGCTTAATCCCTCCTCCCCATTAGACAGCTGAAGGCTCTCCTCCACCTGATATATGTTGTATTCACTTGCAATGACATAGCCTGTCCTGCACTGAATTTTGAAGCAGGGTGTCTTGGCAAACCGGTGATAACACTTTTACCTTTTTAAAAAAGAAAAGAAAACTTTAATAGAATTTTAATCTCACAGTGATCTTCTTGTAGTTATTACAGAATAGCTGCAGCCAAGACCCGTTCGGCAGCATTTATTCTCTGCATAGGCAGGGATGGAAGAGAAGCAACGTGCCAGAATTGTATGTCAGTGTGCTTTGATATGCAGCAAAAGCAGAGTCACTACGGACTTGCTTCTCACTCAGAGATTTAACTTCTAGAAACCCTGAGAGGGCTAGAATGGGGGGGGGGGGAGGAGAGACAGAACACCAGGGGTAGTGAGAATGGTTGAGTGTCCTAGAAAAGGCCCCTCTTTTCTTCCTAACATAATATTGCATGCAACACTAATGTCTCACAACAAATGAAACTGATCTGTAAAAAACACAACTTGAATAGTGTGTGTGTGTGTGGGGGGGGCATAGCTAGCTAGTTGGGATACTGAAGAAGAGAACTCCATGCTGCAACATTTTGTTGCCAGTCCCAGTTGTAAGGTATATTTCTTAAAACTTTACAACATGAAATGTTAAGTAACAAACGGCATAGTGTTTTCCCTCCCCAATATTTAGGGGAAATGTTTTCAGTGTTCATTATGGGAAACTCCAATATCTAAAGCATCTATTATGAGAGCCTCAGTATCTGTATCATCTATATCTCTATCATCTATCTATCATCTATCTATCTATCTATCTATCTATCTATCTATCTATCTATCTATCATCTATCTATCTATCTATCTATCTATCTATCTATCTATCTATCATCTATCTATCTATCTATCTATCTATCTATCTATCTATCTATCTGAAAATCACAGCCCCTATTGACACCCACCCACCCACACACACACACCACTCTCTAAATAAGGAGAAGTTTCAGGAGTCCCAGCACATGTCTTGGGTTTAATTTCCCTGGAATGAAGGTTACTGGAGACTTGTGCTTGTATAATATAAGGTTTGTTTATGCACACACATACACACAAGGTGAGCATAAGATGGAAGGCTCAAAGTATCAGCACTCCAACAGATCCTCCCCCTCCCTCTTATGTTTTTACTTCTTGGAGGTGGGCATAGCTTTGATTTCAGCAAGGAGAGCAAGTCAGGTCTCAGTGTCTCTTTTCAATTCCAGTCCCAAAGCTGCCTGTTCTTTCCCTCATACACACTTATTAAACTTGCACTTCATACTAAAAAGTCCCAAAGTGATTTACAATAGAAATAACATGTCATCTCCAGGCAGGAGTGGGCGGGGGAAGGCATGCCCCCTTCAGCTCACCTTCCATAAGTGTCTCCTTCTTTTTAGTTTTTATGGCAACACTTTGGCCCAAGCTCACATAAAAAGCAGAAACTTAAGAGATCCTGGCAAGGTTACTGACTTAACAAAGAAACTGGTTTGGCCATTTTTTTTTTGTCTGGTCATTTCTTACAGCTACACAATCACAGGGCTGGAAGGTAACATGAGAAGGCATTCATCTCAATCCCAATCCTATACAGTGGTACCTCAGGTTAAGAACTTAATTCGTTCTGGAGGTCTGTTCTTAACCTGAGACTGTTCTTAACCTGAGGTAACACTTTAGCTAATGGGGCCTCCCGCCGCCGCACAATTTCTGTTCTTTTCCTGAAGCAAAGTTCTTAACCTGAGGTACTATTTCTGGGTTAGTGGAGTCTGTTACATGAAGCGTCATCTGTAACCTGAGGTACCACTGTACAAATATTTCAGAAAGGAATCCAGTTTTTACAGCTGATCAGCCACATTGCTAAGTGCAAGTGCTTTCATTCAATACATCTCTCTCTGCCCCAAACTTGATGGTACTAAATGGTATAGCGTAGGTACAGTTTAGGCCTAATGCCTTTTAGCTTAATTTGCCTGGGTTGTACTGCTTTCTTGTTCCTCAGTGATATATATGTGTTGAAGAAGAACTGTAACTCAATGGGTAGAGCACGTTTTGCTTTGAATGCAAAAGGTCTCTGGTTCAGTCCCTGGCATCTTCAGATAGGCTGGGAAATGTTATTGAACTACAGTACCCATCATCCCTTTCTACTGGCCTTGCTGGTGGTGACGGATGGAGCTGTAGTTCCACAACATCTGGAGGGCAACAGGCTAGCCACCTCTGTGTAGACAGTACTGAGCCAGTTGGGCAGTGTGAATCAATATCACATTAAAACCATTAGCCTGACATTTTGGAAGACAAAATAACTTTAGGGTGAACCACTATACCAAGTCATATGAAAGATCTCCAGAAATGAATTCAGCCTTGAGCATCCTTCCTATAGTTCTTTCCCCCCATTCTTTGGGTATAATCTGTCCATTTTCCTATTTGTGCCATTACAGAGCATAGGAGCGAAAATGTGTTTTTCTTCTTTGAATTAAAGGGTGTTTCCTTTATCCTGGAGAGATGGTAAAAGCATATCAAATTATGTTCTGAATCATCAGAGTACAGCAGATCAGTATCTTATCTCTGTATGAAATTGCATGTCTATGCAATAGTCTTACACCGGCTTTCAGTCAAGACATAAATTCATAGCATTGCTGGCTCTAAATAGAAAGCTTATTGGACCCTAAATTGCAAGTGAACTATGTATGAGACAATTTCAATACTAATGAGCTCTGTTTGCCATACGGCAGTAGAATGTTCATTATATACTGTGGGTTCCTATTGTTAGTCAGGACTCGGTCCTCAGCGCATTCTTTGAAATTTCATTAACCTTAAAAATGGTAAAGATGGAGATGAATAAAATGTAGATCACACTGCCAACCTTTTGAGGAAAACACTGCAGCCAAACAGCTGCCATGATTCTCCTATCGGTGTTGTTAACATCACCCTGATTCAGGAGAAAGGACAGAAAGTGGTAAGTGTGCATGGATAGCCCTTCTCTAAACAATAAGGTGCTGGAGGAAGAAAGAACAGACCCCCATTTCCACCTGATGTAGCACCAAATAGACAAAAAACATGAGAATGTTAGCAAAATCACTTAAATAACACAGGGGGTATCCAGAGAGAAAAGTCCTGATGACACTTCCAGCTTATCCACAGCTACCTTTTGCCCTGCTCTTTCTAGGTGTTGTTGTTGTTGTTTAGTCATTTAGTCGTGTCCGACTCTTCGTGACCCCATGGACCAGAGCACGCCAGGCACTTCTGTCTTACACTGCCTCCCACAGTTTGGTCAAACTCATGCTGGTAGCTTCAAGAACACTGTCCAACCATCTCGTCCTCTGTTGTCCCCTTCTCCTTGTGCCCTCCATCTTTCCCAGCATCAGGGTCTTTTCCAGGGAGTCTTCTCTTCTCATGAGGTGGCCAAAACATTGGAGCCTCAGCTTCACGATCTGTGCTTCCAGTGAGCACTCAGGGCTGATTTCCTTAAGAATGGATACGTTTGATCTTCTTGCAGTCCATGGGACTCTCAAGAGTCTCCTCCAGCACCATAATTCAAAAGCATCAATTCTTTGGCGATCAGCCTTCTTTATGGTCCAGCTCTCACTTCCATACATCCCTACTGGGAAAACCATAGCTTTAACAATACGGACCTTTGTGTTGGAATTCTGCCTCGGTCAGAGGGATGTGCCAGTCTTCCAGGCACCGGCTGAATTCCTTTCTGACCTCCCTCCTGCGACTCCCGGCAGGAAAACAGACGAGGTCCGTTCCGGCGATTTTTCTCAGACTGTGAGAAAAACACACCACTGCTTCTCCTCCTCCCTGCTCCCCAGGGAGGGGAATCAGACTCAGACAGAAACGTATTTACATGTCTTTATTTCTGTCTTTCGCAGCCATACAGATAAAGATGTCTGCACTCTTTGAACAACAGAGAGAATCTCTCTCCACCCTTGTACATCCTGTACAGGTCATATGGCACACACTGAGCTCACATCCGGTGCTCAATAAGGAGAATGGACTGCCCCTTTGTTCCCATGGCAACAGTCACAAACATCCTGTTTGGCATTGCAGCCACAAGCAGCTGACTGAGCTGCTAGAGCCTTTGCTTGCTGCAGCATTGCTGCTTTATGGTAACATACTCCCCCTAAAGTATCAATGCGTGCTGCGAGCAAAGCGTCATCCAGAGAAGAAAACAAACAGTTGTTATACTTATAACACTCCCCTGTTGTTTCAGTTCCACCCTTGGAACTACCCGCCATTGGTTTCACCAATGTACCTCTCTGGTTGTGTGACTTCCAAGGAATGAGTGCATCTGCATTACCTTGGTTAGCAACTCTCTGTTGTGCCTTTGTCTCTGACTCAGACACAGCTTCAATTTGACCTTGGTCGTTTACAACAGCAACACATGCAATAGCTAGGTTAGCAAACTCCTTTGAATACCTCTTGGGTGGTACACCCTTCGTTGCTCTCTCAGACCTACGTAAGAGGTGCTGCTCTCCCTTGCTTTCTGGTTCAGCCTCTGAACTCTCTGGAGAACCAGTACTAAGCTTAATCAGTGGTTCATCCTCCTCTTCTGAGGGTCTAGTCATTATGTGAGATTTCCTCTCAATGACTGTGACAACTGAGCTCCCTGAGCTATCGCTGTCATCATCAGTGCTACTGAACTCAATAAGATCAAACTCATCATCATCATCATCATCAGAATCATCATCATCTCCTGTGGGAAAAGTGTGAACAATCACTCTCTCCTGTTCAGGAGCACTCTCTAGAAATTTTGTGAGAATCACCTGACCAGATTCAGACAAAATTACTCTGTAGAGACCCTTTTCATAACCCACAAAAATGCCTCTGGCATTCTTTACTCCACCTGGAGCTTCTGTTCTCACATGAGACCCAAAAACCTTGAAATGGGCAACAGAAGGTTTTCTGTGGAACAGTTTCTCAAAAGGAGAACTTCCCAACTCTTTTGAAAACTTTCTCAACCACGTATCAGTAAATGACATTAGCGACTCAGCCCAGTACTCATGTGGCAGATGCGAACTAAGCAATTGCGCATGCATTCCCTTTTGCAATTCTTTGTTCACCCTAACACAGACACATCTCTTTCAAGCTTCTTCGGAACTAGCAATTTTGTGTCTTATCCCTTTCTTCTTCAGGAACCTCTGGAAATCCTGTAAGAGAAAAATTGGCTTCTCATCTGTGCAAAGACAATCTATGTCAGCATCATGCATATTTTTAACTTTGTCACAAAACTCTTTAAACCTTTCTAAGGTGTTTTTTGGTCTCTCCAAAAGATAAATCCAGACAAAACCTGTGAAAGAATCAACACATATTAGGTAATATTTTGCATTGCATTGCTAGAGGACCAATCACATCAGTATACACCCGCTGAAATGCCCTGTTGACCCTCGAGGTGACCTGCTGGGCGTTCTTCTCAGCTACACCTGCAAAAGAGATCATGTTAGAATTACATTTCATGTAATCACTTTGATCAAAAGTCAACAAATACAGTCCATCTTTCTCTTTGGCAGAAAGCTACAACTCTCCATCTTTGTAGATCTCGCAGTTCTCATCATCATAGGACAGTTTTAGTCCCTTCTTGGCAATCTGCGAAACGCTGAGCAGATTGTACTTCAACTCTGGAACCAAATAAACATTGTTTATAGTCAAGTTCAGACTTTTAAGATACACAGTCCCAATTCCGGTGGCTTCCAGCTCTTGACCGTTGGCTTGTTGTACAGCGAAGCTTTGCTTCTTAAACGACGAAAATAGCTGTCTGTTTGGAGACATATGAAACGTGGCGCCCGTGTCTATGACAAAAGCGTTCTTCACTTCTGGCGTGGTTCCTTTCGACATCAAGGCCTTTGCAGGCTTCGCCTGTGACTTGGTTTAATTCTGCCTGATGCCTCAGACTTCGTGGAGCTTCCCTTGGCTCCTTTGTTCTGACGTGGCTTCTTGCAGTTCCGCTGAAGATGCCCAGTTTGTCCACAATTGTAACATCGGACAACGTTCAAAGCTACAGCATTTTCTCCAGTAGCAACAGCAGTGGGGGTGTCAGAACTCCGTTCTTGTCTCCCCCTGTCCTTGACCTCCAGGGCAGCAAGTCTGTCCTGTTCATTCAGAACCACGGCAAAGACCCTCTCCAAAGTCAATTCATTCGCTGGGAGGGACCCCAGCTGACTGGCAACGGTTTTGTAAGTCCGATTCAGGCTGTTTATCACCATGAAGCAAAACACTTCCTCCTGCAGACGGAAATTACGTTCCACCATCTGTTGACACAGATATTTCATTTCCGTCAGGTGCGCTTGAACATCTCCATCTGTGATGGCCTGGGATTCCGATTCAGAGGATGAACCAGAGGAATCCCAGCCTGCACAGGAGTCCCCGCCTCCAAGGCCGGCTGAACTGGGGCAAGGCCTAGATGCTGAAGAGCCTGCACCAGTGGCAGAGCACCAGGAGCTGGCCCCAGGTGAAACCCTTCTGGCCCCAGAGGTGCTTGAGGACTCAGTGGCGTCAGGTGAGCCTCCTCCAGGGCCCAGTAACCCTTCGGCCTCTCCTGATCTGCAGAGGCTTAGGGCAGAGAGGCGAAGGGAACTGGTTGCTCCCAGGAGGAGTCTCGCCTTAAGGCCAGAGGAGGCGGGGCTCCTGGGGGCCGGGACCGCCCCGGCCTTAGAAGAGGATAAAAGCCTAGTCAGCTGGGTCCCAGGTTGCGGCAGCAACGTCGTTGTTGGCTTCGGACCTTCCTGTGTTCCTGACCCCTGCTCGGCCTCCTGTTCCTGACCATCCGGTGCTCCTGTTCCCTGCCCGGCCTCCTGTTCCTGACCATCCGGTGCTCCTGTTCCCTGCTCGGCCTCCTGTTCCTGACCATCCGGTGTTCCTGTTCCCTGCTCGGCCTCCTGTTCCAGCGTTCCTGTTCCCCGCCCGGCTCTCCGCCTCGGACCGCGCCCCTCTTCGTGTGGACTCTGCTTACGCCCACGGTACCTTACCCCCGGGTCCAGCACAGTTTGCTCCCGCCACACCCGCACTCCCCCTTCGTTGGGGTGCGTTCGGGAAGAGCCAGAGGCCATGGCTGACCAGGCTGCTGCACTGGTGGCTTTGGCCCAGGAGAACCAGGCCTTGACTCACACCGTGCAGCAGCTCAGCGACGCGGTTACGGCACTTCAGCAGCGCTTGGAAGCCCTACCGGCTCCTGGGGCCGACGCCCCGGCTCCTGGCAAGTACCCAGTGGCTTTGCCTGAGTAATTTGATGGGGCCCCGGCCAGCTTTCCCATGTTCCTTGCCCAGGCCAAGCTGTATATTCAGGGGCGAGCCCGGAACTTTCCTGACGACCGCACCAAGGTGCACTTTTGGATTAGTTTGTTAAAGGACCAGGCGGCCAAGTGGGCATTGCCGCTACTCAGGCAAGACTCCCCCTTGCTGGCAGACTATATGGGGTTTTGCAACCATTTGGAGGCCGCGTACGGTAACCCCCAGAAGGAGAGTCAGGCCAACCGGGCAATTAGGCGTTTGAAACAGGGCAAGTCTACTGCGGCCGCCTACACCATGGAATTTCGGTTGTTGGCGCAAGACTTGTCTTGGAATGACTCTGCACTTCGGGACCAGTATCTTGAGGGGCTTTCGGATGAGATAGTGGACCAGCTGGCCATGATGGATCGTCCCACCACGCTGGACGCCCTTATTCAGTGGAGCCTGCAGATAGACGATCGGTTGGAGGACCGTCGCCAGGCCCGGGACCGCCAGCACCCCCGGCTCCTGGCTCCAGACCTTCCCAGCAGGTCCACGCCCACAGCTGAGTTGCCGGACGAGCCAACGCAACTCGGGGCTGTGCGACCTCGCCTCTCCCCCTCGGAGAAGACGCGGCGTCAGGAGGGGAACCTGTGTCTTTACTGCGGTGGGAGTGGACATTACGCCCGATCCTGTCCCGAGAAGATGCCAGTCGCAGGAAAACCGCCAACCTCGGTAGCCGAAGGCCCTAGCAACCTGGGGTCCCAAACCATGCAAGAGGGGCCCTCGCCAGTGGAATTGCGACATCTCATGGTTCCGGTGCGTCTCTACCCTCCAGGTGGGCCCTGGATTCTTACCCACGCTCTGGTAGATTCGGGGGCAACCCGCTCCTATATGGACGCTGCCTTTGCGGCTCATCATCAGGTGCCACTTCGGAACAAGCCAGAACCGGTACAGGTGGAGGCAATTGATGGACGGCTCCTGCGTTCGGGTGCCATTACTCAGGAGACCCAGCCCCTAGTCTTGTGTCTCCAGCAGCACCGGGAGTTGTGAACTTTGGACATTGCCTCTATGCCCCGGTCCCCCCTAGTGCTCGGGATGGACTGGCTGGAAGCTCACAACGTTCAGATTGACTGGGTCAAACGGACTGTGCACTTCCCAGACCCATGTTCCCATGCTCAATCCAAGACGCTGGCGGCCGCGCCCACGGAGGAGGCAGCACCCACGCTCCCAGCCGTGTACCAGGACTACCAGGACGTGTTCGAGGAACGGGGGGCAGACCAGCTGCCGCCGCATCGGCCTTTTGACTGCGGCATAGACCTCCAACCCGGAGCGCCTTTACCAGTGAGTCGCTTATATTCTCTAACAGAGCCAGAGCGCGAGGCTTTGCAGGACTTCTTGCGCAAGAACCTGGAGCATGGGTTCATTAGGCCTTCCACCTCGCCTACCGCGGCACCAGTGCTCTTTGTTAAGAAGAAATGTGGGGAACTCCGCCCTTGCCATGATTACCGAGCCCTGAACAAAATTACCATCCCAGACCGGTACCCCTTGCCCCTTATCTCGGAGTTGCTGGAGCGGGTGCAAGGGGCACAGGTGTTCACCAAGCTGGACCTCCGGGGGGCCTACAACTTGATTCAGATCCGAGCCGGGGATGAGTGGAAGACAGCGTTTGGGACCCGGTACGGGCAGTTTGAATACTTGGTTATGCCTTTCAGTTTGTGCAACGCGCCTGCTGTGTTCCAACGCTACATCAACCACGTGTTCCAGGACTTGTTAGACAAGTACGTGGTGGTGTACTTGGATGACATACTGGTTTACTCCTGTGACCCGGCTCGCCATGAGGGACATGTCTGGACCGTGCTGCAGCGCTTGCGTGAGCACCGTTTGTACGCAAAGCTCAGCAAGTGCGAGTTCCATCAGCGGACTGTGGACTTCCTTGGTCACCGGCTCTCTCCAGATGGGGTGCGGATGGACCCTGGGAAGGTGGCAGCGGTTCGAGAATGGGCGGCACCCCGGAACCGCAAGGACCTACAGCGTTTCCTGGGGTTCGCCAACTACTACCGGACCTTCATTGCAGATTATGCTCATCGCACCACCCCATTGACCCGGCTACTGCGCCCAAAGACGCCGTTTTCCTGGGACAAGGAGGCAGAGGAGGCATTTTAGGGGTTGAAGGCCTGTTTCCAGAGGGCGCCAATCTTACAACACCCTGACCCCTCTTGACCCTTTGTGGTGGAGACCGACGCCTCCAGTACGGCTCTCGGTGCCGTCCTGTCTCAACAGAATGGACCTGAAGCGCCACTCTTACCCTGTGCCTTCTATTCCCGCCAGCTCCTACCAGCGGAGCGTAACTATACTGTGTGGGAGCGGGA
Source organism: Podarcis gaigeae (assembly GCF_964106915.1). Classification (NCBI taxonomy): domain Eukaryota; kingdom Metazoa; phylum Chordata; class Lepidosauria; order Squamata; family Lacertidae; genus Podarcis; species Podarcis gaigeae. Next base: position 63,824,951 of record NC_139681.1, read on the forward strand.
ACTACTGGCCATCAAGGTGGCCTTTGAGGTCTGGCGCCACCATCTTGAGGGGGCACGACATCCGGTGGAGGTGAGAACCGACCACCGGAACCTGGAGTACCTCCAGACCACCCGCAAGCTGAACCAAAGACAGATCCGGTGGGCATTGTTCTTTTCCCGGTTCCAGTTCCGGATCCGCTATATCCCTAGCTCTCAGAACCAGAAAGCGGATGCCCTGTCCCGGAAACCTGAAGACAACGCAGACACGGTACAGCAAGCAGTACCCACCACGATCCTACCTCCAGCTGCATTCCTGGCCACCCAGGAGGCGGAGCCACTGCAGGCTCGGGTGCGGGAACAGCAGCGGGTCGACGCTTGGGCCCAGGAACGACTCCGGGAGCTCGCTGAGGGGTCCAGCCCTCAGTATCCGGGGCTGCTCCTGCATCAGGGCCTTCTGCTGCACCACGGTCGTCTGTATATCCCGCCAGGGCCACTGCGGCTAGAGGTTCTCCGGATGGCTCATGATGCCCCAGCAGCGGGGCATTTTGGACGGTATCGGACCACCCATCTGGTAAGTCGTGAGTTTTGGTGGCCCCGCCTGAAGGCTGACGTGGCTCGCTACGTTGCTGGTTGTGAGGTCTGCTGGCGCGCCAAGGGCCCTACCGGGTGACCCCCGGCCTACTTCAGCCATTGCCAGTTCCACCACGCCCTTGGCACACGGTTTCGTTGGACTTTGTAGTGGACTTACCCCCGTCTCGTGGCTGTACCTGCCTTCTAGTTTTCTCCGACCATTTCACCAAGATGGTGCACTGCGCCCCCTGCCCATCTGTACCCACAGCCAAGGAAACCGCTCAGCTGTACCTTCAGCATGTCTTCCGCCTGCATGGCTTACCTGAGCGCGTGGTGTCTGACCGGGGCGTTCAGTTCATGTCCCGGTTCTGGCGAGCATTACACCAGACTCTCGGGACAGAGGTCTGCCTCTCGTCAGCCTACCACCCACAGACCGATGGCCAGACGGAACGGGCGAGCGCGGTGCTGGAGCAGTACCTCCGGTGTTACTGCAGCTACCAGCAGGATGACTGGGTCGACCACCTGGCATTGGCGGAGTTCGCCTACAACAACGCGGCGAATGCGTCCACCCAGCAGACCCCGTTCCAGGCCAGTTACGGTTATCATCCACGGCTGTTTCCAGATGTGCTGCCGGCTTCTGCGGTCCCGGCGGTGACGGAGTGGCTACAAGAGCTCCAATCCCAGCAACAGCTTTTGGTGGAGCAACTGCACCAGGCCAAGGAAGCGTACAAAGCCCAGGCCGACCGCCACCGCCAGGTGGGGCCGGAACTTCGCGTCGGTGACCTGGTTTGGCTCTCCACTCGCCACCTCCACCCCTCTCGACCTTCGTGGAAGTTGGACGCCCGCTTCACCGGCCCATTCCCTATCGTGGACCAAGTCTCTCCTGTGGCATTCCGTCTCCGGTTACTCGCAACCCTGAAGGTTCACCCGGTCTTCCACAGGTCCCTTCTGAGTCCGGTGGCCCCACCCGACGAGTTCCACCCAAACCGTTCCCGACCGCAGCCAGTGTTGGTTCAGGGAGAGCCTGAGTACGAGGTGGAACGCATCCTGGACTCCCGATACCGCAGGGGAAAGCTGCAGTATCTCATTGACTGGAAGGGGTACGGACCGGAGGACCGTTCCTGGGAACCAGCGGCCAACGTCCACGCACCTGCCTGCCTCCGAGAGTTCCATGCGACGTACCCCGGCAAGCCGGGTCCGGACCCTCGGTTGAGGGGGGGGGCCTGGGAGGGGGGATAGTGTGATGGCCTGGGATTCCGATTCAGAGGATGAACCAGAGGAATCCCAGCCTGCACAGGAGTCCCCGCCTCCAGGGCCGGCTGAACTGGGGCAAGGCCTAGATGCTGAAGAGCCTGCACCTGTGGCAGAGCACCAGGAGCTGGCCCCAGGTGAAGCCCTTCTGGCCCCAGAGGTGCTTGAGGACTCAGTGGCGTCAGGTGAGCCTCCTCCAGGGCCCAGTAACCCTTCGGCCTCTCCTGATCTGCAGAGGCTTAGGGCAGAGAGGCGAAGGGAACTGGTTGCTCCCAGGAGGAGTCTCGCCTTAAGGCCAGAGGAGGCGGGGCTCCTGGGGGCCGGGACCGCCCCGGCCTTAGAAGAGGATAAAAGCCTAGTCAGCCCGGTCCCAGGTTGCGGCAGCAACGTCGTTGTTGGCTTCGGACCTTCCTGTGTTCCTGACCCCTGCTTGGCCTCCTGTTCCTGACCATCCGGTGCTCCTGTTCCCTGCCTGGCCTCCTGTTCCTGACCATCCGGTGCTCCTGTTCCCTGCTCGGCCTCCTGTTCCAGCGTTCCTGTTCCCCGCCCGGCTCTCCGCCTCGGACCGCGCCCCTCTTCGTGTGGACTCTGCTTACGCCCACGGTACCTTACCCCCGGGTCCAGCACACCATCAGGCGCAAGCCTCAGGTTGGTCAGCTTCTCAAAATACAGCAACGCTGAAGAACCTGCATCTCTCTGATGTGTCCTTCTCAGCGTGTCCCAAACATCTTTCGCGTGCTCTAAATCTTGTATATGAATAAGCTGAGAGTCTGACACACACAGAATTATAGCCGTTCTGGCCTTCACATCCTGTGACTCCCAAGCACGCGTTGGTGCTGCAGGGATGGGGTTCTCAATCACCCCAAACAGTCTCTGATTCTGCAGCAGGGCCTTCATCTTAATAGACCAAGATGCATAATTGTCATTGGTCAGGAGGGATGGAGAAGGCAAACCTCCCTTCTTTGCATCCATTTTGAGTCCTTGCATTAACTCTCAAACACAAGCCTCTAAAATCCAAAAGCTGGTTTGTTTACACTCTTGTGCACCTGGCAGCTCTGACACTGGCTGTGTTGGAAAGTTCCTTCCAACAGTTCGTTAGAGCCTAGTCAAAACATAGATTGTTTTTGCCTCTCTGAGGCACAGCCTGACTGTCCAGCCCTTTCGAGTAACTTTCACTTCAGTGACGGGCGTTGCTTAGCAACAGTGCATTCCGTTCCTTGGACAGGAAACCACAAGAATGTCTGGAATGCAGGCCTCTTCTCACTTGGAGCTGTTTTCCCAAACGCTGCTCCCCATAAAGCAGAGAATGAATCAATCTGCATTCACACTTTTAAGCCCGAAAATCTCATACCTTGGGCTCCGTGGCTTGGCTGTCAGCTTCGTCTGGTCAGCTTCTGGCTGCAGAGGGATTAGCCTCTCACTTCAGGCTTCCATGGAGCGATGAATACAGTAGCTCTGCTACTCTTGATGCAGACTCCCATGGATCGAAGAAACCAGCAGGGCTGCTACCACTTGTTAGAATTCTGCCTCGGTCAGAGGGATGTGCCAGTCTTCCAGGCACCGGCTGAATTCCTTTCTGACCTCCCTCCTGCGACTCCCGGCAGGAAAACAGACGAGGTCCGTTCCGGCGATTTTTCTCAGACTGTGAGAAAAACACACCACTGCTTCTCCTCCTCCCTGCTCCCCAGGGAGGGGAATCAGACTCAGACAGAAACGTATTTACATGTCTTTATTTCTGTCTTTCGCAGCCATACAGATAAAGATGTCTGCACTCTTTGAACAACAGAGAGAATCTCTCTCCACCCATGTACATCCTGTACAGGTCATATGACACACACTGAGCTCACATCCGGTGCTCAATAAGGAGAATGCACTGCCCCTTTGTTCCCATGGCAACAGTCACAAACATCCTGTTTGGCATTGTAGCCACAAGCAGCTGACTGAGCTGCTAGAGCCTTTGCTTGCTGCAGCATTGCTGCTTTATGGTAACACTTTGTAGGCAAGGTGATGTCTCTACTAAGATTTTAAGATGCTGCTCTTTCTAGGTACAGGTCAACAACACTTTAAAGCTCTGTGTCTGAGCATCTCCCCCCCCCCCCGCCCACCCTGGAACTTTCCCTACAAAAGCCTGCTCTTTAAAGCTGAATTGGATCAAATGGCAATTGAGGTTTTCCTCAGATTGACATTCAGTCTGATTCAGCTTTCAAGTGTGGACCATACCTGGAAAACACAGAAGAAACATAAGTGTGGATAAGCCCTTTACTGAGCAAACTGAATGAAAACAGGATATAATTTGAGGAGAAATGAAGGATGGTTTTTGGTTTTTTTGTCTTTCTCAGTTCAGGCCTTGTACACAGCATGGAGACATGCAACCAAATGTACAGAGGAAAAACTCCCTCATAACTACACCACCAATCAGAGCATATGCTAGCTCATTGAAGACCATGCCACTCTGATTAGTTGCTAAGCAGCACTTCCACCCATCCCCTTCTTGGCTAGTTGAGCCCTGCTAGATCAGGGTAGAGGTCCATCATCCTGTTCTTACAGTGGCCAATCTGTTGCCTATGGGAAAGATGCAAGCAGGGCTTGAGCACAATGACTAATGTTGTCAGCTCCAGCCGTCTTATTGGAGGCAGAAGAAACTGAATCCAGACTTTCCCCCATTAAATGTTTGCACTGTTCAGCAGGAGAGAATGGGCTGCCCTTGTTTGTTTAGCCTACAAATCTCTGGTCTGCAAGAGGAATGGGTAGGATGAGTCTGTGTTGACAGAGGGACTGCCACCCATGGTCTTCTCAACCATACTGGAGCAGGTTTTCTCTACTTAGGTCAGGCTGAACTGCCAGAATCAACTCAGAGCACTCATCCTGCATTACAGGGAGTTGGACTAGATGACCCCTGGGTCCCTTCCAACTCTAGGATTCTATGATCACGGCACCATGAAATGCTATGTACTGAGCATGTGTCAACAACTAGCTCTAGGAAGCGTTAATGAAAGGTTAAGTGCCATGCCCTATGCTGGTAAATTGAGTCATGCCAGATTTCTTTTCAACACTGCTGCTAATACAAACCGTTACCAAAACCAACCACAAAATGAGCCAATGGCTTTTCTCTGTGTGCTTGCAGCAAAAGAATATCCCCCACCCTCTTTTGCCCTAACTGTAAATAATGTGGACCAACCTTGACCCTTTCGGGCCAGAGGGAAAATGCCAGAATCTAAATAAATAACATTCTAATTGGTGGTACTTTGTGTAATGAAAAACAAAGCAGCCCAGAGGTCACAAAAATAACGAATTATGGAACAAATGCCTTTGACAAAGCCCCACACTAAAAGACCCCTGAGCAAATTTGATAGTTGTGGGATGAGGAGAGGTCCTCTTGCAAAATGGTAACAGGAAGCCGAGAGAAGGAATGGATAGACAATGCTCACACTAGAGGGATGTAATGAGCAGGGTTTACAAAGGATCTGTACTGTCTTGGATCAATGCCTTCTAACTTGTTCATAAATGATCTGCAGTTCAGAGAGACCTGAGAGGTAGCCAAGTTTGCTTTTGGCACCAAATTATTTAGGGTGGCAAAAACAGAAAAGGGTTGTGTGGAGCTGCACAAAAGATCTCTTCAAACTGGTTGAAGGGGCAATAAAATAGCAAATGTAGTTCAACAAAACAAAACAAATAAGGATAGCAAAGAACTCCAAAGGATCTGTCCTGAGAGGGGGAATGGACATTTAAATGGCCAATGCAGTTCAATAAAATCAAATGAAATATGGGGCATCAACTGCCAAATTTCATATATACATTGATGGGGTCTGAGCTGGCAGTGACTGATCAGGTAATGGATCTTGAGGTTGTGGTGCATAGACTGATGAAAATGTAGATCCTGTGTGCAGGTAATATGAAAAAGACAGATTCCATCTTGGTGATCATCAGGAAAGAGATGTTTTAAAAAAGAAATTGCCACTAACACAATACCTTTATTTTAAAAATCTGTGGTTCTGTTCCACTTGGAATAATGTATACAATTCTGTTTGTCATGTCTTGGGGCTTTTAGGTTTGGGGAAAAAAGGTGATTACATGGGGATATCATAAGAGGCACGAAGAAAGCAGTTAGGGAAGGTTTTCTCCCTCTGTCATAATACTAGAACCCAGAATCCTCCAAGCTGAAGGTGGATTCTGGACTGACAAAATGAACTAGTCCACAGTTCATCGATTCATGGAGGATAAGTCTAGCAATGGCTACTGGCCATGATGACTAATCACTCCCAGTACCAGAAACAGTATGCTCCAGAATAACCAGTTGCTTTTATGCTCATGGCCTGATTGTGTGGGCATCAGGTTGGGCACTATGGAAACAAAATGATGGACCAGGTTGGCCAGTGATCTGATCCCTTGGGGTTTTCTCATGTTCTTAATGCCAGGCCAGTACGTGGGAGGACCTTTGCAAACTAAGACTTGATCCTGGATAAATGTGTCAACTTGGTTTGGCTGATGAAGAGAGGAGAGGCATTCAATTTAATCCGGTTTTGCCCACCGGGTGTAGCAAGTAGCAAGTGATCTGCTGGGCAAAACTGGTGCCAACTCCAAACCAAAAGCGTATATGTCAATGCCTTAAATAGAATATAAGCCACAATTTTCAGTTCTTCATCACAGTCTTATAATATGCATGCTGAAAGTCATGCATCCCAACAGGCTAGACCATAGGACTGCAATAAAATAAACTTTCTTTTGTACAATTATTGATGTTTCATTATGCCGGTGTTGGGTTCTGTTATTAACTGGATGATATATATATATATTCTTGCATAAATTGTTCTTGTGCTTAAGTGTGCTGTAAATTATACACAAATTCTCAAGATTACAAAACAGAACTGTAAACCTGAGGCAACATCCCAGTTAATGACAAAACAGCAAAAATAACAAAAACCTTCCCTTCATTATGAGACAAAATTAAAATATCAGATTATGTGTGGATCAGGAAAATCCAAATTTAGCAGAAGGAGGTGTGGGCTGCTACTAGAAGACGGTGTTGTATGGATGCTGGGGAAAAGAGAGGGATGGGGAGAAAAGAAAACAGATTAGCCAGTAAGGGAACTGGTTCTCTAGCTTTGAGAGCACTGAGACTCTGCTTCTTTTCTTTTTATAGACCTGAATGTCAATGGCTGGGTGGCTTACCAGGCCAAGGTGAACAGTTGAAGGAGGAAAATTTATAATAAGCTCTTAAAACAAATGTTTTCAGAATAAACAACCCTACAATGCCAATACTGATCCCAGAATTGCTGGATTCACAATTTATTCTTAATTTTGATACTTACATAATTTTGGATGTTTTTATATTGTGGATAATAATTGTTGTTGTAGCTTGAGAAGCACCTTGCATCTCCAATTTTCCTAGTAAGTAAAGGATATAAAATGACTGATTTGTAGGACCACTCTGCATGCATATGAATGAACATATTTATCAGCTTCGAGTGTACATTGAATATGCGCATGCATGATTTTCATATTGCTTTGCAAACCACAAGGGCATTGCATTGTATGGGTACCTTATTAAATTGCTCTTGAAAGAATAACGGGTGGCAGGAGGCTTTAATTATAAACTCAATGTGAATCTGATGTGGTGCACATGCTCCTCCTAATCTCAATCCAGCAAAGCACTTTATATTTAATGTTAACCATGGGACTTGTTCAGTTTAAGTCAATGGGACTACTCTTACATTCCAGATAGTTGAGGGGCATTTCCTACAGTAAAACGTTCACTGAGAGAGGGCTCCCTTAATCGCCTGAGTGACAAAATTCATAACATCGGAAGGATTAAGAAGAAGAAGAAGAGTTTGGATTTGATATCCCGCCTTTCACTCCCCTTCAGGAGTCTCAAAGCTGCTAACAGTCTCCTTTCCCTTCCTCCCCCACAACAAACACTCTGTGAGGTGAGTGGGGCTGAGAGACTTCACAGAAGTGTGACTGGCCCAAGGTCACCCAGCAGCTGCATGTGGAGGAGCGGAGACGCGAACCCGGTTCCCCAGATTAGGAGACTACCGCTCTTAACCACTACACCACACTGGCTCCATCTGCCTGCATCTACTTGAAAGTAAGATGTGGATTGGCTGAGGAATTCAACACTTCCTATAAGAAGACAAAAGGCACAAATCAGGGATTCAGAACTACTGTTGCTGGACTACAGCTCCCATAATCCCTGACAATTGACTATATTGGCTGGGGCTGATGGGAGTTGGAGTCCAACAACCTTTAGAGAACTACAGGTGTGTATAGCTGGCAGGGTATGGCAGGATGCTAGAGAGTGTGCATCGGGGAAGAGGGGCTGGCGTCTGACTTGGGAGAGGGGGGCAGTGATTTGTGGGGAACTTTTCCAGCCAGGAGGCAAGAGTCGAGGGGCAGGGAAGCTTCGGAGCTGGAGGGTGGAGCACAGGGTGGGACAGAAGAAGAGGAGGAAGAGGCAGGTCAGGCCTGGTGCTTCTCCATTCTGTCCTGCCCCACTGTGTCCCAGAACAAGGGATTGAAATGGGATAAGCAGAGGAAGCTTTCGGGCAGGCTTAGTCTCCGGGTGCATGTGCACAGCCCATCAGGGGAAGGTACATTAACTGGTGGAGGGAAATGGCACCCTGTTGCTACAACTACTGCATAGAACGCAGACCTGAACATCATTGCCTAGATGCTAGATTGGTGTGTGTGGTTATCCAGAGCTGTAGAAGTGACTGTAAGTGTTACCTTTGACAATAAAGACTTAACTATCTGCCACGTGCATTCCTTTGTCTGGGAAGCAGCCTTGCCAACAGCTTTCTCACTTCGTGAGAAGAATCAGACTAGCATAGTGGTCAGACTGACTAGGACTGGGATATCTGGAGTCAAATCTTCACTCAGTCATGGAGCTCCATTAATGATTTTCTTAGAGTGCCCTTTGGAAGTCAATCACCATCGAAAGTGGCTCTAAGTTAAAGGAGAGCAGGCAAGCAGAGTGTCACAAAAGCTCAGAGAATGATGCCTCAGGGAGTTTCATTTCTGAAGCTAAACACAGCTGGATCTGCCCAGTAATAAGAATACAGGGAAACCCTTGTATATAGCATATGTGGTTCTTATTAAAAAAAATTGCACTCATTATGTGGTATGTCCTGATATTCTATTATTATTATTATTATTTGGGGGGGGGGGACCCAAGCAAATACAGTGGTACCTTGGGTTAAGTACTTAATTCATTCTGGAGGTCTGTTCTTAACCTGCAACTGTTCTTAACCTGAAGCACCACTTTAGCTAATGGGGCCTCCCGCTGCCACTGTGCCGCCGCCGCGCGATATCTGTTCTCATCCTGAAGCAAAGTTCTTAACCCGAGGTACTATTTCTGGGTTAGCGGAGTCTGTAACCTGAAGTGTCTGTAACCTGAAGTGTCTGTAACCCGGGGTACCACAGGACAGAGAACTACATGAGGTTTATTCATGTTTTTCAGGCACTAACCCATTTCCACTTCCCTTATCTATGCTACTCTTTTAAGACTCCCCTCTAACCTCCTCCCACTCTGCCTAGCCCAAGCCAATAGGAACAAAGGAGGCTGCTTATACTGAGACAGAGACCACTGCTCCATCTTGCCCAGTATAATCTACACTGACTGGCTGTGAGTCTCCAGGATTACAGACAGGATTTTACTTGGAGATGTCAGTGACTTTCTGCATGCAAACAGGTGCTCTGCTGCTGAGCTACTGCCCTTCCTAACAACTATCCTATCACCTTCAGAGGTCATCTCTTCTCTCTACCTCTTGGTGCCCCTTTCTAAGGCTGTGACTCAAGGCTTCAGCAATCCCCTACATGCCAAGACAACTGCAAGGCCCCGGTGGATAAACTTTCTTGATGAGCTGAATACTCTCTTCAATGTATATTTGAATGGCAGTAAATGAAATTACGGAAACACAAGGCACACACCACCTTGAAGAACAAATGGCAAGCTCACAGCTTACTTTAGGCATCTGGTGGCAAGGCAACCAGGAAAATAGACACTCGTGCATACATGTCCCTCAAGTAGGAAGCAATCTCTTGCCAGACACTCTGAGGGTGTTTTTGAAAATAAGACTAACACCAAAAGAGCTGGGAGTAAATGGGGTCTTGGAAATGGTTAACGGCCGAGGAAAGGACCAGCTAGGCAGGCAAAAGGCATAGCTCCTGGCAGAAGGTTAATTATTACTATTAAACATTTCAAGTCAAATCATGCTTCTCTATGGTGGGCTTCCTCTGGTATAAAGAGCAAGTATTCTTTACTGGGGTTCTGAGAAACTCTAGACGTATGTGGCTTCTTACAATCAGCATTTAAAAATCACTACAATTGTCGGCATCATTTGTCTTTTTGTTTCTAAGTGTGCTCCCAACTTTGGAGAGAATAGCGCAGCCTGCATAAAAAGCAGCATGGTATTGCTTAGATGTTTAAGGTTAATAATTATCTTGCCTGTCACTTTGAATGATGGATGTCGCGGCTGAATTTCTGCTCTGTCAATTTTTCAGCATGTTGGCCATCTGTCTATTGACCTTATGGGCTGTCAGTATCTCGAAGTCAAACATATGGACTCAACAGGGATCACACATTCAATTTTATATTTTCATGAATGACAGTGATGGAGAAATGAAGACTGAGCAATAATAATCTAGAGTGAGAGAGAAGGAAACACTGGTGCTGAATTGAGTCCTGCTGTGAATGAAGCTAGAAAACTGCATTTCATGCTATCCCCTTTACTTTCTTCTGAAGTATAATCAGTGGAAATTATACTAATCCATGATGAAATATTACAATCATGTAGATATGGTGGCTGAGACTATGAACACAGGCTGGGAAAATCTATACTTCATATTATTGGGAAAACCCCATAATAGATTATATTCAATGTGTTCACATTTTACAGTTATTTTACTCTTTTAACCCCCTTTTAAATAATAATAATAATAATAATAATAATAATAATAATAATAATAATAATATAAATTCAAGATGACCCACAAGTTTCAGATTAGCAAAAGGTTTCCAGGGGCATTCTGAAAGGTTCATTGCTAAAAAGGGACAGTATTTCATAGAATCATAGAATTGTAGAGTTGGAAGGGAGCCAAAGGTTCATCTAGTCCAGGCACGTCCAACCTCAAGTTAGCTGCGATCTACCAACAAGTATCAAAAACTCGCAGTGATCTACCACCCTCCAAAGTCGTTAAATAAATAAAAACAGTGGTACCTCGGGTTAAGAACTTAATTCATTCCGGAGGTCCGTTCTTAACCTGAAACTTTTCTTAACCTGAGATACCACTTTAGCTAATAGGGCCTCCCACTGCCCCTGTGCCGCTGCCACGCAATTTCTGTTCTCATCCTGAAGCAAAGTTCTTAACCCGAGGTTTTATTTCTGAGTTAGCAGAGTCTGTAGCCTGAAGCGTCTGTAACCCGAGGTACCACTGTAAAGGGATCTTTATTTAACAGATACAATAGTTATGTTTGGATATCATCACAGCAGATCCATATAGTTACTAGATGGACAAGTAACTAAAAAAGTAATAAAAGTCAAACTTTGCTGGGCTCCAGATCACACACAGGGTCCCCCAAAGAAATGAGCATTCATCAGGGACATTCCCCAATGTATCCCTCCAGACACATTAATCGACATGAAGGAACACCCAGCAAGAATTTAAGTCCCACTGTGTTCCAGCCAATGTATTCTAAATCACAGTCTTAAGGGCCATTTCCCAACACAACTTTAACTAATTGCACATTGACCAGCAGGCGAATAGGTGGCTGGCAATGTCTATTTAACAAACTGGGAAATTCCTGCCTTGTGCATGCAGCCTTGTGTGGAACCAGGTTTCTGTAGGTTCTGCTGACAGAGAGAAACAAAGGGAGTGTAACCATGCCCCTTTCTCCTTGCAGTTCCAAACTGTGATGGAGACATGACAAAAGTCTCACTGACTCATCCCCACATGGAAAGATACTGCCAATGATCAACTCCTCTGTATACTTGCATGCATTATCACTTGGTAAGCAGCATTATGTCGTCATCATAAACTTTATTGCACTAGCCAAAGTCCATGGCATCATTCACAAGGGAAACAAAAGGAAAAACAACAATAACCATAAAAACCATAAAAACATCAGACACTGCAAATACAATAAACCATGGTCACGTTTCCTAGAAATTATTTGTTGCATACAATAGAATAGCAGGGGGTTCTCAGATACAATGTGCCAGCTTAAATGTCCAAATCTCCTTTGCAATTGACCGCTATTTTATCTAGTTCTTTTCTCCTGATCTTCTTAGCTGCCAACGCACATAGTGCTACTTTATAAGTTGCGAAGTCATGGTTAGCAGCATTATGAATTCACCCACTCTGACCTTTCAGTTAGCATACCATTCTGCTAGAAAAATAAAAGTCAGTGTGCTAGGACTTTGAAATGATCTTCAATTCTTTTGCAGAGAAGTATTTAACTTTTTTTAAAAAAACGAAAACAAGATCTGATCTTTTTTTAAAAAGCCTTGGCTCTGTACGTCAGGCACTAAAATACAACACTGCTGTCAATCTGAAGAGGGGCTGGAAGTGCACGCAGCACTGATCACAATTAGTGCAGAGCAATTTAAAATTATTTGAAGAGTCCTTACACCATGAAGTGTCCCAATAATTTGTAATTACTTAATGTTTCACCTGCTCCAAACCCCGTTTACTTCCCGAATCAGACTCTTTAAGGGATGTGAAGTGGCACATTGCAAAATGATCAGAGAGCAACCTGGAGTAGTTGCTAATTCTAGATGCACTTCTGGAGCTTCTGAATACCAAGTAGTTTCTATGTATGCACTTCTCCAAAAGGTCACTTGAGGATTACCTGCCAATGGGTGACAGGAAATGTAAAGGTGGTGCAGGGAGAGAATTAGAACATAATGAACATCAATAGCCCATTATCCAATCTCTATGGATTCAGTTGCAATTATAGCAAGTACAGTGCTGAGGCCACAGGGGAGAGCCTTCATTGTGATCAAAGCCAAGGAGGAGGATAAAAATTGAACGAGCAAAGCAAGTGCAAAGGGTTCTGTACAGCGAGAAGATGCATTCATACTTCCCAGAAAGATACTGTAGGTGGAACTCTTGGGAACATACATAAACACCTTCAAATTGTTCTTAGATGGTCAACCTGTCCTACCTGCCTGGTTCTCTGATGTACCTGGTCTCTGTGGACCAAGTTGTCAAGGATCAGCAGGTGACAAAAAATACAAAAAAACATAGTCTCTGTTCGAAAGGGGCTACCTGTGAACAGTGATTCTATCTCTGTATTTTTGTAAAACTAGAGAATAGGATCAGAGAAACTAGTGGAATTGAGTACTGATGGGTTGGATGAATTTGCTAGTTACGATTTTTCTCATTTTCACATTTTCCCAACCTTAAGTTCAGTTTACCACATTTTTGCAGCCATTTGCAATGTGTTGCTTTCTTTCTTTCTTTTTTAAAAAAGGCCATCACAAAAAGTCAGCATTTTAGTGTGCATTTCTTCTAATATTCACATTTTTCAAGCAATTTCCCCAATATAGTTCCCACCCCCATTTTATGCACTTTCCCCTAAATATACACATTATTTATGCACAGTTTTTCATTGGAGATCTGAATTCCAAAATTTGGAGAAATGTAAATTTCAAAGGGTAACTGCAGAGACATCACCTTGCCAACAAAGGTCCGTATAGTTAAAGCTATGGTTTTCCCAGTAGTAATGTATAGAAGAGAGAGCTGGACCATAAAGAAGGGTGATCGCCGAAGAATTGATGCTTTTGTATTATGGTGTTGGAGGAGACTCTTGAGAGTCCCATGGACTGCAAGAAGATCAAACCTCCCCATTCTTAAGGAAATCAGCCCTGAGTGCTCACCGGAAGGACAGATCCTGAAGCTGAGGCTCCAATACTTTGGCCACCTCATGAGAAGAGAAGACTCCCTGGAAAAGACCCTGATGTTGGGAAAGATGGAGGGCACAAGGAGAAGGGGACAACAGAGGACGAGATGGTTGGACAGTGTTCTCGAAGCTACTAGCATGAGTTTGACCAAACTGTGGGAGGCAGACAGAAGTGCCTGGTGTGCTCTGGTCCATGTGGTCACAAAGAGTCGGACACGACTAAACAACAACAAAAACAAACTGCATTTGGACTTGCAAATCATTTCAGGAACTACAAATTAAGCACTAGGAATAGAGAGAACTGTTAATTTCATTTCTCCCAGTCTCTAATTTTCCATGCTCAAGTTCAGTTCACGACATTTCTGCAGCAATTTGCATTAAAAAAAAACAACCCCTCATGAAAATTCATCAACATGTTTGTATGCTTTTCTCAATATAAACACATTTTTATATGCAGTTTTGAATAATTTGACTAGTTTGGCAAGCCATTTCCCCATACAAAAGGCATACAATTATATTCATTTTTGTGCATAGGTAAAGGCAAAGGGAGCCCTGACCATTAGGTCCAGTCCTGGCCGACTCTGGGGTTGCGGCACTCATCTCGCTTTATTGGCTGAGGGAGCTTCCGGGTCATGTGGCCAGCATGACAAAGCCACTTCTGGTGAACCATAGCAGCGCACAGAAACGCCATTTACCTTCCCGCCAGAGCAGTACCTATTTATCTACTTGCACTTTGATGTGCTTTCGAACTGCTAGGTTGGCAGGAGCAGCGACCGAGCAATGGGAGCTCACCCCATCCCAGGGATTTAAACCACCAACCTTCTGATCGGCAAGTCCTTGGCTCTGTGGTTTAACCCACAGCGCCACCAATGTCCCTATTTTTGTGCATACTTTCCCCTAATATATACATTTTTGTAAACACTGGGTGGTTGGAGGGCTGCATCACAAAATATGGACAAGTGTGAATTTTAAAGGCTAGCTGTTTTTCAGTTCACATATTATTTTTGGAATTTGTGAATTTGATAGATCCATCTTTAAATGTGAATGGAATAATCCCCCCCCCCCCATTTACTATTAGGTACAAAACCTACTTTCTTTCCCCAATCCCTAGCCACAATGACTAGAAACCTGCTGGAAGACAACAGGTTTTGTTCACATTAATTTTATATATTCATAATCAGACCATGCTGTTCAAAAGAATCAGTCTCTCTCTCTCTCTCTCTCTCTCTCTCTCTCTCTCTCTCTCTCTCTCTCTCCTCTCCTCTCCTTCGGAATACAGAGGACTTGGGGGAGGAAGAGGGCCCCTCTCTATTCACAACATGCTTTGAAAACACTCAAAATTTCAAGGGGGATTCTTGCTGCTTCCAAGTGTCCTCAAAACCTGACTTTGGAGTGAGAGAAGCTAACTTCTCAGTCCCTTGAGGAGTCTGCATCTGCAAGAGTGGCAGGATTTTGGCTGACTACAAATAATAACCAACTCAAATGTGTGAACCTTTCAAACTAAGTAGTGAGAGTAAAACTGGAGCTGGCGAACAGGACCTAGGTGAATTGTAGTCTGAAAAAAATTGGTCAGCTGACTAACACCTGGGCTGTTAAAGGTCTTTTAAAAAGTCATGGCAGGATGTGTATCTCCAGGGGCAGAGCTCCACATATATGGAGTCACCAGTGAAAAGGCCTTGTCTCTAGGGCCAGCTAATCTAATTGATCTTGCTGACAGGCCCATCAGCAGGGCTTTGATGCTGATCATAAGGTCCAGGCAGATTTACAAAGTGCAAGCGGCCCTTTAAATGTCATTGCACAAAGAAAGCTAGTAAGACAAAAAGGGAAGCTTATTTCAAAGCAAGGTTGTTCTCAGGAAGGAATATACATGTGCAACTCTCAAAAACAGTTTAATATGAAAAGAACGAAGGGATAGTTGGGTAAGAGAATATATGATTAAATTAAAAGTAGCACATGCATGAAGTCACCTGAAATAAAATAATAACTAATGAATAAACACATGGAGAAAAGATTGATATTTGCAATCATGGTCTAAAAAGGGCAAAAAATAAGCAGATTATTAGCCAACATTATGTGGTGTCTCTAACTCACATCTAAGATCTTCTTGACTCCCATGCTTGCTTTCCTTTTTTTCAAAGTTTGTATAATTCCAAGTAAATTCTTGTCTTGCAAAATGTAGGTTTTATTTGCCAAAAAGTGTTATCTACATGGGCATTTAATTACATTTGTTTAAACACCACATTGTTATGAATCCCAGTATAAGGGTGGCAAAGGGAGTATTCATCACAAATGCAGTCACATTAGATTAATTCTTGCCTCTTTTGCAAGTTCAAACAGACTCCCCCCCCCCATCCATATGCATCAGAAGTTGTGAATTGCAGCAATAACCCTCACCCTCCAGCACTAGGAATGCAGCTCAGTGATCAAATTTAAATTACAATAAGCAGTTTGAAGCATTTCCTAGCCAGAGAGAGAGAGAGAGAGAGAGAGAGAGAGAATGTGTCTTATATAGCTTGATCCCTGCATCATCTTTGCAGGGTCTGGACATCAGAAGCTTAGCTTGTAAAAAAGAGGGTGTGGGGGGCCCCTCAAATTAAAGTTTTCTCCCAAGTATGCCTTGTTGAGAGGCAAAGGGAAAATGGGCTTATATGTTTTCAGCCAGAAGGGAAATGGATCAGATACTGTACCACAAGCTGCTGTCATGATGACAACATCCCCAGAAAAAAGAGACTTCAAAGCACAAATACAATCCAATTTCTCTAGCATCAGTTCAGGTGAAATTCAAACAACTAATCTCCACACAGAATTCAGAGATCCCCTCCTAATGGACAGACAAGACCACAGGAACACCTGAAACTGAAAATAAAATAGAATTCCCAAGAGCAATGGCTGATGATTTGAGATATCTTTGAAATGGAGCTTCATTTTGTAAATTCTTTCTTCCTACTGTGCTTGCTATATTGAACATCTCTGGTGGGAAAGGAAGCCTATCTCTTTCAGAGTTTCTTGTGATCCTTTCTGTTTGGATTTTAGCATCAACAAGTTTCCCCCTTTCTTCCCAGTCCTGGCTCAAAGCACAATACTATTCTCACAATATGCAGTTGATAAATGAATAGTGATGCATTTTGGGCAACGGGTTAAGACAAAGACAGAGGGAACTTGGGAGTCCAGAAAAGCCACAACAGGAAGTGCTGTTTTCGAGTCTTCTCAAATTTTTTTTAAAGCATGCTTACAGTACAAGGCTTCATGGATGCAATGCCCTCAACAGTCAACAGCAGCCAAACACTATTGATCATAAAACCTCACAAGTGCAGTTTTAAAAGATGAGCTATGATGAGAGAATTGTGGGATCTGTAGGAGTAAAGAACCATGAAAAATGCATATGATTCCTAGAGTTAATCACAGCATTAATGTCTGTTTACTAACAACATCTTCTTAGCACACAGAAGAACCCCCATTTATCCAATTTGTCCATTTATCTGGAAAGCAACTATCAGAGTAAATAAAAAGACAACATACAGGCAAGGGAGTCCAGTGCAATAATTCAGAATTTGTCTGGCCATAGAATAATAAAACCATAGAATTGTAGACTTGGAAGGGACCCTGAGGGTCATCTAGCCCAACCCCCTGCAATGTAAGAATCTCTGCCAAATCATACATGACAGATGATCAGCAAACAGAATGGCAGGTCTCAATGCAACAACTTTGTTCCAAACAGAGGGGCAGTTCAGAGAAACAGAGAAAAGCTCCTGTGGCCATTGAAGCAGTACTAGGTGTCTCTTTCTGATCCTACCTCTGGGTAAATGATCTACATTGTTGGGTTAGAAAAAAGGTCTATGTAGCCTGCTCTTTACAGAGACTTCCAAACTTCATTTTATAAAATTCTGAAATAAGTGGAACTTTCGAAAATTTATCCCAGTCTGAATTTGCTTTTGCTCAGGTGTGGCACTGGGATCCGGGTTGGACTTCAGCACCCTTTGACTTGGGACAGCTGCCTCCTCCTCTGTGTCCTGCTCAAAATTGGATCATGCTAGAATTTGGTATATTCCCAATATTAGTTCTTTAATTTGCACTTAAAAGTTCCATTCCGGCAGTGTACACATGGCTGAGATCACCCAAACATGGCTATGCCAGAAAATTGCTCAATGTGCTGCACTAGGAATAGGCCATAGCTCAGCAGGAGAGCATCTGCTTTGCATGCAAAGTCCCTGGCGTCTGCAAATAGGCCTAGGAAAGACCTCTTCCTTGCCTGAGACCCTGGAGAGCCACTGCTGGCCCGTGTTGACAATACTGAACTGGATGCACCAACAGACTGACTTGGTAATAAGCCATCGTCCTATGTTGCAACTGACTGCGCAGCTGTAGGGACAGCAACACCCCTCTTCACAAATGTATTGGATACTTTGCTTGTTTTTCTAACAGAACTACACACATATGCAGACGTACCAGCTGGATCTGGGAAGAAATGGCACCTGCAGTACCAGTTTGGGTCTGATTTTTTGTATGTAGAATGTGTGGGTTCTCATCCTGGTAGGGGTAGGCAAGCAACAGGCTGCTCTGGGCATGTAGGTCGCCTATTGGGCTGAGCTGGAAATATGATTATACAAAAGTGTTGCATCTTACTGCATTTTTCAGCAGTGGCACTTGGTGGAAGAGCACTTCATGCCAGTACTGTGAAGTTCAAGTAGTTTTAAAGCAATTTTGCAACAGCTGGATCCAAGAAAGAGCCACTGTTAACATCATTGGTTTGCACTCGGGGTTTTTCATCAAAACAGGATACACACAGAAAAGCTTCCTTTTATGTACATATGTCCCCTAGGTGGAGAGAGGCAATCTGCAAAACCACAGTGTCATTGACTACAGGGTTGCGGTAGGCCACACAGACTCCGGGGAATTGGGTATGCTCTGATATATTTAGTGTTTTATTGTTTTCATAAGCTGCCATGAACAATAGGGCTATAAATATTTTGGACAGAATAAAGAAATCAATAAATATTTCCCCAATCTATCTGCTTCCCAGTGTGTGTGTTTGTGTGTGTCAAAGACAGACAGACAGGCTGAGATGTAATAAGTGCACCAATGATACCCAGCTCTATTCAATTGCCTGTAAAAGATGTTCCTCTTTCAACAACCCTTCTAAATGGACAACTTTATACCAGTTGGCATCGGTCTTGGATTTGCATTGCTTATATTATGTGCTTTTGTTTTATCTCTCTCTCTCCCTCCCTCCCTCTCTCTCTCTATCTCTAGCATCTATCTCTATATCTATCATCTATCTATCTATCTATATCATCTATCTATCTATCTATCTATCTATCTATCTATCTATCTATCTATCTATCTATCTATCTATCTATCTATCATCTATCTATCTATCATCTATCTATCATCTATCTATCTATCTATCTATCTATCATCTATCTATCTATCTATCTATCTATCTATCTATCTATCTATCATCTATCTATCTATCTATCTATCTATCTATCTATCTCTATCTATCTATCTATCATCTATCTATCTATCTATCTATCTATCTATCTATCTATCTATCTATCTATCTATCTATCTCTATCTATCATCTATCTATCTATCTATCTATCTATCTATCTATCTATCTATCTATCTATTATCATCATCATCTATCTATCTATCATCTATCATCTATCTATCTATCTATCTTTCTATCTATCTATCTATCTATCTATCATCTATCTATCTATCTATCTATCTATCTATCTATCTATCATCTATCATCTATCTATCATCTATCTATCAATCATCTCTATCTATCTATCATCTATCTATCTATCTATCATCTATCTATCTATATCATCTATCTATTTTTTTAAAAAAGATTTTTATTGAAGATTCAGAGATTTATATAAAAACAAAACAAAACAAAAATACAAACAGACAAAAATAACAAAAAACAAGTATAATTTCAATCCCTTATTTTCTTATAACTTACTTCCCCGACTTCCTCATACCTCCCCTTTCTGTATTCCAATTTCTAATTTATTAATTCAGCAAATCCTTTCCCTTGTTTTTCATTTAATTTTTAATCTTTCTTTTCATTTTACTTATCCATTACAGCTGGAAACCACGTAATTTCTAAACCAACGTCATTCTAACATTCATTAATTTTGCAATGTTTCTTAAGATAGTCCTTAAATATCTTCCAATCTTCTTCTGCTGTCTCTCTCCCCTGGTCTCGGATTCTGCCAGTCATTTCTGCCAGTCCCATATAGTCTATCACCTTCATCTGCCATTCTTCCAAGGTGGGTAGATCTTGTGTCTTCCAATACTTTGCGATGAGTATTCTTGCTGCTGTTGTAGTATCTATATCTATCTATATCTATCATCTATCTATCTATCTATCTATCTATCTATCTATCTATCTATCTATCTATCATCATCTATCATCTATCTATATCTATCTATCATCTATCTATCTATCTATCATCTATCTATCTATCTATCTATCTATCTATCTATCTATCTATGATCTATCTATGATCTATCTATCTATCTATCTATCTATCTATCTATCTATCATCTATCTATCTATATCTATGATCTATCTATCTATCTATCTATCTATCTATCTATCTATCATCTATCTATCTATATCTATCTATCTATCTATATCTATCTATATCTATCTATCTATCTATCTATCTATCTATCTATCTATATCTATCTATCTATCATCTATCTATATCTATCATCTATCATCTATCTATCTATCTATCTATCATCTATCTATCTATCTATATCTATCATCTATCATCTATCTATCTATCTATCTATCTATCTATCTATCTATCTATCATCTAATCTATCTATCTATCTATCATCTATCTATCATCTATCACTGTCTGTCTCTCTGTCATCTATCTATCCCATCCATCCATCCATCCATCCATCCATCCATCCATCCAATAGTTCTAACTGTTTTTATGTATGCAACTGTTTTATGTTTTTACACATCCTGCAATACATATTGGTTATTGCAGTTGCATCGAATTCACTCCCCCCCCCCAAGTTTCACAAGCACCAGTACCAGAATATAATGACCTTATTCCTAAGTGCAGACTCAAAGGCCTTGTTCAGATATAACCAAAGGACACAACTTCCTTTTAGTAGAATCTGCTGTAGCAGTCCATGGAACTGTGTGTTTTCTCTCCCCTTCACACAAGGGAAGAAGTAAAAAGCTTCTATTTTTGGGTCAGAACAAACTACCATTTCCTTTTACACCCAAATATGAGATGCTGTAGACCTGAAACCACATTGTTATAACCATCTATGTGAGCAAACCATAGTTTCCCACAACTCAATGTAACAGGAAACCATGGTTTGGAACAAATCACAAGCAGGAACCTTATCCCCCCCGACACAATAAAAAGGTAGAATGGAGGAGGAGGAGTGTATGGACCTGAGGCTTATTACAACACCTTCTTGTGATAGGAAATCATAATTTTCTGTTATGTCTGAAGCAAGCCCAAGTGTTTTAGAGCAACAATATCAAGTATCTATCTGTGGCGCGGGACCTAAGACACAGAGAACCAGCAATTTGAATTCCATGTTATTTCATTGATATTACAATTAGCTAAGAGGAAATGTTCATAAAAGAAGAGTCCTTTTATTTATTATGATTTCTTATTTTAGAAACCTAATTTGTTATGCTAAATACTGAAGAAGATGTAGCAAAAAATAAAATAAAAAATCCCATATAAGCAAAGAAGGACTTGTTGGGCATTTCTTAGAGTAAAGGAAGAAAGTGGAACAAAAATTGAATTATACAACAGTTTATTCAGCAGTAGGAAGAAAAATACTGAGCATGTCTGCTTGGCCTTGATAACATTTTAATAATTTAACAGTGCAAATTTCACCACAAGGAGAAGCTTTTGAGATGGATGATCGAAATGTAGGGGACCATAAATAAACTAGAAAATAAACACTAATTTGCCACAGTCAGAGAAGAATTTGGGCAGCACATACCAGTTTGGGCTGGATTTAGTTACACAGCCAATTTATCAGCCACTGTCAGTTTGCTTTGGGTTGAGCACTGGGACTTTCTGGTGCTCGAATTATTGGTACAGTTGTGGGTGAAAATGACAGAAAAGGAAGGCTGACATTACTGGAATCAGCACTGGACTGGTTAATCATTTATGCATTCTGTCATTGCAAAGAGAAAGGCAGCGTGGTAATCTATTGAGAATCAAATTTGCATAGTCGCTTGGACCATTCAAAATTGTAAATACTAGGGGTGAGGCAAATTGGGACACAACCCATCTCTCTTTGGCTCCTTCCTGCTCCTGCTCCTGCTCCCTCCCTGGGCTCTTACCACTCCTCCACCTGCACCACCCTGCTGATGGGCCCTCACACACCTTCGCCTGCTGCCGCCACCCACCTGTCTGCCACCTGCCACTGGCTGCTCACTGCTACTGCCATACTTCCGGAATCTGGCACTGCTCAATGATTTAACTTTATTGTAAAGCCTCAGTAATAGCTCCCCAAAATGCTACATCCGGGAAAGCCTGAGTAAGGGAACACGGTCCATTCAACTCCCAGCACATACACACACCACTTCGCAGAACACCAACACGCACAGCAAAGAAACCTGAGTATTGTTGAGACTACGCCTCCTAGCTCACCCAAGAGACCACCCACACAAGCACTTTCACACTAAAAGAAAACCTGCTTATTATAGGGGGAATCCCCTCTGCGTGCTGCCTTCTGGGAGCCATGGGCCAGCTGTAGAGCGGTAGATAGCTGCTCTCCCGAAGCGTGAGGCAAGCCATTAGCATGGGGGTTGGAGCGGCAACGCCCCCCAAAGCCTAGTGCTCTCCTGAAAAGGCAGGCAGCTGGAGCAAAGAGACAGCTGGGTGCGCAGCACAAAACCAAGCAGATTGAGGAAATGAGCCAAGAGGAAACTCTCCGGCTTGCGCCTCAGTTTAAATGGGGCCCGGTCATGCCCCCCAGCCATCGGATTGGCTGGCAGGAGAATGACATGGCTGGGAACCTCTGGGGGATGCAGAACTTTGTCCCCCACCCCCGGAGGGGATTGGGTGGCCACGTGGTCTACCGTAACTCCTCCCCACTGGGAAGTGGAGCAGATTTCTGGGAAGTCCTGCTTAAAACAGGACAGTTGTGTGGTATGGTTAAGACAGTGCCCCTTGCCAGGGACTGCCATGAAGAGGGCTGCACTAAGGAAGAATGGTGGGAGCCACCCCTCCCCTTGATTGTGATCCTGATCCTGAATCAGGAGGACAGTATAGATTTGGAATAATGGTTTCAAAGGGGCATAGTTCAGAAGACAGAAGCTGGGAAATGCTGGATGGGCTACAGCTAGGAGAAGAAGCACTGGAAGAGAGAGGGTTAACAGATTCACAATTGTTGGACAGCATTCCTCTGATCTCCCCAAAGTCACGAAGAGCTCATAAAGTCTCAGAACAGTAAGTGCAGACAGTACAAGCTCATATTATAAGAGGTAGGAGTGACGTAGATTAATAGGGACGGGGGGGGGGGGGGGAGTAAGCCTTAATTGGGAGCACCGCCATTTCTAGGGAGACGTATTCTTTTCCCTCTCACTGATTATTAAATAATCAAAATGGTAAGACGTGCCTTTTGTTTGATCTTATTTACTGCCACGGGGGAAGAAGTTAATTCCCCAAAGCCTGGCACCCCTCTTGGTTGTTCCACTGCCCTCAGAAGCTGAGGGGGTTGTGGCTAATGGGGAAGGCATGCTCTGTGGCAGCCCCTAAGTTGTGGAACACCTTCCCCACAGAGTTGTGCCTGGCATCTTCATTATGCAGCATTCAGGAAATGCTGGAGAGACATCTCTCAGCCCTGGCTTTTAGCATCCAAAATGTATATTTTAGGGACACAACCGATTTTTATGATTGCACATTGTTTTCATCTATTTTCAGTATTGTGTTTTAATTGTTGTAACCTGCCCTGGGACCTCAGTGTGTAGGGCAGTTAATAAACTAAAGTAATAACACCACAAACAGCAAGGTAGACTGGATCCACCTTCTAGAATACTCTGGTATGTTGGCATCCTGCCCCTTCCTGGATTTTGTCCCTGGTTCCATCTATGTAGATTGTGAAAGAAATGTACTCTGGTGGTGCAGGAGGAAAGATGCTGGAGCCTGGATGGGGGGGGGGGGGAGGGAGGGACTCTCAGTTTGAAGTGCACCCAACTATCCTTGGCCAGCTCAACCAGTTTCAATTCCCATTTTAGGAAACTGTCCGGAGCCAAGGGCAAGTATGCAGTCAGCTGGAGGGAAGAATCAAGTACTTTGCTGCTTCAGATTCGTTTAATTAGTATGCAGAGGGCACACTTGGATGCTTCTGAAATGAAAATGCCTGGGTGTCAAAATATTGAAAACTGCTGCAGGAGCTGAAGTTTAAATGCAAAGGCCTAAGGGTTCAAGCTATCCCACCCACATCCGAATGCAGATTTTGGATTAAGCTTCATAATGAAAATAACCTTTTTACTGCCAAACCCCAGCTGTAATTTGATTGCAAAGGCATATTCTAAAATCTGAATTTTAATCAATTTCAGAACTAGTTAGTAGCTAAAGGGAGAAAGAAGGGGGCGGAGCGGGATGAGGGTCTGGAACCCTGTTCTTGCGGGATCGTGCTGTCCCCCAAACACATGTGCAACTCAGTGAGTAGTAATGTTTGATAAGTCAGTATTTTCAGTCTAACTCACCTGAACATTAGGATCACCATGTGCCATGCTTTAGAGAGGACTCTCCATCAAAATATGAAAAGCCAATTGGTTCAGGAAAGGGCAACCAAAATGGTCAAAGGGATGGAGCAATTGCCCTACCAGGAAAAATTTGAGCATTCGGGACTTTTTAGTTTAGAAGAAAAGGTGAGTTAAGAGGTAACATGATAGAAATTTATAAAATTATGCATGGCACAGAGGAAGCATATAAAGAAAAGGTTCCCCCCATAACACTAGATATCAGGGACACCCAGTGAAGCTGGTGACTGCGCTCTGCCAACAGAACTGTGGCAGAAATGCTTCTGAATACCAGTTGCTAGAAGCCACAGGAAGAAGAAGAAGAAGAAGAAGAAGAAGAAGAAGAAGAAGAACCACCTATAGGTGGTACATGACCCCAGTTAAACTAGCCAAAATATGCCATGTGCCAGACAACAAATGCTGGAAATGTAAGGAAAATGAAGGAACATTCTTTCACCTCTGGTGGACTTGTCCCAGGGTGAAGGTCTTCTGGGAAATGATATATAATGAGCTGAAAAAGGTATTTAAGTATACCTTCCTTAAGAAACCAGAGGCCTTCCTCCTGGGCATTGTCGGCCAGATGGTGCCAAAGAAGGACTGAACATTCTTTTTGTACGCAACAGCAGCAGCAAGGATACTTATCGCCAAGAAGTGGAAAACTCAAGATCTACCCACTCTGGAAGAATGGCAGATGCAGCTGATGGACTATATGCAACTGGCCGAGATGACTGGCAGAATTCGAGACCTGGGAGAAGAGAGGGTTGAAGAAGATTGGAGGAAATTTAAGATTTATTTACAAAAATATTGTGATTTGGCGGAAAGTTAAGTAGGATGTTTGATCATAAATAATTGGCCACCACAAAATCGGATCGAAATGGGATGTAAAGTGAGATTAAGAGAAACTAATTTACAGAGGATTATATTTAAATGAGTGGTTATAAAATTTGCAAATTAGATGATAAATTGCTGGGAAAAATTTATGATGATGAAAATGGCAGCGGGAGATGTGAGGAAGTCCAAAGAAGTTATGAAACTTTGTTGAGATAAAAGAAAGGTTGTTTATTTCTGTACTTTATTTTGTAAAAACCCCTAATAAAAATTTATTAAAAAAAAAAAAAAAGAAGAAGAAGAAGAAGAAGAAGAAGAAGAGGAGTTTGGATTTGATATCCCACTTTATCACTACCCGAAGGAGTCTCAGAGCGGCTAACATTCTCCTTCCCTTCCTCCCCCACAACAAACACTCTGTGAGGTGGGTGGGGCTGAGAGACTTCAAAGAAGTTTTACTAGTCCAAGGTCATCCAGCAGCTGTGTGTGGAAGAGCGGAGACACGAACCCGGTTCCCCAGATTACGAGGCTACCGCTCTTAACCACTACACCACACTGGCGAGAGTGCTCTTGTGCCTGGGTCCTGCTTGAGGGTTCTCCACAGGCACTGTGAAAACAGGATGCTTGCCGGGATGGGCCACTGGCCTGATACAGCAGCTTCATTTTACGTTCTTAAGATAAATGACCTTAAGTAGGGAGAGCAGCAGGGACCTTGAAGTTGCCCATAAGGAGTTAGCACCTGGTCAGGGTTAAGTAGGGAGAGCAGTAGGGACCTTGAAGTTGCCCATAAGGAGTTAGCACCTGGTCAGGGTCTTCTCCCCTATTATACTTCTATTTAAATCACAGTAATTATGTCTAAATTTGCATTTGTACATAGAATCATAGAACTGAAAAGTTGGAAGGGACTCTGAGGGTGATCTTGTCCAACCCCCTGCAATGCAGGAATCTCAGCCAAAGCATCCACGACAGATGGCCATCCAACCTCTGCTTAAAAGCCTCCAAGGAAGGAGAGTCCACCACCTTCTGAGATAGTTTGTTCACTGTTGAACAGCTCTTACTGTCAGAAAGTTCTTCCTGATGTTCAGTCAGAATCTCCTTTCTTATAATTTGAATCCGTTGGTTTGGGTCCTACCCTCTGGAGAAGGAGAAACCAAGCTTGCTCCATCTTCCATGAGATAGGCAGCCCTTCAGATATTTGAAGATGGCTATCGTATCTCCTCTCTGTCTCCTCTTCACCAGGCTAAACATACCCAATTGGAGGGATGAATCCAGTCAGTGTAGAGCAGTGGCGTAGCGTGGGTTGTCAGCACGAGGGGCAAGGCAAGTAATTTGCGCCCCCTAACCCGTGGATTTGCACCCCCTAACCCTAACCCCCAGATGTTGCACCCGGTGCGGCTGGCCCCTCGCACCCCCACGCTACGCCACTGGTGTAGAGTAGACCATACTTATCTCAATAGAGCAATGGTGCGACTTGAACAGTTATAGGTCAATAGGGAATAATATTATAACTGCTTAAATTAAATGGAATCAAGGCAGTAGAAACGTAAGCATTAGGACCCAGTAATAGGTATTAAAATGCTAAAATTCATTTAGGAATTAGGTTTCAAGCTCTGCATAGTATCTGTTGTAGGTCTTTGGCCTTGATGGGAGTGAGGAAACTGTCTTTATTTCTGTTTGTCCGTAGATGGCAGCATTGCTCCATTAGAAGCTGCTACGGTCTGGATGGCTGTCATTGTTATCTTTGGCATGTCACTTAAGTGACCCTTACTGATTAAATTTGGGGAAAGGGTTCTTTTTTACACTTAGTTTTTTTTTTTTACCTCTCAAATCCAAGACTGCTGTAGTTTTTTTTTTTTACCTCTCAAATCCAAGACTGCTGTTGAGTTTCTGAAAACAGCAAGCGAGAGAGAGAGAGGGAGGGAGGCGGGCAGTGACTGCTCATTTATAGGGGGCATCAGAGTGTCTCGTTTTAGCAATTTCAACCTTTGAACACATACGCACTTGGCATGGAAGCAAAATGCACTGTTTATTGTGGATGCTGTGGAACAAAGGGAGGCAGGACTGAATAGCGCAGCTCCTCTGCTGCTGAGACAGAGGAAACTGGTTGGCAGCTCAGGGCCTCACAAACCAGTGAGAGGTTTTGGATTCCAGAGCAGACTTCTATCCTCATGATGATTAATATCAGCTGGATCCACTACATTTCCCTGAATAATGAGCAAAGACAGCAATGAATGGAAAGAGAACACAAATGCAAAGAAATGCGTCCATTGCAATCCTTTGCATGTTTATTTGGAAATCTATTACCAGGTCAGAGTGCATTAAATTGCAACCTGAAGCAGGTGCAAGGCACCCAAAAAGCTTTGATAAGCTTATCAGCAACAGTGGCTGGAATCTAGAGGATGGCAAATAGAATACCACAGATGAACAAGGCCTCCTGCCTGCTATTAGGGGGATGCTTTCATTCAGAGTCTGAACTCCCCACAAGCTCCGTATGTGGGATAATAATATTCAGTAGAACATTCAGCAAAGCTCTAGATGTTTCACACAGCAGGTCTCCAGAAAAAGCAATACTTGGGGGCTTTCAGGGAACAGAGTATTGGAATCTGAATTGGAAGAATTGCGTCTCAAGTGATGCATTGGGTAGCTGTCACAAGTCCCACCCTCTCAGTTTCTCCAGCTGTAAAACAGGAATTATATTGAGGTGCCACAAAGGACTGTTGTTGTGAGGACAAACAAGATCAAGATTTTAAGGCACTGTCTGGTCAGAATGCTACAATATAAATCCACACCATTTTCCTGCACCTTTGAATGTCCTGCAGCCTCCTCTTGATGCAGTTTTGCTTTAAGTAGCCGTTGATAGCC
This sequence comes from Podarcis gaigeae, assembly GCF_964106915.1. Lineage (NCBI taxonomy): Eukaryota > Metazoa > Chordata > Lepidosauria > Squamata > Lacertidae > Podarcis > Podarcis gaigeae. The sequence goes on from NC_139681.1 coordinate 63,853,096, forward strand.
TTTTAAAGATGTTCAGCATCTTTTAGTAACTAAATGATGCATACACAGCACTGGAAAGATCCAAGACATAAGAACATAAGAATAGCTTGCTGGATCAGGCTGAGGACCCATCTAGTCCAGCATCTTGTTCTCACAGCGGCCAACCAGATGCTTACAGGAAGCCCTTAAACAGAACCTGAGCACAAGAGCATATTTTATCTCCTGCAGTCTTCAGCAACTGGCATTCAGAAGCAGAGGCGTAGGAAGGTCAGGTGGTACCCAGTGCGGAAAATTTCTTGTCACTCCCGCATTGATTTTTTTTTTTGCCTGTAAAAATGGTTTTACGTTATTTCATATTTTCTTATAAAGGAATAATAATAAGTAATAATAATAAACAACTTTTATTTATATCTCGCCCTCCCCGGCCAAAGTCGGGCTCAGGGTGGCTAACATCAGATACATAACATTGGTATAAAATCAAACAATAATTAAATTACCTCCTAAAAACATGTCAAAATCAAATTAAAGTCTAATTAGAGGGTTAGGGTTGCGAACAGTAAGTGCTTCACTGAATTGAAATTTCAACCTTCACGACATAGGAAAACGGCCAAGTAAACAGCTATTTTCGTGGAGGAGGGTCAATATATTAACTGATATGCATGAAATTTCATGTACAGCTATATAATCCCTAGTGTAGTAAGATAAGACCTTTGTTGCAGGCATTTTAAAAAATAAGTTTTTTATGAACCGCCCTAGTAGGGCAGTAATTGTTCCTTGAGAATTTGTCACCCCCTCCATGATGGAACCAGGGGCGGACTGACCCTGCCCCCCTTCCTACGCCCCTGTTCAGAGGCATTACTGCCTCCAACAGTAGAAACAGAACATAGCCATCAGGGTTTAGCCATTGCCTTTCCCTCTTATTCAGTCAGCTAAGTTGGTGGTCACCATTGTCTCCTATGGGAGCGAGTTCCATAGTTAATGTACTATTGTGAAGACATAGTTTCTTTTGTCCTGAATCTTCCAACATTCAGCTTCAGGGGATGTCTACAAGTTATAGCATTATGAGAAAGGGAGGCAAACATTTCTCTGCCCACTTTCTCCATGCCATTCTTTTATACACTTCCTTCAAGTCCTCTCTTACTCACCTCAAATGCTGCAGCCTTTGCTCACAGGGTCTTTTGCCCGAGCTGCAGGTGTAGCAGTGAGAATATCTGCAACACTGTTGAGCTGAAGATCAAAATGTCCCCTGAAATCTAGCACAGAGTTGCAAAAGGTTATGCATCGAAAAGAATCCACAAAAATCACCATGTTTTACAGGCCCTGTTCAAAACAGGATGTTCTCCCACCCCATTTTATCAATCTAGTTCAATTCCACCTAACCATCCAAATCCATTAATTACTGACCAACAATTAAAGGCTACATTAAGCTAGATCATTGCTTGGCATACCTATCACACCTATCTCCTCGTTTTCGTTAACAAAGATTTGCCTAGCAGTCCATCCATAAAAATGTACATTATAAAGGAATCCTGATAATAGCACACTATTAGATTCATTAGCATTAAGAAAAGGGAAATCACATATGGCCGCTGGCTGATAATATTCAATATAGAAATCCATTTCACAAGTTGGATGGGTTGCAACGAACGAGGCAAAGCACTGAATGACGGAACACGGAGGCTAAAAATAAATAATGAACAGCGTCCTCGTTCACCGAACAGCCTGCATGTGCAATCAGATCATTATAGCCGCAGAACAGCATGCAATGCAGAAATGCCCAGAGGGCCTTTGCCACTGTTTGGAAGCCTTTTTGTAGCTAGGAAAGCACACAACGTAGAGTAAAATGCAGACATTTACCATTTACTAAGGAGTAAATTAACTGTAGTTGGCAAGCAACCACCTGGGGACCCTGGTGTCTGTAGTAGCCCCCAGTCTTTTCTCCATGCCCCTCCTTCCCTGGATAAATTCTATTGTCCACAGGGAATGATGCTACAACCACCTGGCTATGTGGCTTAAGGCTGACAAGCAGAAGCACTTTTTTTGCACAACAGAAAATGAGCTTATGGAACACACTAGCACAGCATGAGCCAGTGTTGTGTAATGGTTAGAGTGTCAGACTAGGACCAGAGAGACCAGGGTTCAAATCCCCACAAAGCCATGAAGCTCACTGGGTGACCTTGGGCCAGTCATAGTCTCTCAGCCTAACCTACCTCCCAAGGTTCTGGTGAGGATAAAAATCCAGCTATTGCAAGACGTTTAACATCATTCCTAATAGTCAGGAAACGGGAAACAGGGAGAGAATGGAGAGAACAATGGACTGACAATTGTCAGGAGGCCCTTGAAACCATAAAAGAAAAGCTAACAACTTCTCAGTTGCTGCCTGGAAGTGGCCATATATATTGCTAATTGATGCCATCTTGGCAGGGTTAAGTGTTGATTTAGACACAAGCGCAAGAATCCAGGTAATTGCCTCTGCTGGCAGAGAGGCTTGACTGACACGGAAAGGTGCTACCCTGTGCAAAAGCTCAGGTTCTTAGCCCTTAAAAATGGTAGCAAGCTGAAAACATCCCTTGACTTTTTATAGGGGGTAAGATAGGAAGTTGCAACTGACAGTGCAGTTTGATGCCACTTTCCATGGGTGGTTTGTGACAGCACTGAGGAAAGACCTCATGATCCAGATGTCATGCAGACGCCCCAAACCCCCATAAACCAGATGTAGAAATACAGTTGCACTGGGACATGAGGAAAGACTTTCAGAGATGGACTCTCCAAACCCTGAACCAAATCTCAAAAGCTGCAGGTGTACCAGCTTTGACCCTTCCTGCACAATGATAACCTGGCCACAGCTATCAGGGTTCTAGTAACATGCCTTTGGGCTGCTTTCCCCTGGGCTTTAATTGAAGCATGGCAAGCCAGATGCAGAGTGTTTGATATTTTGTTTTAAAGCCTTTCATAGAATTGTAGGGTTGGAAGAGACCCGAGGGTCATCAGCAATGCAGGAATCTTTTGCCCAATGGGGGGGTTCAAACCCACGACTCTGAGATCAAGAGTCTCATGCTCTACTGACTGAGCCAACCCAGTGAGACTTAGACTCTAAAAAAAATAAAAAAATGATTGCTTTAAAAGTGGAAAAGATTTCATAAAAAAAAAAATTAAACCAGCCTTTGGCAACCTGGTGCCCTCCAGATATTCTGGACTACAATCCCCACCAAGCCAAGATAGTATGGCCTTGTTAGAGGAAGGGAACTGTGGTCCCAAACATCTGGAAGTCACCAGGATGATGAAGGCAGGTGCAGGCGATGCTGTGTCAGATGTGAGATGCAGGAGCTCCCCAGGCTCCATCCATCAGTTTTGTGTTGTTTAAAGTACTTGCTTTTGTTTGTCCTGAATTTACAGCTGATCAATTTCCCCAAGAGATCCCAAGTTATAGTAATATGGGAGAGTGAGAAAAGTGTGTCTCTGGCTGCATTCACACAGCAGATTATTCCATTTCCCTGACATTTCCCTAACTGTTAATTTCCACAGCATATTTGAGCTTTCACCTGAAAGCTTCCAGAAAGCTAATGTAATATAGCACATATTTAGCACCCATTTCCGTGTTATCTGATTCGGCCGGGGGGGGGGGGGGAATGTATTTGCGGATCCCTTAACTCAGAGAATCATGGGAGTAAAGTGACAAAATTTGAGGGCGGTATACCAGCATGTAGTTCTTTCCTGCTGTTTTTTTTGGGGGGGGGGCGGTCATGGCGGAACAGAAGCACACATGTTTGGAAAGGCTCGGATAAGGTGACACTGTCCAGTGATGGAATTTAGCACAGCAAGTTGGTATATCGGTCAAAAATGCACAATTTTATAACGCAACAGGTACTGCCATGTGAGAGGAATACTGGAAACTGTAACAGAAGCTCTTGCATTATAATGAGGAAAACTAAAACAATATCTCCCATGTCTGAATGCACCCTCCATCTATTTTCTCCCCACTATGCATCAATAACTTTATAAACCACTATTGTGTGTCTCCCCCCCCCCCCACCGTAAGCCACCTTTTTCTCTAAGCACTCCCCAGCGCAGGTGTGTTTCTGTGCAGCTCTCATTCTTTGCAATGTGCTGCCACATGAAATGTCCCTGCTATGTTTGGACATATTCCTGCAATGTTTTGCTTGGGATAATAAGAGCGACAAAGCTAACATGTGAATGAGTCACCAAGAGGGTTTCTGGTGGCATATCCATGCATTATGCCTTCATTGCTGATCGTCCTGTTGCTGTTTTTATAAACTGCATAATTATATGTTTTTTTGTGAGGAAGAAATTGTCCTTGGTTGCATGCATCCCATCCCATAATGTACATTTAATAGCTTACCATCTATCACCCACTCTCTTCATTTATTTCCAAGACACATTCTGATTGTTTTGTTTACTGCTTACTGTGTTTATTATTATTTTCATGGAAAATGTGATGTGATACATTTTGTATGAAGGTCACTGCTTAGATAGTCTCCGTGGATATACTTTATCCAAGCAGCACTGATTTATAATGAACTCACACCAGCCTCATGCTGAGGGGCCCTTCCTCTTCCAGATGGGGGGCCCATTGTAATCTGACATTAGCAATGTGCTGAATAAATAACATAACCCACTGAAATACTTAGCAATCACCGCAGATGGGATAAAGGCCACTGCGTAGTTGCTCAGGCTTAACATTTCATCCAGAGGTTAATGCATTGCCAATAAGCAGGGACACAAATGGCAGTAGAGCGGTGCCGTCACAGGTGGCTCCAGATATGGCAATTGGCAGCGATTGCCTCCCATCCAGCAGTGTAAATATATTCAGGCAAAGCTCTGGAGATCCTAGATGCTAATAGCAAACTCGTTCTCCAAGAGGTGAACCTTAGGCGGGAAGAAATGGCACCTCCACTCACCACAGGCAGCTATCAGCAGGCTTGTGCAAACCCCAAGATTTGCAGAAGTACAAAAAAAACCCTCCTTAAGAGGTGAAACCCCCCCACTAAGTATTTTGTGAGACCCCAAAGCAGGTCAATGTGGACTGGGCATACTCAGTGGCCATGGAAAATAAGTGGGTTGTTGGAGGGGGCAGATAAAAAACCGGGGAGAGTGGGGAATGGAATGGGGTATCCAGAAAAAAGGTATGGCTGGCTGTCTGGAACCTTGAGCTCCCTTTTCTGTTTGATTATGCCCCAAGTGAGCAAAGTGTGCATAGGGTCCCAATTCCTTCCACGAATCTGCACTGATTTGGGGACAAAGTCTTCCTCAAGGGCATCCAACCACTCTTGCAACAGCAGGAGAAAACTGTCTAGCTTTTATGGAGCCCCCACTGCACCCCCTCCAGTTTGACAAATCAATTGCCCCCTTTTTCTCCACACAGAGCCAGAAAAAGAAAACATGTGTTAAAAAATTATTCGCCCCATCAGATCAGTTCAGTGGAATAATAGAAGAATAACCCCCAGGCATGTCTGGGGATGGAGAAAGGAAGAGTGGAGCACTTCCCCTCTCTCTCTTAGATGTTTTCTATTAGAACCTGTGTCAGTGTTGGGGATTGTCAGCCTGGGGCTCAGAATCTCTGAAATCAACTATGGATGCAGAGTCTGAAAAAGAGCTACCCCAACTAGTGCACACCCTGCTGTGGGATGAATTATCCTGGCTCTGTTACTTCTATGCATGCCTTTTAGCCCCTTGCAGAGCCATGCAAAATGGTCCTTTCTCCTGTTGAAGTGGAGAAGCATCCCTGTTGCCACGGTAACAGGCCTAGGCTGTAGTTGGAGCTCCCTTGTCCCAGGCACCAGTCCAATGCCTAGCCTATGCCAATCCCAGCAATATCTGAAGAACACCTGATCACTGAGCAACTCAAAGAATGCTTCCCTTCTCACTGCCAATTTTGCTGCTCTGTCTTCTCACCCCTCCAGCCCCTTAAGTTTGCAAGCTCTGCCCTGCCCCCCCTTCACACACCCCCTAAGTGGGACTGGCTGCTTCTCCACACAGGGATGTCTGGAAGGTTGTTGTACAGAAGCAGGCAGGTGAGTGGTGACTGGCTGTTGTTGCTACTGTTGTTCCTCCCCACTGCAGCTTGCTGGCATGGGGCTTGCTTCCTTCCATTCCATATCCAGGAGGTTACGTTTAAACTTTTTACAATACAGGAGGTAACAAAAGGAAGGAGGTGAGGCCTGAGTACAAGGGATGAATGTGCATAAGGTTTGGCTTAAGCTGAATATGTAAATAAGGGGTTAGAGAATAGGATTTCTAGAGAGAGAAAATGTATGACATTTTCAGATTTCTCTATAATTCTTTTGCCAAAAAAACCTATTGTGGTTGTTTTTACATTAAGAAATGTAAAATTATGTATAATTATGGAATACCCCATTTTTGGACAACTTACCACAAAACTTAACCTTCAGTTGGATATTGCTTGCCATGAAAAATAAATCCCCCTCTACATATTAGTCTCTGCAAATATTACCTTTTGGTTGTTTAACCAGTCAATCTCTCTTTCACACCCACACACCCAAACACACCCTTCATTTACTGTTATATACTGATTTCTCTCTCATTTCATGTTTGTTTGCTCTATGATTTGCTCCCTGCATTTTCTTCCTTTCTGAAATAACTTGCAATACATCCTTTAAGTTAATATTATGAAATTACAATCCTTTCTAAGCAAACAGGAAATCCAAACACATATTTTTAATCCTCTAAATTTATGCATACAGAATTGTTTCCATTTTGGAGAGGGGTATATATGTCTTAGGAAATAATATATGTATGTAGGTGCATGCTGAAGACAAGAGTGCATTTTAAATAGGCAACAACCCCTGATGTTGGGGTGGAAAATAAGCAAATCCTTTGTGGGGTGATAAAGTGCAGGGTAAGGCAAAACAGTGTAGAATAAGACCCAAGTGACTGGCAGGCTGGGATCAGGAAGCCCGACCCAAGTCTCTTTGTGGCTCAGACCAAAATAGGTGCCTAGAGAGATGAAGTATCTCCTCCCTTAGCAAGTGCTTTGAGGTTATCAATGTGAACATTTTAAAGACCAACTAAGTCAGTTCTTGGTATGAGCTTTCGTGTGCATGCACACGAAAGCTCATACCAAGAACTGACTTAGTTGGTCTTTAAGGTGCTACTGGAAGGATTTTTTTTGTTTTGACTATGGCAGACCAACACGGCTACCTATCTGTAATGTGAACATTGTGCAGGAAAAGACATTAAGGAGGAGATAGATCTTGTTATAGAATGTTCAAAATGCTCAGGATTGGCATAACAACTAAATCCCATGTTCTCACTAAAAGGTAAAGCATATGCTTGTTTTCTCCTGCTCCAGAGGCTAGGACCTGAACCAACATATCCAAGTTACAAGAAAGGAGATTCCGACTGAACAGCAGGAAGAACTTTCTGACAGGAAGAGCTGTTTGGCAGTGGAACAGACTCCCTTGGGAGATTTTAGTCTCTCCTTCCTTGGATGTTTTTCAGCAGAGGTTGGGTGGCCATCTGTCATGGATGCTTTAGCTGAGAATCCTGAGCCGCAGGGGGTTGGACTAGATGACCAACTCTACAATTCTATGATTCTATGAAATCAGTTGTAGATAAACAAGAAATATGCACTGACTCCGAGGAAGTAGGTGAGGTAAGGCTGCCATAGCACTGCTGGAAAAAGTTACCCCACTCTCGCTCTTGCTCTCACCCCCACCCCAGCCTAGCCTGATTAAACAATCAAACCATTAAGAAACCAAAAATATTGGTGCCTGTTGTCAGATAGGTAAGCTTGGTTGCCAGAAATTTTGCTGCTGTCTCGTGCATTGTTGGCATCCATCTGTCTTGAGAGAGAATGGAGTGCACCTCTGGGGGTGAAGTCGTTCTGCTGTGTTAATGGCACCAAAGTGACCTCCCTTTGGCACAAGCATGGGCAGTGTGTATGGAGGACCTGGGCTGCCTGGACAACAAGACCCCCCCTCTCAGCCTCACTGATGTGGCCGAAAGGAAAGCAGAGCAGTATGTTTGGTACCAGCTTGCAAGAGTTGGCAGGGGAAGGCTAGGAAATTATCAGCTCTGGCTGGGAGAGGTGATAATGATGGGTTAACTCCATGAGCATAGGAGAACCATGTGCAGCCCATCCCTGTACCTCTGGTTCCCTGGGGAAAGGTCCTTGTATTATAGACATTTGCTCAGAAAGACAGATGTAATGAATAGTTTCCAATAATAACCAGATAAGGTTCTTTTCACCATTCTTCTCCAAAACCTATCCTAGTTTGAAGTGTAATTTTGGACCTTATATACTGATAAACTATATGCAATTAATTACTGCATAAACATATGATAAAATGACTCTTAATGCAGTACATTTTACTGATAACTTGGGCTCTGACATAGCTTCAGAAAATTATGCGCAACTCTTGATAATATATTCAAGGTGAATGCAAATCTAGCCAAGCTGTGTTGCTCTGCATGCAAGTAATAAACACAAGTACTGAAACCTACAACAACAGCAACAAAAACCCAGAACACAACTCCTCAAAGCAGAAGCTGTCAGCAGCTTGTTAGTAGGATGTTTGTCACCTATACAGAACATTTCTTAAGGATAGCATGAAAACAGAGAATAACAAGTCTGATATGGAAATGAGAACACCAGCATCAAAAATCCTTGCTCAGCAAACCTGAGCTCACTTGCAGCCTTGAATAAGTCTCTTAATTGAACTCACTTCCCTACCCCCTATGGATTGATATTTGTTCCAATTCAGTGGTAAACATGGCCAAGTGAGGATTTGAACCCTGGTCTCCCAGGTCCCTAATCATTACACCACACTGCTTCTCTGGGCACTAACCACCAACCACTGGGTGCTTTGTAACATGACTTGAACCTCTGTGATATACCAGGGGGTAAATTATTACCAAATACTGTATAATAAATTTCTATCATTGTGGCACATTCCAGTTACTAGTCATTGTTCCTTTATGCTGACTTTATAGCTATGAGTTGGGAGTTGTCTGAAATCATCTTGGCTTTTTGCTCCTGACCCTTTCCGTTTAACTGGCTTCACACCAATACATATTAGCAAGAAAATTGAAAACACAAAAGGTTCCAGATGTTTGGGGACTGCAACTCCCATCATCCCTGACCACTGGTCCTGTTAGCTAGAGGTGATGGGAATTGTAGTCCCAAAATATCTGGATGGCTGAGTTTGCCTATGCCTGAATTAGATGAACTTCCCTGAACATTCCAGCACCCAGAAAACCATACATGCCCCAATCCACAGGCTCAGGTGTACATATTTAGATCACCACATGAGCAAGGATAGTCACATTCCCTTCAGCTCCAGGCAGTGTCAGGGACTGGGCTGAAGAGGAAGAGGAATGGTGGGGACCCCCCCCCCCCATTCAGAGGCATACGAAGGGGGTGCGGTCCACCCCGGGTGTCATGACTGAGGGGGGTGACAAAACGGCAGGCGAGTGGGCAGCACACCTCGCTCCTGGCAGCAGCAGCTCTTCTGACCCAGAGGCAGAGAGCAGCTCTCCTCAGTTGTGGGGAGGCACATCCAGCCACAGCAGCTCTGTTGCTGGGTCATGTCTGACCCGGCTGCAGAGAGGAGGACGACAGTGAGCAGCAGCTGCCCTGCCCCTCTCCTACACTGAACTGTGGCATGTGGGAGGGCACCCTCCGTGCCCCGCCCCCCTTGGGAGCACGCCTGCCTTGGGAAGAAGGCAGTCTCAAATTATAGCAGGGCTTTGAGGAAGATAACAGCTCAGGGGCAGGTGAACAGCAGAGTTATGTGGTGTTAGGAGAAGGAGGAGGGGAGACAGAGCAGCTAGCGGACGTCGCGGGACAGATAACTGACCCCCCTTTTCCCAAAACATGGCATTCATTCAGGGTGCAAGAACAAAGGGCACAGAGACAATTGTCCACTGGAGAACGGCGTAGAGAGAGGTGTTGTTGCTAGAAGGGAAGGGGGAGGGGCTCAGTGTGAGCAGCATCATCATTGTGGAATGACTGGATTTCTTGTCTTTCACCGTGATGACTGGATAAAATCATAAGTAAGAACTTCCTTGTTTTCTCCCTGCTTTTTGGTGCCAGTGGAGGAGGGAGAGGATTCCTCAGGCTAGACAGGGAGCATTCCACACTGTGTGCACTGAAACCAATAAGAACTATATGCAGAGTTGCACATATGCATCAAAATCCCAAGACACAAAGGCTTCACCATGTCATAATGAGTGTGTAGTTGTGAGCATCATCCGAGTGCTCTAGTGTCACTGGTGAGAGGCAGGATTGCAGTTTAAGCCTTCCTGGGATCTTGTGAAACAGTGGGATGCTCTAGATTGGGGCAGGTGGAAGGTAGCCTCTCTACTGGCCTGTGACCTTTGCACAAAGAGGCTATCGAGCCTCACAAATTCTTGTATTATGACCTTGCCACTCAAACCTACCCAGATTTGGCTCCTGTGGTCTGCCTGTGTACTTCTAAAATATTTTCCCTCCTCCATTTTTCAACCACCTGCACAGATGTATTCCGCCACTGAGCCATTAAAACGGAGAAGGGATGCAATTGAAAAGATAGAACCACGAGGAAAGAAGTGAGCCACGTTGAGGCATTCTGGACGTGGAGAGTTGCCAGAAGCAATTAGCAGGCAGCATGAATCTTCCACGCTTGCTGACCGACCATGTGCAAATGGGGCCGCTTGTCTGTGGGCTGCGGAACGGCAGTTTAGCCTGTCAAGTTGTACTGAAGTTCTCTGATTGAAGGGGCTTGGACTGTGCTATTACAAAAACTACATTTAAGAAAAACACTCTTAATCCCTATTTTATGAGGCACTCATGAAAAAAGGCAGCTCATTCCTTTGTGGGGAAGTAGCAGCATCAGCAGTTAGCAAACAAAAACGCATTTGCAACCTCCCGGTTTTGAACAAAGTCAAATTGGAAGCAGCAAATAAAGGTGTTTATGAACTCCTGAGACCCTAGGTAAATATCTCAGGCTTTTACCAGGCCTGAAATAAAAACACAATGAGCTATTGATTTTTGTACCGTTTTGCTTCATTATTTTTTCCCGCCTATAAACAATGTAGTTTTCTTTCATAGTTCCTGTGAACCGGAACACTTGATCAATCCCGACAGGGGCACACCCAGTTCCAAAAGAATAACAAAGACTCATTATACTGAGGTTCATGTGCGTCCCTCGATCCATTTCATAGACTTTGAACAATACCATGCTCTTAAGGTTTTCACAAAATGTATGTGATGTGCCCCCGTTAGCTGGGTTGGCTGGTGCATTAAATCCATAGTAGTTGGGACCCATTAAATCAATCATATCTCTGGAAGTGCAGAGTGACATTTGGTTGGTTGCAGAAAAGCCTCTAAATATTTATGGGAAAGATATGCAAGTGACCCTCACGTTAAAAAGTGCCTATGGCTGAAATCACAGAGGGAAAATAATTGCACAGCAGTAGCAGGCAACTGTCAGGGAGAGACGTACTGGATTTGTCAGAACACAGAAACCAACAGGATGGACACTGAGGTGTGTGTGAATTGCATACAAGCACACACACACACACACACACACTCATACTCACACACAAAAGCAATGTACATAGCAGACACTCCAAGTGTCCCTATTTTCCAGGGACAGTCCCAGATTTATGGAAGTTGTCCCAGTTTCTGATTTGATCCCAGAATGTCCCACTTTTCCTTTGTTGTTGTTTAGTCATTTAGTCGTGTCCGACTCTTCATGACCTTATGGACCAGGGCACTCCAGGCACTCCTGTCTTCCACTGCCTCCCGCAGTTCAGTCAAACTCATGTTGGTAGCTTCGAGAACACTGTCTAACCATCACATCTTCTGTCAACCCCTTCTCCTTGTGGTCTCAGTCTCTCCAAACATCAGGGTCTTTTCCAGGGCTGATTTCCTTAAGAATGGATAGGTTTGATCTTCTTGCAGTCCATGGGACTCTCAAGAGCCTCCTCAATAATTCAAAAGCATAAATTCTTCAGCGATCAGCCTTCTTTGTTGTCCAGCTCTCACTTTTCCTTAGAATGTCCCTATTTTCATCAAAAAAAGTGTTGGAGGGTATGGACTAGGACGTCCCTATTTTCATCAGAGAAATGTTGGGAGGGTATGACATAATCCACCTCCAGATATGTGCAGATTTGTGGGGATTGCTCAGTTTGGGGGGGATAGGGAAACCAGAAACTCTTCTCCTCCACTTTCTTTATACTTCCTGGCCAAATGATTTCTGTTCTTAGTGGTGTGTGGCAGAGCAGTACTTGGAACTAGCCCTTCCCACTCAGCCATAGTTAAAAACCAAGTGAGGTCACTCGATTTAGCTATCAACTTCAGGGATACTGAAGTAGATTGGGGCTTAAGCTGGGTTGCTGCCTTTTTCATGACAGAGGCTTTCTGCCTGCAAGAGCTTTATGACAACTGAAATTCGGCAGCTGTTGCTTTCACCATCAGTACCACAATAATACACATAAGCAGAGCTCTGTTGAATCAGACCAAAGGCCCATCTAGTCTGTTTTCCCACAGTGGCCAAGCAGATGCCAATGAGAAGGCAACAAGCAGGACATGAAAGTGACAATCAGCTTTTGTGACAGATGGGATGAGTAAGGAACTGACTGGTTCAGATCATACACACATCAGCCAAGATAATGAAATAAAAGGTTAATTCAGGGCTTGATATCATTAATCATGGTTCCATGCATGTTTGGAACTAAGTCTTTAGAGTAATTGTGCATAGAATTGTAGCCTCAATGGGATTCAAGTTGCATAATAACAAGGTAAATGTTCAGTATAGTCACTATGGGTCAGTTTTAGCTCACAGCTTACAGAAAAAATAGTCTTTTGAATAGGATGCAAAGTGCTTTACCATCATTATATTAATCTTTTTTGCAACAACCTTGTGAGACAGACCCTTTAAAATTCCCATTTAATAGGTGTCGAATTGAGGGGTAGGAGATGGTGACTTGCTCCAGTCCATGACAGCCCAGTTAAGGGGAGTTAAGGCTGCAAGGGTGAGACGGTTGGATAGTGTTCTCAAAGCTACCAGCATGAGTTTGACCAAACTGTGGGAGGCAGTGGAAGACAGGAGTGCCTGGTGTGCTCTGGTCCATGGGGTCACGAAGAGTCGGATGACTAAACAACAACAAGGCTGCAATGCTGTACACTAGGGTGGCTAACCTTGGGCAGCTTGAGAGCTACATTCAAAATTGGGCAACCTACCCATGCTACCAAGCACACATCCACCCTTGCTCACGCATACATACATACATACTCACAGAACGTGCAGATCACACACTTTCCCTCTCATTTGCACACATACAGAAACACACACATGTAATCATACACCAGTCATACACTATTGCAGTTCTGGTCTCATGCCAAATCACCCTAGCCCAACATTGTAATGAGGTGGTCTCTGAAGGGTAGAGATAACTATTGTCCTCTCCATCACCATAATGGGGAGGAAAATGGGGATCAAATTGATTAGCAGGCCTGATCTGGGAGCAAGCCCTTTTGAACGCAAGGGAGTTTACTCATGAGCAGACTTGTACAGAATTGCACTGTGAAAGATCAGCTGGAAAGGAATCTAAGAGCACTGCCCTGAACTTTGCTGTTCCCCCATTGATAGCAGTGTATATGTGTCTTTAATAATGGTATATAGTGGCCTCTCCACAAGCCTCTGCCAGCTCCCAGCTTCATCCAGTTGGCTGAGATGCTACTGCCAGTGGTTCTCCCTTTGGCAGTAACCAATGGAAAGCCTTGATATCATGTTCTGGTCCATGGCGTCATGAAGAGTCGGACACGACTAATTGACTAAACAGCAGCAACAACAAACCAGCAGCTATGGAACTGCTAGCTTCAAAGTCCTACAGGTCCTCATGCTTGGAGTTGCTACAGCATTTTCTTCTTTTAAACCACCCCCACCCCCTGCCCTAGCTAGCATGAGCTGGGAGGGCTTGGGATGCAGCAGCACAGGGGCTGCCAAACTGTGGTCTGTGGGCCACAAATGGTTTGTGAGCTTCATTCAGGTAGTCACACAGCATCTAGCACAGCACATGACAATTGCTGCAACAGGCAGAAAAATTACTAAGTGGTTCTCCAAGACCCTCAGCGATTTTCAAGGGGGTCTGTGGGGAGAATGTTGGGTTTGCAGTAGTGGATCCACCAGTTCATTACTTGCTGGACGGTGTTAGGATTGCTCTGCTAGTCTCAGAAGTACAAATGCAATGCTCCATCCATTAATGGATGCAAAAACTGTTTCGAACAAGTGCTCATTGGGAATCTGTGAGTTCTCAAGGCTCGTTATTGTTGAAATTAAGCCACTTTTGAAGATAACCCTTACAATTTACAGCTTTCTGATTCTGCTTTAATTGTTCAATTTTTTAAAAAAGAAACATTAGCAACAGGCAGAACAAATAAAAAGAAGAACCTATCTACTACACAGCCATGAAATTGACTCTCTTGGTGCTCTTAACTCTGAAACCAGTGGACTGATTTCCTTCAGACCTGACACCTGATAATGTGCACTGTGGTGAAACTAATAACTCACCTGAGAGGCAGCAAAGTTACGGCAGAAGAGTCAATTTGTTTTATTCATGGATATGCTCTCTCTTAAGGTTAATTTCTGTGTTGGGACTGTAACTCTTAGTGTAATCACCTTTCATTGATTAGCAATTTCCTGCCTTTGCTCCAGCAACCCTTCCCAGGACATTTGGTCCCTGGGTTTGAGAGTACTGTGCCCCCTCAATGGTTGCCAGCCTTGAGAGTATGAATCTTCACACTGATAAAAGTAGAGGTGTTCTTTATAAACCAGGCAATTGGGAAAGATTGGAGATATTCAGGGCAGCTTCAGATGTTACAAAGAAGTGGCAACAGGAGAAGCATAGCTTCATCTTTCTGTGTTACATGAGACTTGGAAACTCATTCTTCTCCCTCTGTAGTGAGGAGCGTGTGGAGAGATGCATGTAGCATTCCTGTACCTCAGTGTAGGATAGAGGTTACATGTTCTCTGTATACACATAAAAAAGTATTGTGGGAATGAGTAGGATACTTTTTAAAAACAACATTTTATTTTTTTGATATTTTTTATACTTTAAATCTTATCCCCTGGGAACTCTTGTTGACTATAATTGTTGAAGTAACACTGAAATGGAAATAACTTTGAATGTGTATTGCTGAAGGTTTAACATGGAGAATTCCACTGGGCTATAGACTAAGGCTAAGAAGAGCTCTCTGAGCACCTAAATGGGTTGATAATAAACCATTTATGTTTTCTGCTCTCTCACATGGGGTTTAACTCTAGATCATGTGTGCAGGTTATTCCATTGCAAAACTCCATCTTAGGGAGTTGTCTTTGAGACTTTTTCTGGAAGCCACAGAGAACAAAGGATGGGATAATGAGGTCTCTCCTGGAGAGAAAACAGCTCCAGGCTAACAGAGTCTGTGTGGAGAAAGACAGACCTCTGATTTTAGCTCTGTTTGAGTAATTTCATTTTTATAAGAAGCTGAACCTGTTGTGGACATCCACATCATATTACATAACTAATTGGATGTATCACTATTGTTTTATGTTCTGTTTAGAAGAAAGTTCTGTTAGGAAAGCTTTGAAACCATAATATGGGTCTGGACAATTTTTATTCCAAGAGGAGTCAATTTGTATTCATCTAATTATTTGAAGCTGCGCAATATTAATATCTACAATAACTCTAGCTATCTACTTCTAATCCATTTTCCTCCTGACATTGACTTATTTATGATAACACCCAGACATCTTTTGAACTGTGGTACTAAAGCTTGTGGGATTAGTTCCGGCTGTGGATTATTTAACATTCCTGATCTCTCAGGTATATTTGCTGGGCTGAACATTTGGCCAAATGAACTCTGCCAAGCCCACAGTTTGTTTTATAGAGGGTCACTGGTGAATTTGGTTAAAATGCCTAGTGGCCTTTACTCGAACTGAGCAAACAACAAAACAAAGCACAGACTACTACAAAACCCATAAAGCAGTGAACCTGTGAGTGAAATATGCAGGCACAAAAATTTCTGTAACTTTTATGTGAAATGAACTATTGAGGAGCAGGCTCACAAGTTGGGGTGGAATTCAAATGAGCAATTCAACAAGCAGGTGGATTCTTATGTGTGTACTATTATTAGTGTGTACAAATGGGGATTTGAATTCTTTCTGGGAGGTTTCATATCCCTCGTTCTATATAAATGAAATGTTGCTATATTAGGAAAACTGCTGAACAATTAGAATCACTAGGAATATTATCTAACCTGCCTTTTCACTGGCTCCAGATAGTATGAACCTATATTCAGAACTTTTAAAAATGTCAGTATTATCACATTGCTTTCTATAAACTGGGGACATTTTATTACAAGGGGAATTGGAGGCATAAACTGACTGGTCAAACAAATGCATCATCATAACTTCATTATTAGGGTATGGAAGATGCAATGCTAGTTTCAGTCAATGTGTGTGAACTTTCTGATTTAAGAGAGCAACTATCCTGCTGTTCACAGCAGAACTGTGTGGTGAAGGCCTGGAGCATCCAGCGTTCAAAGCTAAATTATGGCATTGTAATGTAAAGAGATATCTCAAAAAATATCCTAGCTGCTTCTTTATTTTAAAAAATTAACATAAAAAATAATCAGTGTACATGGCAGGAGGGATACTAGCTTTCTTCAATTTAGCTGGAATATTTTCTTAAGACAATAAATTTGAGCTGCTTTGGATTGAAACACCCCCCCCCCAAAAAAAAGATAAATGAAATGAATAATCTGGTATGAATAAAAGCAGATTGGCCTGAGTCACTCTTTCTGGGTGTCCAGAACTGAGAACACTTAATGATGGTGCATGTTTTGTATGAGCAGACCAACAGATAAATGCAACCAAAGGGTTTGCAAATGAGATGATCAATGAGGCTGCAAGTATTGCAAACTGACTGCGAGGCTTTTTGCATTTCGTTGTTGTTTTAATTTTTTTCCGCCTCGGCCAAATGGCCGGTCATCCATTCTGATAGCCTGCACCAGAGCTTCAAGGGATGGGAGTTGAAAAGTAATGATGGACATTACTGTGCTATAATTGCAGCCACAGCAAATGGGTTGTGAAATAAACGGCATTTGATAGTAAGGCCATCCAAATGGGATTCATTGGAATGCATTCTTGTTTCTACTGCACTGAGTTCGCATTTCTTAAACTGGAGTGTTATTAGCATAATTTTGATCTGACACCAGAGCGATCTATACTCCTCGTCAGATCAGTGAGCAGTGCTCTGTTTCTGAAGAAGAGGAAGAGAAAAGGAGTAAGGGCTGACATAGAGCCAGCCTGTGGCCACCCTGAGGTTGATGGACTCAACCAGCATGGCCAGTGGTCAAGGATGATGGGATCTACAATCCAATGACTTCTTCATGGTCACTGTAGGAAGCTGCCTTCTACTGTCAGATCCAGGAATAGCTGGAGAGTGGGGCACAGCCACTCTCTTGATACTGGCACCACTGCAGCTTACCTGAATGGTGCTGGGGTGGGGCAGAGCAGCAGCAAGGTCAGGGCTACATGGAGTGTCTCTGTTAGTGCATCTACATGACCCCAACCCTGCAACCATCCCATATCCTAGCATCATCCAGGTAGGATGCAATGACATCGATGTTGGATGGGTAGTTCTGTGGCTTCACCACACCATGCCAGCCATTACCAGGTAGAGCGGTGGTCTATCTAGTTCAGTACTGTGGATAATGACTAGCACTGGTTCTCCAAGGCCCTACCTGAGGATGCCAGGGATTAAACCTTTTGCATGCAAAGTAGATGCTCTGCCACTCAGTAATGGACCTTCCCACTTTGCAAAAAGGTGGAACATTTTGACATTTTAACTTGCAACAACCCAGGATTCCTTTTAAGTTTCTGGTTGTTTTCCTGCTATAGGTGATAAAAAGTCTGGCTTTTGATGAACTGCTGTTTGAATTTTTTCACAGTAGGTGAGGAATATGCCGATTCCCTTGTTTTCTGTATAATTTTACGTCCTGTGGTATTCTTAGTTTCATAGTAAACACCAGAAATTCCTTTTTTTTTTTAATTTGGAAGGGAGTTTAGGAAGCTTGTTATGTGTTTCTTCATCATAAGTGACTGAAGGAATTCATGACCAAGTTGTATACATAAAAAGGGAACTAGAAAAATTGCTGGCAGTTCTGCACCCCTAAATCACGACAGCACAATATGCCTGTTTAAAATTTGAGGACAGCAAACTCCTAAAAATTACCATTTTTGAATGATTATGTACATTGATGAACATTTTGGTTTGTTGTTATAAAAACCTACAAATTTGTTCTGTCCTGAGGTCATCATGGGGCTCAACAATGAATGTGCATACCACAGGCAATAATCATGCTACAATGTGATCTCCAAATCCATGAAAACCTATAATCTACACAAGCCTAAAAATCCAGATGTTAGTTGACTTGACGTCTTCTCCATCCATATCAGAAATTGAGGTGGAGCAGAGTATAATCTCTGACTTGTGCAACTATACTGGAAGAGAAGTGAAGAGCTGAATGTGTTTGGAGATGGATGTCATCAGGTCTGTTCCCTGAGGTGAACATTGATTTACACTAAGCCTGTCCCTTCTGATATATGAGATACGCTCCTTTCTAAAAGGTATCCTGCATGTTGAGATCGCTCAGTTTGGGACAGCTGCCCAGCGTCAGCAGAAGCCCCCAATTTCTTAATATCAGCTGAAGACATGGATGGAAGGAGCCCTCCTGGCTCTTGCTTGTGAGCTGATGAGTGGATGCTATAAATATTCTCCGATTCTACCTGCAGCAGAAGTGTACGGTGTCTATAGATGCTTGTTCCTGGACAAGTTGACAGCTTACTTCTGGATTTTGCTCATCTGCTGCGAGGGGAGTTGCGGTGATGTCCCTGCCTGGCCCCAATGCAAGTCCTAGTTGCTAGACTTTGAAAGCTATATCCCTTGTCTGTGACTAATGCCTGTTTGAACTAGATTTAAGTTTGACCTGCGCTATATAAAGGGCAGCAGTTATATCTCTGGAGCACCACATCAAAGTCACTCATCCATATCAACAATTTTCTCCATGCCGAAGCACTTCCCAGGGCAGAAAAGGGGATAAGCAGTGATTTCAGTTTTCAAGAAAAATAATCTTGCTGTGCCTAATAGAAGCTGCTGCATGGGATCTATCTCTTGGCAAAATCCCACTGCCCCAGAGTAATCTGCATCACATCCCTATGATTCAACAGCTTTAAATCTCATAACCTTCTGCTGCCAACAGCCCCATAACAATTGCCTCAGTCGTTGTTTTCAGTAGGAAAATGCACATGTAAGTGGTTTTAAGGGTCATATTATTTATTTATTTATTATTATTTTATTAATCATCATCATAATCATTTCTTTACCAGCATGATCACAGTAGGTGTTTTCATATACCATACTGTTTAGCATGCAAAATATTGTTGCAATTTGCCAGCTTGATTTTAATTGTGTTCCTGTCACGAGCAGAGCAAATTAGATCAACACTGTTGCTGTTAATCATTGCTACTATTTAACATTCTTATTTGAAGGCAAATTCACAAATATGCATGTTTGCCCTCCAAAAACTTGAACCCGGGTGACCTGCCTACAAATTACCTTCAATTCAGCGTGTGCTGTAAAATTGTTTGCAATACAGTATTGCTTTTTTTAAACTTGGTAACTTTTGTTATCCTCAACATTATCATAATTAGACTTGCATTACCAGGACAACAATGTATTTTGCAACCTTAATTGCTCTTATGTGAGGCAAAACAAAGCAAAGACTAAAGATTAAATATCGAGTCACCACTGAACACAGGCAGGAGAGAGAGAAAATAGAGGTTTTCTTATAGCATCAATTAATGTAGTGCTGGAGTTTCATGTGGTTTACATCAATGACTGGTCCAGTGCAAACATAGGTGCCAAAATCCCATGAGCTCCCACATTAGCAATGTATTGTCAATGACTTGGAGAGAATGCCTCTGTCTGCACTTATGGAGAAGGGGAGCAGAGGTACTGTAGCGGTCTTGTGTTCCTCCATACATTTTTCATTTGTATATCATGAGTTTCTTCTAACACAGGACCCAAGGCAGCTCACAACATGAATTAAAACAGATGCAGTTAAGAACACATCAAACAACATAACTATTTTGGTTGTTGTTTAGTTGTTTAGTCGTGTCCGACTCTTCGTGACCCCATGGACCAGAGCATGCCAGGCACTCCTGTCTTCCACCGCCTCCCGCAGTTTGGTCCAACTCATGCTGGTAGCTTCAATAACACTATCCAACCATCTTGTCCTCTGTGGTCCCCTTCTCCTTGTGTCCTCCATCTTTCCCAACATCAGGGTCTTTTCCAGGGAGTCTTCTCTTCTCATGAGGTGGCCAAAGTATTGGAGCCTCAGCTTCAGGATCTGTCCTTCCAGTGAGCACTCAGGGCTGATTTCCTTAAGAATGGATAGGTTTGATCTTCTTGCAATCCATGGGACTCTCAAGAGTCTCCTCCAGCACCATAATTCAAAAGCATCAATTCTTTGGCGATCAGCCTTCTTTATGGTCCAGCTCTCACTTCCATAACTATTACCTGGTTTCATTTTTTTGCAACCATTTCCCTCTCACTGGAATCAATGGGAGGGAGCATGTCAGGGAAATGGACCCTTTGTTTCCTTCAAAGCCATTTTCCAGTCTTCACCCCTGCAAGCCCCCCATTTTGCCTGCAGCATGCCACCCCTTTGGCCCTATTGATGTGGCAGCTCCATCATTGGTTGTGCCAGGACATCAGAGGCTTCAAGCCACAGCAGGAAAGGGGAATCTGACTTGATCTCTCTCTCTCCCCAAAACTAGAGCTTTGTCTCCAGTGTCAGAGGGGGGTATTTGATCTATCCTCTGCCTCCTGGGATGCCCTCTCTTGGGGGGCCCATAGCACTGTATCCCTAGGGCAACAGCAGAAAAACCTCGGCCCAGCTCTGATCTCCAGTACCTACACTAGTCTTTTGAAAGTAGAGATTCAATGTCTATTTTAAACTTCTCTCCCACCTGAATTAAGTACACAAGTTCTAGCAGCACTGATGAGATCCCAGGAGCCTCGGAATTCTAAGGTATTCTCTTGGCCCTCCACTGACTGGTTATCTAAAAAATTAGATGCTAGCACTAGGGCATCTACAGTTTGCTATTTGGGCTTAACGGTGATATCTGCAATAACCAAAAATTGCTGAACATCATATATCACAAAGTTAAAATTGAAACCTAGAAACTACAACAAAACTGGGTTCATGAAAAAAAACCACCATGCCCATATTCCTGACTTAGAGCTATCCATTCCTCCTAAGAAAAACAATCAATTAATTTTATTATTGAGGAGGGAGCATAGCAACACAACCTACTGTTACCCTCCCTAAGCTAACTTCCCTTCCATTTTTATCTGATCCCTGCTTTTCCTTAACACCCCTTCCCCAAATATATGGAAATAAAAATAATATACCCTCCAAGGTAATATACCAGTCAGAAGGCATTAACTCTTAGGGAGTTGTCCTTTCTTTAAAGCAAATCACTTCATGACAGCACCTGCCATTGATGCCAGAATGCAGAGTTCCAAGTTAGAGCCCTGCTTCTTAAAATCATCTCTCGTTCTCAGATGAGAGGCACATTTTGAACACTCTGCAAACCAACAACAGTGCTTGAGAACATCACATGCGCCCCATTGTTGAAGCAACGTCCTGCTTTTTAAAGAGCTCTTGCAGAGCCTGTCCTGCTACTTGGAGCTTATACCGATTACCTCCTTCCCACATCTGGATTATTCGTGTTGAAGCAATTCCCCTCAGGGCTTTTTTCTCCTGGTATCCTGTAGGTTTGCAATCCGTCAACAGAATAGAGATTCTGGAAGCTCTATGCATGCATAATGAGACTTACCACTGGCCTGGAGTTTGCAGAGAATACAAGATGTTGCGAAAACAGTCATCTTTGTGCATGTGCATCTATCTGTTGCTATAGCCCTTCACTTTTTGAAGGAAATTAGACAATATGCATGTGCATGGAATGGTGATGCTTTCACCCTTTAGGGCTTATTCACATATCCGTTTGCCCCACAATTTCATCCAGGGAAACCCAATCTTTAGTGCTGAAACCTGGTTTTCAGGTTTTCTGCAGATTGCCATTTGTTCTGATTTAGCAGTAAAGAGTGGGTTTTCTAAGGGACGTGGATGGCACTGTGGTTTAAACCACAGAGCCTAGGGCTTGCCGATCAGAAGGTCAGCGGTTCGAATCCCAGCGATGGGGTGAGCTCCCGTTGCTCGGTCGCAGTTCCTGCCAACCTAGCAGTTCGAGAGCACGTCAAAGTGCAAGTAGATAAATAGGTACCACTCCGGCAGGAAGGTAAACGGCGTTTCCGTGCACTGCTCTGGTTTGCCAGAAGCAGCTTAGTCATGCTGGCCACTTGACCCGGAAGCTGTACGTCGGCTCCCTCGGCCAATAAAGCGAAATGAGCGCCGCAACCCCAAAGTCGGCCACGACTGGACCTAATGGTCAGGGGTCCCTTGACCTTTACCTAGTGGGTTTTCTGGGGGAAAGTGGCACATGGATGCACACCTTCATGTTAACCATGTGCCACAGCAATGACTCCAAGCAAACAGCAGAATAGTTGCTTTATTAAACAGGGAATGAACAGGACTAGCTTTGAAGGGCAGCTCGTGCAGAACTAAACTGGCAGAGGGCTGAAATTCTCTCCCCCACCCCTCAATCCCACCCACTGTCATAATGCAAGCAATAGATGCCATTCCTTTTAACCCTTTACCACCTTATACCATGGATAGAACCACCTGGTTCTACCAAATTATTCCCACTGTGTATCCAAATAGTTATACCTATCTTTACAACAACCATTCCCCCCAAATTTTATGTGCCTCAAAGTATCTGAACAAAGACAAAAGGTGTACGTTAAGAAAGTAACAATAGCGTTTGAGAAGTATGAAAGGAAACATTAGAGAACACGTTTCTCACTTTCTCTGAGAGAATAACCCCGCTGCTTCATGAATATTTTAGAAACAGGAAGGTTGGCTCTGACCTGTTGTTGTATAAATTTACACAGTTCTTCCCTTTAGAGATATTGCATTTTCTTCTTAGAAAACAAAAACGAGGAAAAATTACTTATAAGGCTTCCGAAACCTTGCCTCTTGCTTTTCAGTATTGGCTCATTTGGACTGCAAATGATATATGCGACTGCATAATGAAGGTGGTTTGCTTCCCTCATCTTACAAGATTTCCAGACTTGAATGATATTGGTCTAGAAAAGAAGCAGTGTCATAAATATTGCACATTTGTTGCTACAGAAGCACAGCCCCAAACTGCTACTGCCTAAGTAAAAAGCAGCAGTGTGTGTGTATATATATATACCCTCTCATTTTATCAATATCTTAGTTTTTCAGTGTTGCAAGCCCTCTCCCTCCCAAGCTGTTCTCTCAGGAATGAAAGGAATTGAATTTTTAAGAGCATCACAGGGCAGATGTGAAATTGAAGAGCAATGTTTAAGTAAGGACCTGAGACATTACTGCACTTTCACAGCTAGTTTCCATTATCTTGGTCTCCTGTAAGTACCAGCAGTGATGGCACCACAATTCAGAGTTGCATTGCTGGTGGAAGCAGACTCCTCCAATTGTGAAAAGGAGACCAAACCCTTCCAAAGTTCAGGTCTGGTTTGTAATGGCTTGCTCACCTCCAGCAAACTGCACCGGCTTCCCTGCTTCTTGGAAGCATCCATTGGTGAGCCTGGGAAATGGAGTTTCCTATGCCCCTTGGCTTAATCAATTTCCTAGGCTCTGCAGTGGCAATGGAAAGCCTACGTGAGACTCTAGACCTCAAAGATCAGACCTCTGCTGCTACTGAAGTGTCTCCCTGCCCTGCCACCCCATGTCAGGAATGCGTGCAGGAGCCAGGCTCTGTGACTGGTAGGGCTTCACAGGACTGGGGCTTTCCTAAGTTTGTTCTGAAGAGGCAAGGCACAGCCACACAGGTGAGGCCAATTGGTAACTCACAGCACCTGATGGCAAGAGCTAGGAAGGGATATAAGGTCAGCATTTCCCTTTGGCTCTTTGCCACAGCAACACACTCCCCCCCTTGCTGTGTTTGGCTTCTTGACTCCTGGTTTCCTGATCCTCAGACCCTTGGC
Organism: Podarcis gaigeae; assembly: GCF_964106915.1. NCBI lineage: Eukaryota > Metazoa > Chordata > Lepidosauria > Squamata > Lacertidae > Podarcis > Podarcis gaigeae. The sequence continues at coordinate 63,877,240 of NC_139681.1, forward strand.
TCCTTAACTCCTGGTTTCCTGATCCTCGGACCCTTGGCTTCTTGACTCCTGGTTTCCTGATACTCGGACCCTTGGCTCCTTGACTCCTGGTTTCCTGAGTCTTGGACCCTTGGTTTCTTGACTCCCGGCTTTCTGACCTTTGGACCCTTGGCTTCCTGACTCTGGCTTCTGGACTCCCATTCCTGCTTCCACCCTGCCATCTTGCCCCCAGTCCCGACGTCCTTAGCCGGGACTTCGACCGCCCATAAACCAGACCATAACAACCCACATAAGGGTGCATTTCAGAAGGAGAATTTGTGAGGAGCTCCCTAGGCTTTAGGGGAAAACGTTGTTTTCTCTAGGAAGACTTAGAAAGAGTCTGAGCTTTCTCTGAGCAACATTCTCATTAAAAGTTCAGAAAAATCAGGCTAATTATGAAGTATGGGGCTGAGGTGGCCACAGGTTTTCCCTTCCCTACAAACGACTAGTAGTGGACCAATTGCTGAGGGCCAATGAATGACAAAACAAAATGGGTATGATGAGATTGCAGGGTGAGTGGCCTTATGCAGAATTTGATGGACTATTAATACAATTGCCTTGATGGCGGTGTGATCTATGTTTCTTGCAACATTGTTCAAGCAAAACTCACCATGTTTGGGTGAAAGTGAGTTGAGCGGAGGCTGGGAACGTGGTAAAGCAGAGAGCGGGGAGAGGGAGAGAGATGCATACCAAACTCTATTGTATGCTGATAAACCACATCTTCAAGATGGTAATTTGTGTGAATTGACCCTGAGAATAATCTGGGTGAGCCAGCTGTGCTATTACAGATGATCCTAGCAAGCAGTTCTAGTGAGCCACTTAGTGGCATGACACGCTGCAGCTACAGTGGCATTCTGCATGCAGAAAACAGGGCAGGTAGATTCTGCTGGGCTGCATGCCAGTTGCAATATCAGTGAAATAGCTTGCTTTCATAGAGGGTGTCGTCAGGTTTTAAAGCAGCTTATTTTCATGTCAAGCTACACTCCATTGAAGGAACCAATATTTCAGGGAGGCAGTTAAATTACATCCACTGCTTTCATGGGAGATAAACTGAAGCTAATTCTATAGCTGTTAATGGACCACGTGAAGTCCTGTTCTGCCCCTGTATGTTTTTATGAGATATGCTAGACTGATGGGTACCAAGGAAAGGGCTTTTTTATCCCCACACCTACAGAACTCCCTCCCACTGGAAATTAATGCAACTCACAAGAAGGTGTTTTTTGTTTTTTTAAAAAATACATTTCAATTTCAGTCTGCATTTTATTAACGGTGTTGCTTGGATAAATTTGTGCCATTTGTTTGGTGAAATTTAATAATGGCATATGTTTTGCTTTACTCTAGACTTTGTGCAATGCCTTGTGAAGGCTATTGTGCTGGGAAAGACTGGCCTAGAAATCTTGTAATAAATTAAAATAAATAATTGTAATGCCCTAATAATCACCAAAAATATATATCGCAATTTATTCAGCGAATTTTGCTGTTATATCTTGCAAATTGTCTCCAAGAAAAGTACTCAGATTTCATGATTCCTCCAAGACCATTTTCCATACATTTATATTTCTCTAGAGTAAGATAGCTATACAGCTTGCTGGGAATGTTTGAAATTCCCACTTCAAGATACTTCTTTTGGGTTGAATGAATAAACAGGTCCCATTGTATTGCATCTTTCGTCTCCCCAATTGAAATACAATATTTGCTGAATAGCATACTGCTGAGCTCTAGACCTGAGCAAAACCAAATAAAACTGTATTTTTACTTTGTCTCTTCTCACTTTCTGGTCAATTTTTAAATTGCTGATGGAAAATCTCTTGTCAGTCTTTCACGAGAAAACATTTTGGCCTGAAACACATTGGAGCTGTGGTGTAACACATGTAACACATAGTAATTTAAGCTGCTATTAGTAGCTACAACATCAACATCTGTTGAGCAAACAGAATGTTATGTCAGTGTTGTTTAGCCCTAAGCTCCAAACTGCTCGAAAATGCTACTGTTAATCCCTGCATCAGCACTTGCCCACCCATGAGGCAAGATGAGGCGACTGCCTCAGGCAGGAGGATCCACAGGAGCAGCAGTTCCCAGTGCCAGGAGTGAAGGAAGGCTCACTGGCACCCGGTACGGGGTGTCAGGGGTGGGGCAAACTGCCCGGCAGTGCATGCGCATGCACCGTACGTACAGCGCATGCATGGTGCCTTTATGTATGATGCATGCACACGCGCCACCAGGTGGTTTGCCTACAACACCGCTCGAGTGCTGTATGGACAGCAGCAGGATACTCTGCTTGTGGCTGCAGCTCTGAGAGAGCTGGAGCTGCAGAGCTGTGTGCAGCCGATGGCTAGTGGGTAGGCTTGCCTTGGGAGTCATTGCAGGTGGGGGCACCTCCCTGCCCTTGACTCCCAAGCCTACAGCGTACCGGGAAAAGTGGGGGAGCTGCAAAGCGGCATGCAGCATTTGCTTCACAACTTTGCCGGTGGTGCTGTAGGCTTGGGAGTCATGGGGGGGGGGGTGGAATGTCACCTACATCAGGATGGCACCCAGAGCACACCACACCCACCTTGCCCCGCCTCTGCCCAGTGTCAATGTTTCTTCCCCCCTTGTTCCTGATGTAGATCTTCCCTCACCCCTTCTTCCCTGGTGAGGAAGGAAGCACCATTTTGGACCTGTCCTGTGACTGTTGCAGACCTCTGGAGTGTCTGTGTGGTGTCTCCTGATGCTGCGCTGCCTGGGGCAACATCTACCCAGGCTGTGTCAGGCCGCATGCTGTCTTCTGATGTTGTGCAGGAGGGGCAACTTCCTCCTAGGCTGTGCCAGTCTGTGTGGCATCTCCCGGTGCTACGCAACCTCCAGAAAGGCCACACCAGGCTGTGTGGCTTCTTCAAAAGGCTTCAGCAAGCAAAGAGCTACTATGTTACTGCATTCTGTAGCACCAGACTTTCCCACCATTTCCTTTTAGCTTAACAGTGCAGGTACTGAAGAGAGTGGTGAATATAGCAGGATGGAGTGCACCACACTGGGACAGAACAGAATGGACTGGGAAGTTTTCAATTTACCAGCTTTCACAGCCAAGGGATTAGGGTCATAGCATGAACGGCACTGGTATCTTATGACCAAAGGAGAAGCATGGTGGTGATGTTTAGGTTGGTAGAGGGCCTTCTCGGTGGTGGCACCCACCCTGTGGAGCACCCTCCCATCAGATGTCAAGGAAATAAACAACTATCTGACTTTTAGAAGATATCTGAAGGCAGCCCTGTTTAGGGAAGTTTTCAAATGTTTGATTCTACTTTTAATATTCTGCTGGGAGCCGCCCAGAGTGGCTGGGAAAACCCAGCCAGATGGGTGTGGTATGTATAAATAAATAAATAGGAGGAGGAAGAGGAAGAGGAAGAGGATTACAGGGTGGAGGAGCTGTTATGACAAATGAAAGGATTTCAGAAGGCCAACGGGTGGTTTTCACAAGGGGTATTCAGGTCCAAATGGATCTGGCAAATGGATCCAGTGGTGGTGCTGATAATACTGGCAAAAAGAAAATACCCAAGTAAATTCCCTGCCCTTTTGTCTATTTATATGATCTGGTGCACAAGAAACACAGATGCCCAAATCTTACAGTGTTAACTCAGAAGTAAATCCTATTGAAAATACAGTTGTACCTTGGTTCTCGAATGCCTTGTGACTTGAAGGTTTTGGCTCCCGAATCCTGCAAACACAAAAGTGAGTGTTCTGGTTTGCAAACGTTCTTTGGAACCCAAACGTCTGAAGCAGAATCTGCGGATTCCGATTGAGTGCAGGAAGCTCCTGCAGTCAATCGGAAGCTGTGCCTTGGTTTTCAAATGTTTTCGGAAGTCGAATGGACTTCCAGAATGGATTCTGTTCAAGAACCAAGGTACGATTGTATGACCTTAGAGCAACAGAGTAGAAAAGATGTGGAGGGGTACCAAATTAGGACAGGATGTGATCTTCCTTTCTTACTTCACCCTCAACATTCGTGATGGTTGGATGTGGCCCTTTGGCCTTGGTTGGAGCAGTGAGTTTCCAGGTCATTAGAGCCTCGTGCCTTTGATACAATAATTTAAGCACCAGGTGCTGAAGCAATCAAATGTTCACCCATTATAAAATACCTTTGCAGTCTTTCAAACAACCTTTTTGCTGAGGAAATGAATATTAAAATGGCACACAGAGAGAAACAGATTGAAATTTTGCTCTAGTCATATTTTTGCAAATCTACAGACAATGTAAATTCCTTTAGAGCACAAAATGGAATGCCTTATTCAGACTGGTGCAAAATAGCTGTGGGTTTTTTATTTTTTATTAAATACAATACATGGTAATCCAGACAAATCCATTTCACAACTAATGACTCCTCTATGTCCCTCTAATCCCTGTAGGGAGAAAATCATATTCAGGAAGTTTATTAGAAACATCTGTTGAAGATACCACTAATCCCCTATTCTGAAATCAGTGGCTGGATGTAAATGAAACAGCCTTGCTTGTATTAAATGTGTAAAAAAAAATTTAAAAAATTAAACAGCATCTTGCTTAAAGTGCCTTTTTTTCATATGGGCACATTGCTCAGATCCTGCTGGCCGCCCCCCCTTGTGGGGTGAGGGTTCTTTATTCTTGTTTTGCTTCTTGAGACTACAGCTGCTGCAAGCAAATTATCCACTTTAATCTCAGACTTCAGAATCCACACCACACGCCTGGCTTCTACTGATTTTACATCAAGTTTTAACACATGGCACTACAAAAGGAGAGGAAATAAGTTGATTATGCAGAGAGCACCCCCCACTCCCATAAAGCCCCCCACTTGTGTAAATCAGCAATATCAAATTAACTTTATCCTCAAATTTCCTCCCCTAGCAATCCGAATTGCCATCACCTTAAGTATATCTGCATACCCTGGCAAGTATTGCCCATAAGGGAAGGAAACAGATGATTTAGCAGAAATAACAAGCAGGGATGTGTCTCCTGAGTGCTGAGTCATTGATTCCTCCTCCTGCCTATATAATCTGTTCCTTGTACTACTGTGGAAATTGACATCTTTTAAGACAGTTTGAAGCAGCATCTGACAATTGCATTCTATTTATTGCTAGAGCTTGAGAGGTAAGCTAATAAAAAATAAATAAATGTGAATTAAAGGACAATTATTTTAATGGTACTGTTTACAGATATAAAGGATTTCTAATGAAAGCCTATGATAATAATGAGGCTACCAGACTCTTATAATACCAATACTACACAGCCATTTTCTTTTTCTGTTTTCTTTATATAAAAAACCCCCACTGCAAGTAATCCAATGCAAGTTATAGAGCATTCATATGTTATATTAGTAAGTTTAATAATTCATGACTGGTGCCTATTCAATGTATGGGATTTCCCTTGCCCCATTTATTAAAGATGGATGAAGAAAAGAAAGACTGCTTTAGTTTTTAAGCCTGTTGCTGAGATTCCTGCCCTGGAGCAGAAGGTTCTTGGATTGTAAGGTCCCAGTATAAGATCCTGGTTCTGCTGTAGTTAGCAGCTTCATGTATGGCAAGACAGCTAGGGTGAAATGCTTGCTTTATAACAGTTTGGACACTGATCTGGCACTTTAGAAACCATCTGCCTTGATCCAAATGCTTCAGAGACTTCCCAGTTCAACTCGTAATCTGGGGCAAAGCCCCTCTGGGGGAAAAATGAGGCTTTGTCCCCCCCCCCCCCCCCCGCTCATTGGGAAATAAAAAATCTGGCTGCAGAAATGGATGGAATTTGTAGACATAGAGGCCTTTCTAGAGTAAATAACGCCTGCCAGCTTACATTTAAATAGGTCCAGAGATTGTTTGTGCTAGGCTCCTTAAAACTATTTTGGCGGTGCTATTTAAAAAGGAAACATTTCTCACTACAGTGGTACCTTGGGTTGCAGACACTTCAGGTTACAGTCGCTTCAGGTTACAGACTCTGCTAATCCAGAAATAGTAGCTCGGGTTAAGAACTCTGCTTCAGGATGAGAACAGAAATGGTGTGGTGGCGGCGCAGCAGCAGGAGGAGGAGGCCCCATTAGCTAAAATGGTACCTCAGGTTAAGAACAGTTTCAGGTTAAGAATGGACCTCCAGAATGAATTAAGTTCTTAACCCGAGGTACCACTGTATTTTGTTCTTTTACTTTGGGGTAGAATTTGATGAAATTTGCAGTCATGGTAGATCCTTCTGGGGAGATGAATCTAGTGGCAATGATTTTCCAGTAAAGCAGCCATAACCATTTTGGGATGGAAAAAAAATGAAATCAGTTTATCTTCTCTAGTGTTTTGTGGGCAATTGGTCTGAAAATAGCAGGTATAACAGAGATGTTTCTAGGTAAAAAAAAGAAGGCACTTTTGAATTTGATTTGGGGAGGAGACTTAAAGGGGTTTGCTTTCCTCCTTGTGATTTATTTGTTAGTTTGCAAGCTGCATTTCCAATGGCATTGAATAGGTAGTATTGCAGGGTAGTATTGCACAGAAGGAAGCACACAAATGATTTGAGTGGGCTCATGTGAGCTTTGGGAACTTCCATTTTATGGATCTATACTCTCCTCACCATAGGCACCCCCCTAAGCTGCTTTGACCACTTGTTATGGGGGGTGGGGGAGAGCTCGAGAGTTAGAGGGGGCCTTCTCACTTTGAATCTGCCCTGCCTCTTGTCATTCCCTCACTCTTTCCTAAACAAGAGGGACTGGAGTTGTCCACATGAGGCGGCTGCTGCTGGTGTAATGCCCAGGAACCTTTCCTCTGCTCAGTTGTTTCCTACAACGCAGGCAAACAGTATTGCTGGGTTGCTACCTCAAAGTGACCCTAGGCTATGCTGTGCTGCTTGCTTCCACTACTACCACAGAACCCCTGTCCCCTTTTCCACACCACCATTTTACCCGTAAAATTCAGTGACTGGACTCCCTTTTCGTTCCTCCAGGATCCATCACTTCACAAGTTTCAATGTAAGTCTGTAACCTTTTGATCCAGAGTGGGACAAAAGAACCGCAGATGCTTGCAGCTGAAAGTTATCCCTCAAAAGAAACTAAGGAAAGTATTTAGATCTAGGACATATCTCAGATTTGCCTTGTTTCTGTAATGTGCATTTTACAAATTCCAGTCTGTTTCTGACTTGCTCCACTTTGATGTGTGTTTCAGGTTTCAGGCCACTCTGTATAACAATGATGCTCTCTGCTTGCCTGTTCTTCATAATGAGGAATCTAAGGCTATAACTTTCCCCCTGGGCTGGGGGGGGGGTGAATCAGCAACCAGCCCCCAAAGAACTCTGGGAACAGTAGCCCTGGAAGTGGAATAAAGGTCTCCTAGCAACAATCAGCATGCAGAACAAACCACAGCTCCCAGAATTCTTTGGGGGAAGCCATGACTGCTTTACGAAACGTCGTAGTGCTGTTGGTGTCAGTGTGGCCTCAGTAAGACTAGCAAAAGTTCTTTTACTGGGAGGGATTGCAGATGCCTATTTGAGTTAATTCTTTTACCAACAGAACGTAAGTAACACTCATGCATCACATCTGGCAACCAAATACTAGAAATGAGAAGGAATGTATACCATAGCTATACCAACAGGTGAGTGATGTGGAAGAAGTTAGTGTACTGAAAACTCCATATCCACAAACTTGTAAAATCAATGCCGGTTGTTTCTTGTGACCAGTGGGAGATATTATATAGAGCTTTCTGAAATTTTGCATTTAACAAAAGCATTGAGACTCCTCAATTGATTAATTTTAGGATGTTCCTTGTTCACTTGAATTCATTGGTGGACATAAGCATGCGAGAGAGAATGTTAAAACATTAAAAACAAGACCCGAACTGTAACTTCTCTCTCTTTGCATCTGGAATCTCTTATATCAGTTATATAAATAAAGACTTTCATCTTTGGCTTTTATTCTGATAGAAGAGACTTTGAAAATACTTGTGAGATAAATGAAAGAACTTCAGTAGAGAAATTAATCTCAGCAAAATACATATATTTGTCACATCTTTGAAAGAGTATTTATCTATTCAAATGTCATTTGATTGCTTTGAAAATGTTCTCTCTAGCAAACTTTAAGAGCCTTACTCCTAAGCAAAGCAGAGCTGGACTTGAGATAGGAATCTGAGGTAGTGTGCTAGCCAGTGAGGGGGGGGGGATGACCCTCTACTGCAGGGCTATTCTTGGCCTCCCTTGCTTGGGGACCAATATAGAAAACCTTTATCCATGTTGTGCTTCTATTTATTGGGAGTTTTTATGTGGAGAAGCATCAAAAAACATTCCCCCATCTACTGCCTGAAGTGGTACAGTTCATTCTGCCATCTTGGCACTCCGCTCTCCAAAGTCTACCTGGTTTTACTGCATGTAATACTTTGCCTGAGAATCAGCTGCAGGAGGGGGGTATCCTAAATGAATGTGGCTACCAAAAGGCATTGAGGATTCTTGTTGGATTGTTTCTTTTTTTTAACTCCAGGGTGTATCTTTTTTCTATTAACTTGCTGCTTGCAGAGTTTGAAACTATGATAGCAGCATAAGTCTTCAGCTTCTAAATTCTCTTCTGCCCCTGACATAAGCATAATATTGTTAATCATTAGCTCCCCTTATAGGAAATATTAATCCCTGCTAATAAAATATTGATCAATACATTTTCTTGATGAATTCTTCAAATTAGCATTCTTCAGCTCATCAAAAATGCTGCTGCTTAGAATTCGCTGCAGCATAAAGCATATATTAATCCATTTTTTTCCTCTTCAGGCTGTGTGAAGCCCCTTTAATGTCAGCCTCTGACTCTTCTTCACTTACCAGGCACATTGAAATCCTCCACTGGAATTTTCTGCAACTCACTGAGATTTGCACAACTTTTGTTGGTAAGTGTAACTGTTTCTCCCACCTCACAACCAAGGCCTTCGTGTTATGAAGGGCAGATGTTGCTCCAGCTCTTTAGCACTTTCATATTAATAATTCTTTAGCCAATCCATGGATTCATCAGATTCTTTTTTCTTTTACTTTCTCTCATTTATAATTGGCACTGCTGCAGGTACAATTGCTGTGCTATTAAGGCGGACCCACAAAGCAACACCAGGTAATTAAGAGCTTGGCTCACACATCAGTGCAAGCCTGAGTGCCTAGATTTAAGCTGATGGACAAACCCATCTGATGCATATTATATACTGCATATACAGTCATACCTCGGGTTACAGAAGCTTCAGGTAGTGTTTTTTCAGGTTACAGACCTGCTGAAACCCAGAAGTACCCGAATGGGTTACTTTCGGGTTTTGGCGGTTGCGCATGCGCAGAAGCGCCAAATCACAACCCATGCGTACGCAGACGCGGTGTTGCGGGTTGTGAATGCTGCGGGTTGTGACCGTGCCTCCTGCATGGATCACTTTTGCAACCCGAGCATCCACTGTATTATATACTGAGATGCAAGGGTAAACATGTCTTATTCCCAAGGAAGTAGGCATAGCATTGCAGCCAGATCCTGTACTGCAGTGGCTGGTTAGGGTGTTAGCTAGGGGAATCCACTGGTGGTTCCATGGCTATTGAATCAATACCCTACAGTTATATTGAATGGCTGGGGGGCAGCTAGTACCAGGCGTATGCACAGTTGCTGTCTGAACAGTCGCCCCTGCTGATGTCAGCAACTTTTGGTTGCATGGGGTTGACTCAGCACCCCCCACAAAGAAGCACCTTCCTTGCCACTTACCAGAGTGCATAGGTGAGGTTGACAATCACCCATTCTGAATTGCATCACATGGCTGCAGGCAGTTTCACTTAGTGCTCTGTTTCATGGGCAACTGCTGATGCTGCATGTATTCACTTGGATATAAGTCTGGCTGAATTCCACAGGGTTTCCTCTGATGTGCACCTAGAATGATGGCCATGCAATGTGATCCTTGACCAGTGTGTTGCAGCTGGAATTGGAAGATGCCTCTCATGGTCAGATCATATTGAAGTGTAGGTGTACAGTATCATGGGTCTGAGAAGTATCACACTTTGTATCCTTGCAAAGGAACCATAAATGGTTATGTGTGTCTTTTCCTCCTGACTAAAAACAAGCAGTTAGAGACCATTCGTAAGAACCCTGCTAGATTCATAAGAACCCAAAGGGCCGTCTAGTTCAGCATCCTTTTCTCACAGTGGCCAACCAGTTCCTAATGGGAAATTTGCAAGCAGGACATGAAGGCAATAAAGCTCTGATGCTGTTCCCCAGCAACTGGTCTTCAGAGACATATTGCCTCTGATAACTGGAGTTAGTCATCATGACCAGCACTCCATAAATCCCCTTTATCCATCAATTCATAATCATAGAATTGTAGAGTTGGAAAGGACCCTAAGGATCATCTAGTCCAGCCTTTCTCAACCTGTGGGCCCCCAAATGTTGTTGAACTACAACTCCCATCACCCCTAGCTAGCAAGGCCAGAGATCAAGGATGATGGGAGTTGTAGTCCAACAACATCTGGGGACCCACAGGTCAAGAACCGCTGATCTAGTCCAACCAACCCCCTGCAATGCAGGAATATGAAGCTATCCTATACAGGGATCAAATATGCAACCTTGCCATGATCACACTCTAACCAATGGAGGTATCCAGGTTATAGTGAATTCCAGGAAAGAGGTCCAGGGAGGAACTACTTATTTCAGGGGTAGCCAACATGGTGCCCTCAAGATGTTGCTGAATCTACAATTCCTAGCAGCTCCAGACAGCATGGCTGGTGGTCAGGGAGGATGGGAACTGCGGTTTTGTTAAACATCTGGAGGACACTCTATTGGCTACTCCTGGCCTAGACCAACTGTAAGGACAAAAAATGGTCCAAAGGTGTCGCATGTTGAATCCAGAAAGTTTAAATATTAATCAGTAACAAAAGATCATGCCTAAGAATCAAGTAACAGCTAGCATTATCACACTTCCCTCCACCTGCCATTTGATTCTACTCGGTTTTTCTTTTGAATATGGAATTTTATGTGTAGAATATGCTCAGTTAGGTGTATAATACGACCCAACTGTGCAGAAATGTCATGCATGCAAAATCTATGCAAAGTCCCTACTACGCTGGTGCCTGAATCAATTTAAAGAAGATGCTCCATCAAATAGGATAAAGGCAGATTAAGCACATACAAATGAAACAGTGTGAGGGCATGGGGCTTATCAGAATTTGTTGGCATGCGTGCGGAATACAAATGGAGAAAAAATTGTGTTTGGTCTTATACAAAACTCATTTAGTGACTGCATCTGAAGAGGTCAGAGGTAACTACAGAAATATACAAAGTGGAGCGTTCTGCTGAAAAGGTCATGAACAAACTGGAGAGAAGCATGTCACAGACAATCCCATCTTCACTTACAACACACCTGGCCTTGATGGCATAGGAAGGTCTGGGCATTCAAGGTCTCTCCAGTCTTGCAATTTGTCCATGACAACTTGTCTAAATCAAAATTGGTTTTATTATAGATCATATAAAGTGACCAGTACAATCTGCACGTTAGCTCCCTGTGCCATTTAATGTCCAGCCAAGTATTAATACACCCCTCTTTGCCCCTTATTTTGTTGTGCTTTGGATGTTTGGATCGACAGTTTCTTTTAGCTTTGAAGCCCACAGCAGGGATGGGAAAATCTGTCCATTTCAGTTTCTGTTCCTCATTACTTCACATCTCCACATTTTTGCATCAGTTTGATTTTTTTTTTTTTTTAAAAAAAAGATCATGGGAATTTTTGTGCATTTTAGTTCAAGTTTTCTCCACATTTTGTAGGCAATTTTACTTGATAGAGTTTGCATGCAATCTTCCCTAATATAATCCATTTTGTATTTTATTTTCACTGAATCCTTGCATTTTTATACACACTTTCCCCTAACACAACACATTTATGTACACACAGCTTGGTTGGAGAGCTTCACTGCAAAATTCAGAGAAGTGCAATTTTTGAGGCTCCTGTATTGTTTTGGGAAGTGTGAATTAGGTAGGTAGGTCCACATAAAAATGCAAACCAAACCACATTTCTCTCTCATCTGAACTCTATAGCAGTGTGCTTGAGGTTAAGCTAGCCCTGCCACACAAATGTTCCTATCTACCAGCCACAACATGCTCAAACTAAAGTAAGCACATATCTAGGAAGTGAGAATTGAAAAAGTAATCTCCATAACACTGCAACACAAATTTCTTCACTTTGTTTCAGGGTGTTATACCATGGTCTCTCTCCCACCCTGGTATATCAAAATGCATATCTATTTTCCACCTAGCAGTTGGAAAGCACGTCGATAAATAGGTACCGCTGCAGTGGGAAGGTAAACAGCATTTCTGTGCGCTCTGGTTTCCGTCACAGTGTTCTGTTGTGCCAGTAGTGGTTTAGTCATGCTGGCCACATGACCTAGAAAGCTGTCTGATAAGTAGACAAATAGGTACTGCTGCAGTGGGAAGGTAAACAGCATTTCTGTGTGCTGCTCTGGTTCCCCAGAAGTGGCTTAATAGTCATTCTGGCACATGAACTGGAAGCTGTCTGTGGACAAACGCTGGCTCTCTCAGCCTATAGAGCAAGATAAGCGCGCAACTCCAGAGTCGTCTGCAACAGGACCTAAAAGTCAGTTTACCTTTACTAATTTTATGAATTGACACCTAAAAGATAACTATCAAGTCAGAACCCCAGATCTCTCAACCACCATACCCAGCAAAATTTTCTCTCAGGCTTGGAGTATATCAATCTAGCCTGTTGAAGATGCAGAATCATAAAGGATGAGGGCTGGACTCTCTCATACCCTCCAACATTTCTCTGATGAAAATAGGGATGTCCTAAGGAAAAGCAGGATATTCCAGGATCAAATCAGAAACCTGGATGGCTTCTGTAAATCCAGGACTGTTCCTGGAAAAAAGGGGCACTTGGATAGTCTGCTCTCTGGATCCAGTTGTAACTGGAGCATGACTCCAAAAAGTCCTAGCTGAATTTCTTTGTGTTATCCTCCTCAGCATATGTTTCTGTTGCCTCCTTTTCCTGAAGTTAACACTGCAGGGGTAGAGGGTGAAAATGGGGAGTTGCGCTAGGCCTAGACACAGCTATGAGCATGGGCAACCACATTTAGAGATGCTGGAAACTATAGGAAATGTAGTTTCTGTGGCTCCCAAAATTTCTGGACTCTATTCTGAGTGTGTGAAGCATTTCATGTCTCCATTTGTGATGATCCTGAAAATACTTTATGGGCACAAAGTGCTACAGAAATGAGAAAATGAAGCCTTTTTGAACATTACGTTTGCCTCAGTATCAAGGGGAGTCATTTAGGCAAAAATGTCCTGGTAGAATGGCCTATCATATTATTCAGGAAAGAGTTGTGCACACAAGTGATCAGGTATCCAGTATCCAACTTATGAACTCCCTCCTCCACACATTGAAAAAGTGTAAAATTTCATGAAGCCATCCTCAACTTAATTCTTCATTGAGGTCCATTGGAGTTAAAAGGAGAAAACAGGATTCTGATACATTTTACCTCCCAGCAGAAAGCGAAGAAGAATAACTAAGAGCTGGAGATAGCTGAGTTGCAGAATTTGTAAATAATGAAAACCAAACACAGGGATTCTCTGCTAACTTGATTTTTATTCCTCGCTAGGCAATGCTTAATGCCGTAACATTTTTCAGCATACATTGAAAAACACTTCCCTGTTTTAGAGCACAGGTATTTAGGAATAGGATATTTCACTGCTGAATGTGAACAAAAGCAAAATGAGGTAATCTTTAAGGCTGCAGTTTGTTACTTACCTTGGAGTAAGCTGCATCAAACTCAGTGGCTCATACTTCTGAGTAGACATTTATAGAAATGCCCTGTTAGCAACATAAACCTGGAGATGTATTCTGCAAATTGCCACAAGCAAGATGTCACTAGAAAAAAATAGAAAGGCTTTTTGTTGAAGAAGTGTGACAGCTGAAGGTCCTTTGGGTTTAGGTGTTGTTGTTTTTAAATCACTCCCTGTTTTAATTTTTAAAAAAATATATATTAAAAAAAGATTGCATTGCTCAAGTAGTTTGTTCAAGCCTCTTGGAATAGCTTGAGTTACATCCTGTGTTTCAAAAATGTGGATCTATCTATGATCTCAAGGGAGAGATGCCACAGAAAAGCTGGAGAAATCGGAGACCATGGACAAATAGCAAGCTGTGATGTCTGATAAGTATCTGCACAGGGTTCTGAAGTCGTCCAACCTCCTGGCAGGTGCAGAGACTAACCAATGTATCTGTACCATCCGTCTCTAGAAGAGAGAGGCAGAAGTTTGTTTGGGTTGTCTGTCTTGTATCCAGCAAGCACAGAACTAAAACAAATAGCAGGTTTCTGTCTATGTTTTGGGTGATGGAGGGAGCAGAGACCACCCCTCTCTCCCTACATCCCCAGCTGTAGCCAATCACAGTTTTGTTATGGAAATTGCAGGTATATGGCCCAGGATGGGGTGATGGGTGTCTCTTTATTGAACCAATAATTAGTGTGATGGGTTGACTTTCAGCCCTGGAATGTCAAGAGCTTTTGGAAGATGACTCATCCTTCCTCTAAGGCTAAGCTAAGAGTGAATCTTAAGGCCTCTGTGTAAAAGAAAGTAGAATATGAAGAAGACACAAAGTACCCTAATCCATATAAACACTGTATTTTGGATTCAAATAAATTTAGAAAGATGTATTCTGTGGGAAAACACATTCAAAATAGCTATTTAAATATAAATCCTGTATGGATTTTTAATTTTTTTAAAATGCAGGTATGAGATGGAATACTTAGAACAAAAGAAGGGCCTGCTGGATCCGGCCAATGACCCATCTAGCCCAGCATCCTGTTCTGACAGTTGCCAATCAGATGCTCTATTGGGAAACCCCTAAGGAAGACCCAAGTACAGTAGTCCTCTCCCTTCCTCTCTTCCGAATAAAGACATGTAAAACTGTGTTTGTTTGAAATGCATTTGCGTTTTCTTTGTTGTAAGCTACTCTGAGCATGATTCTTTTATGTGGAAAAGAAGCATACAAATAAAATTGGGAGGGGAGGAACCTGGAAGTGACATGACCAGAAATCCACTGATAACCAGCACCTCCTCCCCCCCCCCCCGTCATTGCCTGAGAATGGAAGAGGTTGCGCCATTTCCATCTTACCTGCAGGGCACGCCTGCCCCACCGTCTGCCCCCCGCTCATGCCCCTGGCCTCTCACTACTGATACCATTCACTCCTCCTATTAGGGGGGAAATGGCCCACCATTTGTGCCTGCAATGGAAGCAGAGCGACTCTATCTCAAGCATCAAGCTGTGGAGTGCTTTGCTTCTGAGTGGAGGAAAGGGCAGTGACCCAGTGGCGTAGCGTGGGTTGTCAGCACCCGGGGCAAGGCAAGTAATTTGCACCCCCTAACCCATGGATTTGCGCCCCCTAACCCGTGGATTTGCGCCCCTAACCCTAACCCCCAGATGTTGCGCCCGGTGCGGCCGGGCCCCCCTGCACCCCCCACGCTACGCTACTGCAGTGACCAAGCCAGCTAGCCAATGGCGAAGAACGATAATATATGTGTTTGGTTTGCTGATATGCTACATATACACATACATGGAAAAAGAGACTGTCATGGCACTGGGAACAACCCTTAACCTGTTTCTTTGATTGGTCTGTGGTGGCCCTTACCTTAAGAAAGAATGACTTGCCTACTTACTGTAGATGAGCATGGACTTGAATCTGTGGTTATTTACAACCCAAGAAAAGCAGCTTGCCATGTAGGATAAAGTCACTGTGCTGGTTTCCTGGCAGGTGGGTTGCTGCTGCTTAAAGGGAGGGAGGAAAGTGAGGCATTGGGGAGTATGGTTCTGGTCCAACACAGGAGCAAGAGCACCAGATGGGCTCTGCTGCTGTGTTTGCACCAAAAGCACCGAGTATGCAGGGCTGTGGGTGCTCCCGCTCCCACAACATTTCCCATGACAGGGCTGGGCACCCACAACTTTTGTGTTGGGGCCATGCATGCTGTGGCAGCATGCACATCCAACATCAGCACACCCACCGACATGCTCGTCTAATGTCAGATGCCCACACGCCCATGGCATGTGCAGCCCCAGCCACCCATGGTTCCGGGACCAAGCTGGCGGGCCTGGTTTGCACCACGCAGATCTCCCCTCCACTTCACCTCTCCTAGTAAGCAACAGTGACTCACCTACCAGGAAGCTAGCATAGCAGCTCTGCCCCACCTGGTGAACCACTTCTGTGCCCAATCACAGCATTCAGTAGCTGTACCACTATAGCAGCTTTTAAGAGCCCTAGAAGGGTCAAGAAGTGAGCACTGCCTTGAGGTCTTGTTCGTAGCTTTTCTCCTCTGGGTGTGCTTGAGCACCTATTTATCCAGCCACGAAATGGGATGTTGCTGAATTCCTGAAGCTGTAATGGGTCCATGGAGAATCAAACAGTTGCATTTAAACCTTTTGGCATGTAGGTGAATTGTTTCATTTTTCTCATCCACATCATCATTTCCTCCTCCATTCTCCTTCCTTAAATAGTCATTTAAAATGAGAAAAATATAAGTGGAGACCTCTGACCTCTGTGTTTAGTTAATGATGTATTGGCTCTCATGCCCTTAAGGAAACAGAAACCTTCAGCATGATGGCTCCTCATTGTTGCAATGCTCAGGGCAAGGCATTCTTGTTTAGCCAAGAGAAGCCCACAGTGCCTCCATTCATTTCTGTAATGGCTTGGTTGACCTTCATGAAAAGAAAGTTACATTACGGATATAAGCCATTTTAGCAAGAGAGCGATAATAATAGTATTTGATCTCCTTTAGAAGCTATCCTGCATTACCATATCTGCAATTCACTCAGGATCTTTCCGCAGATGGAGACATGTGTGTGTTTTGTGGGGAAAGGGGAGAGGGGAGAGGGATAGAAGGAAGTGGTCCCACCCTGCAATTCCATTCATTTTTTGCAAGTTACATTTGCAAGGTGCCCAAGATGGAGCTAATAAAGTCCAGTAGAAAGGATGATAGCAAAATACAGTACCTTTGGAGGAAAAGAGTGTTCCTTAGCTGCTTGTGAGAATCATCTCATCATTTTGGTTCTATCTAGAGTGATGAATTGTTCACACAGAGTCTTCTTCCATTTTATAAATAGGCACCCAGGGTATACAGGATCTTTCTGTTCTATGAATTCCACCACCCATGTGCTCTCAGCTTTGCTCCTTAGAGTAGCAGCACCCAGCATTATACTCTCTCCCTGCCCTACCCAGCCTTCCCATGAAGGAGACAAGCTAGATGGGATCACTGGAGACCATTTGTGAAGTGGAGCCCAACAGTATGAACTTTCCCTTTTCCTTGGGTCCTACTTTCTTTGAAGGCGCTTTCTAGCCAACTGGAGTTTCAACCATCTGACAAAGACAGAGACAAACTTCTGTCATTCTCCTCTGATTCATAAGTGGTTGAGAGACAGAGAGAAAATGGACTACTTTAAAGTGAGACACAGCCCTAGCACTACCTAGCAACAGCACTGGCTCCACCCAGTATCAGCTCCTGCAGAAATGTGGGGAAATGATTTTAAGATTGGAAAAATGAAAAACTGAAAGAACTGAATTTCACATAGCCTTCCATCCCTATGCTGCCCTTAACTTTTATCTTGCATTGGGGATTAATTATAGAATAATACATGAATGCATGGATTTTTCTGTCTCTTGCCAATTCTTTTTTCTCATTTACAAGTTACAATATATACACTGAACTGCATGAATTCTGATAGAATACTTGGCACTTTTAAAAAGTGTTTGCATGACTCCTCATGGATGAAAACATTACCTTGGAATTTGGTTCCCATGCAACTTTGCTGATGCCAGATCATGAAATAGAGGCTTCCTGCAGGGATAAAACAACCTGCTGACATCATTCTCTAGATAAATTGTGTGGTTGACCAAATCTGATGTAATATCTTTCCAGTTCTATATGATTATAGAATAATTTTGCATGCTATACCCAGAGCAGAAAAGATCATATAGGAGAAATAAGATGATCTTTCCCCTCTGGCAATTCTTGGTTCTTCTGTTCTGACTATAAGAATCTGCACTGAATTTTCATGAGGCATATTTGTGCCCAAACTTGGGGTGCGTAAAAAATGTTTGTGAAAATCCCCTACTTGCATTATTTCTTATTTTTCTGCAGCTATTTTCCCCAATCTGTCTTTTGGTGAGGGAGAAGAAAATGCCTAAAGAACATGTTGACATTCCCTCTCATTGGGACATACATCTCAATGTACATCTCATTGTTCCTTTCAGTGGGATGAACATCCCAGTGTTGGCCAGTGTGCTCTTGGTTACCCCAGCACTGAGGGTTCATCAACAGCGGCTTACTCCCTCTTTCCTTAAAACCCTAATGGACAGTTTCACATAATTTGAACACATGACATTTCTCCATACCTAGTCTGATCATCTAGCTTCATATTGTCCACACTGACTGAATATTCCAGGAACTGAACCTAGAGCATATGATCTATCACTGAGTTATAGCCTCTCCCCCAAATGAGGGTCAATTAATATTCATTACCACAACTGACTGTTCCTGCTATGCAGAGTTAGAATCATGTGAACACACAGTATATGGCTGTCAACTGCTGAGTCAAATTATTGTTTGGTGTATCCCATTGTTGCTTCTTCCACCTGGCAGATCTCAAACAAGAGGTTTTAGCCTTGTTGAGACCCTTTAACTTGAAAACACTGGAGATTAAACCTTAGTCACATAAAACATCTCTTCTGCTATTGTGCTATTGCCTTTCCAATCCACATCTTTCAGGGATCAGACAGAGACAGTACACAACAGTGAAAGCCGTGAAACAGGGTCGCACCGTTTAGAACAGTGTCGCAGCAGCCGGGAAGAGGCACGGCAGTCATTGCAGTGGAGTAGTATTGGGTTCCTACTAGCCGCCTTAAGCTTATGACTACTTTAAGCAATAGTGTTCTCCTCATCCTCAAGCAATGTTTGCTAACTTATCTTGAACTGCCTCAATACATTTTGCTGCAATAGTGGCTGGCAAGGATGGATAGCAGCACGCATCTAGCCTCCCAGCAGCACTGTCACTGCAGCTTGCTGGAAGGCAGAGACAAGGCAATGTGGAGGTTAGTGCTATGTGGATGTACCAGGCAAAGGTCTGGGTTGTTTTCACTGTTGTGTGGTGTAGCACTGACCTCCTCACTATCTTGCCCCTCTCCTTCCTGGTAAGCCACAGCAACATCAGTGCTGGGAGGTCTTGTGCACATCCCCAGCCCACCCCTCTGGCCACTAATCTTTTGCTGCCTGAGGTGGAACAGCATGTTCCTTCCCATCCTCCAGGCACACAGAACCCAAGACTTGCTAAGTTATTTTGGCAGCCAAGGCAAACATTTCTACAAGCACCCCGCTCTGGTGATAAAAATTCAATAATAAATGAAGAATTTGCTACCTTTTCACAATGCCCCAAACCAGCTCCCCGAGGCATCTGCTTTACTCCACTAAATGGTAGGACCGGCTTGGCTGGTAGGAGCCATTTTGGAATGCCCTGCTCTGTTGTGAGGGCTGAAGAAATTTGCTGAGCCTGGGAAGAGAGAAAATATTTGAAGCAACACATTAATTCTCATTCTCCCCCCACCTTTTTTTTGTCTGTTCTAGAAACAAAAAGGAGAATGAAGAGAGTCTGTTTAATTTGTGAATTTCACAGCTTCAGCTTCGCGAGACGGCATCCCCCACTCCCACTCCCCACAACAACAGGCATGGAAAGAGCTCTGAGTATTAACAGTGGCTGATCAATAACTAATCCGCAGTGTCCCAGTTACCAGCTTGATAGAGAAAATTCACGGTGCTTAAGTAATTCTAACTAATCTTAATGAATGCTGCCATACTCGCATGCCTGCTGAGCACTGTGAAATTTATAGAAAAATGTCATTTTGCTGCTCTGTATATTTTTCTCTCACTCATCAAAGCAGCATAAAAAATGCCCTTAGAAATCTGCTATCTTTGGCTGCCAGATGAGGGCTTCAGAAGGCAAGCACTCATTTTTGTGTGTGTCATAAGCAGAGAAGATTATGAATACATTATCAAGTTAACATTTTTAAAAAAATCAAAATCAAAATCAAAACACCTAATTTTACATTCTTACTTATTCATTCCATGCCCATAACCGCCTCAGCCCTCTGTCACCTCCTGCCCATTCCTTTCTGAATAAAGAGCGTAATGCCAAACTACAGACCTGCTACAGACCAGACCTGTTGACACATGTTTGTACTCTATTTTTTATTATACGCTTTTGCTTTGAAAACAGCTGAGAAAAGGGCAATCTCGTATTTCCAAAATGGCTTATTTATGTATTTGGTGCTTTCAGTTGGGACTAGCATCTGCTTGCTACTTTTCTTAGCGAACGGTTGGATAAATGTAATTGTAAACATGATCAGTTTCCTGGGAAGCCAGAAGAGAAAATGCTGAGGGTGGGGGGAGAGAGAGAGACCCTGCTGGAAAGAGTAATGTGCCTCATGGCCTGCATTATATTAAATCGAATGACAAGAGGGGCACCTACCCCAGGTGCAACCTAGACAGAAGTGCAAAATAGGCTTTGAGGTTCATGTGATCTTATTTATTTGATATCTTTTTAGACCATTCAAATGCATAAAAGGTAATTGTGTAACATCACAGCACACATGCACACACACTCAGAAGCCAATAAAATGCTGAATATTAAAACCAGCCGCATTGCCCATATATTCTATCATTTCCCACATTCTTTCTGTTCAGCATCCATAGCTATTATACTCTTGATGTAGTCCAGCTGTTTCACCTATGCTTTGAGACTGAGGTTCCAATTATTTGTTTGAGGGAGCTATTCTTTTAACATTTGTGCTTCAGGATGGAGGGGGCTTCTGCCCTTTCCACTGCTGCAGAAAAGGTGGGAAGGTGTGGCCGTCACGAGAGCCCCGGCAGGAGGCACCTTCCACACACTCCTGACTCCTGCGCACATGTCGGGTGGCAGTCAAATGAGAACTATCACAAAAGGCTTGGTATGGACACAGTGTGGCTGGCACAGCTGGAATGTATGCCAGCTGCACAGCGAGCCCTAGCCAAGCGACCTGTGTTCCTAAAGACTAAACAAACCTATTGGTGTTTTCAGGATACAAGCTGGATTTTGACAAAGCAGGTCAGGAATGTTTGTCAGGAATTAATACGGAGCGACTAAATGCTGCTTCTCTAGATCTTCCTACTTTCTGCTCAGGAAGCTGAGGAGTGGGCCTGACACAGAGGGAAAGTGTGTAACAATTAATTAACTTCAATTTCTCAGTCTTCCCCAGGCAAGAACAAGATTCAGCTTCCCCCCAGTTGTCGCAGGCTCCTCTCCCTGGATTTTGTGTCTCTGAAACTCTTATTACTCTTGGTGACACCTCACTTCAAAAGCGTTCTCCTTTCTCCCTGGATGCCTTCAGGGCCCAACTTTGGTGGTACAAAATATGAGCAGGATTATTTTCTTCAGTAATCACTGTAGTTCATAACTAGGCAGGCTGGGGTTTTATTAATTTTAACGGCGTTGTTCCCCTTATGAAATATTCATCCCACAGGATTTCTGCACACATGAAGATTTTGAAGAAATTGATCTGCAGTGCAGTCGCTCTCTTAAAAGAACCATGGCTTCATTATCTCTCCATTTCAGTGATACTGTATAGGCAAGTGGGAGCTGATTAAGTGTGCAATCAATCTTGGGAAACCAGATAGATCTGTTTTTAATTGTGAACTAATAACTTACTTCCTCGGAGAGTGAATTCCAGGGAACATCAGCCACTATTGAGTCCTGTGGCTTTATAAGCTCAGGCTGTGCCCATGGAATAGAGAGCGAAGCCCCAAGCAGCACTATTGATGCTCAGTCCTGAACATGGTGCTGTATGAGTTTTGCACTTGAATAAGTTAAGCCTTTGTGAATGGTTTGGAACAGGGACCCTTCTTTCCTTCCTTTCCTAAAACATATGCTGCAGCCCATTATGGAATGCATGAAAGGAGTAGACTCCTCCCTTTAAAGATGGTGTACCCCTCAAATGTCCTGGGAGAACCAGGACACCCTGTTTCTTCACGCAAGAGCACAGCGGCCATTTGGGGCACTGCAATGCTTTTTTCAGGGCTGTGATCTCATGCAGTCCTGCGACTCATGCGGCCCTGGAAGACGACGTCCCAGTTTTTCACTTTGACCTATAAAGGAGGGTATAGGAAGAAGAGTTTGGATTTGATATCCCGCTTTATCACTACCCGAAGGAGTCTCAAAGCTGCTATTTTATCCACCCTCTATTGTGTGGGCAGGTAATCCCTCCCCCTACCTGGCCTGGTTTCCCTGGCAACGCTTCCCCCAGGTGGGATTGGACAACTCACTGGGGTAGGCGGGGACCTCCAGGTATCCCACCTGAGGGAAGGCAAAGCCTATGCTGATGGGGCCACTCCAGATCCAGGGCTGCACGCGTCCCCGCAAAGGGCGCCCCCCGTTTTAAGTGGGGAGCGGTCATTCCCTTCCTCCCCCACAACAAACACTCTGTGAGGTGAGTGGGGCTGAGAGACTTCTGAGAAGTGTGACTAGCCCAAGGTCACCCAGCAGCTGCATGTGGAGAAGTGGAGACGCGAACCCGGTTCCCCAGATTACGAGTCTACCGCTCTGAACCACTACACCACACTGGCTCTCAGGAAAGTGGCTTAAGGCATAAAGAGAGGTACAAGCAGAAACTCAGCCTTTAATTATGGGGGAACAGTTAGGGTGTCCTTGGAGAAATCTGTAAGCTGTATTCTCTGATTCACTTCCATTTTAGCTTATCATGTCCATTGCAGCCTTCTAAAATAGCTAAATGGGTAGTGGGGAAGACTCACATTTGAAGCTATGGGTTAACCCTAGCTATGTGTACTTTGCCCTCCTTAACTGTTGCAAAGCCACAACATTGTATTGTTGACCATAGTGGCTACAATCCAGCACATGCTTTGGAAAGGGCTGGTGTACAGTGCTAGAGCATCTGCCTCACATGCAAAGAGCCCAGGTTGAATCCTCAGCATTTCCAAGAAGGGATGGGAATGTCTCCTGTCTAAAACACCGGAGAATGTCTGCCTGTAAGTGTAGACAAGACCGAGTTAAATGGACCAACTATCTGACTTGGTAGGTTGCAACTTCTGTGCTTATGGATTTCAGCGGACTGTATTGTAGACCGTATATGACTGGCTATAGCTTCTTTGTTTTCTACACCGGTGTCTAGCATTTTTATTTCTTATATTAACTGAATGTGACAGTTTATATCCTGGCTTTCTCTTTCAACAAAAATGTTTGAAGCAACTAACAATAAAACAAAGAAATAGCAAAAGATACAATAAAAAGGAAAAATAACAATAAACTAAGATGTAGTAAAAAAAAAAGCAGTAGATGGGGTTAAAAGTAGCAGATATCAACAGGTGATAAAAAACCAATCCACTAGCACATTAAAACCACGAAAAAGAAAAACTCAGAAAAGTCTTCATCAAATGGTAGAATGTCATCAGAAAGTCTTAGATGGTGGAAGGCAGCAGAAAAGAGGCAGTGGGAGCTCTACTAGGCAGGAACAGAGTATGTCAGCCAAAAAAGCTATCTCCCACATCCCCACCACAGGAGTCTCAGATAATGATGGGGTGCAAAGAAGAGCCTCACCAGAAGATCTTAGTATCTGGGCAGGTTCCTATGGGAGAAGGTGGTCATTAAAGGAACCTGGTCCTAAGCTTTTTCAGGTAGAGATGGAGAACCTGTGCCCCTCCAGGTTTTGAAGAACTTCAACTCCCATCATTCTCAGCTAGAAAAACCAATGGTAAGGGATGATGAGACTTGTAGTCCAACAACATCAGGAGGGCTCTTGTTTAGGGATTTTTACAGCATTTTGAATTGGGCTAAAAAATGATCTGGGGCTCAGTGCAGCTGCTGCAGCAAGGGAGTCCCATGCTCCCAATATAACTTGATCCTGTTAAGAACCTGGCTGCCACATTCTGAATCAGCTGAGTGTTCTTCAAAGGCAGCCCCACAAAAACTGTGTTAAGGGTAGCCCAAATAAGATGTCACTGAGCAATGTCTGATCAATAATACAGCTTGTAATATTTGTGCCATAATTAGTGCCTTTAATATTCTTCAGTCAAGGGCAGTTCTAAGGCCTTGCTTGTGCAATAGTTACACAACAGTGTGGCTGCATACACACCATACATTTAAATCACATCCACACCTTTAAAGCACTTTGTGAGAACTATGGTTTACCCCTTACAAAGCTGCAATTCTCAGCACTCATAAATATTACAGTTCCAGAATGTTAAGATGCATGCTGGGTTGGATCCAGACTTCGCCATGCTTAGAGTAGACCTATTGAAATCAATGGTACTAAGGTTGTTCATAAATCTCACTCTCTGTTCTGAGCTTCACAAAATTTGAATTCAGTGCCACATGAATACAGACCTTCTTTCCTTCTCACCTACAATCAGTTTTTGGCAGTTTGAATTATATGTTTATCATGGATATTCTATCTAATAGATGTTATTCCTGTCCTATGTATATTTCTTATTGATGATCACCATGTATCATAACAGAAAATAAGTCCTCGAGGCTAGACTGGAAAAATTATTTGCTTGTCTTATCCCTATAGTCAGGTATTTTCTTCTGTAGGCTATCTCCTTCTAATTCTAGAGTTTATTTTCATGGTCAGATTTTGCTATAGCACCTGTCATTTATTCTTTATAAATATGTATTGAACCACAGACAACTGTGGTGAATGATTGCTCCAGCAATTTTTTTGTTTTTGTTTTTGTTTTCTGGGAAACTCTTATCTAAATCTGGGACAGAAATAGTACCAAGTTCACCATTTAATATAGAAAAAGCTATTCTGCTTTAGGGATGACACAGAGTAAATGGTTCTTCCAGGATTCACTCACCTAGGACTTGTTTCATGAAAAACAATGCACTCCATGAAATCTCTCTGATCATGTATTCTGGCAAATTATATTATCAATTGTGCATTGCACATGCATGGATAAATACATAATCTTTCTCTACAGGTCTCCCTGGCTTTCACATTTTCCACAGGTTCAAAAGAGTACAAGAATCTCTTTGCTTTATCAAAATTCCTGCTATGCAGAACCGGTGCTGTTTTTCTAGAAAAAAGAGGTGCTGGAATTCACCATGAATGCTTCCATTGCTCTCTTATAAAGGCAATGGCGCACACCTGAGGGGTGCCAGAACTGAGTTCTCATAAGTTACGGCTGAAAAAAAGCCCTGCTCAGAACAAAGGTGTCTGAGAATTCTGTTGAAAACAGACGCAGGAGTGAAAATCGTCAGTGTTTTCGCTTATTTGTCTCATGTACAGAATGGATACCAATCCAGCTAGCACATCCAATGAATGCAAGTAAATATAGATAAGTTATTTTCCCACTGTGCAGCTCCCTGGAAGACTCACCAAAACCTGAACATATTTTGCAAAATATTAGCAAGCCACTTAATTTTTTCTGACAGCTGGAGTCAAGGGCAGCTGGTAATCGTGGGGGGAGTGAAGGCTTGTGTTTCTTTATGTTTTATCTCTTTCAATGATTTTAACTGACTGTTCCATATGCCGTTATACATTATTTTGTTTATTACACACCAGTAGATTCAAACCCCTCTGAGATCTGTTCTATATTTCTGTTTGCCTTGGAGATGCCCTTCGGGTGGCTCGCACCATTTTACTGAACAGTGAACTGGATTAGCTGAAGCAAAGATTACATGGCAGGGCAAGGAGAAGGGAAAATAAATTGCAGAAGAACCAGATGTGATCGTGCTAGTGGAAAGTAAACCGAAGATCTGCTCCCAAGCTGTGAGATCTTGCTGTTCCAATCTTATCAATTAGGCAGAATTAAAAGTGTCACATATCAGCTAGGATTTGCCTGCTCTGTGCTGAGCATCTTTTTCTCAGGCCTACTGTGTTCATCTCTGTTTGTCTTGCTGTTACAGTACTCAATGTTTTCCTGCATCTGTGAAAGCCCTTCTTAAGATATTAAGTGGGTGGGTGTATTTGCTGGTCTTGGCATCGAAAATGAGTACTGTATAGGCATATAGCTTCAATTTAAGGTTAGGGTTGTTATTGCTTGATATATAGCCCATCTATTTCTCTTCCACTGCCACCCCTTCCTACATCTGCATGGATGAGTGATTGGGCATTTACAAGGTGCTGAACAGCCATCCTCCCTTTGGGAAGAGGTGTGTGCCATTGTGAATAATAATTCTTTTTCACCCCAGGCGGTCTCCTGTCTGTTTGAGCCCTGCTTGTCAGGCAGTTTGAAATTTTATATACACACAAGACATCCAGAATCGAGCCAGTGGAGTTGTAATGGTTCTTGGCCCTGCCCATAAACCAAGCATGAAAAAGAAGGCACTTCTCACAAACAGTGGAAAAACACTGGTGACAGCTTCTTCCACAGCAATCAACTGCTTTGCTGGCTAATGGAAGACAGAGGTGTCACCCTGCCTAACCAGGCCCCCTGAGGCATCACAGCGCATGGGACTTGGGAGCAGCCTCAGAGGCAGAGGAGAAAGAAAGGTCGGAGTATGAGGAGAAGTTTCTGTGGCAGAATAAAAAAATTGTGTGTGGGTGGTTATTGTTATAGGATTTTGTTGTTATGCTATGTAGATTGTGTTTTTATACTGTAAACTTCAAAGGGTCATTTGCTATAAGAGGCTATGTACAAGGGTGAGGTACGTAATCGATCTCCACATAAGAAATCTGACCCAGATTTCAAACTTCTTGCAGAGTTTGAAACATGATGGACCTGTAGTTAACACTTCCCAATACAGTGGTACCTCGATTTCCAAGTGTCTTGGAAGCCGAATGTTTCGGTTTTTGAATGCCGAAAACCCGGAAGTAAATGCTTCAGTTTTCGAATGTGCCTCAGAAGTCGAACGGCTTCCGCTGTGTGTTTTTCCATTTTCTCCATTGACTTTGCTGACTGCCCTTTGCGCCTCTGTTGTCGAATGTTTTGGAAGTCGAACGGTCTTCCGGAATGGATTACGTTCGAAAATTGAGGTACCACTGTATCCTTGTACAGGGCTTCCCAAGAATCAACTGGTGGTGGGCCCTTGCAGGTACTGACAACAACCAGGTGAGTGCTGGCACTTGGGAAGACTTGTGCACACTTCTTTTGCCCCTGTAGTTTGATTTCAACCCACTCAGACAAAAAAAGGGGGCACCGGACTTCATTGTGATGGTCAGTGACAGATTAGACCCCGTGGGGGCCCCTTGGCAGTCAAAATCTTGGGGGCCGCTCACAAATAATCTCCTAACACATTTTTGTAATTTCCTTTCCAGATCAAATCCATTCTCGCGGAGCTCCTAAAAGGTGTGGGGCCCATAGGCCTGTGCCTAATCTGCCCTGATGTGAGAGGTTTGAAGAAAACTGGCTCAGAGCAACTGTTGTAATTTGCTTTTACACAGGCAAACGTTTTTACTGTTTTTATGTATGTAACTGTTTTAGAGTCGTTGTTATATTGTATATTGCTTTGGGGTGCCTCGTGGGAAGTGATTCATAAATGAAATAACAACTTGAAAACCAGAAAGAAAACAAAAAAGAGACAAAATGTCAAAAAGGTACAGGAAGTTGAAACATATATTGAAAAATACAGTCGCACGTCAAATTTCATCAAATTTTTTCTTCGGGGGCAACAGTATTCCATTGTGTTCTGCTGTCATCGTCACTCACTCAGTACTTGTTTTCTCAGAGAGTAGAGTAGAATGGTTTTTATTTTTTTTATTTTTTTGCTGCTGAAGAATATGATAAGATGAACTGCATTGGGGAATCCATTTCACCACTCTTAGTGTTTCATTTTAATTTTCATTTTTCTTGGTGCTGCTCCTTTTTCTAGGTATGGACAAGAAATTTGTGCATTCTGCATTTTAAAGCCAACCAGCCTATTCCAATGGTCCCAGAATGATATGTACATCAAAACACAACTCCCAATTGGATCACACCTTTCTTGGAATTTTAAGAAGAGGTTTTGTGTTTTGTTTCATATTTCAAAAGAATGCACACAAATGTGTGTGTGTGTGTGTGTGTAGGAAGTGCATTGAAAAAAATACCAAAATCTGCATTTTAAGAGAATGCATATACACAACTCCAGCACTTTTTTTTTAATTAAAAAAATTGCCTTTTAATCTGCACCGGTTAGGATGGAATAAGTTTTTCCCTGTTTCCTAACTGTAGAACCTGCTCTTGGAGGTGAGGAAAACTATCCCTAGCCTGTTGTTTTAAGGGTTGCACAGCCTAACTTTTTAATTAATAGAATAAATGAGCAATGAAGTAGTTTACATTTAATGATTGGCTCTGAGCCATTGTCTTATGAGGATGATGTGGCAATGATCTGAATATTGTGAGGAAATGTTCTCTTCCGAGTTCTCAAAATTTGGGTGGATTTAAATTGTAAAGCCTTTTCATGATCAGTATTGTGGGATCATCACTCAGAACTCACTCTGTATGCACACACACACAAACACACACAATATTATACAGTGGTACCTCTGGTTAAGTACTTAATTCGTTCCAGAGGTCCGTACTTAACCTGAAACTGTTCTTAACCTGAAGCACCACTTTAGCTAATGGGGCCTCCCGCTACTGCCACGGCGCAGGAGCCCAATTTCCTGAAGCAAAGTTCTTAACCTGAAGTACTATTTCTGAGTTAGTGGAGTCTGTAACCTGAAGTGTATGTAACCCGAGGTACCACTATATATTATTATATTATATTGTATTATATTATATTAGCCTCTCTGTAGATATAGATATAATTAATAGAATCCCTTGACCTGGACACTATACTTCTGTTGATGCAGCCTAGAATAGCATTAGCTTTTTTTTGCCCCTGCAAATTGTGTTGCATATAATTGCACACTGCTTCAACAGCTTCTGGCTTGGAAGTTACCAATCTGTTAAATAAATAGGAAATAAAACAAATTTCAACCATAGCTCTGACAGCTGGTGGCATTTGACACTCTCAAGGTTACATTTAATAGACATGGAGGGCAAATAGTAGATGCAGTATATGTTTGGGCATAATAAGCAGATATATACCATTTATTTGGCTCTTGCCCCCGAATTAAGATCTGCTGGACCGATATGATGAAGGAACTTGAAATGATAAGTTGCAAGTTCCCAACAAATTTATTAGTAATTTTGTTTGGTTAAATGACAGATTTGGTATTGTCAGAGGAATCAGAACCATTCAATTGTTAACAGCTGCACAGATGACAACGTGTTCCAACCAACATGGGACACTATATTCAACATGTTTGAGAAAAATCTCAAACTCCTTCCCTGAGTCGTAAGAATATGAGCAATAGTAAATATGGTTGAATTAAATAATGCAATTAGAGTGTGGGGAAGCAGGCAATTTAATAACTTATTTACTGAAAAACTGAGTGTATTTGTTATGCAGTGTTATGAACTTGTAAACCGCTGAGAAGTCACCTTGGGATTTAAGCAATATAGAAATAAGGAAATAACACTGGTGTATTAAGTCACATGAGAATATTCACCCATACAGGAGCTGCTTGGGGGTGTGGGGGTTAGAACTGCGGCAACAGCCCCCTGGCTGCGGTTTCGCTGCTGCTTACTGAGAGCATGAGAGGTGAGCCAATGATGTGTCCAGGACAGGAAAGGCATACTTTGCTGATGCATCCACATTGCCCCAACCTCACAGCCACTAAGCACATCTGGGAGGCTATTGCTACAGCTTGACCCCATTGGACAAGCCCTTTGCTGCAAACTTATACACTGGGCTAGAATCTGGGCTGGAATGCATATTCCATATTTGGCATGGAACAACAGATAAATGTATTCTTTTAAATTCTTTTTCATTTTTTTAAATAAAAAAATTAATAAAAATAATATTAATATTTGCACAACTTGGTTATTTGGTTGAACTTGTGTTCTTGTTCTTGTTTCTCTTTGCTATACATGTTATCTGAAAAAAAATATTCTGCAGCAATCTTTGTATGCGATGGTTTTGTAACTATTCTTCAAAGGCTTGCAGATGTTATCCCATTACATGAAATGGATTCTTCCTACTAACCCGATTCGCCAGCCATCGGGATTTAGCGAGAACAATGTGCAACCAGGATCCCAAAACCTTTATTTGGTGGAGTTGTGAAGAAATGTTTTCAATCAATCCTCCTTCTGTGAGTTGAATGCTTTGAGATGATTCCATTTTCTGAGTGAAGGCTATTTATCTGATTGATTTATTGTATGGGTGGATATGAAAGCTGAGAAAGGGAGTGCTGTTCTATAAAAGAGTTGCAATAATTCTGCAGTGATTATTATAAATTATACCCACACAATATGTACCATTCCAAGCCTGATTGAGTCTTCTCAGTGTATTTATTTTTCCTTGGATGCAGCCCCAAAGATTCCAAAAGATTCATTTCAGGTTAAACAAAAAATCTAAATCATTCTATTTCAGTGCTGGGATAGTGCAATAAAATTAATGCATATCACTATACTCTCATATACCCAGAAATGACAGATATATAGGTATGAAATAATTTATTAGATGAATCTTGCAACCTTCTGGGATAAATTATTCAGGGCCTTTTTCTCCATGATTTGCCCTTTTTACTGAGTGGGGACTAATAATTCACAAATATATTAAATAATAAATTTGACAATTTTTGCAAAATGTTCAAGTAATATTGCCTTTCTTTTCTTTGGGAATAATTTCTGGAAGTAGTTAAATATAGATAATACAACTGTTAGGGTGTTTCAAAATCTATAGAGAACTGTGATCTGAGTAAAACCATAAACCAGCATGATATATCCATCATACCAAAGGTCACTTGTGCTAGACTAATTTACTTTAAGTCTTTAGCACTCTCTCTCTCTCTCTCTGTCTGTGTGTGTATATATATATAATCATTCACACACACGCAATACACACAGAGATTGGGGTACCGGTATATAGGGAGGGGTGCAGCCTCTGGTGGAGGACATATTGTGCTCCTTCTAGGGTAGTTTTCCACCTTTGGTCCTCACCCTGCATTCAGTTCCCACCTGTGGCCAGGGGTACCAACTTGAATAAAATATGGGAGCAGGGCAAGTAAGCCCTGAGCCACATAACTGATCACATCATACGGCACATACACACACTGTTTGAATGGCAATGCCCATCAACTTGGCGGAGGGGCTCAAATATTTTATTGTGGCCCCCAAAGGGACCTCAGTTCCTAGGAGGTAGCTCCTAAAAGCTGTCAGTATGTGACAGCAGCCACACCCTGATAAACAGTTTTGATTGGCTGGCTAGGCCAGGTGAGGGTAGCCAATTGGAACTTCCTCTGCCTATGAAAACAGACCCTGGCGGATTGAGCAGACAAGGCCAATAGTTGGTCCAACAGTCAAGAAAGTGGTTTCTGCATGATCTGTAGTGGGAAGTGGGGGGCAGATGGGGCTCATCAACCTGGGCAGGTAGCCCATCTAGGAGAAGGAAGACTCTTATCCTAAACCTCTGCTGCCTTCTCCATATCTTCTCCATATCTTCTCCATTCAAGAGCTAGAAGGCAGGTGACTGATAAGTAGGGCTGTACAGCAACACACCCACAGCCAGTCCACTATAACCCTTGAATCACAGTAATTTGCCTTGTGGGACCTCCCATCCCATCTCTGTCTCTGTAACAATTCAAGCAGGTGGGGTTAAGGATTTTCAAAACCCTTAAAAACCCTTTTAAAATGTCAGGGGTTCATGGTACCACAAAGGATCTTATCTTCCCTCTGTTACATGGTATCTGATCGGATCCTGCACAGTGCTGGCTGCTATTACTTCATAAGTAACTTCCCTGGACACATTTTCTCATGCCTGTTCGAAATTGTGAACTTTTAACTTTAGTTCATTGCAGTAGTTAATGCATTAAAAGTTTATGCTCGCTATTTCTTCTTTTATGCATTTCTCCTTCCTTCCTTCCTTCCTTCCTTCCTTCCTTCCTTCCTTCCTTCCTTCCTCTTTGGTACAGCAATTAGAGTCATTTTCTACTTTGCTTACTAGTGTGCAAATTACCTGTAAGGCTGCTTTTTGACAAATAATGTACTTTCATGTCTGCCATTCATGGTAAAGTGTGAAATAACAATTAGTGTTTTTAATTAAAAATAATTTAAGCTATTTTAATGGAAGGGGGGAATGAAATCCATTACAGAACTGATATGTGGCTTGAGGGTGTTTTTAGTAATGTTCTTGATCAGAGGAAGCCAAGCTGGAATGATGTAATATTTTATTCTTTTTTCCTCTGGGATTGCCTTTACTACATTTTCGAAGTTTATGGCTGCACATGCCTGTCACTATACATATGTTTTATAGCTGTTTTATTTAAAAGAACAATCTCTGCTCTTTTGAATACCTGCCTTCAATTTTCACTTGAAAGAGGCTGCTTGGTTTGGCAGTAAAACAAGACCATGGGGGTTCTTCAGGCAGTTTACCCTTCTTCTCTATAACTTGGCCTCTTGCCATCGCTGAATGTGGATGTTTGTGATGCAGTGATGTAAAACATTGGTGCCTAAAATTATCTTTGGCAATGATTAGGCACACAATTCATTTCAGACCCAAGTGCTTTCAATACAGATATCAGGGACTAGGTTGTTTATTAATGCCCTCTAATAAATAGTGCACCATAATTAGCTTTTTATTTTAATGGTATTTCCAGACAAAAAATAAAAGATAAAAAAGATGGCAGAAAGCAGAATTCATACTTCTTCCAGGTGTATCATACTACTTAATTTTTCCTTCCATTTCAGTTCCTGTTGCATATTTTTAATAGTTCAAATATATGATTGAATTGAATATTTAATTATTCCAGTCTGACAGCCATTACAGCAAATACATTGTCTAAAGATACCCCACTGCAGTGAACATATGTGCTGCTTCAGTGCTGCTCAGTGTCTATTTGTTCCTTTTGGCTATTGCTTTGTGTTGAAGTCATTTTCCTCCTACTTTGCTCTCACCCATACCATACTTGCCCACAGGCATCAGTGCCACTGGCTGTGATGATGTCCCATGTGATTTTGACCACAGGCATCCATGAAGTCATTGCATCAAAAGGGACCGTGATGATGTCACTGAGAAAGTCACATTGGCCTAGCCAATCAGATTAACAACATTGTGAGCAAACTGAGGTTGAACACCGCAAGGGCAAATGGAAAGAAGGAAAACTATGCTTTGAAAAACAGCTTCTGAACAAGGTGATTATGTTCCCGATGAGTGGCAAAAATATCTGATAAAGACACATTATGACACACCTGAAAACATGCAAAAAGTGAGACAGTTAACTTTATCTCAGCCTTAGCGCATCACAGGCATACACACCTCACTGAAAGTTTGGATTTTCAGGAGCTTTGTGCCTTCAGTAATAAACTTGGTTTTGTTTCTCATTGAACAATGGTGATTTACTGCAAGTCACATGCAGGCATTGTCATTTTAAACTGTTTTCCCCTAACTGATTTCGCCTTGCTGTATTTATTGAAAAGAGTGAAATTCATTTTTTGAAAGATGTTACCTGCTGCATCCAAGCATTTTGAATAGCGAGGACACTCAAACTTTGGAATGAACAGTAGGGGGCAGAAAAGAGCTTCTCTTGCAGCAAAGGCAAACCCTGCAGCAGCCTGCCTGATAATTTAGCTCCTTACAAAACCAGCTGAGTAAAACAGAAAATTGTTAGCAGAAAGTGGAAAGGTTATCTTCGAACAATAGAGATGGTCTCCAATCCTGGTTTCCCCACTTGCTTTATTTTTTTAAAGGCAAAACCAGGCTCAACCAACTGATCATCCCCAAATTTATGAGCAAAATAATTCTAGACAAAGCCCAATGGGGTCCATCAATACCATTCCAAGCAATGCTATGCTAAATTATCGTAGCAACACAAAACATTTGTCTATCCTTGTAAACAGAGGTACTCAACAACAAAGGAGCAAATCACTTTTCAGCACATGAAATACCTGGCAATGTGTTTTTGCTTAGAACAGGGGAGCTCTATATCATATTTTGTTTTCTGTCATAAAGGCTTTCTTCCAGCTCTTTCCATCATTACAGTGAGTCCAAGGCTGAATTACCATATGGTGGCAGTGCAGTACTACAGGGACAAAGCGGGGAATAAGCCTTAGACCAGAGATGGTCTACAGATCTTTCATCAACTACCCTTGCCTTGGAATTATATAAATATGGTTACCATGAGCTGATATTTTACTGGCTTGTCTGGTTTTGTTTGCTTTTAACACTTAGATTTTCCAGGGTTAAGATGAGTAACTGACCTAAAGTGATCTCACCCTTGAACTGCCACTCAGTTATGAAACTCATTCCACGGTGGCCAGGCACTATCTCTCATTCTAGCCTACCTCAGAAGTAGCCTTCCTTGATGCAAGGATAAAATGGCAGAAAGGGAGAACCATGTGCTCCTTGGAGGAAAAGTGGGATACAACTTTAGTAAATAAATAAATGAGAGCACAAGCAATTATTTATTTATTTTTTGCTCATGAGGAAGCACCCAAAATCAGATTTAGTCTGAGTATTATCTGCCACATCCAAGAGATCATCAATGTCCCTAGCGATAGATTTTGCTTGGGAGGTGTGGATGTGGTGCCAGCATATAAGCCAATGAAACTGATCAGAGCAGGAAGAGAATGGTCTTCCCCTCTGCTTCCATGTTAGGCAAAGAGGAAGAGAAGGCTCTTTCTTCTGCCCAGTGCAGAAGCTGAGTAAGCTGTTGGAACATGAATGGAGTGATCTGCCTTGCTGCATTTCCATGCTATGCAGGAAGGAGTTGAAGGGGCAAAGAAGGGGCATAGAAAACTGTGTGTGTGTGTGAGAGAGAGAGAGAGAGAGAAGGGGGGAATAAAGAGAAGGAAAAATTAAAAAAGTGGTTCTGCTCACCCTGGCTCTGACCTCACCCATGACCAGCTCCAGCCCTACGCAATGCTGGCCCTTTAATGTTAACTAATACAGGCATCCCCCTACTTAAATGTGACTGCCTCAAACGTGATTACATATGCACACAGCACTGGGAAATTGTTAAACAAATCATTTCAACCTAGAAATTGCAGGAGAGAGCTAAACGTCCTTGTGGCTCATAAGGAGACCCTCCCTGAAGCCCAAAGAGGACGTCAGAAGAGAGAGGAGGTGCAGCAGAGCTTTGTTTAGGCTGCTCAGCTTCCTGCCTAACAGCTGACATGTGGGGTAGCAAGGCAGCAGCAGCTACTTTCCTGCACAACCTCCACCCTCCTACTGGCTCCAGAGCTTCCATTTTAGTTGTGGTGTCTGTGGGTGTGTGTATAGTGGTTTTGGACTGGATTGGAGAGGGGGGGGCAGAAAAGGGTTTAAAGGCTTTTAAGAGGGTACTCCCCAGTTATACGTTTTCCCCTTATGTCCGTGGGCCCCCGGAATGTAACCCCCACTAAAGTGGGGAGTCGTCTGTATTTAAGCCTGTTCTGTGGTAAAGCTTTGAATTAGAGTTGCCCAATCTTGACTTGGTTTGAGTGTAATTTCCAAGTTCTGAAAGAAAGTGAAAATGTGCAATTGGAGCAGTCGTTTTATAAACCGATACATGTTTGAATTTGTTGAATTAATTGAACTATGGTTAATTTTAGTTCTGGTTTCTTGAGATAATTCAATACTCCTTCCCTTTGCTTGGGAGAGGATCAGCAACAGAAGAGAAATGGGACTCAGATTCATTCATGCCACAACCCCCGGGCAACAGAAGAATGTACTTTGAAGGTTTAGATCATATATCTGTTGAAGGCCTGAGCCACATTTATCATAAACAGATGTATAATCACCGGTTAAGCAATACCACCATGTCTTATTTATTTGCAAGTGGATGTAAGCTAACAAGATGATGAGCATTCATTTGGGCAGGAAAAAAACATCTTTCAGAACAAAAAGGCACAGATCACTAAGCAGAGGAGGAGTATGTTTATAATCTTTCATCTTTGCTGAGCCACTGATGCTTTCATTTTTTTTTAATACACCTGAACACATGTGCATCTTTGATGCTCTTACTGAACAGCAGCTAATTCCATGGTTACATCAATGCAAACTAGTATTTTCCACCTTTAATCATTATTTATTTCCTTGGAACTATTTAAGAACCTAGGAGAGAACTCCCCCCCCCCCAAGAGACTACCCTCAGGTGCATAGCATTTTCCTGAAAGCCAATGCTCCCTTTTTTTGGTGCTGAAATGAATCCCCACAGGACAGAATTCAAAATTCACTGCTCTCCTGACAGATGTTGGCCTAAATGTATCAGCATCATGCCTATTCACAGGCAAAAACATTTTCATTTAGTTAGGCCTCTGGCCTTTAAGCTGATATCTCAATATGCTGTAATTGGTTTTAACTTTTCAGTGATGTTAGCTGTCCTATTTTTAGGTGTTTACTCTTAGTATGACTTAGTTGGATACAAGCCAAAGTCAAATTTCTTAATGAATTCCAATTTTTGTCATTTTCCAGATATCTTCTCTCTCTCTCTCTCTCTCTCTCTCTCTCTCTCTCTCTCTCTCTCTCTCTCTCTGCGTGCTTGTGTGTCATGCCAGAGAATGGATTTCCAAAAAGATTAAAAGGCTCATCCAATTTTTGTACCCATTTTTATGTCTAATTCATGACTATTGCTTAGGGGATTTCCCAGTTTGGCCAATGTAGAAATCACTGAAATGTGTGGCTGCCTGGTGACAGCATATATGACATCAGTCACATTAATTCTTGGCAAATCAGTGAAGACACCAAATGTCCTTTTTGTCAGACATTTAATTGTAAATTCTATTTCTCCCCCTCTTGGCCTTTCCTATGAAATGTGGTTGATAAGGTATTTATTTATTTATTTTAAAGAAAAACTGTAAATGGTCTGGCCGAGCAACTGATGCCTCAGCCGTCCACCCACACACCAATGACGGCAAGATCAAAGCCAAACTCTGCAGACACCAACAGAAAATTGCTAGTGTTGCCTCTCCACGGCAATGAAAACTGCAAATTATTCCTGCTCAAACAAATGCTGAAATGGCTAATGTCAGTGAATTGTCAAAACAGTGAACTTCAAACATCCTTGCTAATTTATATATCACCAAAGAAGGAAATAATGGGAAAATAATGAGCAATTATTGTTCCCCTCTCTGTGGTGATTTCCAAGTTATTTATAAATACACAATTAATGTTCCAAAAAAGTGCAGCTGACACACAAATTGAGTTTGTTTCAATGCGTCCGGGGCAAAATGTGTGCTGTGCATTTCATTCTGGTTTGAAAGGCAGTGGGGTCTGCTGTGCAGCTCTTGGCCAGGGCATGAGCAGTGACAGTCACAGAAGAAGACTTTTGTAGAGTGAGGGATAGGGAAAGGACCCCTGGATGGTTCAGTCCAGTCAAAGTCAACTATGGGGTTGTAGA
Source organism: Podarcis gaigeae (assembly GCF_964106915.1). Classification (NCBI taxonomy): domain Eukaryota; kingdom Metazoa; phylum Chordata; class Lepidosauria; order Squamata; family Lacertidae; genus Podarcis; species Podarcis gaigeae. Next base: position 63,914,585 of record NC_139681.1, read on the forward strand.
GCTCATCTCGCTTTCAGGCCGAGGGAGCCAGCGTTTGTCCAATAGACAGCTTTCCAGGTCATGTGGCCAGCATGACTAAACCACTACTGGTGCAACAGAACACCATGACGGAAACCAGAGCGCACAGAAACGCCGTTTACCTTTCCACCGCAGTGGTACCTATTTATCTACTTGCATTTTTGGCGTGTTTTCGAACTGCTAGGTTGGCAGGAGCTGGGACAGAGCAACAGGAGCTCACCCTGTTGCGGGGATTTGAACCACTGAACCTCTGATTGGCAAGCCCAAGAGGCTCAGTGCTTTAGATTACAGCACCACCTAGGAACCCCTGACTTACTTACACACACACACAAAATCAGGATTGAGATATCAGAATTATTCCCTCCCCCAAAGTTTTGCAAATAAGAGATGGTAGAGGCAGTTCTCACGTAGACCACAGAGGTACTAGGCAGATGAAAGGGCGCACAGTGAATTCTCAATGTCACATGTGTATAGACTACATATGGAAATTCAGCAAACTGTATAACTTCCAATAAACTTGATTGGGTTTCCCAATAGGTTGGGGAAATATAGCTGAGTTTCCTGTTTGCAGGCAAGGGCTTGGGCAAACTGACAGGTGTCCAAAGGAGGCTGGGAGAAAATGGGGTCTGCCTAGCTGGGCTGAAGAGTCATGCTGGAGGTTGCTTGATACAAAAGCCTTTGGGACTAAAAAGAGTGCTGGCCAACTGGGAAGGAAGTATAACACTGACAAAACAAGTGGTCCTCTCAGGCTTCCCTCCCAGGTTGTCTGCACCCTGGGCAGAGCTAAAGCACCCCATGGCTTCTGGAGCATCTTTTCCAGTTTAACAGAAAGAAGAGGAGGAGGAGGAGGAGGAGTTTGGATTTGATATCCGGCTTTATCACTACCCAAAGGAGTCTCAAAGTGACTAACATTCTCCTTTCCCTTCCTCCCCCACAACAAACACTCTGTGAGGTGAGTGGGGCTGAGAGACTTCAAAGAAGTGTCACTGGCCCAAGGTCACCCAGCAGCTGCATGTGGAGGAGCGGGGACGTGAATCCGGTTCACCAGATTACAAGTCTACTGCTCTTAACCACTACACCACACTGGCTCTCACCTGAGGTAGCATTCAGCATCGTGTGAGATGCCCTCTTCAAGCCAGCAAGCAAAGTACCAGAGGCTCCAAAGGCCCCTGCGGTAATCCAGAGGCCTCCAGTGTATCCTGTTTTTCAGTGAGGGTGCTCACTGAGCCTGAAGGAGGACCTTGTATGACATGCAGCAGCACATGAAATGCAGCTTCTGATTTGGTGGGCTCCCTAGGCAAAATGAGACAATTTCACAGAGGCCCCTGTGATAATTACTGGTATGTGTTTGTTTGTTTATTTTGCCTGGGTTTGATTTTTGGCATGAAAGCAATCTTTCTGAAGGGATGGTGCAAGACAAAGGACTTTCCATGCAAAATCGCTTTTCATGCGAAACAACACACAGTGCAATCCCTGCCTGTCTTTTGGCAAGCACTGTGCCTTGCACTGCTAGTTACCTCCTTTAAAATGCCAACTGCGCATGTGAAGGAGACAATCAACAGTGCCATCAGGACTTACCAGAAGAGGGGAATGGATCATGCTGTGCAATGGTTCCTTTAAAGGAGGAAAACTGCCACTTTAGATGAGATGATCCACTGTGGGATCCACAGCATGATCCCTTCCCCTCTCATTCCAAAGTGCTTGTGATGAGAGTATGAAGGATCACACTGTGGGTAGAGATGGAAAAAGCTGCTAATTTCAATCCTTTCCTTTCAATTGTAAGTTAATGTTTAGTCTCTCACATTTCCACATCATTTTACATATTTTTACATCATTTATAGTTTACATATTTCTTAAAAAAAAGGAACGTCAACATTCATCAGCACTTTTAGTGTACATTCTTCCACAAAATTTTCTTTAAAAAATTTAAATGGCCATTTTGTGCTCATTTTTAACGCAAAATACACATTTCTGTACGCACACATGCACACAATTGCATTGCAAAATTCACAGACATGAACATTTCAGAGAATCATAGCATCACAGTTCACAGTTTGCATTAAAATGAGAACTGAACTGAGGGATGTGCCATTTAGAATGGCAGAGGAGACATGTTTAGCACATGCCTGGGAAGATCACTGAGATGGGGAGTGTTTTTCCTTTTCCAGAGTGGGGCAGATTTTAAAAACACCCCAATCTGCCTAATTCCAAGTCAGCGCTATTCTGGGATGATGCACAGGTTTCCCTTTGTTTTAGCTCAGAAGGTATCAGCCAACTAAGCACTTATACAATCACGAGTGCTTCTGCTCTCAAGGCTTCTTCCCTAGTGGCCCCTACGGAAGGAAAAGATCCAGCTCCACATTCAAAACTCTCAATCCTGATGTTTTCTGGGGATTTCAAGGCAGTTTTTCAGGGGGGTTCAGTTGTTGTTTTCTTGCTTTTCGAATGGAACAATCTAGGGATTTGTCCATCCTAGCTATCCCCAAGGAGTCACAACATATTGATGAAGCATGTCCTCAGGGTTTCTGCAATAGCAGATGCTTTTTTTATTGTTTTCCAGAATGGATGCTGGTGAACTGGAGTTACTGGCAATACTTAAGCTACTTTAGTGAGACATTCAAGCGCTGTGATTACTTTATCACCACACAATCAGGGAGGACCATGGTACATATAGTCCAATATTAAGAGGGTGGCCCATCCTTCAGCACACTGTGCCTCTAATCCATGAATGATCTATCCATCAGTTCCCATTAGTCAAATTGTGATCTGTGCCTAAAACTGCCAAAAACATGGGGCGGGGCAAGGGAGAGGATGAAAGAAGATCAACAAATCCAATAAGTATGGAATTTAAGTTGTCTCTATATGAAAACAACAGCAACAACAAAAGAGGATGGAGCAAGTTAACCATGCACAGGTGAATCTGCCTGCTGTTAGATAACCCTCGGGTAGAGTGCAGCTATACTACATCATTAGTAGAAAAGCCTACTGGATCAGGCCAATGGCCCATTTAATCCATCATCCTGTTTTCACAGTGACCAAGCAGATGCCTATGGGGAATCTGCAAGTTCTCAGTTCCACTGCTGGACAAATGTGGTGTGAGAGCATAAAGATGCTGTTCTCTCTACTGCTGTCTCCTCCAAAGGGTTCTTTTGCTTCTTTCTCCCTGTTCTCTCCCCAGTCCCTTTTCATCTCAGTCTTCAGTTCTCCAGAGTCTCTACAGAAACTTCCTAAAAATCTCCTCAGCTGTCTAGGGCAGCTCCTCAAGGCTAACTTCCAGGAGTTCCACCATACAGGTTTACCTAGGTAGAGAACTTCTGTGCAGGTGCCTTTAAAGTAGCTGGCTTAGTGTATTCAGTCTTCTGAATGGTAGCTGCACATGTGCAGAATGGGGTGAAATCCCATTTGATAGCTCAACCTGAAAAACATAACTTTTTTTTTGCAGGGTGGATAGAAAATGGGGTTCCAGGATATTTTGCTATCTAAAGAGCATCAGCCAACGGCACCCTGTGCCCCCAGTTAAGCTGCATAATATTCAAGGCAGGTGAATTATTTTGGCACCTGAGACAGAAAATTTCATAAATTCCTTTCTTCTTCCCTGGCAGTAAAGACAGAAAGCCATCTTATACTGTTAAACCATTGGTGTATTTGGATGCCCTTTGGGAGTAAGGGTGGGGTATGCATTTAATGAATGAATTGTTAGTGTAATTCAGAAAAAAATGGGTGAAATTGCATTAACTGCTTGGGACCTGTCTCGTGCAGGCCATCTCCCACATCTGGATTCTGTTTAGAGAAAGATCCAGTTGCACTGGGTGGTTAGAAAGAATCCAAGGTCAAAGAGCCTAAAGCATGACTCGTCCACCCTCCCTTTCTTTGAGGAATGTGTCCACATGGCGTGGCAGGTATAACTGAAGAATCAGGTATTTGCCAAGTGTGAGGTTTTATCATCTTGGTGAAGGTTATGTGCTATATGGTGATGATATAGCATGGTGAGCTAGCATGGTAAAGTATGAGTGGATGTCTCCATAAACTTTGATATTTGTAAGAACAGAGAACTGTATTATAGTAGATTAGTTCGTACCAGCATCTCTTAAAGTTTATGCACCTAGTGTGTTTATGCTTGTCTTGTTCTATGAGACAATAGACACTTTATACTTTGACCTGAACTGTGAAGGAAATGAGTTTTCTTAACTGGGACCTCTGGAAAAGGCTGACTACTACTAGGAAGCAGGAAAACTGTGACATTCTGCTGGAGCTGTGCATACTCTTCTGATCACAGTGCTCGAAGTGTGGTGTGACATCAACAACAGATTATTATTATTTATTATTTATTGAAATTATATCCCTCCCTATACCCGGAGGTCTCAGGGTGGTTCACATAATAATCAAAATATAAAACCACAAAATACATAATCAGATGTCCAAAGAAGTGATGAAATTATGTTATGATATAAATAATGTTGTTTATTATTTATGCATTTGTATTCAAAAACCTTAATAAATATTTATATAAAAAAATACATAATCAGATGGTGGGCCAACTGACTTCTGCAAGTCTAACATGAATAAATAGAAATAACTAGCATTGTCTACAATGACTATCGTAGCAGCTCTTTAGGGTTTCAGATAAGGGTCTCTCCTAGCCTAACCTGGAGATGCCAAGGACTGAACCTGAGACTTTCTGAATTCAAAGCAGATGCTCTACCACTGAGCTCTACCACTGAGCTTCCTTACATATAACCATGATGAACAAAATCACTCTGCCTAACAGTAGGGCATAAAGGACATTTGATTTTGTGATGTGGCCAAGAATTATGGGCTGGAGAAATCTGCCTTCCAAGCCAGGGAATTGTGATGATTGGTGAAATTGGAAGTTTGGGCTCTGATTTTTTTATGTGTTTATGGGCTTGCTGACAGCAGACATTGTGTTCTCCATAGCTGCATTCCACACAGGAAAAGAAAAACTTTGCAAACTAACTCCCCACTACCCCTGCCTGCCTGCCAAGTTGTGTCTTCCTTGCCAGCCTCACCTGCTGCGTAACTGCATGACAAGCCTGGCAGGCAGGATCGCCTTGTAGCTGCTGTACAGGCATTCGACAGATAGCAGGACCTGTTTGTCTTTTTTCACTGACAGCGTTTCCTCCTGGCTCCATGTGCAGCATCACAACAGGCTTAACAGGGCTCTCGACAGCAGCCTGGCCATTAAAGTGACATTTCGCCATAATCAGGGATTTCCACCTACTAAGAACAGAGAATCGCTCATGTTGTTGTTGTCCTGATTACAGCTCTGATCCAAAGACTCCCGCCGACTCAAACAGGACTTTCGGCTCAAGGCTGGAGAACATCTGATTGCATTGTTTGTAGGCTGCTCAGCTGGGAACCTGCTGCCCTCATTTTCATTTTGTTTATTTTGGTCACTTTAAGTGCTTTATGGATTTAATAAACACACGCCCAAATCAGTCATTTAATGAGATTATTTGATGGGTAGTGGCACATGCTTGAACAGAAGTTGGTTTGATTAGCTTTGCAAAATATCTTTGTTAATTGCATCTGTTGGCACATTCCTTCACAACATAAAAAGCAGTGCATGAAATGCTATAAGCTGGAGCTTAGGGGAACAGGAAGATTATCACACACACACACAAACACACACACACACACACACACACACACAGAGAGAGAGAGAGAGAGAGAGAGAGAGAGATTCCCCAGTACTTTCAAATTTATCCAGCATCTTAAAGCACTGGATTAACAGTCCCCCGCCCCCCACACAACAGAATCCTTGAGTGCTCTTGTGCAAATAGAACATATTTGTTTTTACTTTAGCAAAACTAAAGAGGGTAAAATGATCATACTTATTTAGCTCATTAGTCGTTATTTTTACCAGATTTATTTCACCAGATGGTCCCAGAGTGGGCTATGCAGAACAGCACAATTTCAAACAATGTTAACATACAACTGTATCTTAACACGACCAAACTACCTTTTTTTGCGGGGGGCGGGGCAGAATTCTGCATTACTTGGGAGACTCATGATGGGTTCTTTTGACATTCTGAATTTGTATTTATTTGCTTATCTTATTTAGAAGATTTCCAAGCAAAGACTCTCCTCCCTGAAAGAGAGGGGAGTGGTTGTGGGCGGGAGCCCGAGCACCGCCCAGCAGGGGGTGTTGCCCCCTGCCTCCAGCTCACCTGGCTGGCACTCACGCCCCCCCCGGTGGCCACCCAACCAGGTGCCGCGGTGGGGGCGTGTTCAGCAGCCTTTTGCTGCAGTGCCAGCCTTTCCCTGGCCTCATTCCTCATCGTCGTCCCGTCACAAGTCACCCACCCTCCACTCCCTTTTAGTTAGGGCCTAGGTCATTGGCCTTGCTATGGACCTTAGGTTGGTCGCCCTGGTTGCCCGGGGGGCCTGGTAGGAGTTTTTCCATTTGGCAATAGGCTTTTTGGTTTTTTCGCCTACCTCATAGCAATCGTCACAACTTTTGTGGTATTGGTGGGTAGGTTAGGCATTGGAATAATGTGTTGTGGTGTGTCAAAGTGCTAGGTGTGGCCATCGCCTATGCCTTCAATTTTTAGGGGTATTCTGGTGGTCGTGTATTCTGTCCGATGCCTACTTGGCGGGAGGCCATGGCACGACCCGCGGTGACAGCAGGGGTGAGCCTATAGTTGGATTAGCATCAACAGGTGATGAACCCCTGGTGAATAAACCCACTTGTTTCGATCCAATGCCTAAGCCAATACCTTTTCATTGCTGTAATCAATAAAGTTGTGGCCTTTTCTAGCCCATTAACCTTATATCACGTGTCCTTGTGTCTTCATTTCACTTCGCGGGGGTCGGGCCCTCGAACCACAACTCTTCTTTAAGAATACAGCAGAGTGGGGGTACAGTGTAACAAACATAATAAAATACAAAGTATGTGTAATGGTTATATGGGGTTGCTCGTGCGTAAGTTGCCGCCACTCCTGGCTAGGTAGCCTGGTTAAAACTTTCCTGGCTGGACAGCCCTTCACTTCGTGGCTGTTCAGTCGCTAGCAGAATCCGTCAGTGGGCGTTTCTTGAACTTCTTCCAGCAAAGAAGTTCTTTGACGCCAAGTCTACGCCTACTTTCCCTGCGCGGAAGTCTTCTGCGCAGGGTGGGTGTGGGTAGCGGAGGACCTGTGCTCCCCCCGCTGGTCTCCAGCGAAGAGTCCTGGAGCCCTCTCTCCGATTCCCCCATCCGCCCCCCTTTATCCCTGGTGTTACGCTGATTTCCTTCCCCAGCTGATGAGTCCCCTCTCTCCCTGCTTGGCCCTTCTCCGGCATCGCTTGGGAGCCCTGCCTCCACTTCTGGCTCCGATGTCAGTTCCCTGACAGTATGCAAATCAAGTGAAAGTTTCCAACACCAAGAGTGGCATTTTATGGAAAGAAACCAGAGGAAGGACAGCAACCCCATTTTGCTTGTGGAAACGACTGGGGAGGGGGCCCCTCCTCTGCTATTTCCATGTTCTAAATCACCCCCTCTCAGCTTACATTTGCTTTGCTGGGTGCAGAATTCAGATACCTCTGCTTCCTTCCTATGGGATAACTAGCAGCTGATTGGATTGGCGTGCCAATTTAGATGGGAAAACTGAAACAGAAGGGAAGAGTTAAATATCCCCTTTTCCAGTTGTGAACAAAATTGTAGTACCCAATTATGCTGTGTGTGTCATCTCCCAGACAGCACAGCTGATCTGCATTTCAGTAAATAATAATAATAATAATAATAATGTTTGAGAGATCCAGCACAACCTGTAGATTGGCTCTTACAGAGGGATTTCAGGAGAGAACTGGCCGCCTTTCCTGGATAATGATTGGGAAGGTAGTTACAGGCAGAGCTTGCAATGGATTTTCTTCTTCAGATATAAAACCTTCGGACTTCACCCCAGCTAGTTCTCTCTGTGTTTCTTTGGTGAGACCTGCAAAAAGCCATCAAAACTGTGGCAGCCGAAAACATATCATTACTTTATTTAAAATATTTATTATCCCATTTTTCTGCCTGTTTGTTGGCCTCCAGCAAGGCAGCTGACAATCAGTGAAAATGAATACAGAATAACAATGATGGAAAATGTTCCTTCCCAGGGTCTTAGATGTTTCGGCTGCTGTGACTGCTTCAACTGCTGCTCTTCATAGATTCCTTGGACCATAGGATGTGCATCAGAGATGGGGGGCTGCATTCCTTTATCCCCAACCTCCCAGGGGCCACATGCCCAAAGGGGGTGTAGCCAGAGACAAAAGTGGATGGAACAATGAACATAAATTTTACCTTTGTACAGTAGAGAGCCAGTGTGGTGTAGTGGTTAAGAGCGGTAGTCTCGTAATCTCGGGAACCGGATTCGCGTCTCCGCTCCTCCACATGCAGCTGCTGGGTGACCTTGGGCCAGTCACACTTCTTTGAAGTCTCTCAGCCCCACTCACCTCACAGAGTGTTTGTTGTGGGGGAGGAAGGGAAAGGCAAATGTTAGCCACTTTGAGACTCCTTTGGGTAGTGATAAAGCAGGATAACAAATCCAAACTACTACTCCTCCTCCTCCTCTTCTTCTAGTTTAGTTGTTACATCTTCCATCTTCCATCCATGCAAGCAAGCAAGAGTCATTATCAGAGTTCAGGGACTCATTCCAGGCAGGCAATAAAAACACAAGGAAGGTATGAAGCAAGTTTGTTGATGTGTGTGACCTGTTGAGAGTTCTGGGGGGCTAGTTAGAAAGTCCTAGAGGGCTACATTTGGCCCTCAGGTATGAGATTCCACACCCCTGATACACTCTTCCCTGACCTTCCCATGGAGCCCAAAGCAGCTATGTTACTGGCTTTCCCCCTTTCACCAGAAGAAGAGGGCAGGAGAGAGGAAGTGAATGCAAATTGCTTTGCAGGAGATGCAAAAATAAAAAGGAAAAGAAAAGATCAGGGTTTAAAGAGCTACAAAAAGGTTTGGAGAAGGAACTTAGCTGGGTTCACATTTTATGGTGAACCCACCAAATCCACTCTTTCCAAAACAATATGTGCACTGAAATACAGTCATTCTTTCAAATTTGCATATCTTTGAATCAGAGCTGTAGTTATGGGGAGGGGCTAGATGGGTCTTCACCCCAGCTGAAGCATCCAGAAGGCCACCATTGAGGTTCCCAGTCTGTTTGTGTGTACGCAAATGCAAATGTGTGTGTGTGTGTGTCAAACTGGGTCTTTGACCCAAGTGAAATAAAGCCTAGTTTCGCCCCGCTCTGAATTTTGCAATGAAGTTCTCCAACCAAGTGATGTGTACAAAAATACATATACTAGGGTAAAGTGTGCTTAAAATTGCATGTGAAAACAACAATCATAATGCATTGTATTGAGGAAGACTGTCTTGCAAAAATGTGTGTGTTACGCAAAATTACTCACAAAAATGCACACATTAGGAGATATTTGCACTAAAATGCTGATTAAATTTCATGACGACTTTTTTTCTTTTTCAAAGCAATTTGCAAACTGATGTGAAAATATGGGTAATTGATTTAAGATGGAAAAATGAGAAACTGACAGATTTGTCCATCCCTAGTTACAAAAATTTGGACAAGGTGCCATGAAATGTAGACTACCATTCCTGTTTCGGGATTTCTCTCTCTCTTTCATTTCCAGATCCAGAAATTTCTGTATCCAGAGTTTGCTCAGCTCATTTGGTAGCTGTAGGCGAGTCTCCCTCTCCCAGCTGCCCATATAGGGGCTACTCATTTATGCACCAAGTGCATTCATTAAAATATTTATATACCTTTTTTTCCTGAGAATAGTTATTTAGGTGACTTACAAAATAAACACAATAAGAGCTGTTCGGCAGTGGAATGAACTACCTTGAAAAGTGGTGGGCTCTCCTTCATTAGAAGTTTTAAAATAGAGGTTCAGTGATCATCTGTCAGGGATTTTTAGCTGAGATTCCTGCATTGCAGGGGTTTAGATTAGATGACCCTTGGGGTCCCGTCCAACTTCACCGTTCTGTGTTTCTGTGAAATTAATATAGCATCAGTGATACTGCAGGGTATTTGCATGGTTGTTGTAAAGCAGGGATGGGAAACCTGTGTCCCTCCAGCCACAGTCGGGCTCCCATAAGCCCCTACCAGCAAGGCTAATGGTCAGAAATGATGGGAGTTGTAGTCAATAGTCTACACAGCAGACTGTTATTGTGTGTGTATATATACACAGTGCTATTTTCTAAAAAATAAAAAAAAATGTTTTCCTACTCATATTGAAATACTGCCCCTCAAGGAGGCCAAACTTAGATTCACAAAATGTTTAGAGGTATGTGTACCCCTGCGTCCCCCCAGAAAAAAGCACTGTGTGTGTGTGTGTGTGTGTGTGTGTACGCATGCTGCAGTCCAACAAAGTGTGGAGGGCCACATGTTCCCCACTGACATGGCAGAGGACACAAGCTAATGTCATCTCTGCTTTATCTCCACAGATGATTGGAGAGAATTGCTTGACATACGAGCTGAAGAAAAGTATGAAATGCTCAGCCTCTTAATGAATTTGTAAGGGACCATGTAACACAGATGATTAAATATACAAACCATTTGAAATTGTCAGCACCTTGCATTTCGTGGATGAATAATCAGAGTTCTGAAGAATTTAGTTATATCTGGCTTTGATTCAAATAATATGGGGAGATATAAGCTTAATGCTAATATGTCTGCTGTGCCTAGACCCCCTGGAGGAACTTCACAAGGAATGAGCAAAGAGGCTTGGAATGGCAGCATGCAGATCTGAAGACATTAATCATATAGCATAGTTTCTAAGTCTGCAATCCCATACCCACTTCCTTTGGAGCAGGCCCCATTGAACTCAATGGAATTTTCTTTGGCGTAGACCAACATAAGATTGCACTGTAAATTACTCGCAAACTGTGTGCCTGTCAGAGCACTCTCGCGGGTACGCTTTGACTATGCAAGCCACCTTATTAGATATATTCAACACCTTGTGCCCATTAAAACTGGGGTGCCCAACACAGCATTCATTTCTCCTCCCTGTCTTTGCAGAGATATCCTGCTCAGAATTGTTTCCTGACCTTCTCTGGATAGTGTTTGGACCTAGATGGGACTCTATGTCCCATGGATATCCAATTCTGAATATCAAACTCTAGCCTAAAATCCATGCGTGCATTTCTAAATTAGCATGTGCCCATGAGTGATGTCTGTGTTTACCTCTTTGTGTAACCCCAAGGTGTGACTTTGCTATAGTCTAGACAGGTAAGACAAGCTAAATTGATTGCCAGACATTGCTACTAATTATTAAACCTGATTGATCTTGAAAGATTATGTTATGATGATTTGTACTGTAACACAATTGTTTCCCCAAAGTAACTAAAAGAAATAATAATCCATTTCTTCCCATGGTGTACTGGATGGGTTGCTCCTTTCTCGTGAATTGTGACATGTCAAAGTTAAAATATCACCTATGTCCTTGCTAGCAATTATGTATTCAGACTTTTACTTCCTTCAAGTAAAAAAGTTGCACACCCATAATCTGAGGACATTTTTTTATAAGCAAAACTTAAAGAAAAGCATGCACTGATTCTAAAAAACATAAAGCCGCCACTATATTTATGCATTCATAGATCTTTAACCCATCTACAGAGCTTGCCAAATTGACTCCAAAATATTATTCAGAATGGAAATGCAGTCCCTGCTTTCTGAATCCTTTTAGGAGTAAAAATTGTAATAATATGTTTGCATTCTCTTTTACTCTGACATTTAACATTCTTTCTGCTTTTTATAAAGGCGTTCCCAAAATGTTGAAGTATAAGGTCCTGAAATTACTCCTTACTAAGCTCAAATTTCTTTGTTTTTTTAATTATTGTAGATTTCAGAATATTAACATTTTAATTAGACACGGATAAATTAGCTGGTGGCGTGAGAATGTCAAGCTTGCTAACTATAACCAAGTTATAACAAGCTGTCATACTTGTGGTGTGATTTTCTTTTCTGCTCTATGTCTCATGCAAGCCAACTCGGATATGTGTGCATATTGCCAAACCCTTTCCTAATGTGTAATTCTTTGTTTTCACATGCTCAGTGATCCTGTTTGCAGAAAGTACCATAAAGAGAAGACACATCTCTCTCCTCCCGCGCCCCAATTTCAGCTGCAAGCACTCAGATGGACTGTGCGATTGGATTATTGCAGTCCGAGGAAATGGAAATCTGTCACTTACTGATTCTAGAAGTCAAACAACTTGTGCAGTGCTCCTTTCTTCAGTCAATGCGCTGGCTGTGAGGCGGCATGTACAGCATGATAATTTCTGCTGCTTTTTCAAGGCTTTGAATTTAAATGTGTCTTTAGATACAATAAAACGCCTGTATCTCTCTCTCCTTCACTACCCGGCCTAATTCCAATACCGTTCACTCCAGTTCAGCAATATCCTGCCTCTCAAGTACCTTGCTGGCCTCAGGGATGCTGAAGCCTAGTGAAAAATATTCCTAGAAAAGACATTTTTTGAGAAGGCAGGGGATGGGGGGGGGGGAGAATGACATTTGGATCAATCACCCTCTACCCACAGGGCTCAGGATGGTTACAACATAAAATAACAATATAAAATCACATAACAAAAACAAAAGCAACTCAATAACCCCACCACATTTTAAAAGGGCATTGGATGTCAATCAGACAAAGGCCTGGTGAAAAAGGAACATTTTTGTCTGAAACCTAAAGGTGTCTAATGAAGGTGCCAGACGAACCTACCTGGGGAGAGCATTTCACAAATAGGGAGCCACGACTCAAAAGGCTCGTTCTTGTGTTGCCGCCCTACGGACTTCTCATGGAGGAGGCACATGAAGAAGGGTCTCAGAAGATGATCTCAGGGTCCAGGTAGGTTCCATATGAACCAGGTGGTATGGTGGTAGGAACACAGGACAGGGCCATCTTAGCTTCTACTCCAAGATCATGGGTGGGGAATAACATACCCCACAACATCCAGGGGATTCAAATCGGGATGCTCATTTTTTTGGTCAGCTGCTCTGGTGCGAGCCAGCTGACTCCCACCAGAGCGCCTGACCAAATAACAAGTCAACTAGCTCACACCAGACCAAAAGGTGGGACATTTTTGGATCCAGTCAGAAGCTGGAATGGCTTCATTAACTCCTGGATGTCCTGCATAAATCAGGGCAGTTGAGTGGTATGGAATAAGGCCCTTCAGATCAGAACTCTTTGTTTGGCCTTCAGAACTCTTTCCAGGTCACACCCCCTTACCCCCCCCCACTCCTCACTGGCCCTTTTTTACACTCCAAGTGCCCCATCCCTGGCTAATATGTGTCCTTGAATTCTAATAATTCCTGTTGTTTGCCTGGATGGAAAATACAGAGAAGTGTGTAGAAACTAGTCTGCTGTATATATGTGAAATAAACTGATCCTCTGGTCCTTCCCACCATTGGCATGTGGCCTTGTGAAGGTTTCCCAGAAGAAAACATGGTTTGTGGGGTGAACAAGATTCCCCACCTCTGACCTAGACTATGGAACTCTCTCCCATGAGAGATTAGACTGGTCTGTACCTTAGAGAACAGCAGATGTTTAGTCAAGAGCATCTTATTTCACCTTCACTCATTCATTGGTGGCTTTTTTGTGGCTGCTGACATTTGCTCTTGAGTTGAATCTAATCCTTTATACTCAGTTGTTGATTGTTTGTTTGTATTCTGTTCTGCTTTTTTTGAAAGCCAGTTTGAGATCTTGTAAACATAGATCTAAATAAATAAAATATGAGCATCATCTGAAGCTGGAGTCGTGAGGCAGGGCTATGCTTGATGGACTCCCAGTCAGAAAATCACAGAGAGCCTGGCTCAGCTGCTTGGGGCGGACTGGATTTTGCCCCATGTCCACTTCCTCCTTTCCAAAGACAGCTGAATAGAATGATCCCGACTTTTCTGACTGGGGCTTGGATTGCACACCACAGGTTACTGTGCGCGCATGTAACTAGGTGTAAAAGTTTGTTTATGTGTAATCCTTAAATGTCCTAATAGATGAATGAACGAATGGTGCATGGAACTGGCTACACAGCTGTCTTTTCCTTTTAATTTCTTCCCAACTCTCTCTCACACACTATCTCCTCTTCTTTAAAATGTGGTGCTAATAAACCACAGTTCTCATGCCCACCAAAGAAATGAAAAACTATTACAAGCCAAATATTTTGCAAAGTAGAAATAAAGGTAGAGATAAAGGGACCCCTGACCATTAGGTCCAGTCGTGACTGACTCTGGGGTTGCAGCGGTCATCTCACTTTATTGGCCGAGGGAGCTGGCGTACAGCTTCCGGGTCATGTGGCCAGCATGACTAAGCTGCTTCTGGCAAACCAGAGCAGCCCATGGAAACTCCGTTTACCTTTCCGCCGGAGTGGTACCTATTTATCTACTTGCACTTTGACGTGCTTTCGAACTGCTAGGTTGGCAGGAGCAGGGATTGAGCAACGGGAGCTCACCCCGTTGTGGGGATTCTAACCACCGATCTTCTGAGCGGCAAGTCCTAGGCTCTGTGGTTTAACCCACAGCGCCACCCGCGTCCCAAAGTGGAAATAGTCACCTTCAAAACAGGTTCACTGATGGTCTCAGCCAGTCTCCAGTCTTTTTCTGTTTATTTATCACTTGTACTTATAGCTTGCCCTTCGCCCAAATGGTCCTGAGGCGGGTTTAAACAATGTCATAATTAAAACAATGCAATTTAGATTAAAAAAATAAAAACCAAGAAGTAAACACGAGAAACAGCCTACTCCACTTCCTCCATGATCCAGTCCTGATTCCAAACTGGGAGTACTTATGTCAGTTGGAGTAGCTGATTCAGCCAAAGGCTCAAGTGTTATCATCCTAGTGTCATAAAATAAAGAGAGATGAATGGAGAAGGTCTCATTATCTTTAAGCAAAAGGATAAAGGAGGCCATGTTTTAGGTTGAGCTTGCAACGTTTGATAAAATCCATGTATCTAACAAGTGTGCTGCTTATGCTCCGACTTGTTGCATTTGTAATAAATCAAACCATTTTGCAAGAATAAGCAGACAAAGGAAAGGAAGAGAGGCAATGTAAAGAAACAATAGTATCCATCTTGTGAAGTATCCCAATTCTTCTCTGACATACAAACTAATAAAAGACGGTAGAGAGCAACTGGATGAAGGGGTGTTTGAAGCTATGGATATTTCACTGAAGATTTTTTGGGTTGTTTTTTTTAACTTGGGTGTTATTATGGCCCTTTGGACTTAGAGTTTTAATTGAAAATTAATGGTTCACTTATCAAGGACATTGGATCACAAGCTAATATATCAGTAGCTCAGCGAAAAGTACTTTTGAAACAGTATTAATAAGGGAAATTATGCAAAACTAGAATGCAAGGGTGAATGGGTGGTTAGGCACAAACGTGTTGGGAGGGGTGTGAAGCCCGACCTGCAGATCTGAAAGGAACAGGAGGAGGAGAAGGGAATGTATGCTGGAAATAATATAAGCAATTAGGTACTTGTGAATTACTGGTCAATTTCTATTGGGGCTACGGAGATGCCTTCTTCAGTCATTCATCAATACAGTGTATATATGAAGAAGAGGGAAAGTTGGACCATTCCCCTGGTCTGCCATTAGATCTGCCTCCTAACCTTAAGTAGGCTAACATCACTGTTTCACCCCCTTTCTGCAAATGTATTTGTGGATGACAACTGACAAGGATCCAAAACTTTGCAAGTTCCATGTGTCAGATCAAAATGGGCGGGGTGAGAATACATGCCCTGAAAAACTGAGCAACTATTTACTTGTTGCTATTGTTCCTGCTATTTACTTGTTGCTATTGTTCTTGGGGACGTGGATGGTGCTGTGGATTAAACCACAGAGCCTAGGACTTGCTGATCAGAAGGTCGGCAGTTTGAATCCCCGTGACCGGGTGAGCTCCCGTTGCTCGGTCCCTGCTCCTGCCAACCTAGGGGTTCGAAAGCACGTCAAAGTGCAAGTAGATAAATAGGTACTGCTTAATGAAATTCCAGAGGGTTTGCCCTGTTAGTCTTCTGCAGAGGCTGAGTGAGACACCTGGGCATGTTGGCGCATCTGTCTGAATGCTGAGCAGCAACTCTGCCCATCTGGAACTCCAAGGGGTGTGCCTATTATGCTAGCTACTGTATTGAACCACTTACACAAATTCATCTAACAATACTTCAGAAAGGAAAGCAATGAGGCAGTCACTGGGACAGTGACTGTTATACAAAACTGAGTACAGTCATACTTCGGGACGAGTACACTTTGTGTTAGGAATTTTCGGGTTGTGCTCTGTGGCGACCCGGAAGTAACGGAGCGTGTTACTTTTGGGTTTCGCCGCACGCGCAGACCATCAAAATGACGTCAGGCGCATGCGCAGAAGTGCTGAAACGTGACCGCGCATCCACAGATGCGCGGACACGGGTTATATTCACTTCGGGATGCGAACTGGGCTCCGGAACAGACCCTGTTCGCATCCTGAAGTACCACTGTATATAAATACTGTATATTGCCAAGCAAGGTGTCCATGTACATCCAATGCATGTGTGCTAAAAACCCTTTTGTTTAAGAGAATTAAGGTAAGAAGCATTCATAGCAAGAATCTATGGTGTCATAAGGGTTGAATGGGTGGCTGGAAGGAAATCCATGTGATAGTCCATCTTCAACAGATTACTCTGCCATCCCCATGTTAAGGTTGACATTATCACCAATCAAATAAAACTACAAATCAAACACATTTGACAATGGGCTCATCCTCACATTTGTTTGTCCCATGGTTTCTAGTCAAGGGTCCAAGAACTTCTTATTTTGTCCCACCTCTACCCCCAGGAAAACCTCTCGGTCTTGTGACTAGGAATCATGGGACAAATGGAAGTATGGATGACCCTATGCGATGATGGCAATGAGGACAACTGAGAGTGGGGGTAATTTAAATGAGCAAGGGATCATTTTTGCAAAAGGGAGAGGAATTGTGGATATTGTAAAAATATTCCTGAAAAATAGTGAGTGGTTTTCTCTCTCGCTCTTATTAGAAGTGAACTGTATTCCATAAATATTTTTGGAGCCCCATGACAATGTGAACATATACTAGGTGTGAATTTATTTCTTAATCTTACAGTGAAACACACTGTGTAGGACAATTGCAAAGAGCTACTTTATGAAGAATTTAATGCAATCATTAACTGAGGAACTAGGCCTACCAAATTCCTTAATAAGAAGATATATGGTAAGATAAATGAGTTGGGGAGAACACTGCTTACAAAGAAAAATACAGCAAAACGATATCATGATAAAGGATCTGTTATATTACCTAAGATAAAGCCTAAAGATTCAATTTCTATCCACTGTGTAAGTAATTGGGAACAAAAAGCAATAGTTATAAAGCTGTTTCTCTTTTGAGGTTAGAAGAGAAAAGATATAATAGATGATATTTTCAATTTAATACATCAAAAAAGGACTCGGATTGCAAAAATAAAATTGAACACGATTGCCAAGGAAATTTGAAGGAAGAAATAGTACAAAGAGTGCTCTGCACTGTAGATATAGATATGTATTTTAACCACACGACATTAAATAAGACTTCTAAAAAACACAGACACACACAAAAGACTGGGAGAAAATGATTAACTGCACTTCTTTGTTTATAATGGAAAGACACATTAGTTAATATAATTTCAAGACTGTGGTAGAGTGTTTGAGGGTATGTCACTGCAGTAAGGATCTAGGTACCGGATGGAAAAACGGAAGGAATTGAGCTGCCTGACTGTATCTAGAGATGAGATAGCAATAGATATATATCATTGTCATCATTAGCTGCCCCTTTCAAAACTGTTGGGCTTTGGAAAACTTAAAGCAAGACTAACTAAAAACGGTTGATTAGAATACAGTGGTACCTCGGGTTACATACGCTTCAGGTTACATACGCTTCAGGTTACAGACTCTGCTAACCCAGAAATATTACCTCGGGTTAAGAAGTTTACTTCAGAAAGAGAACAGAAATCACACGGCGGGAGCAGTGGGAGGCCCCATTAGCTAAAGTGGTACCTCAGGTTAAGAACAGCTTCAGGTTAAGAACGGACCTCCAGAACGAATTAAGTATGTAACCAGAGGTACCACTGTATATATAATGTCAATACTGGAGATATTCAGGGAACACTGATACTATTAGGCTTTCAGCACTATGTTCTGATGTTTCCTTGGTTGCGATATGTGCATGTGGCCACAACAGTTTCTCATGTTTGTAAATGTGCCTATGGGTTTAAGAAGGTTGGTGAACCCTGGAGTATTGCAATAAACTGGAAGTACCCAATAGGAGCCTAGCCCTGACACCGAGGTCCATTTCAACCATTAAAAAAACAATGGAAATTACTTCTATTCAAGGCTGCCTTCAGATTGCTAGGGGGCTGGATAACCCCACACCCTCCAACATTTTCCCAATGAAAATAGAAATGTCCTAAGGAAAAGCGGGACATTCTGGGATCAAATCAGAAACTGGGGTGGCTTCTTTAAATCCAGGACTGTCTTTGGAATATAGGAACACTTGGAGGGGCTGCATGTGAGCAGATTTGTGGCAGCTCAAGGTCAACAAGGCATCAGAAGAGAAACTGAAAGTAAGGGCATCATGGCAAACTGGACTGTTTGCAGCCTCCATGAAAGCTGGTGTTGGAAGGGAATGCTGCAGAGAATAGGAAAATCTGGGAACAAGGATTTGAATTGTATTGCAGTGCACGTGGAGCAGATAAGAAAGATGAGAGAAGCTTCAATCAGCACCATTTCCTCTTGTGGCAGACAAAGAAGTAGGAAAGGTATTTAATACTTTTCCGTTTGTTGAAAATGCAGATAAGGAAAGAATTCAGGTTTTGATTAATACATTTGAAGAGTACTGTGCACCCCAAAGAAACGCTACATACAGAAAGGACAGATATTCTTTGCTAGAATTCAGAGTGAAGGAGGAAAAGGATTTAAAGCTGTAAGCACAACTTGGGGATTGGGGGAGCTGGGTGAGTTGCTTATGAATTGCTGCACAGTGGGCTGCAAAAACTCAGGCAGATTACTGAGATTTATGTAACCCTGTGGCTTGCGGTGGGTAGATGCAGTGCTGGAAAGCAACAGAAAGGTTTGGGTGACAGGCAAGCAAATGGATTCCCTGCCATGAAAAAGTACTTTTAAAATGCTAAATGATAGTCGGCCTTAGGTACAAACAAAATTCTAGCACGAACACACACTCCAAACATGGGTGAATGGACAACAAAGAGAAAATTCTTCACCCCCAAAAGAGGGCACCAATTTGCATAAATTATACATATGCTAATTTATATGTAAGCTGTAAACTTAGAAATCACTATAACTTAAATAGATGTAAATACATCTCACTGTGTTATGACTTGGTTGCACACTATTGATGGCCAGCTTCAAGGTCCCTGCTCTTCCTTTCTTATAATTGTTTGTCTTTAAACCAGGGTTGGAATGCACAGCCCTTCAAACAGAGGACTGTCCTTTGCAAAATATGGCACATTGCACCACTGCTATGGACACATGTGGGAATGGCAAGTGCCTGGTACAACTGTGGTATCAGCCAGATCCTAAGTGCCTGCATAGCATATAGGAAAGAAGACAGAAAATGCCACAAATTGAATCATTTTGCTTTTAAAAAGAATTAGAAAAAGAAAACTGAAGGCAAAGTTGTCTTTACACAGGCAGAAATGGATTACAACTGATATAAAGACCCATGTGATTCATTCATTCATTAGTGCACTGCATTCTTCAGCTCCAGAAGAGGAGTGGCACCTGGATCTTCTCACAAAACACTGGATTCTATTGATACAAGGAGAATGCAACACCTTTAAATAATTTAAAACATCATGGTAAGTTGAACCATCATCATTTAAATGCTGGATTAGTAATAACTTACTGGGCAGGGGGTGGTGGGGGAAGGGAATTGCAAGAGCTTTTAAAATATAATCTGAACTGGAGGTATAAAGACAAGTCAGCACAACTGAATTCCAGAGAAAATAATTTGATGCACAATCTGTACTGGATCTACGGGCTGTGACTAATTTAAATTGGGAAGAATTAAAGTGTTAATCAAAGCAGACCTGAAAAATTGATAGGAAGCTGATACAAGTTCTAAATATGTGTTTTAAGATCTAGGTTGTTTACCAGAGCTGTATCTCAGCAGTGGCACAGAAAGGGGACTGCATTTGACAGGGTGGGGCATGGTAAGGTAGTGGCAAGGTCAGCGGAGCTCAAGGTTGGTGGTGTCGGCATGCCATAGATGTGTGCGTGTGCATCCATGGGATGCCCATTCTGCCACCGATCTGGATCTTTTCCAACCTTGCCACTGCCCCATTCCTGTCCTAATGAAGATAGGGCCACTGATGGGAGGGAACCACTGTGCCTCTGCTTCCCTGAGGTGCTGCTGTTGTATCCCACGAAAATGCTCCACAGGCACCACTTCAAATCCATGCACTGTTGAGAGTTCCTATGGCTTTAAGAAATCATCAAAATAAGACATTAGGTTCAGTGGGCCTAAACCATATGGGGAAACTAAGGGGGGAAGTAAAAATAGAAGCACACCCAATGCACAGGACTATCCAATATTTGTTGTTGACAACGCTAGATAAGAATATGTTTGGACACAAGATATATGAACAAAACCATTGTAATATGCTTTTTAACTGCCCCTGGAAGACACCAGCAGTTAGTTGGCAGGAACAGAACTGTTTACTATTAGAACTGGGTAAAACAGTCTGTTTCTAGCCTCTGTCATTTTTGCATTCCCCCCCCCCCCACTCAGTACTGTAATATGGTGGGTGGCTAGACCTAATTGGTGCTGAGCTTTGCAGTATGCTCAGCCACTCTTTAAGCAAAGCTTTTTCCACCCCAAATAAGATTTTAGATTTTTTAAAAGTGGGGGAATGGCATGAGATCCACAGCCCAATATAAAATACCTGGGGCTCAGGTCCCCTAGGTCTAGGGAAGGGTGAATCCTTTGTTTTTCATTCCTCTTATTTTCTCATTTTTCTAATTATTGGCATTTCTCTACAAATCTACACCAGTTTGCAATTTTTTATATTAAAAAACCCTCCTGAAAACACACCAGCATTTTTGTACAAATATCTCTGAATATACCAATTTTCATATATGCATTTTTGCAGAGCTATTTCCCCTACATTTATTTGCATTTCAACCCACTAACGTGCACTTTTATGCACCCTATGCCTTTTGTTTTACCTGTTACTTGGTTAGAGATCTGCACCACAAAATCCAGAGCAGTGTGAATTTTGAAGTATAGCTGTGTTTCTGTTCTTCTCTTCATTTGGAAACCTACCTGGACCACCCTCTTAGGATACCCCTGATCTAATTCACAGAAGCAGTCTGATCTACAAAGATTCCTAGAGATAGTCACTTAGATTTCTTCCAAATCTGACGAGAGTGAGGACCAGATAAAGACCCAAGATGTTGAGTTTTTCTGAATGCTAAACCTTGAAAGAGCATAGGAATCTTTAAAAAAAGAATCTATGTGAAATATTACAATATCGGAACCAGTTCTACAGAATTATGTGCTAAGTAGTTACAGAAAGGCTTATTTGTGATATATGTTTTCAAAACACTACCTAATGGAGCTCTATCAGGGGGAAAATATGTTGGCAGTAGACAAGGTCTACCAATCCATTCTTTGGGGTAATCAGTGAGACTGGAAAATGACCTCAAACCACTGGAGAAAGGAAGCAGAGGACAAACAAAATTTCAAAGACATACAGAAAGAAGGTTTATTGGATTTATTGGTAAGATTCTTTTGCAAGGCCACTTGGATATACATGCTTTGGTCTCATCCTTGACCAAATGTCACAAATGTATAAAATGTTGTTGGAATGGCAAACGATGGAGGAGGAGGTAAAGTTGGTTATGATACATTGGGCCAGAGACTTTGGTTATAATATACAATTGGTTGATTGGGAAAAAGTATGGAATGAAAATATGAAATTTACTGCATGTACTGCGTTAAAGGAGAATATTATGAAAATGGTATATAGATGGTATATTACACCGGTTAAGTTAGCAAAAATGTTTAAAACATGTAATAAGTGTTGGAAATGTAAAGAAAAAGAAGGATCGTTTTTCCATATGTGGTAGGAATGTAAGAAGGTAAAGGGTTTCTGGGAAATGATATACAACGAGTTGAAGAAGATATTTAAATACACATTTGTAAAGAAACCAGAAGCCTTTTTGTTAGGAATAATAGGAAGAGAGATAAATAGAAGGGACCACAAACTTTTTCAATACGCAGTAATAGCGGCAAGAATATTAATGGCCCAAAAATGGAAACAAGAGGAGTTACTGACCCTTGAAGAGTGGAGAATGAAACTTATGGACTATGCAGAATTGGACAAATTGACTGGGAAGATCAGATATCAACGGGATCACAAGTTTATCAAGGACTGGGGAAAGTTTACAGATTATCTGAAAAGCATATGTGGCGAACAGACAATGCTAGTGGGTTTTAAAGAGGCTTTGTGAAAGTTAAAGAGGTATTGTAAAAAAGAAATAGAATTGAAAGGATAATATTAAACGGCAATACTAAATATAGAGAATGCGTAAAAATGAAAAATATGGATGATTGGTGGAGAAGCTGGTGGAAGTCCAAAAAGTTGAAATTTGTGAATAATGTTTGAGATGGCGAATTTGTAAAAGGAAAAATTTAATAAAAATTATTATATATATATATAAAAGGATTTCTCTCTGGGACCAGAGAGAGGAAAGTTTTCTGAACTCTATAAAGGATTAAAAACAAGATTGGACCACATTAATTTAAAAGCAATGTGTTACTTTCTAATCTTTGTAACATTTATTTTTAACTATTTTAAGGCTGTTTTGCAGCAAAGCTTCATAAGTCATTATTGTGGTGGAGAGCAATTTTTCCCAACTCTACACAAGGTCCAGATCAGAGATTCTGCTTGCAGCAACTCTAACATGTTCGAATTTTATCTCCTTTGTTTTTCAATTATGTTTAATGATGTTTCCCTCTGTCTTCCTACTCTCTACTCTTAGATGATTGGAGACAATTTTCAAAAGCCCTTTGCAAAATGTCCCTCCATTATATGAAGAGTAGAGTTTATAAGTGCCAGGGACTTATCCAGCACATCTACAGGACAAGGAAAAAGAGTGAGCTCTGAAGGTTCCAGTGTTACTGTGTATCTCATGAAATCCTATTTGCTAATCTCAGAACTGAAAGTGAAGAAATTTCAAACAGTTCCTGCAAATTAGAGAGCAATATTCAACTAAAAAAAGTTCCACTCTTGCAATTATTAAGTTGAACAGTGCCGATCTACTCCCTAACCCCCAACCCAAATAATGGTTTGCAGGGATGAGCAGATATGTATAATTTCAAAAAATATCAGTGTGTGGAAGGGATTAAAAGCACATTGTGGACTCAATTTTAAAAATGAAGAAAACAGCTGAAAACAAGATTTGGGCTGAAATTTCCTAGGTCAGTGGGGCTTCAGGGTAGGCATGTATAAGATTGTGCAGTTAAGGAAATAAATACTGAAAACCATATACAAGAGTCACCTGAGAATCTGAGCCATGTAAAAGAATAGCTCAAGAAGCAGTTTATAGGTCAGGAATGTGTGCTCAATTTAGTACCACCATCTACTAGATGCCATACTGTCAGAAATGAAAACCAAAAGGAAACAGCTGTTACCATCTGTCAAAAAATGGAGTGTGAAAACCTGAAAAAGTGACTGAGCAACATATGACCCCAAGACCACCTTTGGTTCAGACTGGTTATGCAGCTGTCTACAGGGATAATGAAAGCAATCTGCTAAGTACTAAGTCTTAAGTCACTGGTGGGCATAACCACCAAGAATGCAGATATACATATGTCAGGTACAGTGAAAATAGGGTTTCAAGGCAGAATCAATGAAACTGTTGCAGCAGGAACCATAAGACTTCACTATAGGTTTTTCAACTGGGGGCCTGTGAATGACTACAATCCATTACAGTTCAGTCAATGGAGAGAAGAGATCTGTGATTTGTTGTGGTTTATGGTGGGGCAAAATCCATGAAAAAACATGCAATTTCAAGATGATTGTTTTACTGATCCAACTTGTCTGTTTTTGTGTGTAAGCATCTTCTCCCCACTCTTTCTTCTTTCCCCCCAACCCCCAGTCACTCTGTATTCCTCCTCCTTAGTCTCCCAGATCACTTCCCTTTGCCTCATGCCTTCTTAGTCACTCTACTTTGGGTTCAGCTGCCAATCTGAATCTTGAAAAGCACACAGAGCTAAAAGAAATGGGAAAGAACAAAACTCTTCCCACCCCCTCTTTCGATTTGATGTGCTTTTCAGGAAGGGAAGGTAACAGCTCTTGGCAAAGGCGAAGGGATGTGGGCATCAGGGAAAGTCCTCAGGGGCACCATTGTGCCCACAACTGGCATCTTAACAACCTCAAGCATACAGGGAGTAGTATTTCTTTTAAAAGGGGTGATGGAATAATCATAGGAATTTCATAGAGTGTTGAACCATGTTCAATGTGAGTGCATGAATGGAAGCACTTATGGAGAAAATAGCAGACAATGAAAAGCAAGGGTATGACCATTTGGCACCCAGTCATTGTAGTAAGAGTATTTTGTTAAGTATTTTGTGTGA
Organism: Podarcis gaigeae; assembly: GCF_964106915.1. Taxonomy (NCBI): domain Eukaryota; kingdom Metazoa; phylum Chordata; class Lepidosauria; order Squamata; family Lacertidae; genus Podarcis; species Podarcis gaigeae. The sequence continues at coordinate 63,939,215 of NC_139681.1, forward strand.
TGCTTCCATTCTCATTTGCTATGATTTTCCAAGCAACCGCTATTACAGAATGATTTTGAAAACCCAAACAGCAAGAAATAAGTGTATGTGTGTGGGGGGGGGGGAGGTTGGAATAATGCTTTAAGATTGTGAAAAGGACATACATATTGAATCAATCATGTTTATACTTGCTGTTCTTAATTTGTTGTTTTGTTTTTGTTTGACTAAGCAGGCAAGACCGAGGGAAAGAGAGAAAGAGAGAGAGAGAGAGAGAGAGAGAGAGCACTCGCTACTTGCATCAGTCAATCTTAGTGACACATCTTCAAGGATGGACAAAACAGCAGGGGGAAATGAATAGTGATGTTTAAGGACTGAGGCATCGTGCCAGACCAGCCAGCGCTGTCTTTATGTGGCATTGGAGACAAGAGTGGTGGGATACCTCCTCAATTTGTTTCCCAGTCTGCTGCTGTTTTGCTTGAGAGGTTGTTGGCAGCTGTCACCAGTGATGGATGGATTTCTGTGACTTTTTGTCATATTGATGATTGCTCATAGAAGTCTCCTTTATTATTTTATCAGAGAAAGTTATGTGCCACTTATCCAAGGTGAAGTCTGGATGGCGGAGTCAGTGACAGGAGGGTGAGGCGAGGAGACAATTGCAGTTGTTCCTTTAGAGTGGTGAAACCATATTTCTAGGTTTTGATTTACTCTAGATGGGAATGAATAGTTAAGATGGGTGAGATGGTTTTTCTTCTGCAAGAGAACCTCTACAAGAAACAGGGGTCTAGAACGCAGGTTATTAGATTTGATGCCCCCAATTACTGAGTGATATTCTGCTTCAGAATGCTTCCAAAGACTACTAAAAGTAGAACTTGAAGAACTTCATTTCTGGAAGCTGAATCACAGAGGGAACCTATGGATGTACAGTAAGCTCATATCTGTAGGTGTCATTCTCAACATGTGAATGATGGGGGATGGGTACTATCCCACTCCACAAAATGGATAACCAGATGGAGTGAATGGCTGAATATGACTAATGGGTTCTGTTTATGTGAGCCAAACACAAGATGTATTTAACAGGAGTGTGTGTGAATCCAAAGATTCACTTTGTATCTATGTGTTTTTTAAAGCAGGGTCCTGCCTTGAATTGGGCACACTTGATTGCGTATGATAATAGGGCCACTGTAGCTGTGAGCCTGAGCCAGAAAGGGAGGTGCAAATTTAGAAGGATAGCTGACTTTTGGCATATGTACTGTTTCAGAAAGTGTGAGTTTGGTATCCTTGTCTTTAAATGTGAGCTTAATTGAATTCCTCTCCAATCCCTCGCTTGAGCTATGGCTGGGATTTTAAGGTAGAACTTCTGCATCTCACCAGTGTTTGGAAAAGTGGTCAACCTGAAGAGCATTCTGAAAACATTCTCTAAGGGGTGATTTGCAGGCAGCCTGGATATATCAAGGAGATCAGGAGAAAACCATTAACTGCCAAGTTGCTGTTGGACTATGACTCATCAGGTCTTTAAGACTGATCTGGGGGAAAAACCCTGTTCTCACTGGCTTCTCCTTGAAGTGCACATTTTGTTTGCTATGCTTTCTTCTGCTTGTTTGTTTTGGTTATATTTATGTTTTAGTTCAGGCTGGATGTTGTCTGTTTTATTATTGCTGGCTTATGAATGTTTTTGATTTGTGATTGCATTGTGTGGTACATTATTGCTTTTATGGAAGCCACCTTGAGATTTTACTTGAGTTTTTACTCTTAAACAAAGCATATAAATATTTTAAAGAAAGAATGGATTTATCTCCCTTACCTGAAAGAGTGGCCAGCATCCTTGCTTGATCATCAGCTCCACAGTCCTGCACAGCACCAACCTCATAGCAGGAAACCTCCTGTCAGGGTTCAGTCCTGCCCCAAACTGGAACTTGGCCTCTCCTTGGAGTAAGAGCAGTGGGAGAAGAATGCTCAAGCAAATTTCCAATCTGCTAGTGACCCTAAGGAGCCACCAGATTCGGAGAGCCCTGCCCCAGGATCAGAGGTCTTCACATCAGTTGTCTGGATTCTTGGCTAGCTCTTACCCACTGCTACTTTGCCACCCCTTAGGGCTACAAGATGAGAGGTGATGGTGAACCAGGCAGAAGCTCCACAGCACTAGTCAAGTGACCAGCTTTAGCATGAGCATGAGGCTATTCAGGTGGAGAGGAAAGCACATGTAATTCTGTAAGTACCTTCCTGGATTAGGGCCTGGCTGAGAACCAAGAAGGGATGGAGCCTCTGGCTTCTAGATAAGCTCTCCATTGAATTACAGCAGCTCCTTTAGCACTCCAAATGCCATTGCAAAGCCTCCCTGAACTGGAGAAAGGAAGACATCTCTTCCCACCTCTTCTGAGAAGAGAAGAGAAGAAGGCTAAGAAAATTGCTATATTCTTCTATGACTTGCAGCAGAAGTCCTTTTTAAAGGCTAGGGGGCATTATATCTGTGAAACAAAAATCAATTTGCGCTCTCGTTGGATATTTTCCCAGCATCTTGGTTCCTAGAGGCCTAGGTACACGGTGGAGAATTAAAACCTAGTGCTTAGATGAGTGACTCTAATTAACATGGCACACAGGAGTGTAAAAGCTGGACCAGAATTACTAGGAAGACTGCAGGTTTTTTAAAAAACCTTTCTAATCAGTATGGAGCATCTCCAAGCCCTGTTGGGATCAATGGGACACATTAACATGGGAAACATACAATGCAGGCGGCTGCGTCGCTTGGCTGAGTTATGCATAGCAAATGAGAGCTTCAAAGGGAAGCCTATTTGTTAACCTTGAATTAGAGAAGAAATGAACCCCTCACCCAAAGCTGCAAGAATGCAATTGCAAAGAATTCTTATCCCCAGTATTTGTGACCTTAGTACTATGCTCTAGTGATCCAAATATTTTAAAAAATAAATAAATGGTGCTTTCACAGACAAGCATGACCATAATATGCATGACTGTGTAGACAGAATGAGAACAGAGAAAAGAGGAACAGCTTTCAGGGAAACAGGCTTAATTAAGATTCAACTTTGTGTGATTAGTATTGCCAAAGAGAAGCAAACATTTTCTGCATTATCCATGCATTATGCACATGCCTACCGTGGCTGCATCTTGGGGCTGCATGGCATTTTACATCGGTGTGCATTGGGGTGGGTGGGAACTGTTCTTATAGGTGTCCTGCAAATGGCTCCATTGCTGTGCTGAGAAAGAATGGGCTCCCAGTTTGCACAACACTCTGCTAAAAATGGAGACACTTTTGGTGGCCAGTTTCCAAATCAAAGAGTTCAGAATTCAGACTGTTTTGGATAGAGCACACTCTCTCTGAAGGAAAAAGTACATAGTCTTGGGGGTGATCCTAGATCCAGCTTTGTCACTTGAAGCCCAATAGGTCTTCACTGTGGTCAAGCGTCCATGTCCATCCGTCCTCCTTGCCCTTGGACGCCTTTTCAGCAGGCAGCCTTACCATTATGAAACTATATGTGCAGATTGGTGTCAGCTCCATTAGGAAAATGCTGTTGCAAAGTATGTGCAAATAAATATATCCCCCAAGTTTTCCATCCCAGCTGTCACTGCTTTGCTGTGTGTTTCTGATTTCAGAGCTGGAATTTCAAATACCAAATGTTCTGTGAATAACAGTGAGCAAAGCTAAACTCAACTCAAAAACACGGCTGTCTCTCTCTCTTCTAGAAGTCAACAGTTGCCATTGACACAGAATCACATGGGGCTGTGGGTTGAAATTTGCATTTATTAGAAGCTTACAGTTTCTAAACAAAGTTATGTTAATGCAGCTGATGGGCCAGTTTCCCAGCTGATGTACAGCAGCTGAGCTCTGACACAAAAGAAAAAGTGCAGCCTTCTCCAGTTAGCAGGAAGTTCCCTAGCCAAATTCGACCACACAAGCTATTCTGTTCTGCTCCAACAATTCAGATAGTTATTCCTTCAGCTGTAGGTCTTTTATTTATTTTTTGAAAGAGAAAAGACTCACCTGACAGGCGAGACTAGTGTTCTGATGGAAAGAAATGAAAAACTTTCTCATTTTCCACTAACCAGGCTCAATTTTCCTAGAAGGAGGAGGGAGAAGGAGCTCCAGCTGGACTGCCCCCCTCTCCTCACAGGACCAACTTTAAACTTTATATCCTTTATTTGTTTTAATGTTAATTAATGAGAAGAGAAATTGCATTTGAAAATTATTAACTGGGAGAGAAAATTTTTTGGTGAAATTCTCATGGAGTTTTCTCATACTTACCTGACTTTTGAGGTTTCTGAGGGATGTTTGTGAGTGTCCTTCCACTTGATCTAGAAACCACCCCACCAGCAGCCTGCTCTCTGCAGCCTTCCTAGGTGCCAGTGCTACAAAGACCAGGTTAAGACAGCATGACATAATTTATCCCATCAAGTTTTTTTCAGATTAGGAAGTCTCAACAGCCAGGGAGGCTGCAGATACATTTAAACACAGCAGCTTCAGCCACTGAACAATGGTAAGATGAACACAAAATCCCAAACCCATAGAAATTCTAAATAAATGTTTAAGACCCTTGAGAATGAGGCAAAAACACGGAAGCCTCCTTTGTGCAGGAAGAAATAATGCAGGATAGATTTTGGTACAACACGTGGCAGGCTATCTCCAATTAGCAAGCAATCAGAGTACTTAGAAAGAAGAAGGCTATTTCTTGACAGAATGAAATAATTTGGCCTAAAACAGGAGTTGGGGAGCAGGAGGCCATCCAGATGCTGCTGGCCTACAGCTCCCACTATCCCTGACCAGTGGGCCAGGCTGGCTGGGGCCAATGGCAACTGGAGTATGCCAACACCTGGATGGCTGCAGGTTTTGTCATCCCTGGCCTGATACTGGGCCAATTCACATCATCCTCAAGCAGGCTGGAACAAGGTAATATAACACAGGGTGGTCTAATGTGTGGCCTGATGGCAGCATTTGAGGACCCCCTCCCCTGTAGCTCTTGTGTTACCTTCCCAAAGCCCAGTGAGCAAGGCGCTGGGTTTTGGAAAGGAGGCATGAAGGCTCTGACAGGGTCCTAGAGCCCTCCTTCCTCCTTCCAAAAGCCTAGTTAGTGCCTGCCACCTCACTTAGCCAGCTTTGGGAAGGAAGCACACAAAGGCAGTGTGTGGCCCACAGGTATGAAAAGTTGGGCTGCCCTGATATAGCATATGATGATCTATCTGCATGTTGTTGATATCTAACCTTCACCATGGTGAAGCCACCTTGGGTGACAGTAGTTCTGTGGCAAAGATAATGTATGGCTCTGTTCTAAGAGTCTGTCCTCTTCCTCTGACACTCTTTTGCTTGGAATGGTGGGGGGAAGGAGCCAGTTGTTCACATAAAAGCACCCACCTCACTGCTTTTTCCTGAAGGCTGACCTTGTGATTTAATGGAAGCGACACAATAAAACTGTTGTTCTATGAAGGACACGCTTCACATATTCCCATTCTGTGTTTTGAGAAGCATTTGTACGAGAATCAATTGGCTCCCTCCCTCCCTTGCAGGCTTTAATTGGAGAGCGGAAGATAGTGCTTCATTCTTATTCAGATGGATTCCCCCCCACCTTCACAAGGACAAGTTAGCCCAGAGGAGGTGCAATCTTTTCATACCGCTATTGGAAAGGACTCCAGAATGTTTTCCTGTAACCTGATGAATCCTAGATTTGGTCCCTGCATATTAGATCCAGTAGATCTATTGTGTTGTCATTCTAAACCTTTCAGCAGCTGATTTATTCACCAAAATTTCCATTCTGCAAAGCCACAGCGTCGATTTAACAAATATATTTGAGTGAATAAGTCATTCTCTTCTCTCATTGCTTCTGTTTTGAAGGCTGAGTCGAAAGAGGAGGTGCCTTTCATGAGAAAGTTGACTGCTTAAGAAATGCACTTCCACATTTCAGCAATGTTTCCAGGGGGCTGAGGAGGGAGGGAGGTGAAAATGTTTTTCCATTCACAGTTATTTTACTTTCAGGGGCATCTTCAGATATTCAAATCTGACTGGGTATAGATGGCAGCATAAGGAAGTATATTCAGAGTGAGGGGAATGCCTCCTACACCTCACTCTGATTTGGTTTCAAGATGTTATTCAATAGCTAAAGTTGATAAATGGTGTGATGGAAAGATAGTATCATATCACCTACATGATTGGCTGGGATCACCGCAGGAAGAAGCGCATGTTTGAAAAGGAATTGGTGTCAAAGCTTCCCGTCAGTGAATTAAGTAGTTGCACGCAGGTAGTAAATAGGGAAACTAGAGTTGTTGTTTTATTAAGTTCTTACTACTGACCTTCTCCTTTCACCCTAAATATTTTTGTTGGTGAAAATTAAATGGAACTGTTTCTTCTTTGGTTTATTATATTTCCTAATGTCTCCATTTAAAGTTTTCTGTGGTAATGTGGTGTTCTGCAGGCTTTAAAAGTTGAATTTTCATGCATTGTATATTTAAAACAACTTTAAGCACCAGCGGGGAAACCAGATTGCCTCAACCTATTCATCTTCAGAGCCAGTGTGGTGCAGTGGTTAAGAGCGGTAGTCTCGTAATCTGGGGAACCGAGTTCGCGTCTCCGCTCCTCCACATGCAGCTGCTGGGTGACCTTGGGCCAGTCACACTTCTTTGAAGTCTCTCAGCCCCACTCACCTCACAGAGTGTTTGTTGTGGGGGAGGAACGGAAAGGAGAATGTTAGCCGCTTTGAGACTCCTGAAGGGGAGTGAAAGGCGGGATATCAAATCCAAACTCCTCCTCCTCTTCTTCTTCTTCTTCTTCTTCTTCTTCTTCTTCTTCTTCTTCTTCTTCATCTGGTGCATTGCAGGGAGTTGGACCAGGGGTCACTTCCAACTCTGCAATTCTATGATCTTCACAGTCCTGATTTCACCCCCACATTGACCCACACTACCCTGAACGCTGCTATCGGGCAACACTGATATTTGCTGTGTAGCAGTAGTGGCCAATATGGTGAGACAGAGCCACAGAGCTGATTGCCTGATGCCAGCATCGCTACAATTCAATAACAAGGCTCTGCTCAGAAGGAACAACAAGGACTGTGTTGCATTCAAGAGCTGGGTCCTAGGAAGCGGACTGTACTTTTATCAATTAGCTCTCATATAACAGCAGCCTTTTAAAATCTGACAATCCCGGAGTGGGGCTCAGGCCTCACTGACTTAACTCTCCGTTAAGAGTTTGGGTGTAATCTTCGATACCTCCCTCTCTATGGAGGCGCAGATTACAGCTATAACAAAGGCAGCATTTTTTCATCTCCACCAAGCTAAGCAGTTGGCTCCTTATCTCTCTCGCCCTGACCTAGCCACTGTGATCCACACGACGGTCACCTCCAGACTGGATTATTGTAACTCGCTCTACGTGGGGCTGCCCTTGAGACTGACCCAGAAACTCCAGCGGGTGCAAAATGCCGCGGCGAGACTCCTTATGGGGTCTTCGCTGCGAGATCATATTCATCCAGTACTATACAAGCTGCACTGGCTCCCGGTGGAGTACAGGATCAGGTTCAAGGTGCTGGTTTTAACCTTTAAAGCCCTATACGGCCTAGGACCCTCGTACTTATGGGACCGCCTCTCCTGGTATGTCCCACAGAGAAATTTACGGTCTGCAAATAAAAACATCCTAAAGATCCCAAGCCACAGAGAGGTTAGGCTGGCCTCAACTAGAGCCAGGGCTTTCTCGGCCGCGGCTCCAATCTGGTGGAACGCTCTGTTACAAGAGACTAGGGCCCTGCAGGACCTGACATCTTTCCGCAGGGCCTGCAAGACAGAGCTGTTCCACCAGGCCTTTGGTCAGGGCGCAGCCTGACCCCCTCCTCTGGCAACCTGCACAGAATTTTGCTTGATGGTTGCCATTAATTTGATTTTAATTAATTTTATAATGAATGTTTTTAGAATGTTGAACTATTTTGATTGTTGTTAGCCGCCCTGAGCCCAGCTTCGGCTGGGGAGGGCGGGATATAAATAAAATTTATTATTATTATTATTATTATTATTATTATTATTATTATTATTAATCTTAGGGGAGAGAGTTCTAGCAATCACTCCCCCTTCTTCCCTCTTCTGTGGGTCTCTGCTCTTGTCTGTCTTAAATTTTGTAGCCAGAAAACACACCTTATAATTTTCAGCTGATCACAGAAGTATTTTATTATGCTGCTTTTAAAGACAGATTTCCTCATAAAAGGCTTAATAAGTGCACTTCCAAGCAATCACACCAATATTGGTAATAATTAGGGATACAACAAATGTCAGTGATTTTCATACCTGGGGAGAAAAACTACATATTGATAGCTGCACATAAAGAGTTCCAAATATAGCAACATGTTTTGGCACGGATACAACAAAGAAAAATGAAAAAGACCCAACACCTCTTGAACAAAAGGGCTGTAACTCAGTCATAGAGAAAGTGAAAGGTTCCAGTTTGAATTCCTTGGACTAGCAAGCTGGTCAGCAATTGAGTGGGGAATGTTGATGAACACTCTTTAGTAGATGGATGCATAACACCTAGCCAGTCTTTGATTTGACTGGAGTTTATTAGGCTCAAGCTATCTAAAAGACCATATCCCCTCATACCCTTCAGTTTGGGGATCTTTGCAGAGGCCCTTCTCTCAGGCCTGCCACCCTCACAGGCATGCTTGGTAGGAATGTGGAAGAGGGTCTTCTCAGTGGCTGCTTCCAGACTTTGGAACTCTCTCCCTAGAGAAGTTAGACTGGCTCCCTCCTTACTACCCTTCCATTGGCAGGTGAATACTTTCGTGTTTAACAAGCATTTCGGGGAAAAAAAATTTATTTATACCTGCCCTCCCCAGCCAAGACCAGGCTCAGGGTGGCTAACACCAAATATAAAAACAATTAATTGAAATACAACTTTAAAAAAACAAGATTAAAATACAACATTAAAACATTAAAGGACAGATCCTGAAGCTGAGACTCCAATACTTTGGCCAGCTCACGAGAAGAGAAGACTCCCTGGAAAAGACCCTGATATTGGGAAAGATGGAGGGCACAAGGGGAAGGGGACGACAGAGAACGAGAAGGTTGGACAGTGTTCTTGAAGCTACCAGCATGAGTTTGACCAAACTGTGGGAGGCAGTGGAAGACAGAAGTGCCTGGCGTGTTCTGGTCCATGGGATCACGAAGAGTCGGACACGACTAAATGACTAAACAACAAAAAACATTAAAATGCAGCCTCAGTGGAAACCCAAATCAAAAACTTTTGGGGGGATGAAAACGTCAAGTCTTCACCAAGGCTAACTATCCATACCGGTCCTACATGGGCCAGAAAAATGCCAGGGAAGTCCCCAAGTAGGAGTTCCATCACAGAAGGAGAAAGGAAAAAAGAAAGAGGGGAGGGAATCAAGTAGACAATCCTGCAACATTTCAGACAGGTAGGACCTGTGTTTTTTCCCCTGCTAGCCATCTTTAATGTCCTCTTTTTTAATAATAATAATAATAATAATAATAATAATAATAATACATAGTTTTTTTATATTTCCACTTAGATGCATGGAACCTGGTGATATAGTAGCCCAATAAGAGGGGATTGAACATGTCAAATTTCAAAGATCAAGGGGTTTCTATGCTTGGCCTTCTCTAAAGTTTATGTTTTTTTCAAAATATGTTTCAAAGTAAAACAGATGGTGTTTTTGAGCAACATGCCTCTGAAATAGCAATCTGGCATGCGATGAAATGAACTTGCAATATAATATTTAGACAAAGCAACAGTAGCAGGTCAGACAGGTGCTGGACTGGTGATATATCAATATATGATTCTATCATGTATATGATTATTATAAAGCTGCAGTTAGGTTTACAGAGGGAGTGGTGAATAATATGTAGTAGATGAAGCAAGGTACAAGTCAAACAAAGCTTTAAAGCTCAAAGCTGGGGATGCAAAATCCTCTTTCCAAAGAACTACAGTGAAAGATCCATGCAATATTATATAGACAAAATGAAACAATATAGTTTAAACTTTAAAGGCACACGCACAGGAATGATGTTTATAAATTGGAAGAATTATTTTTTTTAAAAATCAGGCTGCTAGTTTTAAAAAGGATCAGTTTAAAGAAATAGATTTGGCAGTGTACAGCAGACTTTAACAAACTAGTAAAAAAAAACCTCAACAAACTAGGCTAATGCCTAAATTAGGTGGGTGTAGAGGGAACACTTAGAAAAGAACAAAAAAGTGACTCACCATAAGGAAACAAGTACACAAACTATTTTTTTTTTAAAAAAACCATACCTCTCCATTCAGATCAAATAGATACTTGGTGGGACCTTTGGCATCCTGCTGACATCAGTGCCATTTCCCAGCTTATATAGTGCTGCTGCTTAACTTCCCAAAGAACTTTCTGGTCTTGCTTCTGTTACAAATGCAAATGTCTGAACTGAGGCCAATCAGTGCATCCCATCTGGGCTATGTTGTGCACCCAACTTCCATAGGTTATTGACTTTGTATTTCAAGTGTGGTTAGAGGTTTATCGGCTGGTGTTAAGGAGGATTATCACTTCCTTTCAACATTAAAAACAATAAAATGAAAAGGGAATCAAGACTTCATTATTTTCTTTTATTCTTCACATAAAAGACAGACCTAAACTTAAGAATGTTGTTAAACACTCCAAAAAGGAAATACAGATACACTCTTACATACACATGCACAGTTAATCCATAAATTGTGCTGCAATCAATTTATATCCAGATAATTCCCTTTACATCTTAAAAATTGGCAAATGCAGTTGCAAATTCATAAGAACAAGAGATAAAGAATTAACTCCTCCAGAACCAAAATAAAAATCTATAGAGCTCTTCCAGAAAGTATAAATATTGTAGATTAATATGAACAATGGATGCACAAAATAAAATCGCTACCTTTGAAATAGTTAATGAGACAGGAAGCTCTTCTAGTATGCCTTATGTTACATATACAGAATGAACTGAATTAGGAGGAAAATTTAACCAAAAGACACACCGTTTAGTCATAACTGATGAACATCTTGATCTGCTTCTGAGATGCCACCAGTCTCCTTCTGGTGGATTCATGTCTACTTTTAGCATTAAGTCTTAGCATTTATCATAGCAATAATCCTCAGTTAATTGACATCTCAGGTGAAATATGTTAAGATCGAGCTATTAACATGGTCACTTACAAATGTACTCCCTGCCAAAGATAGAAGTTGCCATACTTTCTGCAGAACCATAAATCTGGTACTAATCAGAAGCTAATGTTGTACTATCTATATGCACTGAAACAGATTGCAAGGAGGTTAAAGTATTGCAGTTCTCTGGTGGATGGGCAGGGATGTTTGAGATGGTTCTTTTTTTTCAGAGCTGAAGATGCCATCTGATCTTCCACTATTCGTTCATTCATTTACTTGCTGACTTACCATATGCACCACACCAGATCAGTTGAGTGACTACCTGCTGTCTTCAGTGAGGAGTTTTCCATGTGTCATTCGACACAATGAACCATTCGTCTTGATGCACTTCATTAGCCTTTCCATGGACCTTTTTGAAATAGGGTTACTACCAAGCCTGTCTTCTGTTGTTGCTGGCATAACAACAGAGGCAGTGGTCCTCCCACAGTAGAGGACAGGAGAAGAGATTAGGAGCTATTAGTACAATGGTCATCAGATACAGGCAAGAAGCATTGGATACACATGGGAAGGTGACAACCCGTTGTTTCATTGCTCCCTGGTGAATGTAACTTTCTGTGCATATTTACTAGGGGCAGTTCTGTGAGCAATGATGCCATTAGCAGGCAGTGGTGCTATGAATTTTGGTGGGAATGGTTACCACTGTTGCCACATGTGGTGTCTGTCATTTTGGAAGCCTTGTTGACTTACTGCTGAGTTAGAATACAATACTTGGTGTGACTGGCTGGGAAATAGCTACCTGGTTTCCATCCACAACCTTCCTACTAGGAGTCCCAATTAGATCAATGGGTTATACTTCCTTGGTAACCATATTTAAGACCAGGATGTAGAGAAGGAGAGAGTACAAGAACTATGGCCAAGTTCATACAGATGGATGGAGGTCAGGCTAAGGACAAATCTCAAACCCTTTCCATTCCAAGCTGTAGTTTCCTTTCATATTAGAACTTATCCACATTTTTGTTTGCCTTGTCACTTTCCTCTGGGAAAACCTGCAGTTTAGTGCTAGATTGGAGCAAACAGCAAATGGGTTTTCTGCAGATTGCCATTTGTTCTGATTTATCACTAGAGAACAGGTTTTCCTGGGGAAATGGTGGGGCAAAGTCAGAACTGTTCAGACCTGTACCTAGAAAGTATGGGACAAGCAGAAAACTGCTTGGACCTAGGCTTTCTAGGCAACTGGACAAGCAGAAGTGTGGACAAACCTTTAGTTTAAATAATGGCTGATAATAATGCCAGCTCTGAATTTTTAAGAACACCTTCTTAATTACAAAAGGCTAATATTTAGTACTACTACTGAAACACCATAGTACAACTCAAATAGTGCTATCCAGCTGGTTTACTGCTAAAGCTTATTAGTTAATATACTTGTTCAGTAGGCACAAATGTAATTACTGAGCACACCATGAGCTTGGTCTTGCAAAGATAGAGGTAACCAGCTCTCCATTTGTTTAGCCTGAAAAAACATGCTCACCTTCCTAGATGCTCACCTTGAATTCTGCTTCCAAGCACTAGATTCATGCAGAGGGACCCAGTCACCTACATGGCACCCCACGGATTTCACAATTCAAGTCCCCCCTCCCTCTTTTCTCCCTCATAATATTTTTCTCCCCTCATATGTAAACACCCCAAACTCATTAAGCCACAACATGAACAGAAGTTTGATCTTCTCCATGGAATTGTTGGCAAGACTTCACAGCAAACTCACCAGGCGGCTTTGCTTGTAAGCAATAAGTCCTTCCTTTGCAAGGAAGCATGGTGAGAGCCTTTGGCCTCCCACGGTGCACACCTCTCCCTTTTTTCCTCGCCTTTTCCCTCTGTTTGCATTTATATAACTTGAAATCAAAGGAAAGTGAAATGGAAAACTGAAAACAAATAGACGTGTCCATGGCACGGTGGCTGTTTGCTTTCATGCAGGCAGAAATATTAAAACCAAGCATCTGCCAATTGTTTCATATTTTCTTCCAAGGTTTACAAGCAGTTTGCTGTTTATCATTTGCGACAGAATCTTCTCAGCATCCTTAAAACATTCTAATATGTGGGCAATTAACATCCAGTTCATTTCAGAAAGGATTTCAATGTAGAATATATATGTAGAGAACCACGGGGTATTCAAGGTCTGGTTAAGGAAATACTGAATTCAGTTATCTTCTCTAAGTTTTCCATAAAGGGAGACCATTTTCTTTCCTAGCTTGGCTCCCAATGGACTCATAAGAGCTCTGCTCTGGCCTTAAATCTATAGGCATGTGCTGTGTGAAAATTCACTCATGCAAGTTTACATTCATTTAAAAGTCCAATTCCTGACCCAGATACTCAAATATAGGAAGATTGAAGGAGAATGTTAGATCTACAAATTAAATCCTTTTCGTTTCTCTTGCATGACAGTGAGACATAGAATCAGAGAATCATTGAATTGTAGAGTTGGAAGGGACCCTGAGGCATCTCCAATGCAGGAATCTCAACTAAAGCATCCATGACAAATGACCATCCAACCTCTGCTTAAAAACCTCTAATGAAGGAGAGTCCACCATCTTCCATAGGGGTCCATTCCACTATCAGACAGCTCTTACCACCAGAAAGTTCTTCCTGATGTTTAGTCAGAAATATACAAAAGGGGTGAGAACATGAGTTTTGGGTGTTCGTGATTCTTTCCCACCTGGACTACCACCCCTGTGTGTTATGAGTATGGGACCTTGAACTAACATATCACCCTTGATACCTTTTAGCTTCTACTGTGTCAGAAATTTCTTTTGTTTCCTCTTTACACACTCGAGTGATTTTATTCTTTTAAATGCTTGTATGAAGTTGTATAAAGCTGTGTGTGTGTGTGTGTGTGTGTGTGTGTGTCTGTGTGTGTGTATTTCAATAATAAAACTTATTTAAAGCATGACCTCATTTGTTCCAATCGCACTATAAGTCCAGGAAGTGACCAAGCTCCAAGAATCAGTAAAAAGTGATAGGAAATTCTATAGGAGCTTCTGGATCAGAACTCTGGTGCTTAATCAAACTCTCCTAAAATTAAATTATTATAAAATGCAATTGGAAACTACAGAAACTCTTCAGTCTCATAGCTTCTTCTTCTTCTTTTTACAGCTTCATTGTGCTGGTTTCATAGAACATGAAAAGGAAGAGTGTTTAAAATAATATTTGAAGGTCATTGAGAAAGTGAATGGCATACTAGTGGTATGTTTTGTCATCTTAGAAGAGATGGAAAATCTAGGCATGCAGAGAAAAGTGGTCAGAGGGGCATCAGGGTCAGCTTTTACTAGAAACAATTTACTGCAAAGGGTTTGTGTAGTGTGTGTTTTTTAAAAAAGGTCCAGCTAAATGGATATTGCATTTTTTAAATGAATGAATGAATATGTAAGTAGCTGATGACAGTTGATTCTAGACATTAGCACTCATGGGCCTCATCATGGCCAAGTAAGAACATGACTGGGATGGAAATGGCCTGGCATGGTGACAGAACAGGGATGGGACCATCAGCCTCACCCTTATCAGTAGACTCAGACAAAGAGTGAAAATGGGGGCAGCAGCCATACCATTGGCAATCTCCATAGCCTACAAAGGCCAGCAGCTGGAAACCTTTGCCACCATGGCTGGGTGGGAAAGCTAAACAAAAGAAATGGGTATTCTGGAAAGAAGTCAGACAGAGACCATAAGTGACAGAACTCCACAGCTCTGTAGGAAGAGAGAATAAGAGAGAAAGCAAATTTTGGAACTGTCTGAAAATTAAGTAAATGAGGTGGATAAACAATAGTATTTTAAATTTAAGTTCAAGGTGAGGGGAAGAGACTGGGACTTCTTTTAGGGGAAAGAGCTCAACTGGTAGTAGTAGTAGCAGCAGTAATACCCTGCCCATCTGGCTGGGTTTCCCCAGCCACTCTGGGTGGCTTACAGCACATAAAAATGATAAAACATTAGACATTAAAAAATTTCCCAATACAGGGTTACCTTCAGAACTGGTCTCCTCTGAAATCCTGAGGCAGACTTGGGATTCTGAAGGAGCCTTGACTGCTGAACCCTCTTAAAAAGAAAGCAAAATGTGACATTAAAAATAAATAAATACAGCAATAGAACTCATTTCTCAACAGTTTGCTCCTGGCAAGCATCTTCCACTTACCATGGCTACTGCTTCTGAATACATTTCTTATTAAAGCCTGAAGAAATTCATAACTCAAAATATATTCCATTGTTTGCTCTAGTGTTTTTTCCTCCTGCAAACCTCATCACAAGTTCACATGTCCCATCACCTCTGCGTATAACCAAAGCATATTCCAGCAATGATGGTAATTGTGAAGTTCATTCTTCTTTTATCACTTTTAGCCTCCTGGTCTTGACTGGGTCAGGCAGCCTTTGGAAATTGCCTTTGACATGTTATAAAGTAGCAGTAAAAACTAGGAAGCATGGAGCTTGGTCTTCCAAAAGCAGAGCAGGGCATTGGCCAGGCATTCTAAGCATTTTTTTCTGGCTTTGTGTGCATGGTCTCCCCCCACCCCCAGAAGCTTCTCATATTAGCAGAATTTGCACCAAATACTGATGAGGAGAAACTTTAGTTGATGTTAAAAGTGAAACGAGACTGTCAGGAACAATAAATGCATTGTGCTTCCCAGCATTCTTTCATCAGGTCTGAAGGGTAATGATAGTTCAATGGCTCATTCAGAGTTCAATTAATGTAGCTGATACTTCCACATAATGAGAGGAAGACTGGCTAATGCCATTACTCCAGCTTAGAGTAATAGCCAGGATTCAGAGAGAGAGAGTAATCTGTATTGGGGTGCAGTGGAAAGAACTTGATATCAACCCCCAAAGCATGGAACATTAACTCTTTGAACTGTCAGAGCATCTGGACTAGAGTCTGCTCTTACCTAACTGCTAAGTTTGTATCGTTAGATTGTTATAACAAAAGTTTACTTCTTTATTTGCAAGTAGGTATGCCTGTTGTAGGTTTGGGGCAGGAGCTAGGACAGCTATTTGCATTTTAAACACACACACACACACACACACACACAGTGGTCGCTCAGGTTGCGAACGTGATCCGTGCAGGAGTAGCTTCTGCACATGTGCAAAACACAATTTAGCCCTTCTGCGCATGCGCAAGCGCCGAAACCTGAAATAACAAGTTCCGGTACTTCCGGATTTGGCGCAATGCGCAACTCAAAATCACACTACCTGAAGCATCTGTAACCTGAGGTATGACTGTATCTGCTTTTTAAACGTGAAGACATGCAGTTTTGCCTTCTCTGTAGAACAAACTAAGAGCATCTTTAGTGTTGGGGTTCAACATCAGAGTAAGTTGTTTTTTTAAAAATGACTGAAGTAGTTAGTGAGGTCCAAAAAGTTGGCAAATGTAATTGAGATTAGTAGCACCTTGATGAAGATTCATTACTCACAACCCGGAAGGCATGCTCTGTCTTGACTGTCGTGAAAGACACAAGACACATTCAAGTTAGAAAGCAAATCTTTATTTGGAAATCTTCAAGAACTAAGCGGTTCAGGAATCAGATGGCCTGGTAAATAGAACACCCAATGCCAGTGTGGTAGAATGTTAGATATGGACATAGAAAACCCAGGTTCAAATCCTTGATCAGCCTGCAAAGTTCATTGGTTGGCCTTGGACATGACACTACAGCTCCCTTCATGTATTATATATGCACTGAGGACCATACATGTTGAAAGGAACAATGGGCCCAAGAAACTTCCCTGGCATTGGATCTCTGAGCCAAGGAAGCCTATGCATGCAGACCCCTGCATGCTTTCACTTACGCAGGAGTTGGAACTCTGGGCAATTGGGGCTCCAGTTCTTGTGGAATCCTACACAATCAGAGGTCTACATATACAGTGGTACCTTGGTTCTCAAACAGCTTGGAACCAAAACACTGCAAACCCGGAAATTGTGTCCTCCCTAAAAGAGGGCACATGTTGCAGTGAGACCTGGAGACCGATCCCCTGTGTTATGGGTGGGTATGATTGGTCAGCCAGAATACTGATTGGTAGGTCCCTCAGTGTTGTGTTTAATCTGACCAATGCGGTGCAGTCCAAATGGATCAAGGGACCTATATATACCCATAAACGTGACCCAGAGCTTCCTCTTTCAGTGTGTGCATTCGGAGCACCCGCCCACCTCTCCCTACCTTTAGGGCTTGTGCGCTTGACCTTGCTATGCCGTTATGTGTGATCTGTTGTTGGGACAGGGGCACGGCAGGAATTTTCCCCACTTGGCCAATTGGCTGTTGCCATTGGGGTTTCACCTGCCGTGTAGCAAATCGTCACAACTTGTAAGGTTGCGAATAGGCTCTGGTTCAGGTGATAGGGATGGGGGAACGCTCTTGCCATCTCTATGTGAAGGGTATTCCATTAAAGGAATCTAGGGACTCAAATGGTTTGGTCAACCCCTGAGATGGGGTTGTGCCCGTGCCTGAGTCCAGGGGGACATCTGGGTGGCGGGCATAGTCTTTTCACCTATCCAGGTGTTCACCCTTGACTGACCTATGCTGGAACTCTGGGTCAGCGCTACCTGCAAGTGTGCAGGGAGCTAGTCGAACCAGAGCCTATGCAACCACTCACTTTCTGTAACCAATAAAGTTGTGGCCTAAATTCTGCCAAAAACCAAACTAAAATTTGAGTCAAGCCACAATTTAGTGACTGGTGGTTACAATGAAATGAGCACAGCATGCAGAGCTCCTACTACAGCATTATAAATTCTACACAAAGCAGGTTTTTAAATCATCCGTGGATCAGAATGGCCCAAGTGCCAGTTCCATCACATTTATCTTTTTAATTGAGGGAATTATTTTTTTTAGTCCTTTTCACAGACTTTAATTAGCAATTTGCAGCACAAATTAAAAGCACTATCAGCCTATTCCAACCGTCTCTTTGGAGATAACCATTAACTACGTGATAATCTAGTTAGTACCAAAATGACTCTACGTTTAGCTCAGGACAGCCGTAGTTATTTCGTTTTGTCATTTTTACCTTAATATTGATAAAACATGACCTCTGTTAATAAGGATGGCTCAGCAGACAACGAATACCCTTCATATCAGGAAATGAATAGGGAGCAGGAAATTTCCAGTTACAGTTTTCTCAAACCTGCTTAATAGTTTCCTGAGAACAGATTGTTTGAAATCAAGGCCACCCACATGCAATATATTCCATCTTGGCTGCATAGCTATGCCTAGTTTACAATCCTTATTCAAGTTAATGTGCAATTGTCCATAGAAGAGCAGGGAAGTTCTGTTTCTAAAGGCAGGTTTGGATTTTGTTTTGTTATACAAACACACGTATTCTACAGGGATAAGTAACTTTTGTTTCTTTCATAAGTGCTTTATTGTTCCTTTGATTTGATTCACCCTTAATTCCTCTTGAATTCTTATTTAACTAGAAGAAATAATTCCTGGAATTGGAGCATATGTAGCATATGCCACATCTTTCAGCTCCTTCCGCTCTTTGCATTTCCCCCCTCCTGTGTTTCCGATGTACACCGACAAAACACGGCAAAATAATCCTCTTGATGTGATTGCACATACGGATGCATCAGAATTTTATGGACGGACGCACGTGCTCCTTAGCAGTCTCGTGTTTAGCCAATTCTGTTTAATTTGTGTTAATTTCAGAACGGAATATGCTGGGGAGTTAATGGATGAAATGGATTATTTTGTTCTATTGTTCCCGTTCATACCATTTGGTGATGGTGGTGGGCTTACTGTTCCGCAGTGACTGTCCCAGGGAAACTGAATTCGTTGAGCACTTCTGGAAGTCACCATTTCATTTTCTAAGAATGCCCTGACCACTGTGCCGTTTTGGGGAAACATGTCAGACACTAGTGGAAGACATTTTGTTTTTCATACTAGAGGCCTTTCCCCAGAAGGGGCAAGATCTGGGGCATCCTGGGACAATAAAACTGCTGCTGCAGGTACAATGGTACCTCAGGTTAAGAACTTAATTTGTTCCGGTGGTCCATTCTTAACCTGAAACTGTTCTTAACCTGAAGCACCGCTTTAGCTAATGGGGCCTCCTGGTGCTGCCGTGCCACCAGAGCATGATTTCTGTTCTCATCCTGAAGCAAAGTTCTTAACCCGAGGTACTATTTCTGGGTTAGTGGAGTCTGTAACCTGAAGCGTCTGTAACCCGAGGTACCACTGTAATGACAAAATCAGGACAAGTTAAAGAAAGAAAATACACAAGGAAGAACAAAATGAAATGCAGGTACCCAAACAAACAAATGTGATGATAGGAAGGAGATAACAAAATGTGTGGCATTTATTTTTCTTGCAGCAGTAATATTAAGATACTTAATGTAGTGTATGGCAAAACATTCCACTAGGAATGACTAACCTGTAGCCCTCCAGATCAGATGCTCATGGACTACAACTGACTTCTGCCCAAAACACAATGACTGAGACTCTTATCTGTGAGAAAGAGAGAGAACTTTATTCACACAGGTAATGGTTCTCTTTTACTGAACGATGCTGCTTCCTTAAATGCCTGTGTAAGCCTTTTGTGGCCAGAAAGAGATAATAGACCTACCTTTTGTAAATCATCTGTGCTTAGTCACTGATGGCAACACTTGTTCATTGCAGGCAACCAAGTAAGTAGTGTATTTTCAAGCCAGTTTCATGTATACTACAAACTTATATATGCCAGGGGTTTCCCTGAAGAATCCTGGGAAATGTAGTTTGTGGGGGGTCATGAACATACTTTGAAATCCCTGTCCCACTCCTTTCCAGGACTCCCAATTCTCAGGATTTTCTCTGATGGAGGAATGCTTTACACTAGGGATATGCTGTACTGCAAATATGCCCTTAGTCCACAATGCTTCCTGCGTCATCTTTCACATTACTGGGACATTGCATTTTAGCAAAATAGAAATGTTGGGTTTCCAGTTCTATTAGCAACAGCAAAGAACACTCTCTAAATTCATTAGATTCTACACATTATTCAAAGCATCCTGCTAAAGAGGGAAACAGCAGGCTTTTCAGTGGCTTCCTCTATACTTCAGAAACAGCAATCAGTTGCTCTGTGGACAACTTTTAACTGCATACCACAGGTGTTATTCTATTGCTCCATATATTGACTCTTAGGCAGCCAGGTAATTAAAACCCTGGGATCAGAATTCAACACATGTATGCTACACATTCATAAGTGTGAGCTGGAATTCAAAAGGAAGTTTCCAAACATTAGAGGACTAATAGGCTGGCTAGCTTTAAAAATTAGTAGGAAATATAGTACCTTTGGAGTAATGCAAATTTTGAAGTGCAGGGGCTCATCATACGAGTTCTCATAGTCATGTCCCACAGAAAATTTAGGGATGATTTAGGGAGTTGTACTGATCCATTATGCACACCAAATGCAGCAGTATATAGCATAATATCCAGTTTTCAGAATATTCCTCGAACCAAACAGTTTTTAGCTGTTCTTAGTTTATCTGTAAGCTGCCTTGACTCCCTGTCAGGGGAAAAGGCAAGAAAGAAAAAAAGAAAGAAAGAAAGAAAGAAAGAACCAGAAATAGTACAACTTGAAAGCCATATTTTCACTGTAATTTCCCTGAGCAAAGGGGGAGGTCCATCAATTAACCTGGTGCTCCAACAGATGACACCATTGTTGTAATTATATAATTACTGACTCACACCTGCGTGCATGAAGGGTTAACCTGAGCCCTGAGCTCAAGTTACCTGAGTAAGTGTGTCTTAGTAGGTTATCAGCAGCCTCTGCTTTCTTCCTTCTGTGCCTTTTCCTCTTCATGTTTTCTGGAACAAGTGAAGAAGGACCCATGTGGCCATGGTTCCCTGCAAGTGAACTGAACCTCTCTAAAAGGATATTTCACAGCCTGCATCTTTGCTGTCCTTTTTGTAAATTATTATCCTTTTTAAGTCACGAATAAGGAAGTTTTTAATGTGTTATGTTTTACTGTGTTTTTCAATATTTTGCTGGGAGCTGTCCAGAGTGGCTGGGGCAACTCAGTTAGATGGATGGCATATTCAATAAATAATAAATTTCTATTATTATTATTATTTGGAGACTTTCATTTTCATTTTACTGCCAGAAGATTGAGGCTTGTTTGCTGTAACTTCTGAAAACTGCATAAAACATGGACTTATTTGCAAAGCTAAGTGTCTGTGATTTATTCTGCCCAAGTATTTTCATGGGGAATGTTTGTTTAAAAGTGGAGTAGGCAGATGTAAAACTAACCAAATTTAAATGTACTTGGAGCAATCACCATTGTGCTTAACTCTGCTATGGGTGAGTAAGAATCTCTCTTCCAAACCTCTCTCTCCAACAATCATTGCTCATGCTTTGAAGGGGGGGGGGAATCCTGGAGCTCACTTCCCTGCATTTCCCACCCACTACACTGATCTTATATTTATGGAGGCAAGAAGGACTTTTAACCCTTAAGAATATGATTACACCTGCCCCAATCCATCTGGAGCAGCAAAGATGACTAAAATTAGAAAAAGATGTGCCTTCAACATGGGTTTAGAAACAGGTTTTGCTATGTGTGAATTCAAGACATTTTCAAGATATTACCACTTGAGTTACATTAGCAATTGTTTCTGGCATTCTGCTACTTTTCATATTACATGATGTAATGGAGCATCATAGTTTCTTTGAACTGAAGATACAGCATCCTTTGCTCTCTATATTTTTTCACAGTCATGCATATCCTGCTTGGAACATTTGAGACCTGCAATGTCATTCATATTTTAGGTATTTCTGTATTCAGTAGTGATTAGATGAGTGGACTGGAAAGAGATTGGACAGCAACAAACATGTAGAGGTGATTTTTCCTTGATCACAGATTATCACCTTTTCCCACTGGGGTGAAACTAGTGGGGGGGGGAGAGGAGAATATGTACAATATTTCAACATTTGAATACAACAGCCATCTCCAACCTTTCATAAATCATTGTTGGACCTTTCCACTATATAAGTAAAGTATGGCATGAGTAAAATAAAGTGCTATAACATCTGGTTGTTAAATTTATAAACCATCTTGCCAACAAGACTCTTTTTAATGTTACTTTTTTAAAAAAAGGACTGCAAACAGAATATGCCAAATTTCTATAAAGGTTGCTCTCTCTGGTAGAAATGCACAGGCATTTTGAAATCATGGTGTATGTTCTTGCTGGGAAGGATCAGGTGCAGTTTTACAGCAAGAACAGCGGTCAGGCTATCTTTGCTCAACCCGTAGTCACAGAGGCAGCTGACAATTTGATTAATAGTGGTTTTGTTTTAACACACCCACACCCATACCCATTGCTGCTATTTTCACATGAACTGCACTTAAATGGTTTATGTTTATGAAACATTCTCCTTCATCCCCTGATTGCTAAAATTACTCATTGCTCCTTATGAGAGTGAAAGGTGAGGAGGCAGAATAGTGAGTTTCAAGTCTAGGCAAAACTCAGGGAAATGACATGACCATAGCAGGGTCAGAAAGAACAAATAGCAAAGTGGGGAAAACATGCTTTTAAATTAACAATAAGCATGCCACCACTTTTCCCCCAAATGTCCATAAATGAAGTCTATAATTCTTAGATGTACTGACTGTAGCTTAACAGTCTTGGTGTCCCTTGAATACCTCAATGGAATTGCAACCTCATTACATTCAGCTGAAAAGACATTATTCCTTACATTATCTCCAGAGCTAACACAATTACCACTTATGTTCTGCTTCTATTTAGATTCTAAAAAGTAATGGGCAGATATGTATTGCAGCTGTTTATATGGCTTCTCCACCAATTTGCAGTTGAAATTACTTCTTTGGGGCCTGAAAAATGTATGTTGGCTTCATCTAATTTTGCTATTGTGGGGTCTGGCTGTCATTGGATTTGAAAAAGGAAGCACTGACATGGTCTAAAGCTTTGCAAAATGCTTTATTATCAATGAAATTTCTCAAGAACATCATCTTCCTTCTTTTACAGGCAGAAAATGTTGGGGAAGGAAGATTGTCTATTCTCAAAGTGCTTGTCTAAATACAGTTGTAAATAAATGTTGTTCATGGGGTAATTCGCACATTTAACTTGTTGATTGGCTTATGGCTGCATTTGCTCTTATTAAAACAGAATAAACTGTGTTTTCTGCTTGCACTGAAATCTCTTATGAAAAGCCAGTGCAAAGAATGTTCTTGAAATCCTGAGGAGTAACCTTCTTAGTCTTTTGCAGCAAAAGCAACAGTCTCATGGCACCTTAAAGATGGCATCTGATGAAATGGTCCATAAAGGATTATGCCATAATTGGCCAGTTATTATTCTCAACTTTGTTAACAATGTAAGGAGAGCCTGCTAGATCAGACCAGTGGCCCATCTAGTCCAGGATCCTGCTCCCACAATGGCCAACCAGACTAATATTCTGCCGCTGTTTGTTTGCCTGTCTGTTTGTCTCTCCATCTGTTCTCTGAAAATGTTGTTTACCAGTATCAGCAGTGGTCAGCTGTGTAAATGAATTGAGCACATGCTTGTTGTTCATCTGTTAGGACAGTTAATTATTTATTTTCCTATATTTATTTCCTATCTTTCTTCTGTCATGGAAAGTAAGGTGGCATACATGGAGGTTCCCTGGAAGATCGCCATCCAGATACTGACCAGCTCCAAACCCATAGTGTCAGCAAGGAGGCCATCTCAGGTGCCTTCAAATCCTCACTCTATGAAACAAAGAAAAGCCAAAAGCATAGCACAAGAACACTGTTTCAAAGAGGTTCTATTTGGATTTTTCAGAACATGTTGTAGCCCTTGGCTTAATTTCATCCAAGTGATAAGGAAGGGAAAAAATAGGAGGGAATTGGGTATTACAGAGAGAAAAAGAGAAAGGAGAGGGAGAGAGAAGAGGGTGGCAGGAAGAGAGAAAAATGGAGTTGTCTACCCACTTTTGGCTCTGACCTTGTTTACTTCTGATACAAGCCTCACCCACCACTGATGTGAAGCAGCTGATGGTACATGGGCCTTGACCAAAACACACACAAAAAGGTTGCCCACCCTTGTTTCAGCAGAAGTAAAGAAAATCTGCAAGCCATTCTATATTGCCCTTTATTCTGGGTGTTCCCTTGTGTAGCTACTATATAACAGCTTGCTAGTCGTGCTAGTGCTTGTGAGCTGAATTGCTTCTTGTAATCAAATGGCAGATACAGTACAGTATATGTATCCAAAGAAATAGACCTCTGCCAGCATGCCTGCTTATAGATAGATAGATAGATAGATAGATAGATAGATAGATAGATTCTTTATTGTCATTACACAAGTGCAACATTGCACAAGTGCAACGAAATTGGATGTCATCCCTTAAAAACAACAAAAGCAACACAACAACAACAACCAAACAAACCACATTCCAGCCACACCCACACCTACACCCATCAAACTCCCAGGTCACACTATCGAGTTACTGCATTTAAGAAGGCCACAGCTCTTGGATAGAAACTATTTTTCAGTCTATTTGTCCTTGACTTGATGTTTCTGTATCTCCTGCCAGAAGGCAGTAGTACAAACAGACTGTGTCCCGGGTGAGATGCATCCTGCAGGATATTGTTTGCTTTCCTAAGACAACGGGAACCGTACAGTTCTTCCAAAGATGGGAGGGGATGACCAATAATCCTTTGGGCTGTGGTTATGACCTTCTGGAGCACCTTCCTCTTCCTAGCTGTACAGCTGGAGAACCAGGCACAAATACAGTTATGTCAATTTACTTCCAATAAACATTATTAGGGTAGAAATCTGCACTTAGCAAGTGTATATGGAAAAAGTCTGTTTTTGCTTGCATGGTCAAAACTGACGACTGCTGGTGTCAGCCATCTTTTATTTTACGAGAGCTAATTCAAATAAATAGTCAAAAGATTGCTTTGATCTGAGGAGAGGTAGAGAAAGGAAAGCATATTTGAAGAAAGGTATGGAGGAGGTAGGGTAATGGACCATGTAATATAGCTAAATTCATATTTCATTCTGAGCATTTTCATGCAAACTGCTCTTCAAAAAGCTTCATGGAATTTAAGCATAAATAATAACATAGGGAAAGGAATTAACACCTGTGGCCAAGGGAGAAAAGGTATATTTTCAGATGAGAGTAGTGGAAAAGATGGCAACTCCATGAGGCAGAAAGTTACAAAAAAGGCTTGATCTGGGTCAGCTGATTAATATTGACCTTTCCTATTATTTAGTCATGTGTAATAAATATCACGAGTGCCTTCGGCATATTCTACCTTGACTTAGTTTTCCAGAGCCTAATAATGAATAATAAATAAAATAAAATAAAATAATAAAATAAAATATAAAATAAAATAAAATCCAGTTCTTTGGAGAGTACAAATAACCTTGAAGTATATATCCAGCCCAAGGATACCTTTAATTTATTGTGTTACCTCACCAGTTTTTGTACAATTTGTATAGGCACTTGCAGCAGACCAGCAGAATGGAAAGGGAGACCCAGCTGAGACAGCACGTGTCTGTTTGAGAAACCATCTTCCGTCTCCCAGAACATCTTCAAGCTGACTGTGTCTTTGACCAGCTAAGAATGAATGAGAGCATAGTCAGTTAGGAAACTCCTTTCTATGAAATCAGGCAATTTGTCCTTCAAGTCCACTATTGTCTCCTCCGACTACCTTTGGCTCTCCTGTATATCAGGCAGAGATATTTTGCAACATCTGCTACACGAGCCACTAAACTAAATACGTCATGAGGATCATGAGGGACTTAGGAGCACATAGTCTACCACTGAGTTTTGGTCCCTCATGAGCTCATCACTTTGGCACTGGTGTGTAAGGAGGCTTGATCACTCTAAACCAAATAGCCCTCTTTAGGTGTTCAAAATAATACATGTAGGCTGAACATTTGGAGGGTGTATATATGCAAACCTCAGGCCCCTGAACAGCTGGGCTCCTCTCTCAACTTTGATTGAGAAGGTCTGAAGGGGGATTCTAACTGCATTTACTGTAATACAGTTAGAATTCTCCTTATGATCAAGAACCTTGCCCAAGAAGTGTTCCAAAATGAAGGGAGGATTGTAACCATGTCCCTATTGGCTCCTTTCTTGACTTCTGCACATGGAACACCAATCTCTGAAGAAGGATTTCTAACCTCATCCAGCTGAATGCAGTTACAATCCTTCTCACAACCAGGAATCATGCAGAACTGGGGCTCATGATCAATTTCAGCTGAACATGGTCTCCCTGAAAACCTTTGTATTTCACATATGAAGGTAACAAAAGGAGCTAGCATGCGTGGTGCACACAGGGACACTGAGGGTATGGTGGCATATGGCCTTCATGCCCTTTACACAGTTTTAGCCCTCACACTTATTTTAAGTGAAGAGGGATAATGAGCTGCCAAGAAATTGAATCCCCAGTTGAACTATAGCTGGGTCCTAAGATATAGTTGGGCTACATCTCCCATCAACCTGAAGATTGGGTAGGTTGGCTGGGGATGATGGGAGTTGTAGTCCAACAACATCTTAGGACCCAGCATTGAAGAACACTGACTAGATAACAGTGTTATGAATCATTCATAGTAATGATGTAACACGCTCACCATTCCCCTCAGAAGAGTTTTTCAGTCTTCTGTTTTCATACGTCCTTTCAGTGGATTGAGCTCCAGAATTGCTCTGTTCCCTGGGCCTCAATTCTTTCTGCCTTTTGAGTATTCCCAATGAAGCTGATAGGCCTTAATGCTGGCCAAGCTCCTGGTCAGCAATAGCAGAAATACCCAAGTGAACAAAGTCCACTTGTTTGAGTAAGTGCTGTAGGCTTGGATCCCAGTTGTGTAGTTTTTCTACCATAACCCCAAATGCTTTATTTTCATTCTTACTTCCTTAGAAATATGAGAGCCGGTAGCATAACACTCACTAACAATCCAACAATAGCAAACTACTACTCTTGAGTGTTCAAGAGAGAGAGAAGAGTCCATCAGGACATAGATTTCATTATCAAACATCTGAAAACCTTTTATAGCTGCTTTAAGGAGCTAGTGCTGCTGTTCTGGCTTTCCGCTGAAACAATTATGGAAGAACAGGCTGCCTGCCGCTAGTGCTTGCTTTGAATTGTTTTGCCAGTGATGTACTGATCTGATTTGTTCAAAATCTCTTTGTCCTCAATTTTTATTTTCTTCTCTCATTCTGTAGGGTGCTGGTTTATCCCTTTGCAGACAGGGTAATTTCCTGCAAGCAAGCTTTATTTTTTGTTGTGCTCACAAATGCATGTTTTCTTGTAATGAGCATTCTCTACTACCTTCCAGTAGCTGATTTTCACTTCAAGAGAAACAAGCCATGAAGGAAACATTCAGTGGACCCTGTCTTGTTAGAGAATAGAGAGCAGCTTGCCTAACTTGCACATGCAGAGTTCCTGTTAACAGGAAATGGTGACTGTTTGCGATACCAATTCAAGAAGCTTTGCATTTCAGTGTGCAGAAATCGTCATTCTATATTCTAGTGATTAGGTGGCATTGGCCTGCATTCAGACAACACTTTATTCTATTTTACTGTTGTTTCTTTGTCTGTTCCCATGTTTTATGTGATCATTCACATAACGTAAAGTTCACTCCTGGAAACCAAGTGGAACCTAGTATACGTTTAGCACTCATTACCGTGTTGTTTCTATTTTTTCTATTACATGGTAGTTTTGCATTGTAATTCCACATGATGAAATTTGGGGTGGTATCCCGGCATGCAGTTCTCCATGTGTGAATGAAGCCTAATGTCTGGCTGGAATCAGGGTTTTCCTGTGTTTGTTCCGTTGTTAGGAGAGATCATAAAGTTCTTGGCTATTTTCCTGAATGACGTGTCTTTTAAGCCTTCCAACCATGCACCATTGAATTGGATATTATCTTGGGTTATCTTGTTTCAGCCTTCATATTGCCCAAATTGGCTCTTCTTTGCAGAATTCAACATACTAGACAACATGTCTGACTTTGTGTTGGAGATATCACTTCCACCCAGGAAAACCAAGACAGAGACACTCAGACTATTTTTGAAAAATATATTTGACACTCCATGTTCTATGGGTGACTAACATTTTCTGACTCTAAATATCTAAATGTTAATTAGATACATTCACACTGAAATGTGAACTGAGCTGAATTTCTTCCCCTTCTTTAGTTAGGCATGCCTCCCACTGCCCCCAATATCCCCATATGACTGCTCAATATTTTTAATTAATAATATTTTTTTCTCATAAAATCAGAATTGTAGAGTTGGAAGTGACCCCAAGGGTCTTTTGGTGCAATTCCCCGCAATGCAGGAATCTCAGCTAAAGCACCTGTGACGTTTGCCCTCCTAGGTGGGTCATAAGGAAAGGGTTAAATGAGTGTGAAGTGATTGGCCAGTGGGAACCCAAGGGGAGGAGTTAGAGTTAGAGTTGGAGTTGTTTGGAAGTCAGTTGGGAGTTGGAGAAGGAAGAGGGAGGATAAGCCTGTGGGTTGGTTTAGTTTTAATGTGAGAGAGTGAGAGGAACTGTTAGGTGGAGTCAGATAGATAGTTGGGATAATCAGTTTGAAGTTGTTAGGAACGTATAGGTTAGGTTAGTAAATAAACTAAGATTAAGAAACTGCCAAGAAAAATTAACTGAAACCATAAACTTGTTCATTTTTATAAAATAAACTTGATTATTTGTTAATGTAAACAACTGTCTGGACTCCGTGTGTACCTGAGAGAAACGGGTTGGTGGCAGCGAGAAGGCAATCACAGTGGTGGCACAGGGATCAATAGACCATCAAACGTCCGGGGACCCTGTGTGATCGCCACAGCACCCATGACAGATGATCTGTTTCTCTCCTGTTTCTTCTTTGTTTTCTTGTCTGTTGGATCAAAATGGGAAAATCTAGTAGGAATAAATAAAGTGTGTGAATAGCAAGTTGTAAGATAGAGATTTATGGTAATGATCTGTGGGGCAAACATTTTAATTCAGCCTCTGGCTAGAAGTGTCATTGTTCCTAAAGAAACTTCTGTGAGGCAGAATGCTTCATATTGGTGCTGCCTTCATCAAGGTAGACAAAATAGGGCAGGGAAACTCTAGAGAAACACAGGGAAACCCTTTATTTCATAACAATATTCCCTTCGGGTACTATAGCAGTGCATTTGTGGTCTCTTCCAACTCTATGATTCTATTCTATGATTTGTTCATAGCCAAGTGTTTCGCCATTAACCAAGACTTCTGGACGGTGGTGGGGAGTATGTCCTTAGCGGCTTCACAGACTTGGAAATAAAGAACAAAGAACAAAATGGCATGGGGTGGAGGTGTTCCCTTGAATGTCTATGTGGGGCTCTAGACTTGGGCTCATGGAAGGGTTGGGCTGGCAGACTGCATTACCACAGTTGTCTTTTAATCCATTCGTCCTCTGGTTTACACTTTAACACAGTTTAATTCTGAAGTCTCCTTTTTTCATAAGGTGAAAGCTGAGTAGTAATGCAATGAAAAGTTGACAGGCATCGTTCTTTTCCCCCCTCCTTTCCCCCACTTTTAATAACTCATGTTGTGGAGCTTAAATTGGTTTAACTGGAGCTGAGCGGAATAATAAAATTAGCAAAAAAGGAATTCATCTCCTAAACCATGAATATTTTTTAATCTTCTTCAGAGAGGGTTCCATCGCCAAGCCTTTAATTCATGGGGAGATGGCACTGCTCTTTGTCTGATCTCTATCGCAGGCTGATAGAGAGTTGTGATGATGGCTTGCGACGGGTACAGTCATCTGACTGCCTTGAACAGATGTGACAGATTGTGACACTGGAATGGCAGGACAGTGTTTTTCTTTTTTCTTTCTTTCTAATGCCACTACCCCAAACCCAGACATAACCCACAGTGTCCAGAATAACCTGACTGAAAACAGCTTTGGCCTGTTCCTTGCTATGAGCATCATCAAGCCCCTTTTGTACTGCCTAAATCCTTGATATTTGCAGACATTTATGTACATTCAAATTATGTTCCCACAATGTGGGGATTAATGGTAGGACCATAAAAATGGATTAAGGAGCCATTATGGCCACTAAGAGACTTCTGCTTTGAGCCTGGAAGGATAAACAACCACTGTATATCACAGAATGATATGAAGGCATCACTGCCCTGGCTACATTTTGACATATTTCTTACTGATATCAGTTTTGTGTGGATACTGTACTTAGACACCTAGATAGCTTGTATTAACTTGGGTAAGTTTTATCATCATTTCCTCTTTTTCCTTTTCCTTTGTCAAATATGCAAATCAAAATTTAATTTTAAAAACAGACATTTTCACAAAGTTGATGGCTGAGAGGATGGAAGCAGAAAAAGTAGACTTCTTTTTGGTCATCTGGGGTAAGAGAGGAAGGATGAATGTGTAAGCCTGGAATGAGCATGGCTCATTCATGCCTTGCTAAAACACAGTTTAGCACAACACTTGACTGCATTCATTGTGAACTTTCTAAACCAAAAGTAGAATTATTCCACTAAACATAGCTAGCTGCAACTGGAATTAAATCTTCCTTTAAAGAAGGGCTATACGGACTGATATGCTTTAGAATTCTGGTAAGTTGCAGCATCTGAACAATCAATTTTCTGCACACATTGAAATCTCCTCCTCTTTCTCATATCTGGTTGCGTACAAAGCACACACTGTACACACCATCTAAAGCAACCCCCAAAGATTCATGGAAACTGTAGTTTGTTAAGAGTGCTGGTAAATGTACAGTAGTTCTGTGATGGGTGAAGTACAGTTCCCAGGATTTTGGTGGGGGTAGGGATTTGCTTTAAATGCATGTTGTGTATGCAGCTTTTATTTTGTATTTCTTTTTCTGCTTTTCTTTTCTTTTTTTCTTTTGCTCTGCTCATAACATCTTAGATAGGATAGTTTTGGCACTGCACATCCCCATGTCCTCTCAGACCCTTGAAAAAATGTATCATTTTAGACACACATCTTCAGTCTTTAGAAATACCTTTACTTATGGCACGTGTTTATGTGTGTATGTGATGCTGCTGCTGCTGAGAGTACACATTAAAAGTATGAACAGACTTTGTCATATTCAGTTTGAACATGAGAC
Organism: Podarcis gaigeae; assembly: GCF_964106915.1. Lineage (NCBI taxonomy): Eukaryota > Metazoa > Chordata > Lepidosauria > Squamata > Lacertidae > Podarcis > Podarcis gaigeae. The sequence continues at coordinate 63,970,333 of NC_139681.1, forward strand.
AGTTCCAGTGAACAGCCCCTGCTAACTTCTCATCAGGCACTACACCTTAAAAACTTAAAAGTCATTCAATGTTTCCTTCCCCCAGAGGATACTTCCTAGCTATCATCTTGTTCTTCTTTGATGTTGCACTAAACAACATCAGAAGAGAAATGTAGCAAGGGGCAGCTTATATCAGAACATTGGGGCATTGGTAAGGAGACAACAGCCACCACCTTAGTCCAAAAAAAGGACCATACAATGTGGTAGTAGCAATAGTAGTGGTGGTTACAGTATCAGAAGAAGAGATGACTCTAATTCTAGGGCCACTGGGAGGCAGAGGTGATAAAGTTACAACCACAGAGACTGTTTCCTCAACCCTTATAGGCAATGATGAGGGACTTGAGTCCACAATTGAAATCCATGAAGTTTATGTAGCAGCATTCTCAGGCCCATTCTGTAGAAATGTTTTTTAGTGATTAGATGTTTGCCTCATTACCTAATCATTCCACATTTCCACTGTTGCTTGCTACTTGGGTAGGACACACCTGTTATGTGTCCAAGCATTTCAGAATAACACTATCCTGAGCTGTCAACAGCCACATAATGCCAGCCTGTTTCCATGGAAACATGCTCCACAGAGCCCTGGATATAATGAGCAGCTCCCAGTGCTGCAGAAACACTGGACTTTACTACAGGAGCCGGGGGACTTGTCTACCATGACAGCTATTGAGACAGAATTCCCCAAGGCAGCTGCAGTAACAGTTGTTTATATTGTGTTTAAAGAGAAAACACACCAGTCGCCATTTAAAACAACCATGTTTGCTATTGGTGCTGTCTGTGAACAAACAGTGGTCAAGCAGGAGATACAGATGGGATGAGAATCCACAGTTTCTCACTTGTTACCATGAAATTTGTTTGCATTTTAGGAATATAAGAACCTGCCTTAAACTGTGTCAGACTATTGGTCCATCTGGTTCAGTATTGCCTACGCTGACTGTCAGCCGTTCTCCAGGCAAAGAACTTTTCCCCTCGGCCCTCCCTGGAAATGCCAGTGGTTAAATTGGGACACAATCTTAGAAAGTAGAGACATCACCTTGCCAACAAAGGTCTGTATAGTTAAAGCTATGGTTTTCCCAGTAGTGATATATGGAAGTGAGAGCTGGACCATAAAGAAGGCTGATCGCCGAAGAATTGATGCTTTTGAATTATGGTGCTGGAGGAGACTCTTGAGAGTCCCCTGGACTGCAAGAAGATCAAACCTATCCATTCAGAAGGAAATCAGCCCTGAGTGCTCACTGGAAGGACAGATTGTGAAGCTGAGGCTCCAATACTTTGGCCACCTCATGAGAAGAGAAGACTCCCTGGAAAAGACCCTGATGCTGGGAAAGATGGAGGGCACAAGGAGATGGGGACAACAGAGGACGACATGGTTGGGCAGTGTTCTTTAAGCTACCAGCTTCTTTAAGCATGAGTTTGACCAAACTGTGGGAGGCAGTGGAAGACAGGAGTGCCTGGCGTGCTCTGGTCCATGAGGTCACAAAGAGTCGGACACAACTAAATGACTAAACAACAACAAATTGGGATCTTCTTCATGCAACCAGATGCTGCATCTTGACAGTCAGTCACCTTTACTCTCATCTTTCCTGACCAGCAGCCAGATTGTCTGGGCCTAATGGGAGTTGAAATCCAACACCAACTGGAGGACCATAGTTTCCCTGCCCTTGCTCTGGAAAGCAGAACCTTTACTGACAGCAGCTGATGTCAGAAATGCACATGGGCAGCAAAGGTGAGTTGGATGATGAAGGAAAAACCAAGTTCTCAGAGGGAGCCATCTAAGCTAGGGATCTAAGTTTGCGTGAAGCTTGCAGATCATAAGAGGCTGATGAGGTTGCTGAGGACATGTGCAACTGGCTTGTTTGAAGTTGTATGTTTGTAGGTCATGTCCCAACCTAATACATGTAATAAATCTTTTTACTTTGCTGCATCAGATAGTGGGATTTAATAATCCATGAGCTATCAGGTCATCCTGGTTTCAGATCTATGGTTGCTGGGCGTCTCAAAACTAAACTCGCAAGGTCTGCCACTGCAGCATAGAAAAAACCAAGAGTGGAATGGTTTGTTTATAGTCTCCCTCTCCCCCCATACAGATTTTGAGCAGGAATTTCTTCAGTGGAACAGAATCTATAGGTAACATTTCCATTTCCTGACAAAATAAGTCCTCCGTGGCAAGTAAAAGATTCCTTTAATTGTTGCCTTCCACCTGTGTCAGTGGCATGGAATTTAAAAGGTTTTGAAGCACTTTGTAGGAAGGAACCTAAGGAGGATTTTTCTTTGGGAAATGAAGAGATCGTGATTGGAAGACATCAGAGGAAAAGGCAAGGTCACACAAGGATAGAGGTTGGATCGTGAGCAGAAATCGTCATGTTGTTACAACACCAAACACCTACTGCCAGGCTGAACTCCTGTTAATTTTTATTTTAATGCAATAAAAAAGTTAATTTTGTTAGAAGCTGACAGTTTGGTAGACTGTTCATTATATGCCATATCAGTAAGTATATGAAATGTCAGGGTGAAGGGAATTCATTTCCCAGTAACAAGCATGACAGACTGTTGAATGAAATGGGGGAGAAAGACTGCAGGCAGCAGGATGATGAGGCTGTAATCAGAATTTCACTCCACCGGCATTTACCTGGAGAAGGTTTTCATTTTAGGTCTTCAAATGTCCTATTCTCTTTTTCCTTTTTCCTTTTCTTAAAGGAATGGCTTTATGGTCAATTCTCCTTGGCGTGGCTTAAAAGGATCTTGACTGTTCCTGATGGCCATGGGAATTTGGTTCATTGTTTTACTTCCTTGTTATTTAAGTGCAGAATTTGAGCTTAAGAGTTTCTTCCGCCTGAGTGAGTGACAGTGAGCATTAACATAGCAAATCTAACCACGTCTAGTCAGTAGTAAGTCCTGTTGAACTCAGTGGGACCTATTCCCAGGTACAGTAAGTGCTTGTGTATAGCATTGCAGTGGAACTTCCTCCCAAGTAGGGCTGCTTTGCAAGTCAGAGCTTTTGGGGCATGAAAATGAGGTGCTGGAACTCATGTATTGGTAAAAGGGTTGTGGGTGTCAGCACAAAATGGCCACCATGGGCAGCAAGAAAAAGTGGTGCCATTACTTCTTACTGATGAGTAGTGTGACCAGAAACACCCTTACGCAAGCTATCGAAGGAGTGGCTCAGAAGCTCAGACTGATGCTTTCCTTAATCTGCACAGTATGAGACCTCACTGATGAGAGAGATATTGAACAGAGGAAGAAGGTGAGACCTTAAGAAAAAGAGATGACTTGTAGCTAAATCCTATATAATCTCATTTTATTTCATTTTTGTTCTCAGTGCCCTTGTCTAATAAAGGGCCTTGCATGCTTTGAAAGTTTGCAATTTTAAACTACGAAAGTTTTTTTCCTTTTCTTTAAATGTTCTAGTTCCAATTTTAGCCTCCCTGATCCCTAAGACTAGGAATGGAAAAAGTACATAAAAGCCCAGAAATAACCAGTTAAACTACACCAAGCAGCCGGAACAGAACCCTTCTTTCCCTGACATACAAGACTTACGAAACAGAATGTTCTATTCACATTTATTTATTTTTAGTTTATATTGGTGGCCTTGCCATTCACCAAATGGTCTGAAGGAAGGTTTCATAAAATGTCCCAATTTAAAACAATGTAAAATTCACTAAAATGACAAGTTAAACCACAAAACTAAACAATATCAAAAAAGCAGAACAATAGGAGTGCATCAATACAGCAACAGGGAAAAACATCCACTCACCCTAAGGTTTGGGAAAAGAAGTAGGTGTACCTGTGCAACAATGGTGCAAGATGCAACTCAGATGCAACCTGGGCATTGATACAGAGCAGGGGTGCCAATGTGAATAAAACATGGGCTGGGTAAGCCCTCCCCCACATAATCACATGATGCAGGGCACCATTTGAATGGCAATGCCCATCAACTTTGAGGGGGCGCTGGTTCCCTCAAATATTTTATTGGGGGGGGCAGAGGGACCTTGGTTCCTAGGAGTTGGCTCTGATAATACAGAGAAAGTCCTCGCATGTCCCTCTGCTCCTAAAACCACACATGGTCACAGTACCACTAGCAGGGCATCCCCTGTCATTTTAACATCCAAGTAGGTTGAACTGGGGATCATTCAGGCATCAGGATGGGTGAATCTGTCAATTTCTCTCCGTTTCTCATTTTTCCAATCTTCAGTTCTCCCCATTTCTATGTTGGTTTGCATTTTTTAAAATAAAAAAAATCTTCATGAAAATTTTTCAGTGACTTCCTGTTAATATGCACTTGCTTGTATGCAATTATGCTTTAATTCTTTTTTTTACAAATGTCAAATTTCCAAATTTAAAACATTTATAGGGCTATTTTCACTAATACACATTTTTTGGTACACATATTGTGTATCTGGCTGGAGAACTGTGTTGCTAAATTTGGGAAAGCATGAATTTTGAAGGATGGCTGTGTTTCCATACTTGTTTTGTTTCAGAAAGGGCAAAGTTTGCCTATAAATTTATCTTTATTCAAGTGTTTGGTCTCCTGTTTACTGCTGAAATGCTAACAATCAGTAACAGACAAACAGTGAATCTGCTGATCATACGCCTGAATGTTTTATCTGAAAGCAATTCCCATCAATGGGTCTTGGAGCCAAACTTTTATTTACATGCAAATACAAGTTACAAAATCCAAATGTTTACTCCCTTCTGAAGGAAAGCAGCTTCTGGAGAAGGTGATTTGAAATGGAGAAATGGCAGTGGGATTCTTAATCAGTTTCCATGCTGTTCTCGCCATTTGTTTCTTTTTAAATGATCCAATGTCCAAAGCAGTTTACAAGTTACAGAAAAAAGTATAATATAAAACTATTTAAAACTTCCAAATAATTTCAAACATTGTTGTTGTTTAGTCGTTTAGTCGTGTCTGATTCTTCGTGACCCCATGGACCAGAGGACGCCAGGCACTCCTGTCTTCCACTGCCTCCTGCAGTTTGGTCAGACTCATGTTTGTAGCTTCGAGAACACTGTCCAAACATCTCATCCTCTGTCATCCCCTTCTCCTTGTGCCCTCCATCTTTCCCAACATCAGGGTCTTTTCCAGGGAGTCTTCTCTTCTCATGAGGTGGCCAAAGTATTGGAGCCTCAGCTTCAGGATCTGTCCTTCCAGTGAGCACTCAGGGCTGATTTCCTTAAGAATGGATAGGTTTGATCTTCTTGCAGTCCATGGGACTCTCAAGAGTCTCCTCCAGCACCATAATTCAAAAGCATCAATTCTATGGCGACCAGCCTTCTTTATGGTCCAGCTCTCACTTCCATTCATCTCTACTGGGAAAATCATAGCTTTAACTATACGGGCCTTTGTTGGCAAGGTGATGTCTCTGCTTTTTAAGATGCTGTCTAGGTTTCAAACATTATCATATTTCAATTTCAAACACTATCATACCAAAACATTGTTAAAAGGCATCTACCCCGCTTCCTACAACCATAGTCCAACATAGTATGAAAGTATCAAAATTGGGACACAATACAAATTCTGAAGCTGAGATCATGATTAGCTACGGTACCGAATGTCATAGAAAAAAGAAAAGTTTTTAGGGCCCATTAAAAATATCTATGGATTTAAAAAATAATAATCTAGACATGGGGCATGCCTGATGTCAACAGGCATGGAGCCATTGATGAAACAGCCCTCATCTATGTGCTCATCAACCCAAATGCTTTTGCAAGCAGGCTTCAGAAGCACTATGCGCAGGGCTGGATTTAGGTTTGATGAGGCCCTAACATACTGAAGGTAACGGGTCCCTTTATATGTCCAGCTGTCCTTTGTCAACAACAAATTGTCGCTGTTTTGAATATATGCTCTATGGTAATTTACAGACCTAATAGGCATCTAAAGTCATTTGCACATGCAGAATGTAGGCACCCTATATATAGAAATGAGCAAACCAGTGATATTTTAGGGAGCAGGCTAGCAGACAGGCCCCATTACTTACATCATAGGAGCCTACACAACACAAAACACTGTTGCTGTATGTAGGTTTCTTTATCTTATATTTTGGAAATGTACATCCAGGTTTTTTTTTCCTTTAAATTTTTTTGGGGCCCCCAAGAGAGTGGGGCCCTAAGCTATAGCTTGTTTAGTTTATACGTATATCCGGCACTGACTATGAGCAGGTTGATTCAGGAAAACCTAACCATTGGTCCCAAACCATTAAGAGCCTAGCAGTCACCAACAGTGCAGCACTTCAAATTCCTTTGCCTTCCACTGGATAGGTGCTTAAGCCTTTCCCTGCTTCTTACTACAATTCCTTTTGTGTACACACACCTGTCCTGACTGTGTTCCAAATGTGTGCTCTCCAACAGAAACGTACATCTGGAACCCCCCACAGAGGGGGGGAAAACAGCATGAGAATTGGAGTTTGCAGCAGGAAAATTTCAAGTAGGCAAAGGACAACATACCATTCACCCCTTTGTTCTGTGGTTAGGATTGGGTTGTTTTTCTTTTCTTTTTTAAGACAAATACATCGATTTGAATCTGCCCTTTTTCAGAATCTAATTTGCAATAAATCACTTTGACAAACCAGGACCCCCTTTCCCCCCTCTTTCTAAACACCAATCTTACAAATAGTGAATAGCAAACTCATGAATACTAAATGATCCCAGTGCATGGCCTGAAGGAATGTGATGCAACAACCTTGTCGAAAACAAGTAGGTCTGGACTGGTCTGTGCCTGGATGGGAGACCACCTGGGAACAGTAGCATGCAGCATTCTGCCTTGAGTTTCATAGCAGAAGGCAGACAGGATATAAATGAAATAAATAAATAAATAAAATGGGGCTGTATCCAATCCATCTGAGTTATTCTCAGAGTTGTAAAAATCAATGGACAACTTAATTAAGTCCATTGATTTTTAGGGGTCTACTCTAAGTATGACTTAATTGGAGGAATCCTGAATTCGTAAGTGCCGAAAATTAACCTGCAAAAAAGAAAAAGAACTTTAAAATGTTGAGTTGATCCCATTTGTTTATTTTATTATTTTTATGTTGGATCCCACCTTTCCACTAAGGAGCTCAAAGTGCCATGCATATTTTCCCTTTCCCCATTTTATCATCACAGCATCCCTGCGAGGTAGGTCAGGTTGCCTTCTGTGATTGGGTAAACATAATCCAGTGAGCTTCATGGGCAGAGTAGAGAAAGGGAACGTTGGTCTCCCAGGTCTCCTTGTCCAACACTCTTGCCACTACATGAATTCTTCTTTACTAATGTTCTGATTTCAGTTTTTCTGTCTCCCCTCCAAATTCATCTGACGTGGAAACTCATCATCAGTTTCCATAATTGGCTGAGGCTGCAGAATAAAAGAATAATGAGCTGCACCTCTCCTATGCTGCTGATTTAATTTTGAGAATTTTATTTGAATATTTAATATCCAGTAAATATCCAAGTTCCAATTTGTGAGAAGCTTGTGAATTCAGAAGATTCTTATGATGGTGATGTATTGCAATTGGGTGTCTCACTAAACAAAAGACAAGATGCATTATTAAAGCATAACAATACAATACTGAAAATGCAGCATTTTTTTCTTTTCTATCATAAGAAAAATAAAACCATTTAGCAGCTCAGATTATCAAATAAAACACAGATAGATCTTCAATTTTTCACAAGTTCCTTTCACTGTATACATATGAATTGCCAACTTTTGTTCTTATACAATGTGAAACATACACATGAACAGAAGAGACTGAGGCTTGTGAATACATACTATGGACTACAGGTTTATTAAACATAAATCAAGACAAAGAAACATGTCGTCTCTCCCTGCCATCTCCTCGGGGAGAGCGTCAAAGCAAAAGCAATACAGCAGAAGTTCCGCTTATGCCAGCAAACTGTGCTGGAATGTAAACAGACATGTGACACGCAACAATCCCATGCCTGCAACTAAAGGTGGAATGGAAAATCCCAACAGTTAACTGATAATGAAACAACAAATATTTCTTAAACACTTTTAAAATATAGCCTTTTATGCCTGGACAACAAATCAATATCAGAAACAAATCAAAGTATTTTGGAGTTATTAAATCTAGCTGTCAAACAACAAATAGTATAGAAAAGATGGGACTGGAAAAATAAATATGATTCAATATGGCAAGCTTTCTTAAGTGTTTATAGAGAATAGCAATTCTGTTTTTTAGATTTATCCCCTTTATTTCTCCATCTGTCCCCTTTATTTTCTTACCGATAACAGGGGCAGAGAGTAGTAGGCATTGTGGGGATGTATACAGTCTATTCTAATTCTTGTTAATATATGAAAAAAGTCAATTAACTTACAGAGCAATCCATCACCCTGTACCCCGCTCTGCAATTCTGGAAGGGGTTTGGGTATAATGGAGATATCCCTGTGCCCAGTCCTGGCTAGCTCTGCCATCCTCTGCTGTTCAGGGAGCTCCACAAGTGGTAGAGTACCCAGTGCACTTGCCAAAATGGTGGGTGGAAGCCATAACATCAGTATCCCCACTGGTGGTAGGCCGTAGTGCTGACATAAAATCCACCAGTTTTTGTGTGCACCCAGCTGCTGTATTGTGATGGCAATGAGCCCTATCCAGGTCTCGTCACTGCAGAAACTTGGGAGCTGGCACAGTAAAGGGGCATTCGTCAGCTCCAAACATCTGCCCTGACCAGCCCAAGTGCCCAGGCTGTGGGTATAGCCCTGGCTGTGCCACTACATCAAGCTCTGCTGCTACCAGCCCAGCCCAGGGCTAGTATTAGTTACAATACTTTTCCATGTATAAGACTAGGTATTTTTCTTTAAAAATTATGCTAAAAAGTGGGGGTCGTCTTATACATGGATAGTGCATAGGGTGGACATTTGAATCATTGCTAGCACAGCTGTCAGCAGGTACTGGGTGTGTTATTGGTTGCTTTGTTGTGGGCTGGTGTTGATTGGCTGACACTGCAGCAATTGAGTGGGCAATTGGCAGCTTCTGCTAGCAAGGAGACAGCTGAGAGGTGGAGTTTGTGCCGCTTGTGGGTGAGCAGTTTTCGGCATAACGCCCCCCCCCCCCGGCTCAAAACTCTGGGCAATCCTCTGCAAAAAAGCTCAACAACTCTGAGCCATCTTCCCCCATTTTCCAAAAAAATAGGGGTGTCTTAAACATGGGGGCATCTTATACACTGAAAAGTATGGTAATTTATTGTCTAATTTATTGTCATGAGTCATTTATTGTGTTGATTGAAATGGAACAGAAGCGTGGCTAAATAGCCTGGACCTCACCTAATGTGACTTATTCTCAATGAGGTTTCCTACAAGAATTTGGTTGGCCACGGTGAGAACAGGACTATATGGGTCATTGCCCTCATCCAGCAAGGTTCTCTTACGTTTCTTCTGAAGTATGTGTTGGGAAGCAGCCTAAATTACTTCTGCCAATAATGAAGCCATTCCACTTCATTCTAGCCAGTGTAAAATTTCACAAGCTGAAAGAGGGTACTTTGGTTTTGGTGTACAACTAACAGAGACCCAAGATTCATAAGAAAAGCAAGGAATCCCAACTCGTTCTCAGAATTTCTACTTTCACACTATTGAGAAGGAGGTTCATAGCTATGCACTGCTGAAGCAACGGAAGCAAGGGCTCAGTAGTATCAGTATTCACCTCATCACAGCACACTCCTCTGTAGCCTTGGGTTCAGCACAGAAAGACAAGTGAAGCAGACGAGAAAGACCACTTGTGACTGGCATGAACAGATGACCAGGAATCACCCCACATCTCCTTGTGGTAGATAGCAGAAGCAAACTCAAAGCAAGTCCCACATTAATGTGCTTGGTGTGCCTAACTAGCAAACCATTTGCATAATATAGTAATTCAGCACCCCAGATTTGGGGAACTGGGAGATGACATTCCATCCTCAACTAGGATGTAGTAACAGAGAAAAACAACACTGGTTGGAGTCACCAGAGACACTTTGCCATAAATATTACTATGTGATTGTGTATTTTAATACAATTATAAGGTGCATTCACATGCTTTGTTCAAGGCTACAGTGCACAACAATACTTAGCTAGTGCCCTGAAGCATATGCTGTGTACACACCGTTGACTGATTAGCATTCCGGAATACAGGCCTCCTATGGAGAGTATTCATTTCAGGACTGCTGGCATCTCTCTCTAGAATACCTAATGTGCAACACTAAAAAAAGGTACTTTGAATAAAGTAACTTTTATTGGCATCATTCACAGGGATCAGCACTAACCCAAGTTCATTACAGACTCATCACAGGATGACATGACAGGAGTATCACACAGCAATGCACTGCCATTCACTACCAACTGGAATGAGGACTCAAGATACCAAGACCTGTCATAAGAGCTTGACAGGAAACACATAATGTCTGATGACAGTGTGGTAATTAACTTGCATCACCAGTGAACAGAAGCTTTTTTTGCCAGCACATGGCATGCAATAACAGAGATTAGTTTCTGGTATCAGTTATTTCTTTATTTTTTTGCCAATCAGAGCACACTGCTGAAGACAGCATGCTACTTCCTTAGAACACAAGAAGCTGGTATTATCCAGGCTGATGAATTTCCTTGACTGGCTATCCTTTCATGCTTGAGGTCACAGAGCTAGTACAGGTAGCTGAGAACCAGTGCAGGAAAGAAAAGGGAGAACGTGAAATTCTGATTCAATTGATAAGATGCTTTGCTAGTCAATAGTGTGTTAGACGTTGTACGTAGAATGTTCAGCAAATACACTTGCAGGTAGGACTCTTCGACAAAATCAAGAACACACAGCCAATCAAGTTTCCCAGTTGTGAGGAAGAACAAATTAGGTGTAGCTAGTAGATGCACATTTGTACCAAATGTGTGTAAACAGGGATAGGATAACAGCTGTGATCCTCTTTATGCATGTAGACTGAACATGCATTTGGCATGTATGTGCACAGTCCTTTAATGACTTTCAGGTATTTTAATTATTCAGTATAGGTACATGTTTACTAGATACTGGTTCACTGTATACTAATTGCCATGGTATGAATCTTTATCTTCTTTTAATAGGCAGATTGGAGATTAATGGTCCAGATTAAGGTTCCCTTGGTGGGAGCTAATGGTTAGGAGATAATTGAGAATCTTTTTCTATATCTGAATGAGGTAGACAGCTTAGAGAGGGCGATACACATGCCCAGCTTTAATGTGTTTTTCTAATATTTGTTTTTTAACCAGTGCTGAGAGTGGGATAAAATAAAAATGAAGGATGGTGTGCACTATAGGAAATGATGTTTCCGTTACACTGTCTTCAACTCTCTTGAAAACAATTGTCATTTAGAGATTTGGAGCCTCTGAGTGCTCTAAAATTATTTGTTTAATTGGACTGTTTATACCCCACCTGTTAACCAAAGCCAGTTCATAATATATTTAACATACAACTAAATAGACAGGAGTTACTATGGTTTTCCCTTCAGATATCTCAACTGCTGTTCTGTTTCTGAATCTCAGGACCTCGGCAGATCTCAGAGGAAATGGCAGCCATACCAGCCAGATGTTAGTCCCTCAGAGGACAGGGCTTCCTCACTCAGCCTGCCATGGTGGATGTCTCTCAGAGCTTTAGCTCTGGATGGCAGATGCAAAGGTTTTAATAGCCTCCTCCTGTCCTCAGATGTCATCATCGTCATCATTATTACCAAAAAGTAGCATTTTACGGGTTGTTAATGGTTTGCATTTATATTGGTGGATAACACACTTCACAACAGGTAGAAGATTTGAACCTTTTACCTTCTGTCACTTTACACACAAGGGAGAAAGTAAAGTACAGTGGTACCTCAGGTTAAGAACTTAATTTGTTCTGGAGGTCCGTTCTTAACCTGTAACTATTCTTAAGCTGAGGTACCACTTTAGATAATGGTGCCTCCCGCAGCCACTGCGCTGCCGCTGCGCGATTTCTGTTCTCATCCTGAAGCAAAGTTCTTAACCTGAGGTACTATTTCTGGGTTAGCGGAGTCTGTAACCTGAAGTGTCTGTAACCTGAAGCGTCTGTAACCTGAGGTACCACTGTATTCAAATTAAAATGCCTGCTCTTTGAATGAGAAATCCCCTCAGTTTGTGAGCAGAAACAGTTGGCATGTGATTGCCAGGTCTCTTTCAAGGCCAAACCAAGATCTCCTGTGCTTGAGGCAAAGGACAAGGTGGCATTCCCATCCCATTTCATACCCAGAAGCCAAGTGTGCTAGCAGCTGGATCTTACTTTAACACTGGTGATGGAATACCCTCCTCTAGTACATCTGAGGCTAAATAGTAGTAGTAGTAGTAGTAGTAGTAGTAGTAGTAGTAGTAGTAATTATATTTTTATTATTTATACCCTGCCCAACTGGCTGGTTTCCCCAGCCACTCTGGGTGGCTTACAGCACATCTAAAAGCATGAATACATACCATACACTTAAAGCACATGACCTCCCCAAAAGAATGCTGGGAAGAGCCGTTTTTAATGGCGCTGGGAATCATATCTCTGTGGGGGGTTAACTACAGCTCCCAGAAGTGGTGGCTTGGTGCCCACTGAAACTGGTAGGGAAGAAGGCAGAGAAGCCAAGAGTAGGTGGAGGTGGAGCCAATGACAGGCAGTGCCCACTAATTCTATCCCATCTTCTACTGGTTGTACATAAGAAGGCAGGCAGGTGGTGGCTGGCTGAGGGAGGACTGGAGCTGGTGGGGCATCACCCCATTTGCCCTCCACTGTTTCCCAGGATTATTTAGTGGAAGACATATGCTTTATGATGTATACACAGCCTGAGGCAGCAGGCTAGATTTCGGGGCTTAAGAGATGTTGTGTGGCAGCATAGATGACAAGGTTGGGGTGGGGGCCCTCAAGAAGACTAGCCAGAGGCTGCTGCTGCTAGCAACATCTTCCTGCTGAGGTAGTTGCCTCACTCAGACTAATGGCAGAGCTAAGCCTGAACAATTTACAGAGCCAAACCTGCTCCAGTTCAGGATCAAAAACTATCGTGTGTCTTCAAACCATTTGCTAGGTTTTTTTAAAAATTGGTTTTTATTTATTTTAGAATTAAAAGCAACAACAAAGAATAGGAAGAAGCTAATGCTGTCTTTACACAAAGATAATAGAAGCTGTTGCCCCTATGGCACATAAGATACAGAAATGGAAAGACAACATCACCATTTTATGGCTACCAGATTTATATCCAATACTCTCTGCCTGAGCTGCATTTACCCTAACATTCATGCAGGAAAGCATTGTCCAGATAGTGGATTTTAAGAGAGAGAGAAAGAAGTGATGCAAGTGTGAGGGAGAGAGGGAGCGCTGAAGACTTTTCTTGGCCAAGGAAGAAAAGCCCAGAAAATGCGGCTGGTGCCTCTTAACTCTCTTGTTATAATGCTGCCACATATTTAAAAGTAATGCATCTTCATCTTCTACTCCACGGCTTGGATGTTCATGACACAAGTCGATAACTGGGATCGCTGAGAATGTTTGAAATCTGCTGTAGAGTTTGAGGGCAGATTCTGAAGAATATAGATAAAAACAAATTTCAAGAGCAAAGTTAAAACAAACAAGCGATCTGGAGTTTCCTTTGTTGTGTGCGCTACAGAATACTGTATAGACAAGCTCTTTCTTATCTAGTTCGCCCCCTTTGTTTTCGCAGTATCTTCAGTCTTTGAAAAGACAAATAATATTCATTTTGAAAGCCCAGCTTGATTCCTAAATAAGTCACTCGCATGACTTTGGAGAGGGAGAGAGATTTATTCACTCACTCTTGTCTCTCTAACCCACTGCACAAAACTTCTGATTTACTCATAGTATAAGCAAGCACCCACTGTATAACATCTCTCCACTGGGCTAACTGCAGTGTAGTTGTTTTTAATCTCATACACAATAGGGGCTAAAATAGGGGCTTGACCTGTCCTTTGTTTGTCAACCCACCCTTCCCTCTGCTATTGTCTGAAGAGCTGTGATTTCATGAATTTTTTTCAGATGAACATTCTGGCCTGGATTCAACAATCTCTGACCACCAGCAGAAGGGCTGTTGCACTAGCACATGGGTGAGAATAATAGTTGTGTAATATGAAATCCAGCACAACAGGCAGAAGCTGGTTGTGCAGCAGGTTATAGAACAGGAAGTATCAGGGCTACAGCAACCTGTTGTACAACCAGCCATGGGGACCATGCTGGTTTCATGCCCTTCTCTTGTTTGCAAGCCATTCTGCTATGGAACTTTAACAGAGTGCAGCATTAAATTCTTCCCTCTGAAAGCTATGAAAAACCTATAGGAAATTTTAACCCCAGCAATAGCAATTAGGTGAAATGAAAAACCAAGGTATAAGAAGTTTGAGGTGGAATCAGGAAATAATTTTATTGTGTTTTGATTAAAATATATAAGAATTGGTGTACAACACTTTGAATTTGACAACATGATAAACTGAAAGTTACAATAAGTTATGAAACAAGATGACAAATTGCTGAAGTTTGTATTTTAAATAATGCAAGGTCTGGAGGATGTGGGGAAGTCCAGTAGTCTTGACAAAAGATCTATGAAATCTTTGTAGTCTTTTTTCTTCTATCTGTTTTTCTTCTATTCTGTAAAATTAATAAAAATATTTATATAAAAACAAAATGAAAGCTATGAAAAACCATGATTGGGCTAGGCTCCAGGTACCACATAAGAACAGGCTTTAAAATGTAATGGCAACAGTTCAAATCCTTAAGCAGGATTCTGCAGTAGTCAGCTCAGGTTCTCTTGTTCCATGCTTTACTCAGTGCAGTCAGTTTGTGCAACGTAAGCCAAAATCAGAACATTATCAGCCAGAAACCTCTCTGATGCATCAGCATGGCTCAAAGACTTGGGCTGGATCTCGACACATCAAATAAGTGTTTCAGTTAAACACATGACATACTTTGTATGAGAAATCGGGTTAGCAAAACTGGAACTCCACAGCGCCATCTGGTGTCACAGTGTTAGAATGCATAAACAACACATGTTAAGCAATTTTTCTTTACCAGTGTAGCTGAATCCCTGATCTTAGATTACAGTCTCAGTCTCCACGTGAATTTTCTTCTTTCTTTTTCTGTGTTACAGTCAAGAGGCAGAGGGTGTTGTGAAATGTAGTCTTTAGAATTCCACCAAAGGAAAGGGGAACTTGTGACCTTCCATGTGTTGCTCTAGTACAACTCACATCATATCCTGGCTGCGGATAGGGATGTCATAGAACTTGAATGGAAAGGTGGGGATGGTTGCTAGTCACTTTCTTGTCCCATGTCTGGAACAGAAATTAATCCAGTGGTTAAAATGGGTATTCATTGTTATTGTTGTTTTCATTCTAATTTGCATTGTACTTCCCTTGCACTGAATGAATGGTGTGGAATAATGTAATAATAACATATTTAATTATGTATTTAATTAAGTAAAATTCCAACACAATGGACAGCAATGATAACATGGTTTTTGTCAGAAGACGGACTGCAGTGGAATGGAAACAGCACTGCATGTGACAAATACAGATCAGAATGGAAACTGGTGTCTTCTTAACATCCCTAGCTGGGGATGATGGGATTTGAAGTCCCACAACATCTGGAGGGCCACAGAGACTCTTTCTCTGTAGTGAGAGAACACTGAAGATCTCTAGCTTCACAATGGCTAAGGGAGAAAGAGGTTGGGAAGCACAGTGGTTGAAGGCCAAGGGGCCAGGGGAATAAAAGACGAAAACAAGGAGGTTAGAAACTGATGGGACCTCATGGAAAGCCTAGAGATGGGCTGTGTTAGGAATGTGGATGAATTTCACATTTTGATTCAGAATTATCAGCTACATCTTTAGCCTGGATGTTTCTGGTTTCATAAACGTTATATCATCTCATACGACTGCGGTTTTCATATTTAATAGCTATCTTGTACCACTGAGTATATTGATAGAACCCAAAGGAACTCATTATAAAGCCTTTCAACCAGTGAGGGGCCAATGGACCTCCTCAAAAGAGCAAAGATTAACCAGAATATTGAACTTGCCATACATTTTGGTGTATTGTCATGTCCAGCTGTCTGCGAGAATGACTCCTGATCGGCATAAGTCTCCCTAGTTTTGCTTCCTTTGCCATTTCTTCGCAGGCCCTTGTTTCTAATTAAGTGATAACACCTTGTGGTTCTGCCTGTAAAGTAATAAAGGATTTTGTACTGTGAAGGCATAGAAGGAATAGGGATGGTTGGAGGAGGGGCGCAGGGTCACTGGGGAATGATACTGTCTAAGACAGAGAAATTGTGGCAATTACAAAGCAATTTTAAAGAGAGAGAAATGCTATGTTGGGCTTAGTAGCAACATTTCCCCAACATTAATATTTTTAATTAAGATAACAGGCAGTGAGTTATGGCTTGTGCATAGCAAGAACACATTCTTTCTACCATCCTCCAATTGCAAGGTGCCTTTTACAGATTCTTATACTTCAATGAGATAAAACACAGGCTTGCCTCTGTCCAATACTATCTGTTCCACACAGGTTTCTAGAGTTGTTTGGTCACTGTGGCTCCAAGCCACTCCAATCAATGGGGCAACATTTTCTTTGACTTCTACTGGACCCAGACTAATTTCACTTGGCTATATGCTGGGTAGTTTGATTTAAGGCACAGAATTTTCTTTGTATTCCATGTGAAATTATATCAGGCTCCACAATGGACCCAGAAATATAAATTTTGCTTTACTATATGCTGAGTAGTGTTAACCAAACCACTTTCATACCTGCAAAGCTGTAGATGTTCTGATACTCAATTCTTAATACACTAAGTCAAACATATCAAGAAAAACAATGAGGAACTTTCACAAGTGTCTAGGATTGTCCAGAAGAATCCTCCAAGGTAGTCCACAAGTTTCTGACATCATCCAAACCAGGCTTCCTCAACCTCGGCACTCCAGATGTTTTGAGACTACAATTCCCATCATCTCTGACCACTGGTCCTGCTAGCTAGGGATCATGGGAGTTGTAGGCCAAAAACATCTTGAGGGCCAAGGCTGAGGAAGCCTGATCCAGACCTTAAGGATTGTTGACTGCCTAGGAACAGGTAGGATCTGAATTCAGACCCTCCAAGTGTCCCTATTTTCCAGGGATGGTCCCAGATTTACAGAAGCCATCCCAGTTTCTGACTTGATTCCAAAATGTCCCGCTTTTCCTTAGAATGTCCCTGTTTTCATTGAAGAAATGTTGGAGGGTATGGTAAAGGTAAAGGTACCCCTGACCATTAGGTCCAGTCACGGACGACTCTGGGGTTGCTTGCTCATCTTGCTCTGTAGGCCAAGGGAGCCGGCGTTTGTCCTCAGACAGCTTCCGGGTCATGTGGCCAGGATGACTAAGCCGCTTCTGGTGAACCAGAGCAGCACACGGAAACGCCGTTTACCTTCCCACTGGAGTGGTACCTATCTATCTACTTGCACGACATGCTTTCGAATTGCTAGGTTGGCAGGAGCAGGGACCGAGCAACGGGAGCTCACCCCGTCGCAGAGATTCGAACCGCCGACCTTCTGATCGGCAAGCCCTAGGCTCTGTGGTTTAGACCACAGCACCACCTGTGTCCCGGAGGGTATGGGAGGATGTCCCTATTTTCATCAGAGAAGTGTTGGGGTGTATGGAGTTATCAAAACCCCGAGCCATCTGAGGGCAACCCTGTATCAGGATTTTTTTTTTTTAATGTTTCATGTTTAATGTTTCATTATGCTTTTATATATGTTGGGAACTGCCTAGAGTGGCTGGGACAATCCAGTCAGGTGGACAGGGTATAACTATTGTTGTTTTTGTTGAATAGGACATCCCTATTTTCATTGGAGAAACGTTGGAGGGTGTGTGAACTAAATTTGGTGTTCTGCCTGTGGACCAATATCCTGCCAGAATTCCCATGCCAAGGCTACAGGAAATCTTGACTCTTAGTCATAACTACATAAAGGAGACTTTCATTCCCTCCTCCCCTTTCTCTGCTTAACTGCAATACATCTAAATCATGAAAGCAGTATTTACTTCTGCCTTTGTTTGTCGTAAACATTTACATATAGAATGTTCATGAAGTTAACCCTCCAAACTTATTTCACTGAAAATTGTTAGTGTGCATTCTTAGGGGGTATGTATCAGCTCTGTCTTTGGGCTGAGGTGATTCAGGGTGACTTGGAGGGGGGGGGGATTGCTCTGGCCCTGTGCCAAGTGAAAGCATAATGTCAATAAAGCCTCCCTAAATCAGATCAGAGCCCCACAAAGCTACAGATTGCTTTGTCTCCCTGTTTATCTGTAGAGAATAGCTGTATTTTTTTGTATATCTTTCTGGTTCACAAGATCCATGGGCTTTGCAAGAAGCGAGGATGCCCCAATGGTTACCTGCAGAGCACCGAAGAGTTCTGGATTGGTTTTTGTTAAGCACAGCAGTGCGAGTTTTTTTTTTTAAGTTAAAAGCATCATTTCAGTTTTTAAAAATCCTGCTCTACTTTAACAAAAAAAAACCACCACCACCCCAGAGTTCTTCAGAATGCCATAGTGTTTTAAGGCCTTTCACCTATCAGAGAACACAAATAAGCATCTGAAGCTAAAATATTTTTGAACAATGTACAAAAAAGAATACACACCACTCAGATATCTCTTAATTATTGAGAGGTAAGGAAAAACAAGAGACAAATCCCTGCTCTTCCACCCACCAGAGCAAAACCATGACACTTTGCCCTATAAGGAATTGTGGAGGAAAGGTGAATTCAGCTAAAAGCTATGAAGTCTAAGAATGAAACGATTTTATGTTGGTTCAGAGGATAAATAAAAGCGGGAGGCTCCTTTGTGAGGAAGGTTGGGGTACAAGTTTATTAAACAACAGCAATTTGTATTTGTATTACATCCTGCTTGGGACCTAGCCACCACTGGAAAGAGTGCCAGATGAGATTGATCAGGCAATGCAATTCCTATGTTCTTATGGTCAGTCCTCAGTACTTGTCTGTATGTCAACTGGGCCTAATATGAAAGTCTCAGAGTGACCTGAAGTTATGTTTCACCATATCCCGAGGACAAATCTGTAGCTTAAGTTGGCCCAATCTCCGCAAGATGAACAGTTTTTCAGCACGCCTTAAAAGATATTGGTATACTCGCTGCAGAGTGAGAAATCCTCTCCATCACCCAAGAGTCTACTCCAAATCAAATAAGACTTTCTCTTTTAATAACGCCTCTACCGCCTCCGCTCTGCTGACCTTAGAATGAGAATCAAAGAGAAAAAGATATCATACATAAAACAAAGAGAACGGGAAACAGCAAGGACTGAATTGAATTCCACCTAAATGTCACCTTGCAAGTTGGTTTTTAGTATTTGATAGCAAAGCAATTTTGCTGACAAATCTGTTATCGGCTGCCTGTTGTACAAAAGCAAAAGAAGGCATGTGATAGGTCATTGAAAAGTCATTGTTTTATAACAAGGGTCTGGGCAACATTTCTGGAATGCTTGTTATGTTATGTCAGAGGGCACCCAACTCTGCCTGAGGACCACATTGCCTACATCATGTGCTCCATGAATACATTATTACACCATTATAGTGTGAACAGTTACAACTGAATTGCATTTGTAGCACAGACTTTACCGACATGGAAAACAGAACATGAGTGAAATGGGCTTACTTAGGCAACGTGATGCTATAGAGTTGCATGCAACTAAGTCATACTCAGAGTAAAACCATTGAAATCAGTTCCTTTGAGTTAGTCATCACTTAAGTCCATTGATTTAAAGGATCTACTCTAAGTGTGGCTTACTTTGATGCAATCCATTATATGGAAGATGGTGTCCTCTGGTGAATGATGATGACTTGCCAACAAAAGAAAATGTACCTCACAAAACCAGAAGTGGCTGCTTTTGCATTCAGTCCTTTTTCAAGAAACCATGACCACTGCAGTTTTGTGAAGGGGCTGGGAATTCTCTGCTGGGGAGGCTGAGTGTGGAACTCAACTCTCTGATACAAAATATACTGCAGGTCTGCTGCCCAAAATAGAAGCCACATGCCTCTCTCTGTGACTGAACAGATATGACATCATTACCCTTCCTCTACAGGTTACAGGAAATGAAGAGGGATGACCTTACCCCCGAGGCAGTCTATAAGTCCAGAATCAAATCTCCTTAGCAGAAGATCTGAATGGACTTCTACATGCATGTGACTGCGTGATTGGGGACACCACATATTGCAGGGTTGCCATTTGCACAAAACAACTTATAGGCAGGCATATGTAAGTGCTCAGGGTTGTGTTCTACATATTTGAATGGTGGGCATGGATTGTGGGCTTAGGCAGCAGGCATAATCTTGCTAACTCTTCCAGATGTTCATCCTAAGGAGTGGACAGGTGTAGTCTTCAGCTGAACCCAATTGCTACACTAAAGCTATGAAGTCACATCTATCCTAGTTTCAGTGCAAAAGTGAGTAGTATAAGTTTGTCAGCACATTGTGTTTTTGTTATTTCAAACCAAAGCTACATATTTTGTTCAGCATATTAGTGGTAAAGCCTGGGGAGACTTGCCTTAAAAATAATAATACTCTGGATAACATTTTTCTTTTCTTTTTAACTACTGTATAATCTGTCATCTCTGCACCCAGGCAACCCATGTTCAAAGCCCGTTACATGAGATCTCTTGGTCTAAATCCCTGAGTTTAAATGAAGACTGCTGAATAATGCAAGTTCATTGAAATCAATGGCAAAGACCGAAAACAATTGATTTGAATCAAAACACTCTGCAATCAAATTTGGAGGGATTGAACTGGCGGGTCATATGGTGGTTTTTGAATGGATTTGATTGAATTGCATTGAAGGATCCTGCGTCTTCATTACATTGAACTGAAGCTGGGATAAATGATGTCTTTTTTTAACAACCTTTATTGTCTCCCTTTTGTGTGATGATAGCTGGATAAAACACTGGGACTAGAGATGCCTGGGAATTAACTTCTATATAGTGAGGTGAGGATGGGGGAGCTGAAGGAGAGGAGGCAATTTGCTCTCCTTGATGCATAACTCTGGGCTTATTCTCTCTAGATTTAGATGCCCAAATGAATAAATCATATACCCACCACTGTGATTTATATCTATTATTTTGTGATGTTTTAGCCTCATGAAATAAAGGCCTTCTATCTTGTCTCCTCCGGGCAAGGCAACATTCTGAGCTACGGACAGAGCATCCACTGGCGACAGCACACAGCTTTCGTCTTCATGTTTTCCCCCTGGGTTCCACTCCTCTCCGTAATTCTAACAATTTTCTACAAAATAATGCCAAGTCCTCATTACTGTTCCACAAAAAGCCTCAAAATGTCGCAACTGTATACATCAATCTCCCGTGAGTTTATAACTAATGATAATAGTTATTCTGTCTTGTTCTACATATTATCTGCACATGAATGATCTACGTGTGGGTAATTGGCCTGATGTCAGGGATGAATCCCTGACTGTCTTCTGGGTATAGAACTTGGTAGGAGCACAGGAAGATGCCTTATCATTAGACATATGTACCATTGGTCCATCTGTAAAAGGATTGTTTACACCAAGCTTTTCCCAGCTTTTCAGTTTAATGGAATCCCAGGCCTACCTGGAGATGCCAGAGGTGGAACCTGGGACCTTCTGCATGCAATTAATTTGCTTGGCCATGGAATGATGGTATGTGTTCTACAGTTGAGCTACAGTGAGGTTGTGCTGGTTCTCTGATCCTCCAGATTTCATCAGCAGAATGAGCTCAGCCAGATCTAGTTGATGCCCAAAGATACTGTCCACTGACACCAGGTTTCCAAAGCTCAGTGAAGTGACTTGTGGGTGGAGCAAAGCCATTATACTATTGCCTGGGAGCTAGGTTGCTGGTGATTATTAGGAAGGACAAGATGGTGGTGGGGTTGGCGCAGTGTACAGTCAACTGCCCTACCCATCTCCCTCCTGGTAAATGGCAACAACCCACCTACTGGGAAGGTACTGTAGAGATTCACCTGATGCCTTCCTTATATATTTTCAGGCGCCAGGCAAAAACATTCCTCTTCAACTAGGCCTTGGGCTGAATAACATTCTACAGCCTTTCGAATGTGTTTGGAGGTGGGTATTGTTTTGTTGATTTGTTTTAACAATTTATTTGTGCTCTTCCCTTGTATTTTTGTTTGTGAGCCACCCGGAGATCTTGTGATGAAGGGTGGTATATAAATCTTAAATAAATAAATAAATAAATAAATAAATAAATAAAGGCTCTCGCCTGTTGTTGATATTCCTCTTAACAAGCCAGAGATTTTGCATTCCAGTCCTAAGATCTGCTGCAGGGCAATACAGGGAGTTCAGAGAACCTTGCAATATAATAAGTTCCCATACAGGAAACTGTATTCAGCTGCCAATAGTTATAGCTGCTGCCTCAGTGAAAAGGAAATACAAGAACAGCTGCTTGACTGTGCCCATCAGGCAAGAGAAGGCTGATATTTACTTGCTTGTCTATCACGTCTAATGGGAATTGAAGTGTCTCTATTGATAAGTGGCAATAACATTTTGGTTTCCTTTACTGTTTGCCAACTTGCAAAAGACAATAACTCTCCATTATGTGAGAAATAGCTTAATCTACCAGTAAATGAATCTTTCTGGCTTTCCAAAAGTGTCTTATTAAATAATGGAGGTAGGAGTAAGTCAGTGCAGATCCCCTGCAAAATGGTGGCACAAAGCATTGCTAGTGGGCCACATGAAAGTTTCTCGCCCCCCCCCCCCTGCATAACCCAAGGCCAAAATGTTTGGTGTGGCTTCCAGGGCAATAGTAAAATATTTTTTAATGTTTCTTTACTTTACCTGGCTCACAGAGAAGTCATTAAGGCTCCATTAGCAGCCATTTACATCTTTATCCAGAGCCATTAACACCTTGTTACCTCATCTCCTGGAGTCTACATGGCATCATTCAACACCATTAAAGTTAACCAAGCAGCACTGAAGTGCAGTGAAGCACATTGTGTGGTTGTTACTTTCATTGCTGGTCAATGGTGCTACAGTTTACTTAATTCTGTTAATGATTCCAAAGGAGTGGCAATGTTGGGGGGGACCCCTAAAATGGATGAAGAAGTGTGGAGGGCCTGGAATGTTGCCCAGGTGTGCTTTATGGCTAATTTGTCCCTTTCTATATTTCCATATTTCTATATCTATCTATCTATCTATCTATCTATCTATCTATCTATCTATCTATCTATCATCATCTATCTATCTATCTATCATCTATCTATCTATCTATCTATCTATCTATCTATCTATCTATCTCTCTCTCTCTCTCTCTCTCTCTCTATCTATCATCTATCTATCTATCATCTATCTATCTATCTATCATCTATCTAATCTATTTCTATATTTCTAACTGTAGGTTCTCGTCCCACATAGAGATTTCTCAGGAGACAGATGAGGTGACCAGGCACTCCCATTTCTATGGCAAGTTCTTAAAGAAATGGGAGTGCCTGATCACCTCATTTGTCTCCTGAGAAATCTCTATGTGGGACAAGAAGCTACCGTTAGAACTGGATATGGAACAACTGATTGGTTCAAAATTGGGAAAGGAGTACAACAAGGCTGCATATTGTCTCCCTGCTTATTTAACTTATATGCAGAATTCATCATGTGAAAGGCTGGACTGGATGAATCCCAAGCCAAAATTAGGATTGCTGGAAGAAATAGCAACAACCTCAGATATGCAGATGACACAACTTTGATGGCAGAAAGTGAGGAAAAATTAAAGAACCTCTTAATGAAAGTGAAAGAGGAGAGTGCAAAATTTGGGCTGAAGCTCAACATCAAAAAAAACCTAAGATCGTGGTCACTGGTCCCATCACCTCTTGGCAAATAGAAGGGGAAGAAATGGAGGCAGTGAGAGATTTTACTTTCTTGGGCTCCATGATCACTGCAGATGGTGACAGCAGTCCCAAAATTAAAAGATGCCTGCTTCTTGGGAGAAAAGAAATGACAAACCTAGACAGCATCTTAAAAAGCAGAGACATCTCTTTGCCAGCAAAGGTCCGTATAGTTAAAGCTATGGTTTTCCCAGTAGTGATGTATGAAAGTGAGAGCTGGACCATCAAGAAGGCTGATTGCCAAAGAATGGATGCTTTGGAATTATGGTGCTGGAGGAGACCCTTGGGAGTCCTGTGGACTGCAAGAAGATCAAACCTATCCATTCTTAAGGAAATCAGCCCTGAGTGCTCACTGGAAGGACAGATCCTGAAGCTGAGGCTCCAATACTTTGGCCACCTGATGAGAAGAGAAGACTCCCTGGAAAAGACCCTGATGTTGGGAAAGATTGAGGGCACAAGGAGAAGGGGACAGCAGAGGACGAGATAGTTGGACACTGTTCTCGAAGCTACTAACATGAGTTTGACCAAACTGCTGGAGGCAGTGGAAGACAGGAGCGTGCTCTGGTCCATGGAGTCACGAAGAGTTGGCATGACTAAATGACTAAACAACAACGACAAATATTTCCAATGAAAGTCCTCCTTTAGAAAACCAGGCATGGATGCTGAAGGCAGCACCTAGCACCTAAGGACTTGCTCAAGTTCCTTGAGAAACATTCTGTAAAATGTGGTGTTTGAAAATATATTCATGGATCTTTCAAAGTGTCTGATAAGTTGTTTTGCCTAGACAAATGTAGGAATGAGATGATTTCCATGTTGAGTGGCTCTATGTGATGTAAGTTCTGCAAAGCAAGCAAATATATCTACCACAGAATCATAGAATTGTAGAGTTGGAAGGGACCTTGTGGGCCATCTAGTCCAACCCCTGTGATGCAGGAATCTTAACTGAATCGTCCATGACATGTGTCCATTCAACCTCTGCTTAGAAACCTCCAAGGAAGGAGAGTCCACCACCTCTTGAGGGAGTCCTTTCCATGGTCAAACAGCTCTTACCACCAGAAAGTTCCAATTTAAGCTTTGTGAAAAACTGCTGGCATATTGCTAAAGACATGCATATGGGAAAGGTAAAGAAAAGGTAAAAGGTGAAGGACGCCTGAACAGTTAACTTCAGTCAAGGGCGACTATGGAGTTGTGGCGCTCATCTCGCTTTCAGGCCAAGGGAGCCATCATTTTTCTGCAGACAGCTTTCCGGGTCATGCGGCCAGCATGACTAAACTGCTTCTGGTGCGACGGAACACTGTGATGGAAGCCAGAGTACACGGAAACATCGTTTACCTTCCCACCACAGCAGACCTGTTTATCTACTTGCGCTGGCATTCTTTTGAACTGCTAGGTTCGCTGAAGCTGGGACAGAGCAATGGGAGCTCATCCTTTCATGGGGATTCAAACTACCAACCTTCTGATCGGGAAGCCCAAAAGGCTCAGTGTTTAGACCACAGCACTACCCACATCCATGATTCAGTCCTATGATTCAATGCTCTCCCATATAAAGACCATATGCACAAAATATCAGGAAGAGCTCAGCTAGATCAGACCACAGGCCTATCTAATGCATTACTGTGTGTCCACCATGGCCAACCATATGCTTTTGGGAAGGAGGTGAGAGGTATACTTAAGGCAAAGACCTGATTTCCAAAGTGGTACAATGTAGGAACTGTATTCCCACATGACAATCTGGATGTCTAGAATTTGTCTGGCTTATACGTTGCTTCTGCCAAGGGCAATGATGTTTGCTTCTGTCTGCGTTTTTCCTCTCTATATTGCTAGTACCTTTTTTTAATGGCCCTGCCTCAGCAGCCTAACATAGTAACTTATCAGCTAAAGTGTTTTCTGACACAGTAATATGTAGAAAGCGTTGCCTGCTGAATTTCTCTGTGTTCACAAAGCCTTGTAATCAAAGGCTTGAGAGCAGATCTAGCAGAATCAGAGGCATAGCTAGTTCTTGGAAAACTGCACAGGAAAGTTAAGGGAAATGCAAACTCTGAAGTATAGTTGTCTGGCAGTTTACGTATTCCAGGGAGTGCAAATTGGGTAGACTTTGATTAAAATGTGAAGTAAACTGAAGCTGTGTGAACACTATACCTTTCAAGCACATTCAATGCACACTCTTGCTCTCAAAGAATTCTTTCTAGAAAAATAGGTGCCGGTACTCACCATGAAGTAAGTGCCCCATTTTTTTTTACAACAACCTAAAGAAGTGCCAGTACTGTGTACCTTTGAGTATCCCCTGGTACTACAGTTCCCAAGATTCTTTGAGTTAAACAGTGTGTTTCACATGTGCTTTTAAATGTATAGTGTGTGTCAGGAACTTGTCCTACTGTCGAGTAGGACCCTGGCAGAGACACATGCCTGACTGGCATGTTCTCTCTCTCCTGGTTGATCATTCGGGAGCTTCAAAAGCTTTCTTCTGCCCAAACATCACAGTGACCAATGCCAACCGACATCGGCACACTTAAGGATCCACAGAGTCTTTGCAGCTTGCATAACAGACCTCAGCAACTCAGCATTTTGGCTAATCTACTTTATTTACATATGAACACACATGGAGCACTGCAACATGGCTCCCTCTCTCTCTGTAGCATCAGACAGCAAAGAGAAAAAGCACAAAGGACAATAGTCCCACTTAACGGAACACAGTAAAACAAACATCCTGTCTCCGTCACTTCCCACTTTGTGGAGTCAAAACATACACTGTCATGTGATAGACAAAAATGCCATGACTGCAATCATGGAGCAGGAATTCTAACAGTGTATACACAACCACCCTCACCCCCATCTGTACCTCCCTACATCCCCCCTCATCCTCCCTACCTCCTGCTCTTAACTTTGATTTCAGCTTCACATGTTTCACTAAAATGACTTGTTTGGAGTGACCCAGCCTGGGGGCTGCCTCACTACCCTCCTCATCCACTGTACTGGTTAACTGAGCTGCATTTGTGAAATCTATTTACCTTTCAGTCTATGATAACATCCTTCTTGGGGCTTTGTAATGCATGAAGAGGCAACTGCAGGCTCTGCATGCTAAGTCCAAACAGATTAGGTTAGGCACCTGCGTTGGTGCCTCAGGAAGCTATGTGCCATCTGCAAAATTTGGAGTACTTTTCTTCCTACATTACAGGCTTAGGTTCTGGATCTGAGAATTTGGCTTTTGCATCCTTTCCCATAACTTGAAAGTGTCTCTCTTGTTGTCACATTATCTCAGAGCCACAAAACAGAGTATGATTTGAAAACACTACAATTCTCACAAAAATATCCCAGAATTAACTTAGGAGATGTGACATGTCAGTTCAAAATAGATGCCCTAATAAAGAGGCCTAAGAAGACATCTGTAGTTACTTGCCAGGATCCACTAGCTGATATGCACAAGCTTTCCTCTCATTAAAGCAGGGGGTATATGTGGGTCCCCCCCCAATTAGCAAAGGGCTATTTCCTGCTGCAGGAATAAGAATAAGAATAAGAATAATTATTTATTTATACCCCACCCATCTGGCTGGGTTTCGCCAGCCACTCTGGGCAGCTTCCAACAGAATATTAAAATACAATAACCTCTTAAACATCAAAAGCTTCCCTAAACATGTTATTACTTTGAGAGCATTAGTGCAGATACAGTATGATGAAGGCACTGGTTAAAACTTCGTAATTGACCAATTACTTCTGCTGCTTCCCCCCTCCCCCCAAAAAAGAAGATGATGGAGGGCCTGTCCAGAAGGCATCTTCCAATGTGTCTTGAAATTGGTGCTGTGTTGCTGCACAGAAAGTGCCTCCAGGGAAAGGGACAGTTTCCCTCACCGGAATGCTCCCTTACTCTAGCAGACTGGCAGTCACACCAGTAGAACAGTGGAAATGCTCCAATCATGGACCTACCTAGGAGTCAGGAAAAGGGTGAAGGAACTGCCAACAGTCAATTGAGTAGAGCAAGACAGAAGCTGGGGGTCTGATCAAACAAATAGTGCAGGAATGAATGGCAAAGCCCCTTTGGGAATTCAAGAGATTCCTTCTTCGACTCTTTGCGGAAGTTTTAAAGCTGAAACTAGTTTAAAGTGGTTTTAAACTGATCTAAATGCTGAAACTTTTAACATGGACTGAGGTCTGCTTTTACCATTTAGTTTATATGATGTGCTGAATAACTTTAAACCTGCACTGATCTTCAACTGGATTTTTCAAGGTTTTCAGCTACCCTCCAGCTGCAAATTGTAACTAGTTTTGAATTGGTTTTGAACTCAACACTGAAACCTTTCAATTAGACTGAGACCAGCCTTTACACATAAGCAAAGACAGAGGAGTACACTGAGCTTGAGCTAAAAACTAAGCCGTCATTTGTCATTTTAGCTAGGTCTGTACTGCGTGGAACTATAAATTATGTTTTTTGACCCTCTTTCCAAAAATGGGATTTAATCTGGGTTTCTGGTTATAGATTACTGTGGCCCTTCAAGGCTGTCCTGCTGTGGCAAAACTGAAAACTAAGTTTCTACAGCCTTGTCACTGCAAACATCCAGCACCTGAGCTATGCATTTTACGAGATTTACAGCGCTGGCATTTAACCTTTGGCACACAGTGACTTTGCTGTGAGCTTGCTACAGTTTTAGCTGATGCTTCAATAAATAAACTCATTGGTGGTACACACCCTCTCCTCATGCAGCCATCTAACTCTCTTGTTACCTTGACAATTTGTCACCAGGGTAGGGTGAAGACTCTTAATCAACGAGGGCTCTTCTCTTACTTGGACAGCAGACTTCCTCACTCAGTTGCAGAGCATTTTAATGAGAAATCCAGGAATGATGAACCTTTGCTGGAGGAGAACCAAGACATCTGCTCATCTCTACTCTCTCCATATTTCTGGAGTGATGTGAAAATAGGTGGCTTTCATTCTGCTCTAGATTACTGATTAGCACACAATATGAAGGGCAAGGGGGGGGGGCAGAACTGCATCTTCCTGGTGTTAAATCCTTGTGATGTTCATCTTGAGAATGTTTTAATGCCCCTGCCCAACATTTACATCTTATCCCCAAACAGCTTCTCTAAGTTCTTGTTCCTCTGACTGTTAAAGCACTAACCCGACAGCTGGTGTCCATGCTTTCACTGTTATTTCTTTAACGAGACTTTTATCCAATTTAATCACCAGAAACCTCCAGGCAACTTACATAAAACAACATGAAATATTCATTAAAATGCTGGTAAAATCACAAATTAAAAATAAGTTCACATGAAATGTATCAAAAACTAAATAAAATCAGCAACTGAAAAATAAATGTGGGTAATAAAATTAGACGCTAAGGCAACATGCTTAAAATTCAAATTACATGTGATGTCCAACCTTGACTGAATCTTGAACCTAGCCTTTTCATACATGCATAGAAAAGTGATCAGAAAAGTGAAACAGGTCTGAGTCTTCTGCAGCTTTCCCAAACTTGGTAGCCTCCAGATGGTTTGGGTTACAGTTCCCATCACCCTCAGCCAATGTGGCCAGTGGTCAGGGGTGATGGGACAAGCAGTCCAAAATGTCTGGATGGCACCTGGCTGGGGAAGGCAACATGTGCAGATAATCAGACAGGAGTCTATAGGTTGAAAAACTGCTTTTGCAAAAAGGAATCTATACACCTCTCCCCCCGTTGCTTTAGTAGACTCACACCTTGCAATCTGAGGTACACAAAACACCGGCCTTACCAGCATGGCATACTGCTGTAGCCACAGGGGAATATATATATTGTACAGGTGGCGCTGTGGGTTAAAGCCTCAGCGCCTAGGACTTGCTGATTGAAAGGTCGGCGGTTCGAATCCCTGTGGCGGGGTGCGCTCCCGCTGCTCGGTCCCAGCGCCTGCCAACCTAGCAGTTCGAAAGCACCTCCGGGTGCAAGTAGATAAATAGGGACCGCTTATCAGCGGGAAGGTAAACGACGTTTCCGTGTGCGGCTATGGCTCGCCAGATGCAGCTTTGTCACGCTGGCCACGTGACCTGGAAGTGTCTCCGGACAGCGCTGGCCCCTGGCCTCTTAAGTGAGATGGGCGCACAACCCCAGAGTCTGTCAAGACTGGCCCGTATGGGCAGGGGTACCTTTACCTTTACCTTTTACAGGCACCAGTGAGAGCAGTTTTGCACATCAGTTGTGCAGCCTATACATAGGGGGCTGGCAGCTGCTGAGAAACATGTCCATATGGCAGCATCTGAGCCTGTCTCTGCAAATGAGATATGTAAACTGTAACACAGGTTGTTGTTTTGCACAGACTCAGAAAATTGATAATGAACACGTTTTGCGGCAATGGAGAAGCTTTTTCAGGGATTGGCCAAGCTGCCCTGATGTCAGAGCGGGGCTGGGCTGGGACTAATAACATTTTGGTACATTTGCTCGGTTTCTCCTTGGTGTTTAATAGAATATAACTATGCGACTCTTCCAAAACACATATGACTCCTAATCCAAACGAAAGGTGATCCTATGAAGAAAGCTGCTGGGCAGCAAGGAGTGGGAAAGAGGAGCCTTGCTCTTGCTATAGGGCAGTTAGCTTTGTCAAAGGGGAAAAACTGACCACCTCTTTAATTTCTCTTTCCCACCATCCTCCATTATATATAGGTGGTGGGTGCTCCATTGCATGAGGAGAGGAGTACAGATACCTGTGAACTTCACTGGGCTCTGGTTTGAAAACTATGGCTAAGCAGTATTTATATGAAAGAAGAAATGCATATTAGAAATCCCCAAATTCTTCTCAAACTCAGATTAAAGCCCAAGTTGGAGAAGAATTGCCTTTCCTTTGAAAGCTGGATCCCCATCATCGTGACTTTTCCAGGGGCTAACTTTTCAAAGCAGCGCCCTAGGAAAGCAAAGGAAAAAGGTCTTTGTGTTTTGCTAGGAGGCTCTGATGAAGAGCTGTCCCCAGTGGAACTGGATTTGGCTGGCTGTTGAGCTAAGAAAGTCTCCTACAATCTGTGCAATTTTGCCTCCTATCCCATTTTCCTGGGGAGGTTGCTCTCCGAACCATGCCATAGCAAAGCAATAAAGATGCTATATGCTGATTAATTTTTTGAAAGAGCACATGAAAATATTTAAATTGTGCACACTTTGTATATACTTTTTATGTAAAACGCACACTTCCAACCCAGAAAACACACATTTTCAATGCATTTCCCCATCAATTATGCATCTTATACACATTTTATAATGTAAAATGTGTATTTTTCTGAGCACTCAATGTTCACCAAAGATGCATCACAAAATCCAGATAAGGGTGTAATCCAGTCAGATCAGGTCAGCCCACTGCAAAAAACAAAACAAAACAAAACAACAACAACAACAAAACACAAAACCAGATGGAAGGAATTCCTCCTCCATTCCTATGAAGAGCTATTCCTGAGAATATTTAGAGGTCTGATTGCTTCAGTAATCAGCTCATTTATGAGCCAATCTCATGTGAGCTGGGGAAAGTGGAGAAATGTCCATCCTTCAAAGGGAAAAATGCATTTAAGGAATGAAATGTTGAGAAATGGCAGGTCATGGCCATAGGAGAAGGAATAAGGTTGACCATGGCTTTCTATCCCTTTCATGAGCTACATAAGCACAGAGGATTAGTGCTTGCATTTCTTTTGAAAGGAAAACAACAACACCCTTTAAAAGATGCTAAACAGTGTGTGTGTGTATGTATGTATGTGTGTGTAGAGAGAGAGAAATTGTATCCCAGCGTAAGTGATTAAATGGTACTATTCAGTGAAGTGCCTGCCACAGTCACTCAAAGAACAACAGGGACACTGGCTGCAGGAAAAATCAGGTTTAATCAGCAACTGGAAGGAAAATGACTCTGCACCCTGACACCAATGCATGACCAGGGCACCCTCATTCCCCTTAGCGAAAAGCATCTACCATATTTTTCGCTCTATAAGAAGCACCAGATCATAAGACACACCTAGTTTTTGGAGGAGAAAAACAAGAAAAAAATATTCTGAATCCCAGAAGCCAGAACAGCAAGAGGGATCACTGCACAGCGCAGCCTGCATTTGCTCCATAAGACGCACACATATTTCCCCTTACTTTTTAGGAGGGGAAAAGTGTGTCTTATAGAGCGAAAAATATGGTATATCCCATTGTAGCTGTAGTAAAATAGCAAACTCTCCCCTTGTTTGGGTGAGTCCTTATGGGCTGCACACAGGGAAACTGAAGTAAGGACCATTTTAATAATATTGAAAGGAACTGGATAAAATTTGCTACTGTCAGCTGAATTTTGTGAGAACATACATGGCTGGCTAATAGAAAAGAGGCACTCTTAGTGAAATTTCCTAGGAGGGGAGTCCAGAAATCTCTGCCTGTGATACATTTATGCACTGCTAGAAGCATAACTCTTCATAATCATTGTGATTTGCATACATCTGAGTAAGCTAGTGTGCCGCATTGATGCCAAGTTTGGTTTGTTTGCTTTCTCTTTTAATGCTTGCAAAAACCCAGAGATGTAGGTTGAGTGTTTTGCACCTGGGCATGTCTGGTGCCTGGGACTGGCTAAGCTTCCTCTTGGGAGACTGTTGTGTTGGTAAGAACCATCAAGTGCCCTCTTGTCCATGGAAAGGAAAACTGCTGGCATGCAAGTGATGCTTTATTCAGCAGGTGCCTAACAAGAAATAGAGTGCCAGTTGTTGCTTTTTAAAAAGGGCTTGGCAGAGGCTTCCAATGTGTTCAGGCTTCAGACTCCATCAGAACATGTTGTGGATTGATACAAAGACTGTACAAACACAACTTGAACTTCCCACTTAACACAGGGTGGGCATTTCAAAAACATGATGAAAAAAGGTACATAGAAATCTAGGAAGCACAAATCACTGCTGGCTTGGATAAAAGCTGTGGACCATCTGATCTGCTATTAAATGACTGGCCACAGCAAAGCAGAGGAGTGGGTTTGTTCGTTAGTTGCAAAATTGACCCGCCTCAAAACCCAGAACTGCCAACATGGCCTGCACATCTCAAGAGGGGCTTGCTCCCCACGGTGGCACAGCATTGGATTCAAAGGTTGGATTCATCTCTGTGTCTCCTCCACAGAGCCTGTCCATTCGTCAGCCCACTTTGCACCTGGCCCCATCCTTCTTCTTCCCAAAAGCCCTACCTAAAAAAATGCAACCCAAGCCTTGTGCAAAAATGACATTTTCCCCTGTGGTGATATCAATCTCCCCTTCCCATCTCTGTTTCAGTGGTACCTTGGGTTACAGACGCTTCAGGTTACAGATGCTTCAGGTTACAGACGCTTCAGGTTACAGACTCCACTAACCCAGAAATAGTACCTGGGGTTAAGAACTTTGCTTCAGGATGAGTACAGAAATCGTGTGGCAACAGCAGGAGGCCCCATTAGCTAAAGTGGTACCTCAGGTTAAGAACAGTTTCAGGTTAAGTACGGACCTCCAGAACGAATTAAGTTCTTAAACTGAGGTACCACTGTATTTTCTTTTGCTAACTAACACCCCACCCTGCTTCTTGTCTGTCCCACCTTTTCTCAGGGTAATGACTTTCCCATCACCTGTTTTTGTTCTTCAGCCAATCTCCTGAGGAAGCTGGCTTGACTTTTTTTTTTAGGCAATTCTGAATCCATTGATTAAACCAGACATTAAATAATTTCAGAAATTATGAATAGAACCTGGGACCCAGGATATTTTAGGAGATCTTTGCCCCTTCAAACCCAGCAGCAGCAGCAATGTCAGCAGCATTTGTGTCAAGGATGCCACACAGGGTCACGGCAGCAGAGAATCTGGTCTCTTGGTGTCCTGGCCACGAAGAAGCAAGATCTCAGATTTGCCCTCAGTTTCTCAGCATTTGCTGCATTGTAGAGGTACAGAGATGGTGTGTGTGTGTGTGTATTTTGTTATACTACCTTTTCAGTTGACAGGGGATGAAAGCCTTTAGAACTCCTCAGTTCAGCTTTGCTTTTACTCCTGCTAATAATGGAGGCCGAAGAGCAATCCCTTCCCAAGCAGTCTGTTGAAAAGCGTAGAGGTACAAAAGCAGAAACAGTCTCCCCTGTTCTCTTCAGCAGATCAGTGGGGCATAGGCTTCAAAGAGCGATGGGTCAAGAAGAGGCTGCCAATTCAATCCTTCCAGCTGTGATGCAGCAACTGAATTCCATCTGCTGCCTAGGAATGAACATTATTATCTTAGATTGACCTGTGGTATGTTGAAACAACTCTCACCCTCCACTGTGGCATGAGGGCATCTCAGGGATGATCACAGCTATAGGCCGGGTGCTGGGTGGAGTGGAATGGCTTCCAACAAAATTTATTCAGTGGATTTTTAAAATTTTATGCTTCATTTTTGCTATTATCATATGTGGGCTTAGAAAGGCATATTTCTCCAGGCCAGATATTAACTCGAAGCTCCTAGTGAATGTTTGTTTCCAGCTGCAGTGTTTGCAAGAATTATTTGAAGCTATTTGCTGAGCAGGAAACTTCTGCAGTGCACCTGCTCTCTGCTCATGCCATACAATGGTTGGGGCCACAGAGGCTGATTTGTCCTGGTTGGTGGATGGCTTTCTGGTTTGATGCCTTTCCATTCTTTTGTATGCTGCGGTGCTCCACATTTTGTGTGAAAAGGTGGGACTCTAAGAGGGACACTGAGAGGGATTTATTCTGCCCTAGCTCAGCACAGTGAACACAGCACAGTGAAATATATGACTGGCACTCGGTTAACACACCTCAAATTTTCTTTCCGCAGTGATACAATAGCTCTGTTTGTAGCTGTCTGGTGGACTGGGATTTGCACATACGAGGCTGTCATGGAGGACCAGACTATCAATGATCACCAATCATGATGACTATATTATCAGATTCACGGGCTGAATACCAGTTGCTGGGAAATGGGAATGGGAGGGTGTGACTTCACTTGTGGGTTTCGCACGCACCACTGTGAGAAAAGAAAGCTGGACTAGATAGGCCTTTGGTCTGATCCAGCAGGGTTATTTTATGTTCACATATAACTGTCATAACCCAGTTACAGATAGGTAGCCGTGTTGGTCTGCCATAGTCAAAACAAAAAAAATTCCTTCCAGTAGCACCTTAAAGACCAACGAAGTTAGTTCTTGGTATGAGCTTTCGTGTGCATTCACACTTCTTCAGATACACTGAAACAGAAGTTTCCAGACCCTTCTATATAGTGAGAAGGTGGGGAGGGGTATTACTCAGAAGGGTGGTGGGAATGGGTGATTGGCAGATAGCTGTGATAACAGGCAGATAACAGGCTCATCACAGCTATCTGCCAATCACCCATTCCCACCACCCTTCTGAGTAAT
This sequence comes from Podarcis gaigeae, assembly GCF_964106915.1. NCBI lineage: Eukaryota > Metazoa > Chordata > Lepidosauria > Squamata > Lacertidae > Podarcis > Podarcis gaigeae. Next base: position 64,005,467 of record NC_139681.1, read on the forward strand.
ACCCCTCCCCACCTTCTCACTATATAGAAGGGTCTGGAAACTTCTGTTTCAGTGTATCTGAAGAAGTGTGCATGCACATGAAAGCTCATACCAAGAACTAACTTCGTTGGTCTTTAAGGTGCTACTGGAAGGATTTTTTTTTGTTTTGTCATAACCCAGTTATATTTTGTTAGTGAAATCTGTATACTAAACAAAAAGAAAGAATGAGATTAATTTGATTCACACCCAATTCAGATGTAGCAATTATCCCTAGTTTCTTTCTACATATGTGAGTCACAGTGTAGCCTTGGGCATTCCTCCACATCCTCCTTTATTTGCTTGGAGCTGCTTAGTATTGCCAATCTATCCACAGTTTCGATGTAGATGTCTCTTTGGTTGAAGGCAGGCGTAATATACATGCACTGCTGATTTTTCCAGCAATACATGTAACCTCTTTATATTGCCTCCTTCCCTGTGGCCTCCACAATGACTGTCTGTGCTGAGAAGCACTGTGGACCTGCTAGCAACATTTGTAAAGCTAGCCAGGTGCCTCACAGCATGCAAAGAGACCATCGTTAAAGAGTGCAACTTTGAATAACTTCACTAACGTGAGTACAAAGCCTATAAAGAATAAACGCTGCTGAATAGTTTCTCACTGAGCCTGAACTAATGAGACTCTTTTAACTGCATGGGCTACAGCATTTGAAAGGAGAAAACGGGCAAAAGTTTGCACGTTTGGGCTATTAAGAGAGTGGACAGATTTTTTTCCCCTTTTCCTTACTGTATTTATTAGTCAATGTTTACATTCCTTAGGCTCTGGAGAGTAACAACCATTAAAATTATATAAACCATACTAAGTACAGATTAAAATGTGCAATTAGTACAGCTTTATATGTGTCCCCAGCCAATGAAAGCTTGCTTAAATAAAAAGTCTTACATCACTTCCCAAAAATGAGCATTGAAAAAGGAACAAAGTTTCAGAACTGGAGAACAGCCAGCATCTCTTTGCATGCTCTTGAGGCGGAAACTTACAACAGAGATGTCACTGCTGTTTAAAGGAGGGCTCCCAAGGATATTGTTAAGAAGATGTTCCTCATGGCATGTTGAATCATAGTTCCGTAGTACTTGTCATAGAATTTCTGCAAAAACCCATCATCAGTGAGACCAGTGTCACATACACAAGAATACAGCCTGATTACAACACTGGTAAGAACCAGTTAAGGATGAAACTAATGCTAACTGTTACAGTGAAAAACAACTCCAGACAAGGTAAAATGAGGGCTCTGCATCAACAGTAAAAAGAAAGAAAAGGTTGAATAAGTGCTTCAGAGGACTGTGGTTGGATGAGAGATAGTGGGGCAATGGAATGGTAGAAGGTGGTTGGCCAGAGAATGAAAGAGCCAAGATGACATAGATTTCCCTATAAAGAGTGTGTTCTGATGGAAGATTCTTGCAGATTCTTTGGACTCTGTCCTGTAATGCTTTACAAAATGAAGTCTGACCAGTTAGGATTTTGGTATGAGCCAGTTGCACTTGTACAATGTTGCTGGTAAAACCGGCGAGGCCAGAGGAGAAAGTAGAAGCTCTCACAGTCAGCAACAGCAACACATATATGTTTGTAAATTTCTTGTGTGGAGTCGTAGGCCTCACCTGCAGCATCATACCACTTAAAACAGCCATTGCTCCCCCCAAAGAATCCTGGGAAGTGTAGTTTGTGAAGGGAGTTGTTTATTCCCTTCATGGAGCTATAATTCTTAGAGTGATTCATCAGTCAATCCCTATTTGCAAGGAGCTCTGCAGACCAGCTCTGTGAATTAAATAGGAGTCTCCTAACACCCTCTCAGCAACTTTAACAAACCAAAGTTCCCAGGATTCTTTGGAGGAAGTCAAAGAAGCAGCAGAATGATACTGCTTTAAATGTATATTGCAGAAGGTGCCTTGTGTAGCAGCCTGTTGGTGAGTTGTAGGAATGCTGCCTTCATCGCCGTATGACTGTTGCCAGTGCTACATCTGCGTTATTGGCTTAGTCACAATTAGTGAACTGTAAAGGTACCATATTTCCCATTGAAAGACCAGAAGAACACCACCCTCCTGCTTCTACCTACATTTGACCCTGTGTTAGGAAGGGTGAATTTTCCAGTTACAGCTGTTTGCTCTCCCTGTAACTTCTTCCTTGCATCTGACCATTCGCCTGCCTATAATTGCTTGGTGTTGGACTACTGCTCAGGGATATTGGCCTGCATACTTCAAAAAGTCACTGGGGAAATTTAGTGCAGGATAAAACAGAAAAATTCAGGAGAATGCTTCAATTACGAAGCAAAACCCAAAGGATTTAAGTCTTGCCTTAGCACTTTTTCCCCTCGCTGATAATTTTTCATGTAAGTCTAAAATGAAAACAGACGGCCAGCAAAGGTTTCTTTAGAGTATCACACTGACTGCGCCAACCAGCAAGAGCTAACTAATATCTTATCCTTCAGTGCAAATTGAAAAGGGAGGTGAATAACAAGGCTTTTAGGGCAACAACACTGTTTGTGCAGTCTCCCAACAGAGTCTTGGCAATATTCCACAGAGATAAGGACGTGTAAATTACATATAGCTTATTTGCTTTGGAGATTGTTAATCTCTAGAATGAAAGCAATTGAAAAAGTCAAATATATTGACAGCCCAATACTATGCATGTTTACTCAGAAGTAAGTCTGAGCTTAGCAGAGCCTTCCCCCAGTTGTGTATAGAACTGCAGCCAAAGATTTATTTTTGGGGGCTGAGCTGAAATGGAGTTGCTCTTCATAAAAATTCTTAATAGTAGTGCTTTTCAGTAGTAAAAAGTGTGCCACATGCCTTTGGTGATTTTTCCAGGGTTTGTGGCCCATTTAAAGTGAGGACAACATTGGTCTAAAAACATTGCCCTCATTCACAATCTTCTTTGTGAAGAAAGCATGTTAAGCCCATCAAAAGTACTGCATCCATCTTGAGAAAAGAGTAATGAAACTGTAGTGATCAACATTGTGTGATTGTGATTATTTTCCAAACACAAAATGCCCTCCATATGGGGAAGTAGATTTCTAAGTATTCTTCTCCCCCATCACTTAAAACAACAGCCTTATAATAAGTTTAAAAAATGCATTTTAAAAACAAAGGGTTGAATCCAATAGTGCTATTTGTCCCTGCTAGTGAAAGGAGAAACAGTAGGAAATTTTTGCTGCCTCCCACATTTTTCCTGCAACCATGTGCACACCCTTTCATGGGGATATTCAGAGGGCTGCAGAAGAAGGAGATATCTGCAAGAATCAGCTGCCTTGTTACTTCCATTAGCAGAGACATCTGCTAGATAAAAGGATTCAAACCATAATCTTTCCTCAACTATTAGCCATACTCTTTCTTTCCCATAATACTTCTTCAGCTATTAGCCCAATTTGGGAGAGAAAATAAACCTTAGAATGAGATTTTTTCCCCCATCCATCAAAGGCTAGACCAGTTCTTTACTTTTAATCCACTACTACCCACCAAGTGCACAACGTTATCACCTCTAATACCACAAATAAAAAACTGGACTTCAGAACTTTCCATACAAGTCAACTTTATTCTATTATGAAGGCACATTCAATCTTTGGATCAAAGTGGCCACAACAGATGTCAATAGGCTTTGGCATAGGCATTAGGTATGTATTTTGCATCAACCAGCCTGATTGCTGACTTCATCAGAGTCGATCCTGGGTTAAGGATCACCCCGTGGTGCACATCAAATAGGGTGATCCCTCCAGGACACCATTTTGGGAGTTATGTGGCCTGTTAGCCCCTGTCTGGGCATTCAGACAAAACCTTCCCTTTTACCTGTTAGCCCCTGTCTGGGCATTCAGACAGAAACCTTCCCTTTTACCAGACCCTTTTACTGCGGTACCCTGATACTTGATCATGAAGAGGCAGGGTAGGGCTCCTTCCTACTCTACTTGTTTAGACCAAGGATATAAGATAACAACATAAGAATAGGGCCTTTAGTGTTGTGGCACCTACCCTTTGAAATCTCCTCCCTTTAAATATGTCTCTGTCTCTGTTGTCTTTTTGGTGCCTACTGAAGACCTTCCTCTTCCAACAAACGTTTTAAGTAGAGAATGTTATGTACTGAAGTTCTCACCCTGGGCCAGCAGGGGGATACTGTAGATAGTTATGCAAATGAAGGATCAAAAGTGATGTTCAGTGATTGGATAGATTTAGAAAGTTGTTACAGTAACAAGGTACTGTAGCTCTATATAAGCAGGCTGACTGAGCCCTTCAGCTCAGTTCAGTTCTGGCCTCAGAATAAAGAAGAGCTGTTTGAAGAATTGCTGTGTCGTCTGATATGTTTGCCCACAACTTAACAGAGAACATTCCCAGTCTGGATCTGTATTGGAACTGTTTTCAGATGCTTTTGTTTTATCAGTTGCATGTTTGCCATCATGGGTTCCTTTGGGAAGAAGGATGGCTATAAATTTAAATAATAAATAACAAACAAATAAATAAATTGTAAAATAACGTGTGTTTATATAAACTGCAATCATATACCTGAGCAGGGTGCTTAAATCCCATTGTAAACATGGGATTTGCAGTGCAACCCTATTCATACCTACTCAAAAGTAAGTCCTGATTATTTCTTTGGGGCTTAGGTAAAGGTAAAGGGACCCCTGACCATTAGGTCCAGTCGTGACCGACTGGGGTTGCGGCGCTCATCTCGCTTTATTGGTCGAGGGAGCCGGTGTACAGCTTCTGGGTCATGTGGCCAGCATGATTAAGCTGCTTCTGGCCACCCATGTCCCTATTTTGGGGGCTTACTTCTGAGAAATTCCATATAAGAATGCAATCTTAAGCAAGCTAACAAAACTTCTGCCTACAGCTAACAACAGAGCAGCGTACTTATTCTATAATATTTCTTGTTAAATGATATTTTAAATGAAAATACTTACATATTGTAATGCTAATACTTCTAATAAATAACGATAAGAAGTCCTAATAATGTTCTACCTGTCATGCCTTGATGAAATATACTTTTCTTAGAAGGTGATCACAGAAATATATTTGTTTACTTTAAATGGAGTGTAAGAGTAGTACATGATGAAAGTAATATATTTGTTTATTATATAGCAGGTGTAAGATTTATGAGGTTACTAGCTTTTTATTTTCTCCTATTTAAGTGTTGGTGACTAATATGCCAATAACTATGTTATTCACATTTTACAAGATAAGTAGATTTTGTGCTGAATTTGCTGGCTTTAAAAAACCCCAAATATATATGAATCAAGCTTTCTTCTTTTCCTTTTCTGTGATTAGGATTACATAAGCACTCTCAATACCTTTTAGTGGTTCCTATAAAGCAAAATGAAGCTGCAATTCAAATGGAAGGATGTGTAGATAGGAAGACAGCACCAAATATTTAGAATTATAGAACCAAGAGTCGTCTCCATACAAAACTGTGAACATATTTCACTTTTTTGGCTTCAAGCTGTCACCTCACCAAGTGTTTTTGAGGTAGAAGAGGTTACCCCAGAGAGTCTCCCATGTTCCTGAAGCCTGTCCGAGGTGCAATTTAAGGGAGGCCAACTGTCTTGAAACCCTGAGAAAGGGTATATCTGCCTCTGAAACCTGCAACTTAGACTCCCCAAGCATGGAGACTGCAACATCTTCCCTATCAGTGTTAAACCCTCAGTCCCCTAAGGTTCTACTTGAAGTTGCAGAAGGCATTTCTTGCAATCTGCTCAGAAGGCAAAACCAGGACTCTGACTTTAAAAAAGAAGAAGCTTTCAGCTGACACTCAAAGGCCAAAGCCTAGTCAGTCATCAAGTCTGTTCTCCTATTTAACTCAACTGAACTTTGGTTCTGTCACAACAATACCCACACCACACTTCCAGGGAAGTGTCCTTGATCTCCCTGGAACTTGTTTTCTGATATCTTGCTGGTAATGCACTGCCTTGAGTCGCATCCAGCAATCCCATTACCCTTAGCCAGACATATCCAAAGCACTAGAATTTTTCAGAGTATGGGTTACTAGATGCTTGGGATTTCTAACCATCAGCTACCCACTTACTGAATTGTATTGTATTTTCTACAGCATTGCTACTCAAGTGATGGTCCACAGTCCATTGCTGATCCATGAGCCAGTCTGCAGTGACTTCACTACAGTCCAGTTTGGGTGGGATGCTTCAGGGACCAAATATGATATGGCATTGGCGCTGTATACCTGAAGGAGCATCTCCACCCCCATTGTTCAGCCCAGATACTGAGTTCCATCTCTGAGGGCCTTCTCGAGGTTCCCTCACTACTAGAAGTGAAGTTACAGGAAACGAGGTAGAGGGCCTTCTTGGTAGTAGTGCCTGCCCTGTGGAATGCCCTCCCACCAGATGTCAAGGAAATAAACATTGACTTTTCAAAGACATCTGAAGGCAGCCCTGTATAGGGAAGTTTTTAATGTTTGATGTTTTACTGTGTTTTTAATATTTTGTTGGGAGCTTCCCAGAGTGGCTGGAGGAACCTGGTCAGATGGGTGACAAATAATAAAATTGTTGTTGTTGTTGTTTGCTTGTTAGCCACTCTGAGCCCGGCCTTGGCTGGGGAGGGCGGGGTATAAATAAAAATTATTATTATTATTATTATTATTATTATTATTATTTACTGGTGGTAAGGCGGTGAGGAATTGCTGGCCCACCACATCAAGCTTGGGAAGCACAGCTTTAGAATTTCTAGGAACAATGCCTTGAACAGAGTATGAAAAATAAGAGAGTGTCTTTTTCTTCAAGAAGTTTTCATAATTGAGTAATATCAATAACAACAATGCTTCTCTGAATAACATTTAATCTCTACAGCATCTATTGCTCGGTGAAATCTTTAAGTACAACCATACCAACGAATGCAGATAAATTACTCACTTGAATAATGTTGAGAGCATGCTTAAGCATCTTGTAGATTTAGTCCTCCTGTGTTTTCCTGAAGCAAGGCCATTTGTCAAGACCCCTTGCCAAATATAGGTATATTTAGATGGAGGACTTAAATATTCACATAGCTCAAGCCAGCCTAGCGGAAGAAAATTACAGCATTGCCTTCTGTGGTTAATGTCAGCTAATTGACACCGCTCAGACTGTTGGTATCAAGTACTTACATTGGTGACCTGTTTAAAATCAGCACATATAGCTAACGATAAATACCATCTGCTGAATAATTTTAATGAAGTAAATTGGAGAAAATTGCCATCCGCTAATGTTCACTCTGCAAATAAGAAGAGTGGCCAAATGCACTGAGCATATGCTGTGTTGGCCAGTAACTTCATGAATTCTTTCTCTAGTACAATTCTTCCATTTGTATTTTGTACTTGTGTTGTGGGTCTATGCTCAGTGGGTGGGAGGCCACTGGTGGGGAAGGAGGCTGGAAGTATAAAAGCAGTGAAGAAAGATAAGACCTGGCTTGGGATTGAAATGGCCATGCCTTTATTGATTATAGATGCATATTGGTTTTGGCATAGGCATTGGGTATGGATCCTGAATAAATCAACCTGATTGCTGGCCAGCATAATGATCCTAAAACTCCAACCACAATGCTGTGTTTTTGTTTTATTATTTATTTTGTATTCTCATTTTGTATTTTCTGTTGCGAAACACCCTGGGCTATTTGGATAAAGCATACAAACTGAATAAATAATCATTATAACAATAGCACCCCCAAATCCATTCTTTCATAGGGGACATTTGAATTATAGCCATGTCCCCAACAGAAAGTGTTTATTTTCAGTCTAGCCTATCTTTTAAAACCCTTTTCTGATTCTTAACAGCACCTCTTCACCTCTCACTTAACATCTCTGTGCCTATTTTTGTTTATTATTGAAGCTGCCAGACCTAACATTTTGGACAGAAGATGAAAGATGTGAGAAATCATTAGACTGCTTGGGAGTGTGGGTCCGCCATCCTACTCAAAGGCATTTCAGTTGTGCAAGATCACTCAAGACACAGACATGGGGAGAAATGCCAAACAAAACTGATAACCCACCATTAGCGGGAGGCAGTTCAGAAAACTGGGGCCTGGTGTTTCTGTAGCATTTGCAGATTGCACCTTCGGCTGCTGCCTCTGCTGAACGCCAGCTCACTGACCTCAATTTTCTTAGCAGAGAAAAGAGCAGGTCAAGTATAAAGTGCTTAAGGAGAAAATTTGTTTCCTTGCAGATGGGGAGTCAGTGGAGGTAGCTGGCAACTGTGCATCCTGAAATCCACCAAATTAATTTTTATGCTGCACTGTGAATTCAGTAGCAGGAGGTGGGAGACCTGATGATAATGGACTGTGATGTTTTACCTGAACTCAACAAAACCACCTGGCAAGAAGCAGGGGGGTGGGACACAGCACAACCCTATCTGTAGCTGTCTGTAGCTGTGGTGATTGCATCGCTTTGTAATTGTGCCTTTGCTGTTCAACCCAGTGTATTAACTGGAGTGGTTTATTTTCCCAGTGTAATAAATGATGTATTGTGAAGAGCAGGTGAAAACACAAAGCTTTAATAACTTCCCACAGCATCTTTCAAAGCATCTCAGCCACCATGTGGTGTGACTCAGGAAACTCTACAGGTTCCCTAAAGGTTATATTTTTAGTGTGTGCCTTTCGGGCACTCAGGTCACTAAAGAGATGTCATGACATTCAGAAGCAACAAGAATGTACAAAATCCATGGGACTGCATTGCTGGCCCAAACATTTGTGGTAGATAAACGTAGCCTTTTATTCTTGTACTACAACAGTTACAAACACTATTTTTAGGACATAAGCATTCTACTCGGAACTATATTCTTGTGCCTATGTTACATTTTCACCTTCATTTGCTCATACAGGAGGGTCACCATTTGAGGGGAGGTGGGGTGCAAGAGGCAATGTCCTTTCAGTTACTTCCAAGGAATCCAGGTATTTCTGACCAATTCATGGGGGAAAGCTTGTGGCTTAGCACTTTGCGTGCAGTAGATTTCGAATTCAATCCTTGACATCTGCATGTAAAACTGGGAAAGGCTCTGAAAAGCCTTTTGAATCACTATATGTTTCCATAGTCATCGTGGAGGGGTGCAGGTGGCGCTGTGGGTTAAACCACAGAGCCTAGGACTTGCCAATCAGAAGGTCAGCAGTTTGAATCCCCGCAACGGGGTGAGTGCCCGTTGCTCGGTCCCTGCTCCTGCCAACCTAGCAGTTCGAAAGCACGTCAAAGTGCAAGTAGATAAATAGGTACCGCTCTGGCGGGAAGGTAAATGGCATTTCCGTGCACTGCTCTGGTTCGCCAGAAGAGGTTTAATCATGCTGGCCACATGACCCGGAAGCTGTATGCTGGCTCCTTCGGCCAATAAAGCAAGATGAGCGCCACAAGCCCAGAGTCGGTCATGACTGGACCTAATGGACAGGGGTCCCTTTACCTTTACTATGTTTCCATAGTCATTGTGGAGCTAAGTAGATCAATGGACTGACCTGATCTAAGGCAGATTCTTGTATCTCTCTGTTAGCTTCATTGTTATAATCAATGAAATTACCACTGTCTGGCTGATTATTTAGGGGTCTGCTGGGGTGCATGAACCTGGTCATTGACCCCAAAGTCTGGTTCCAGGTTCAGTTTATTATCTATGATGGCCATCCTCCATGAGTCATTGACCTGCAACAGGTCAGTAGACAAGCCAGGCCTTTGCAGAGCCATATTTGCCTCCTTAACCACTTTACTGCAAGGTAGGGATGGGGAACCTCAAGCCTGTGCTGTCCTGTTCCCTTGTTCATCTGGCCCTGCCCCTCACTGGCATTAGACCACTAGAAGACTTCTCAGATAGGGAATCAGCCCTTGTGTTGGAAAAGATCCCCCACTCCCGCGCAAAGATGATCAAGATTGGAACGTCAGTTTAAAAAAACAACACAGAAAACTCCTAACAATGCTACATCCTGATGTCGTGACTGGGATTCAAATAGACAGAACACTTATTGTGCAGCTTAAAAGATACAGTGCATTTCAGAAACAATAAAGCAGAAGACCTGAAAACATTGCATGCAAAGAACTGGAAGAGATGCTGTGGGAACAATGTTATTATGGTGGGCTATTCAGCCAAGCAGGGTTTGATAGACGATGCTCGTGTTCAAAGAAAACTAGTTATAGTTACCACAGAAAAGCTGCCACCAAATTACTTGCCCTTAGCTTCATGGACCATCCATCGTTTATATGTGCTGTGCTTTGTCTTTTACCATACCCATTTCTTGTATGGGAGATGTGTGGATGCCATGATGTTTATCTGTTGAAATTCACTGATGTGTCTCCTAAATCTGGTCCTAATCTGGACATTGAACCTGCACGGGGCAGTGCATTTGGATAATAGTAGGTCTTCTGTTGACTGAAGGCAAATCAGAAATGTCAAAGACTGAGAAATACCAATCTATGTGCATAAGTAGAGGTTGACCCTGGCCATTTCCTGTTCTTTTCGAGATGGATCCTGGTTTCTTTGCTTTGCAATAGCAATGTTTCATTGGAAGGACAAATAAATAAGCAAGACAGTTAATTCCCTAGTCCATTAGCAGTAGGAATCCTTCTTGAGATCTTGCTCCACCCCAGCTTCCAACATTTCACCAGGCACTGCCCACAAGCCCAGAAGGTAGAAAGAAAGAAAGAAAGAAAGAAAGAAAGAAAGAAAGAAAGAAAGAAAGAAAGAATTGTTCTGAGTTAATCACATATATTTATAAATTAAGACATTTTAAAAAACATTTATTGATACTCTTGTCTCAGTAATTTTAACTACAAGTTTGAAATTGGCTTGAGTTAACTACAACTATGTTTGCATGTTTAGGGTTGAATGCTGCTGCTGAATGCTGCACACATTACTGGTTTCTGGTTGATGTGTCACCCCCTTTCTTATCTCTTGCTTTAAAATTGTGGTGTACAGCACCCCGTGCATTGACTTCTGTGACAGTACCTGCCACTAGTACCACTGTGATATCCTGGTTTGGCTTCTTGCACCTGTCCAAAGCCATAGGTGGTGCCATTACATAAGCACTACAGCCATCCCATCCCCACTGCCTTTTTGCCAGCACAGCAGCTTATAGGAGCAGGTCATTGAAAATAAATGTGATTTATTTATAAAATCAAATAAGAATAAATCTATTACATCAAATGATGAGAATTTGTTCTTTCCAGAAAGGATCGATTTTCCCCTCCGCAGTACAACAATTTGGTTACGTCAAGTACAGATTTTCAGCAGGGCTTTCAGGGGTATCAGCTTTTGTTTACATGCCTTCCAAATCAACCAAACGTGTTATTAAAATAAAGGTCCTTTATTAATCCTAACCTTTTCCTTTCCTGAAGCCAAGAAGTATTGGCTCCCTCCTCTACAGAGACATATTGATTTTGAGTCAAAGACTGGAAGGACAAGCTTATTACCTGTAGCACTTGTCACAATCTTGTGTTTCATAACACATCAATAAAGGACTCGGCACTTCAAAACAAAGAGAAGTATGTAATGGCTTGAATTTTCTATATTTTTAGCAGGCGTGCATGCATGTCACCTGCAGAGTTTTCACAAAAGAGTGGGACAGGATCAAGGATGTGCACTTGTTTGGGTCTCTTCTGAGGATGGAATATGAGCCCCAATTTTAAATTTCTAAATAAGTGACCTTACTGCTTATATAATCATTGCTCAGCCTTGTGCTTTCACTCTTTGATTTTTGAATACTCTTTTCTTGCAAATAGTCCAAGCTATTAAATTCCTTACCTAGCTCCTCCCCCCCCCCCACCGATCCCACCACTGCTCACCTATGCTTGGGGAGGACAATAGATACAAAGAAAAGAAAACAGCACACAATATGACAAACAAACACCCAACACCACACCTGAAATTACGGCATTGCAGCCAGGACACTATTACATTAAAAAAACCCTTCCTTTTTGTCCCACACAAAATGTACAAATTGAAGACTGGATGTCATCTTGACAAGGACATAAAACCCCAATAAAGTAGGAGGATAAGGCTTTCTTCAGCTACTAGTTGTGATGGCTATGTACCACTGTGTTGGGATTCGCAGGATACTGAGTAAGCCTGCAGGCTTCAACAGGCTGATGCAATACTCTGTGAAGTGCTGGGTCAGAGTGACTCAGCGGGAATGTGATTGGCTATCACCTGTTTTAAAAGGAAAGCCTGTGCAACAGTAATTGTGGCTGTGGTGGTTGTGCTGTGGTGGAGAGTATTCATTTGCCTTAAGGAGCAGGTACTCTGTATGGACTGTATATGGCTCACATTAAAAAGACTGTACTGGAAAAACCTGGGACTCTGAGCGTTTCGCTAAAAAGCGCCGCAAGGAATTCGCGACACACTGCCAGTATCAGAGATGAATACCAGTTGCTGATAATCATGAATGGGAAGATGCTGCTATGGACTTTCCATAGATACCTGGTCAGCCACTGTGGGAACTGGATGATGGACTAAATGGGTATTTGATCTGACCCATTAGGTCTCTTATGTTCTAATGATAATCCCACCCAACCCTGCATCCATACAGGATGCTGCAGTTGCCCTATTGCCTATCTAGCATGTTTTATTTATATGCGGAGGTGCTTTTATCTTATGCTGGTCTATGACGTTAAAAAGATTTGGATTGGCTGTTGGACCATGCACCCAGGAACATGGTGCCAGCTTTGCATGAGTCACCATCTAGCCAGCTTTCTCTAATGCAAGCCAGCTCGGAGTTTCATATGCAAAAATAACAGAGCAAGGTCATCTTGCCACTCTGTTATGTGCTCTCATATCATTTGTGTGATGCCAGACACGCATTGCTCATTTTTGCACTCTGTACCACTTTCTAAGCTTCTGTGGAAGAAATCACAACATATACCAGAGCCCTACTTGGGGGTTGGGGGCGCACTGTAGAAGTATTTCATCTCTAGGGTTGCCATACATCTGGAATTTCTGGACATACCAGGAATACTGCTGTTGGAAGCAGTGTCTGGGAGGAAATTGGTGAAAATGTATGGGAAAATCCATTCATTTGGCTACACATGTCGGCAGTGTTGTTTTTGGTGATTTTACTTTATAAAAAGCTCCAAAACATCAATTTTTTTTTTTTTGCCATTTTGCCCTCAAAGCGCCACAACTTTGGCCTGCCCCCCCCCCAAGCTCTGTATTTTCTGTGTCTGGATTTTCACTTATTGAAATACAGCAGCCCTAATTTGTTTACATATTTCAAATGTATTGGCATCCATGAACTGTTTCATATGTATGTGTTAAAATGTATGATGTGAAGTTACCCCAGCTGGATGGAGAAAGCTTGAATCCCCCTTTTGCACACTGCATTTTGGAAACTTTGGCAGATGACCAAAATGGCTTGGTTAATACTTAATTTTCAGGAATGAGTTCCTGCCTCTTTGGGGTTCATTTGGCCTTTCCCTTCCCTGCAATTTCCCATACAAAGCTGCCTCGTGTCCATTATGCCTCTGCCGTCCCTTTGTCTCATTTAGAATTTATTCACCTATTTCCTCTCTGAGCCGAAAAAGCAAAAAAAAAGAGGAAAGCCACTGATTGATTTCACTCTTGGAAAGTCCCTGTCATCATGTTTGATGACTTCATTGCAGAAATGAAATAGGCATGGGAGATGCAATGTTTTCAAAACAATTTGGAGCAGGAGGAGGGGAACTCAGGTTGTGGGAGGCAATGGGCTGGCAGAGCCAGGAGACGTTGATGGCCTTTATTCGTCAATTCCCATGTTGCGCTGGGCTTGCTGCAGGCTGCAGACAGAAAACAATATTGTTATGATTTTTATTAGTTTTTATTTTATAAAGCCTGAGCGACACTCTATAGGGGCTTTAGCAAGAGCTGCAAATCACAGCCATGCCTGACTGGCTGCCTGGGCACCTCATCTCCACCCTAATGGACTACCTAGGAGAGCGGAGAGAAAGAAAGGAAAAGGAAGAAAGAGAAGAAACCATAACAGACAGTGTTCGGTTCATCAGAAGCCACAAAAGTAGTTATTCTGGGATACTGCAGGCTTCCTCTGAACTCACTAAACCCGGCATCCTTCCTGTATGTCTGACAAGAAGTGTATATGTTCCCCCTGCTCACGTGACATAACATATGATGTAAGTAGTATGTAGGTAAATGGTGATGCACATGCATCCAATTTCTGTTCATCTTAATCTTAAAGAGTGAACAATGATGTGAAGTCAGCAAATAACATGTACTGATGTGGACATGTGCTGTCTGCATCATAGATTTGGTTAGTGCTTGTGCCGCTGCACATACAGGATTCTCCAGTGTGAAAGAGCCCTGCATGCATTTGTATATATGTCAGGACAGTGTAATTTATGACCCACCAAGCCAAATGCAGCCCACAAGGCACCTATAACAGTCCACCAGGGACTCAGTGAATCTCCTGTATTTTCTGCCTACCTGGGACTGAAAGAAGGCATTGTTGAGCATTTGGAAGACACAGTGCATGAATGAGGGGCTACATTTAGCCCAATGGGCCACAAATAGTGCAGAACTGGTATATGTGGATATGAATGCATATGTAATAGCCTGAAGGCATCAGATTTATGGTTGCCAAAAGAGGTAGACTAAGATGCCAATAAAGAAGTGTTTGTATGTGTATAACCCACCTTTTGGCCAATCAGAGGAAAATTAATTTGAGTTAATTTGAACTAGAGCTTCATGCCAAAATAACTGTTTTTTTGTGGGATTTTGTTTTCATAAGTTCATGAAGCAGTCCCATCTAAAACATTTGAATATGTCTTGTATATTTTCTTTATTGTATTGTGAAATAGATTTGAGATACTTCATAGGAAGCAATTCACAAATAATAATGATCATAATAATAATAACATCAACATCCACAACACCACAGACTAAAAGACAAAACAAAAATATTGGTCTATAATTTCAATATCTACTAAGAGACCTTTGCTTAATTAATTGTCTTAAACCAGAGATGGGGAACCAGTGATCCTCCAGATGTTTCTGAACTCCAGCATCTGGAGGGCCACAGGTTCCCAATTTTGCACCAGACATGATTATTTTTATTCACTATTATCTTGTAAATATAACAGCGTGACTTTTTTTTCCTATTACTGCTTAGAAAGCAATAATAACTCACAGCAGTATACATTTGATTTTACTCAGAAGCACACCTAATTTTGATAAAACAGGAATGTTCCTTATGTGGATATATAAATAAATCATAAAAGAGACCAGTGTGGCCTATGCAGTGTGAAAGAATTGCAGAAGTTAAGAATGCACACTTTCTCCTATCCTTCCTCCAGAGAATACACTCCAACTCAATTTGGGGTGCCACTTCATATTCCGTTGTCATATGCTCCCGTTGAATCTCCTCTATTGAGAATGACTCATAACAGGAGTCTGAAGGAAAGGCATTAGGGGAGCTTGTTTCCAGAGCAGAAGCCTCTGAGTGATGCCCCTGGGGGAGGATGGTGCCTGGATCCTGTCAGGACTGAGTCAGATAGCAAAGATCATTTTGAAGCCGTTTTAGACACCACAGCATGAGGTTGTCCCAGAGATGCGCTGGCTGAAATTAGAAGGGGCTTAGGCCATATGCATCATCTGGATCCCTTCCACAGTGAAATGACTAGCTAAGTTTGCTAAAATTACTGCATACTGGGATAGCAACTATGTGTGTATGAATGTTTGCATGTGCAAATTGTTTGCATCCGGCTGCACAAACAACCTCAAAAAGGAGACCTATTTTTGTTGGCTGCATTGTAGATATTTCTGTTGTTTGTCAGTATCCCAAATACCTCCAGCAGTGAGCCTGCCTTAGTCGTCCTGTATGATCCTGAAGGATCACTTCTACCACAGCTCACTTAAGCTCCTGAGTCCTGCTGTAACATCAATGGTCCACTGGAACTCTCCTAGGTGCTGATGTCCTAGTCAGCCACTATCTGCTCCTTGTTACTACTGTAAGTCTTTCTATATCACTCCCAATACATTATTCCACATCTTTGTCCAGCATCCTCATGGGCCTCAACCAGACCAGTGTGTAGTACATATGCATGATGATTGTGCACTTTTACTCAATACTTGCAACTAACTATTAAAAATAAAAATAGAGTGAATTAAATTAACTCACCCTGGTTAGAGCATGGCACTGTAGGTTTTATTAGACTTTTATAAAATGTGAAGGGCAGGCTAAGACAAGATGGGGAACTGCCATCTCCTCAGCAGCAGGCATAATTTGGCTATATTCACACTATATATTTAAAACCCCGTGATGCCATTTTAAACACTCATGGCTTCTTCCCCAAGAATCCTGGGAGCTGTCATCTGTTAAAAGTGCTGAAAGTTGTTGGGAGTCCCATTTTCCCTTTACCAAGCTACAACCAGCATTCCCTTGTGAAGAGAGATTGATCTTTAAATCCCACTGAGTGGTTTGGCTCTCTGAGACAAATAGGGGACTGCTAACAACTCACAGCCCCCTTAACAAACCGCAGCTCCCAGTATTATTTGGGGGAAGCTGTGACTGTTTAAAGTGTTCTCTTAGTGGCTTAGATGTATGGTGTGAGTGTTGCCTAGTCCTGGCACAGTCCCAGTTTGGCCCACAGGGCCACTCCCCCCCCCAAGCCATGCCATTAAATTGTTAGGACCTTTAACCCTCCACCCCATTTGACAAGTATAATTGCCCTCCTGTGAAAGTGGGTGTATATTTCTCCCACTTTGGAGTGTGAGATGCAGAAAACTTTTGGTGAAATTTTCATGGGAAGGGAAGGTTGGTCAGTTTCTCTTTTTCTTGCTTTTTCCTTTAAAATGGTATGAGGAGACCAAGAGCTGTTCATGTTCTTGATTTACCTTTTTTTTTAAGAACACCTTTGAACTTTCTAGAAGAATCCTTCAATGGTTTGTTAAATTAAAAAATATATATATTTTAAATCCCTGAAAGTTCTCAACCAGCTTCCAAGATAGCAGCATTTCTTGGAAAGTCCCTAGGCGGATACTCTGTGCCTCCTGTGGCATCACAGCCAGTGTGGGAGGCTGAGAAGTGCCAGAAATTGGTTTGGAATTGTAAAGAAAACACAATGAGATAAAGCAGGAATACACACACTACTCAGTCACTTTGCAATGTTGTTTAGTTTTAAAACTAAAATATTATTGCATCCCCTTCCCATGTCAATTTTGTTCTTGTTCCCCACCGTTTTTCCACGGGCAATTTCTTTACATCCATCTTGGGTGGTGTGTATGGGGGGGGAAATGGCTGAAAATATAAGCACAGTGTCACGGTCCGGTCTACGGACGATCGAAGTCCCAGCTGAGGACGTCGAGACCGGGGGCAAGATGGCGAGGTGAGAGCAGGAACGAGATCCAGAAGTGAGGGGTCTGAGGGTCAGGAAGCAGGGAGTCATGAAGACAAGGGTCTGAGGGTCAAGAAGCAAGGAGTTAAACACAGCAAGGCAGGAAACGTGTTGCTGTGGCAAAGAGCCGAAGGGAAATGCTGGCCTTATATCCTTCCCTTGCCACAAGGTGCAGTGAGTTACCTCGTGGCCTTGCCTCTCCAGAACAAACTTAGGAAGGACCCAGTCCTGCGAAGCCCTACTGGTCACAGGGCCTGGCTCCTGCACGCACTCCTGACACACAGCAACACTACCAGACTAAAGCATGCTGGATTTGAGGACCTCCAAGTTTACTTTAACCCTCCAATCATATTATTATTATTATTATTATTATTATTATTATTATTATTATTATTATTATTATTATTATTATTTGTATACCACCTTTCATCCCTAGGTTTTAGAATGGTTCACAGCATAAAAATACTAGAAAAAACACAAAATACATAATAAGAACAAAACAAAACAAAACAATAACCCCACCACCACACCACCTATTATTACATTTTGACTTGGTGAGTTCTTTGTATTAACATGGAAATATGGATAAGTGCTTACGTCCAACAATGATTTACTGCTTTGGTAACCACACCTGATAACATAAATTAATCTTGGCCACCTTGTTTCAATTATGTTTTTCTTTTCAGATACGTGTTTCGATACAACAATTTTCCTACTCATATAAATATGTGGAAGCTAAAGTGCAATGCAGAGTGTTCAGCTGTATGAAGGGACAATTTTAACCATGTGCCCAGGGGCTTTCTTTCTCTATAAACTAACTTGTGCTGTAAAATTTATTTTGTACACTCAATTGGAAAAGGACATTTAACATGACAGTGGAGTCCTGGGGGGGTTTCTATGGGATCTAGATTGGAGATACTTCCAAATGACTAATCTACATCCACTTCTGGCAGAGGTAATTAGAAAATATTGGCCATAGGCTGATGATCTGTATGAAAGGGGTAATTTCTATTTGGATTAGAACATGGCCTATGAAAAACATAGACAAGAGATGCCAGTCCCAAACACTGTGACATTCTAATGTTCTTATATAAGCAATAGCAGGAAGCCTGTTGTTGTTGTCGTTGTCATTATTATTTACAGCTGGATACTGTACAATAGTGTTTGTTATTGTTGTTGTTGTTGGTGGTTTAATGTATTGCCTGCCCTTCACCCTAAAGTCCCAGGGTGAGTTATTATATCTTTAACAGTGCTCAAATTATGTGTGGAAAACTAGGTGGACCTGTAATGAAACCTACAATTCCACACCCTTATTCTCTCCGATTTTACTCAAATTGTGCCCTTAAAACCTTGACAGATTCGAGAACTGGGCCAAAACAAACAAGATGAATTTTAGTAGGGAGAAATGTAAAGTATTGCACTTGGGCAAAAAAAAAAATGAGAGGCACAAATACAAGATGGGTGACACCTGGCTTGAGAGCAGTACATGTGAAAAGGATCTAGGAGTCTTGGTTGACCACAAACTTGACATGAGCCAACAGTGTGACGCGGCAGCTAAAAAAGCCAATGCAATTCTGGGCTGCATCAATAGGAGTATAGCATCTAGATCAAGGGAAATAATAGTACCACTGTATTCTGCTCTGGTCAGACCTCACCTGGAGTACTGTGTCCAGTTCTGGGCACCACAGTTCAAGAAGGACACTGACAAACTGGAACGTGTCCAGAGGAGGGCAACCAAAATGGTCAAAGGCCTGGAAACGATGCCTTATGAGGAACGGCTAAGGGAGCTGGGCATGTTTAGCCTGGAGAAGAGGAGGTTAAGGGGTGATATAATAGCCATGTTCAAATATATAAAAGGATGTCACATAGAGGAGGGAGAAAGGTTGTTTTCTGCTGCTCCAGAGAAGCAGACAAGGAGCAATGGATCCAAACTACAAGAAAGAAGATTCCACCTAAACATTAGGAAGAACTTCCTGACAGTAAGAGCTGTTCGACAGTGGAATTTGTTGCCAAGGAGTGTGGTGGAGTCTCCTTCTTTGGAGGTCTTTAAGCAGAGGCTTGACAACCATATGTCAGGAGTGCTCTGATGGTGTTTCCTGCTTGGCAGGGGGTTGGACTCGATGGCCCTTGTGGTCTCTTCCAACTCTATGATTCTATGATTCTATGAAAACCTTCTAAAAACAGTATCTAAGCAAACTTAGAATAATTAAGAATAAGGGGATTGGGGCACTGCCCACACAACTGCAATTTAAGCACTGATCCTTAATAATAGGTAGAAGAATTCAACAAATGAGTTGCCAGTTGAAGAATCTGAATACTTCCATTCTGATTCTTAGTTCCTCCTTTGGCCTTACAGCAGATTCCCTTCCTCCAGGAGGCTATGAACACACTCTGGTCAAATACTTTGAGTTTCAGGTGCTACACCTGCTCTACTGGAGCTAACAGGAACTCTTAAGGCTACTGCACACAGATCTGATTTCCCTCGTGCCCAAGGTTCTCAAAATATGAAGGATATCACTAAGATAGTCAAGGCTGTATTGCCTCAAATGAGGGTCCTCTGTACTTGTCCTGTGTAGGTTTTCAAGGAAGAATGAAATAGCCCATAGCAACTCACATCCAGATTGCTTTAGAAGGACTGAGAGACCCATAGTTGAATTCTCATGGGGGTTTTAAGCTGGGAAGGACTTCTCTTTTTCAATGGGGCAGAAGAGTTCTGAGGTTGACGCCATCTACCAGCACTGCCAATTCCTCTCCATAAGATGCAGTGGACCAAATCAAATCAGGAAAATGTTTCACTATATGCACCTCATTGAGCCAGTCGTAAATGAAACAACTGACCATTATAAGTTTCATTAAATGTTGTAGATCAGAGGTGGCTAACATTAGGCCCTCCATATATTACTGAACTCCAGTTCCCATCACCCGTGACTATGTTGGGTACAGCTGATAGAATTGGAGTCCAACAACATCTGGAGGACCACAGGTTAGTCAGTCCCACTGCAGAGGCCAGAACAGATGATCAACTCTGCTTAGAGGAGCCACATACAAAACACAGGTCAATGGTACAAAGGAAAGGTAAGGGTTGATGAATATGAAGAGTGACAGCATCCATGGAAGTAAAGGTTAGGTGGTAGTATCTTACACAAAGCATGCCATGCTAAAGCAGTTGATGAAATACCAGAGGAGAAATGTAAAGGAGAAGATAGCTTGATGGGAGAGATAAGGAAAGGCTACTCCTAACAGGAAACAGCAGGTGTGTGGGTAGAAGGTAGAGAAGAATGCTAAGACAGGGCATTGCAAATGTGTTTGAGTGAACTGCAGGAAGGAATACTTTAAAAGACAAACACATGGTCATGTGTGGAGTGATTATCTTTTTTAAAAATGCACATGGAAATGATTTTTAAAACACGTACAAGCACAGGAAAGTTCCCCACATCCTTACTGTTAAGTTGTGGGCGAACATAGCAGACGACACAGCGATTTCTCCAGAGCAGCTCTTTATTTGTATGCTGGACAGAACTGGACAGCAAACAGCTCAGCCGGGCTGCTTTTATAGGCAGCCGGCTGTCAACATTGTAGCAACAACAACCCAGAGTTTCCCGCCTAAAATAACTGACGTGGACCTGAGTGAAAACTATCTACAGTATCCCCCTGCTGGCCCAGGGTGAGAACTTCAGTACATAACACTTACCAAATAGCAACACACAGAATTCCTGCTGTCCTACTACAAAGCATCATGTTCCACAGGGCACATATACACTTTCACCCAGAAGCAAGTGAAACCATAGAGTGTATATTTAAGCAACCATTGTTCTCTAGCAAGGGTTTCCAGACTGTGGTCTGCAGACCACCAATGGTCCATGAACTTCAGTCAGGTGGTCCATGGTATGTCTGTAAGTGCTATTTTCATAGAAAAAGAGGTGCCAGAACTCACCATGAATGCCCTCCTTGTTCTCTTATAATGACAATGGTGCCCACCAGAGAGGTGCCAGAACTGAGTTCTGGTGAGTTCTGGCTGGGCGGCGGCGGGGGGGGGGGAGCCCTGAGTGTAAAAACACAATTAAAAATCATGCAGTGCATTACAATTGCTGCAACTGGTAGAATAAATTCTAAGCAAAACCCACAGCAATTTTCAAGTGGTCTGCAGAGTGGGAGGGTGAAGTTTGAGAAACAGTGTTCTGGGGCTTATAACAGTAAGGTGGGTGCATTTTTTTCTTCCACTTCTGGCATTCTATACTTTTAAAAATAAAAATAAAACACCAGCTCTCAGTGGATGCATAATTAATAAGACTAAGAATAAGAACACCATTTCACAGCACCAAAAAAAGAGATATTGTTTAGAGAAAGAATCAGCTTTAATGTGCCGTTTAAAAGCAGGCACTCATATATAGCTAGTCTTTAAAAGCACAAGGAAAATAGCAAGGAGTAAAGAACCTTGATATTCAGTGAGGCGAACATTCCCTCTTATTACTATAGTCCCTTTGACATTGTCTTCCGGTCATGTACAATAACCATGGGAGCAGCGTTGCACCCATATATTGCTTGTGCCTGTGTGTGAACAGAGCCTATGCACTTAAAAGTGCTACCAGATCATATCTACAATAGCATCCAACAATCCAGACAGAAACATTGGAAATTTTACCAAAATCCCTTTAGCTTCCTTGAAATTCCTATAGATCCCTCAAAATTTCAACAGAAGTTCCACCAAGGGAAGAATGGCTAGTCTTCCAGCCACGTATAGCTTGATGCATCACATGTGCTAGTCTAATGCATTACAGTGAGGCTCCTGTCTGAAGCTGTTGCAGAAAGAGACAGAAAACCTGGGCGAAACATTCAAGGAAGGGCTGGATTGATAACCGTGACAGATGCAAACAATGATTTTAGGAAAAGGAGGTCGGAGAGCAGATACGTTAAACAGGAAGGGCAGCCAGAAAGGGAGAGGTTGCAACCTTCAAAGTGCTGCCCATTTCTACTAACCAAACCTTCCTTTCTTCCCTGGAACTTTTAGGTAACATCATGGCAAGGTTTTCTGCCTCAACATAAGCAGTACTGGCAGCTCAGAATCAAATATGAATGTAAGAAATGACCGTAAGAAAGAGAGATTCTGCACTCTGTCACCCACAGTTGAAAGGAAGGTAATGCAGAGTGTCGACTTTGATTTAGGGATAGCTGAGTCCTGTTTTAAGGGATGTTGTGCTAGTGGGACAGGTTTCTGGACTTGCAGCTATATCCTAATAAAAGGGGGGGAAGGAAATATTAGTGATACCATGAATCATATACCCTCGGTCTAAATTTACTCTGGTATATTGCAACATATAAAATCAGAGCTATCAGAGAACTTCCTGCGAAGCAAAGCAATGGTAACATAAGCTTTCTTGAAAGATCAAATGCAGATGGACTTTGCTCCTTGATTATTAGTCAAGCAGGGAGACCACAAATACATGGAAAGTAAATAAGGAGAAATGTGGTCTTCATTTGATGCTAACCTCAAACCATTTCTATAAAATGTATCTGTGCTAGGAAATTGTGGCTTTCTTCCATCAGTTATCTTTAAGACCCAAACAATAAAAGGCTCATTTTATTCATAGCATGACATTTTTTCAAGCCCAGCCCCATCAATGCTGTATCTTGTCCTTGTATACTGGAGTTGGTGATGGCGAATAGAATTTCCCCCCAGTCACCTTTCATTGTGGAGAACTTTCCAGGGACCACATGTCAGTGGTGGGTGGGGCCAAAAGTGAACAAATCAATGGCTGTGACACATTTGTACAATAGTACAAAGTAGGCAGGTAGGTAGGTGTTTACAGGCTCCATTCCCTGTATCTCTCCATCCAGACAAGCAAGAGGCATTATCATAGTTCAAGAACACATTCCAGCCAGAAGAACTGAACTAAATAAAACAAGAAAAAGCACCTTCTATTGAATATATATTGATTTTCTTGTCACCTTTGACGTCACAGGCACTAGCCAGCTGGGGATAATGAAACTTACATTCCACATCACAACCAACGTGCTTTGGGGGTGGGCAAATTATTGCAGCTTGAGCAAGTAGACAGTTAAATTTCCCTTCATTGTCAGTTCCTCCTCAATGAAAGACAACAAGATCCTGTTGTGGCCCATTGACTTCCTTCCTTGCATCTCGCACCCTTAGCAATCATACTACTCAAAAATTGAACTGATAAGGAACTAATGAGCAGAATAGAAACTCCAATTTCAATTCTGGCTCCTGAATATTTAAGTAAAACACATCACATAGTCACATAACCATGTTTTGCTAAAACACATTTTTTTGAAATGTGTATAACATATGGCATTTTTTTTCTATCCCAGCTGAGTAGAGATGGAAGAGAAATATAATTACCTTCAATTTTAATGCAAACTTATGCAATTCAAACTTCCTGGAACAATGCACAAACCAAACCACAGCTATCCTTCACAATTTGTACCTATCCAAATGTCGCGAAAGTGGTTTTTCAGCCAATATATGAGTATAAAAATGCATGTCTTAGGAGAAAGTGTGATAAAATTGCATATATAGGTGAAAATAACTTGCTTTTGAAAAAGGGACTCTTGTTGTGAAAAGTAGCCTATGAATGTGATTTTTTTTTCAAGTCGATAAGAAATTGGGGAAGATATTCTTTTGAGGCTTATTTTTCAAAATGAAAACTCATATGGAAATGTGGCAAGCTGGATTTAAAGCCGGGAAAATGAAAAACTGAAATTGACAGATTTATCCATCTCTCCTTTCATGCTCTCAAAATGAAAAAGGCTGGCCCATCCAATGAAGGCATTCAAAAGAATGGGTGAGATGGGCAGAGGGGACTGCGAGAAGGAACACAGGGCCAGACATCAGGACTTGGAGTTGTTGGGTACCTACAGAGGTTCACACAGGGCCTTACTATTAACCACAGGTGCCATTGTCATTGTTCCTTTTGGCATTGCCACTACTCTGCAGGTAGGGATTGGAACAGGTAGGAGAGGAAGAGCAAGTGGTCAGGGAGGAGCATCTTACCTGAAGACCTGGAACCAGCACTGAGTGAGTTTGCTTCTTCCCTGGGAACTTACCTACTCCAATTTTTGACATCAATACCACTGTAGATATGGATTGTGAGGATGTAAATGCAGAACACGGCCATTTCCTGCCTCTGTTAGAATGCCACTACCGATCTTCAGGAGGAGAGGGGGTTGCGGGCTCCCGACCCCGCCCACACTCCCGCGGGGCTGGCGTCAGCCTCGCGGGAAGCGGGGATTCCCTTAATTTGCATCCCCTCGCAGCGCCAGCCATTCGGCTGGCGACGGGGGCGGGCCTTCCAGAGGCCACTTAAGGTCGGGGCAGCCCT
Organism: Podarcis gaigeae; assembly: GCF_964106915.1. NCBI lineage: Eukaryota > Metazoa > Chordata > Lepidosauria > Squamata > Lacertidae > Podarcis > Podarcis gaigeae. The sequence continues at coordinate 64,030,085 of NC_139681.1, forward strand.
TGGCTCGCCCCTTTTCTCCCTTGCAGCTGACGAGGTTTCCCTCCCACCCACCCCTTAGGTTCGACATCGACCTTGCTATGGGCTTCGGCTGGTCGCTGCAAGGGGCCTGGTAGGAGTTTTTCCATTTGGCTAATTGGCTGGTTTGGAGCCACTTGGTTTTTTCGCCTACCTCGTAGCAAATCGTCACAACTTCCTCGGTTTTGGCGGTAGGCATTGGCCGGGGTATTGTCATGCAAATGAGATCGGGGGGGAGGAGTGCCATCACCTCCCCCAACGCTTGAAGGGTAGTTCGTTAAAGGACTCCGAGGGGCGACGCCTCGTCCGAAACCTACGGAGGCTAGGGTCTAAAGCGCGCCTCCGAGCGGTAACCCCTCGGGGAGCGCCTAGGGATATGCATCTCGGGTAGCTCCCCCTGTTGGTGTTTAACCCTTCCCGGTTAGACCGGATAGTCGGTTAGGGGCCAATGCCTAAAGCCAATACCTCTCTTACCTGTAATCAATAAAGTTGTGGCCATTTTCGCCCATTAACCATAATACTTGTGTCTGGTGTCTTTATTTGTTCCACCTGTGGGGGGGAGGGAATAGCCACGCAACCCTGACTTGTTTTCTCATGACATGTACCATGCAGTGGGGGTTTGCAGGAGTTTTCCCAATGTATACACTGTACATTACACAGAAGCTCAGGTCTCTCGGTGGGGAACCTGACCAGCCAAAGAGCCACTGAAAAAGCAAAGCTAGCTAAGACAGCCCATAAATCTCGCTCAGATCTTCCTTTCTGCCTTGATCAGGAGATAGCTCAGTTATTGTTGCAGCCAAATACGCCAGTCTTCATTTTGTACAAGAAGGGAAAGTAAATGCCTTGACTGGCATTTGCAAAGTGCCTGGGGGATTCAGACACCTTATTCCCATTTAATTTAGAGACAATTGAGTGTCCCTTAAGTGGCTCTGTGCCTCTCAGTCAGAAAGAGTACTAAAACTCTAAAGCCTGAAAGTGCTCCAGCCTTTCCCTAGGAAGACAGCATCTTAGTGATTTCTGCATAATAGTAAGAGCAGGCTTCCTCAAACTCGGCCCTCCAGATGTTTTTGGCCTACAACTCCCATGATCCCTAGCTAGCAGGACCAGTGGTCAGGGATGATGGAAATTGTAGCCTCAAAACATCTGGAGGGCCAAGTTTGAGGAAGCCTGAGTAAGAGTAAAAATAGTGATGCAGCTTGTTATATTTTGCTGATGTTGTTATCATCATTATTGTTCTAGTATACATGATGCTGAAAAGCAAAAAGCTGACTCTTGCCCCGAATAACCAGCAGTCTACAAGATAGAGCAGATGTGGAGAATCTGTGAACCACGAGGTGTTGTGGGACATCAACTCCAACCAGCCCCAGCCAGCATGTCCAGTGGTCATGGAGGATGGGAATTGTAGTCCAGCAATTTTTGGAGGACCACAGGTCAGCCACCCTCATTTTCTTAGAGGCTAATAGGGTGATGGCATGTGGTATAGTGATTTCAAGGGCTCTTGAGGGATCCAAGATGGTGATGGCCCACCACATCCACCACTCGCTCAGGCGGGGAAGTCTTGGTGGGAGTATCTTCCAGTGACAGCATTTGCAAAGTACCTGATGGATATAGACACCTTATTGCCATTTAACTTAATGGCAGTTGAATGGGGTGGAAGTCCAAGTGATGGTGGGCCAGTGACAGAGCTGGGCTGGAGCTTGTGCTTGTCCAGGCGGAGCCTTGGACAGCATCACTGCAAGGACTCACTATGGTCTGGTGTTGGACTGGATTTACTGTGTATAATTTGTAGGCCGTTTACTGCTGTTTTGACATTTTGTGCTGGGCTTTATTATGTGAGCCACCCTGAGAATTTTTATGCTGAATGGCAGCATAGAGAGGCATAAAATAAATGAATGAATGTCATACTGCATTCTGCTGGTTTTAGTAAGGGGAATGGCCATAGCTGAGTGGTGGAGCATCTGCTTAGCATGAAGAAGGTCCCAGATTTAACTCCCAGCGTCTTTTGGTAGGGCTGGGAAGGTTCCTTCTCCGAAACCCTGGAGAGCCACTTCTAGCTTCTGATGTTCTGATATATTTTTATTTTATTCTCTGCAGTATAAATGCAAGCTTGGGAAAACTGCCTTTGTGGGCTCCCCTGAAAAAAGAACACACTATCATACTGAGAGGGTCAACCTAAGGTTTATGGCTTGCTCATACCAGAGGGCATATGCAATCTCCTGTTCCCCCTCCATTACTTTAGTCCACTTTCTCTTCTAAATATATCACCCGGAACACAATGGAATAAAATGGTGAGGTGCCAGAGTCCCTGGCACTTCTGTTAAATGAATGCTAAGTAGTATTAAGTAGGAGTAAATTGGCCATTATTAAATGGGGGTTTCTACTGCTTTGGAATGAATGGCTAACATTGTTGCTATTGCATACTTAGGCTGCTAAACACTTCAGTTTTAGAACAAAGCTAAAAGCATCTGCATCAGCTCATAAAGCTATCTCCCTTTATCTCGATCTGGGCATGTTATGCTGTTTCGATCTAGTCCTGTTCAGACGATATTAAGGAATTTATTCAGTTAGAACGCCCCCCTCAAGCAAATTCTGACACAGCTTGCCAATCAGAAGGTCGGCGGTTCGAATCCCTGCGACAGGGTGAGCTCCCATTGCTCAGTCCCTGCTCCTGCCAACCTAGCAGTAGAAAGCTTGAAGTGCAAGTAGATAAATAGGTACCGCTCTGGCGGGAAGGTAAACGTCATTTCCGTTCATTGCTCTGATTCACCAGAAGTGGCTTAGTCATGCTGGCCACATGACCCGGAAGCTGTACGCCGGCTCCCTTGGCCAATACAGCAAGATGAGGGCTGTAACCCCAGAGTCGTCTGAGACTGGACCTAATGGTCAGGTGTCCCTTTACCTTTAATGTATAGCTCTGCCTATGGTGAAACTGTCAGAACAGTTGTGATTTGTGTATTAATTAAAACATGTTTATATCCCCTTCATTAAAAAATTCCAGGGTGGATTGCAACACATAAATACCAATACAGTGGTACCTCAGTTTACTTAATCCGTTCTGGAAGTCCGTTCTTAAACTAAAACCATTCTTAAACCGAGGCACGCTTTCCCTAATGAGGCTTCCCGCCGCCGGTGACCTTCCACCATTCAGATTCCGTTCTTAGACCGAGGTAAAGTTTGCAAACCAGGACAGTACTTCTGGTTTTGCGGAGTTCATAAACCAAATCATTTGTAAACAGGACTGTTCTTAAGCCGAGGTACCACTGTACAATAATTCAATCGATACAACTAGCTTGTGCCGCAGCAGAAAAGGTCCTGCCCTCTGGTTGCTGCCAGATGGACTGCCACAGGCTGCTGTGCAACCGGGACAGTTTCATCCTGAGAGCTCAACAATCAGGCTGGTCTATAAGGGCACAAGCATTTCTTCAGGTAACCAAGTGCTGTGTTGTTTATCAAGCAGCAACAGAACCTTAAACTTTGCTCCTGTAGCAAACTGTCCCAGTAGCAAACTCCTTGAGCAATGGTGTCACGTGTTCACAGTAGGCTGCTCAAGTTAGCAGTCAAACTGCTGCAGTTTGCACAAGCTGCAGTTTCCAAACGAACTTTAAGGGGGAGTTCCACACAGGCAGCATTACAGTAATCCAGAGCTGTACATGGATGTTGATGTATTAATCTGATTTATTGATTTGTGATTATTTTCTGCTTCTTTAATGGATCTAATTCACCACCATATTTTTTTTTCTTAATGTAGGTAGTACACAGTTCTTTTTGTTCCAGATAAAGAATAAATACATAATGGATCACCGTGACCAGGACTGCTTTAGCTGGCACACAAGCCAGAACAAGGAAAAGGCACTTCTAGCCAAAGGGATCACTTGAGCCACCAGTAACAGAGATGGATCCAAGCTTACGCCCAAACTATGCACCTTTTCTTAAGGGAGACTGAATTCCCATCCAGAGTAGGTAATCTGCCTCATTTCTGAATGCAGGAACCACTTATCCATAATCTCTCTATCTTGTCAGAAATTATTTTCAATATTGACTTTCACCCAGCCCACCACTGCATCTAAACACTGGTCCAAAACTTGCATGGTTCTGACAAATAAGCAGAGCTGGGTATCACCTGCAAATTGATCAAGTTGTGTCCTGGATCACAAATGGTTCCAGAGGCTTCTACAGTAAAGTAGGTTTTAGCAGCTGAACACTGAAAATCAGCGATGAATACAGAAGTAGTGGAGGAACCTTCAGGGTAAATTTTCTAAAGGGTTGCCCCAAAACATTTTTTCTGCCTTAGCTGAAGGACAATATGGTGTCCCCTGCTTTACATATAGAAGTTGACCAAGCTAGAATTTGAATCTTGCTTGAACACTGGTGATGGGACATCATTGTCCATCATACCTGAGAGCAGTGGGTTAGCTTACTGGGTGCAGGGTAGACTGTGTGCTATACATAGCTCTATCCCACCAAAGCCTTTCTGCCACTTTCATGCCCACCAGCATCCGTTGCCTGAGGCAGCTACCTCACTCTGCCTAATGGTAGAGCCTGAACCAGATGTTTTGAAGAAAAACAGAGAGCCAATGAGCTTTTTATGCCTGTTTCTATATACTGTACTTCTGCTCATCTGACCTTGTTATTCCACTGCAGTATCTCAAGCACCCTTTTGTCCCCATATTGAATCTACGGTGCTACAGAAGGTTATAAGGCCAACTAATTTCAGGAGAGATTCCTGCATCGGGTCTATCAAATCCTGGGCAATTCACAAGCAGCTGCCATATTGCTGGCTGTGCATCAGGGCTGGTGTCATAGGCGCATGGTCAGGCATGGCTCAGATAACAATGACAGGGAGGAGGAGGAGGAGCAGATGCCACCGCCTGCTTGCTCATTGGCTCTTTGCCTGGCAATCCAGAAGGCAGAGGCAATGCTGAAGAGAGAGGAACAACAGCAGCTACTTATAACGGCAGGGAGGAGATAGACTCAGTGTGGGGAGGGAGTTCTTGGAGGGGGTCTCCTCCCACCCAGCTGACACTGCAAAAGAGAAAAGGTAAGAAATGAATCTGTCTCTGCATTGCAAAGCATATCCAAAATGAATGTAACATGGGTGGGATCAGCGTGCATACGCCTCTTCTCAGTTCCCAGACTTGTTGCAGTCACCCCCCCCCCGCCCCGCTGTGTACATCAAGAATAGATGCTACAGACTATCAAAGCTCTCTGTTTGACCTTGGAAGGTAAGTGCATTAATCCACTGCACCACGCAGTCCTTCCTGCTCCTAATCCTCTTGCTGATGAAGGACAATATTATCATGTTGGCAAAGTCAATGGTAATGCCTTACGACAGGCTTCCTCCCTCCGGCAGCCCCTGCATTATATTAACTTTATCTAGAGATTGCTGAACTGCTGGCAAAAGAAAGGAGGGAGGGGGGGTCTGCTTGACTTGTTAAACAATGACCTTCTTTTTAAATATCCCAAGAGAATATTAAAGAGCAGTGCAAGTTAAAATAAAAAAGAGGATCCATTTCCAAGAGTCTGTACCCCACTGCCCTCATTGTGAGAGGCAGCACGTCTTTGCATAAAATGACTTTTCTGTTCATTACCTGGGGTACCCCAGAATCTTGGCATGCAGTCGCCATGCCAACCAGCCAGCCAATCAAATACCTGCCATGAATTTTGCATTTGTCATCGCATTCCCTCTGATTTTAGGATGTGCACTTTCCAAATTTTTAACGGCTTGTAGCAATGCATTCATTTGGATGGCGCAAGTCCACAAAGGAAGAATAAGGAATAATATAGAAACCAAATAAATAGTGCCCCAGATCAGCCAGCAAACAATGATTTGGCCTCATTTTTTTAAAAAAAGAAAATGTTTCCACAAATACCAAAGTGTTGACATTCAGGAGGTTTCAGAGTCTGAATACTAATTTTATTAAGTCTGACATCAAATCTGAGTGCAGCACAAATAAACAAACCTTAACCCACAACTTACTCTGAGGCCAATGGCTGTTTCTAATGCATCATTCTAAATGTCATCACACTTGTTTCCTGCATTCGTAACCCTATCCCTTGGAAAGAGTAATCTGAGGATTAAATTTGTCTATGTCATGCATCACCCAAGCACACCTGGATGGTGCAACCAGCTTTATATTGCTGATATATGTATCACTGGAACAGCCTCCAGTCATTCAGAAAGCATGGGAGGGCTCAAACTGGGGAGGGGTGTGTGTAGGCTAGATCTACCCACAATGTTCCTGGATGTGCCAAATGCATTTGCTCTACCCCCAACACTCCCACACGGAGCATGAAGGTTTGGAGGTGAATTCAACTCAACACACCCAGAATCATCTGCACTATTCCCAGTCCCCAAGGAAGCTTCTAAGGGACTTTAGCTGAACACATTTCAGACTTCCCTGCTCAATACTGGCACAAACAGTTTTGAGGCTCACACATTATTTTTTAGTTACAGATAGGTAGCCGTGTTGGTCTGCCATAGTCAAAACAAAAAAAAATCCTTCCAGTAGCACCTTAAAGACCAACTAAGTTAGTTCTTGGTATCTGAAGAAGTGTGCATGCACATGAAAGCTCATACCAAGAACTAACTTAGTTGGTCTTTAAGGTGGTACTGGAAGGAATTTTTTTTGTTTTGACATTATTTTTTGAAGAGGATTGTAGAGTATAATGATCTACTCCCCCTTGACAAGCAATAGACCTCAAAGTCCACCATTTTGCTAAAGGAATCCACTCCCACTTTGCTCTTCTTCATCTCATCTTGCACAAACCCCTTCTGATAACAATACTGCAGTAGATCCTGGCAGTTTATCATTGTCACTAGACTTTCAAGAACGAGGGCTCCTCTACAGTGCTCCTTCTGCTGCATAGTTGACAAAACATAGACTTTTTGCAAGGTATTACACTGAAAACATTGTTTAGGCACTATGGTCAAAATAAGCGCAGCATCCTTAGTTGTGGTATAGAAGCCAAGAACCAGTTGCACCATCATACAAATTATTCCACCACTCCTAGCCTAGGAGTTCAATCAGTAAAGTATGAGGCTCTCAGTCTCAGGGTTGTGGCTTGCCATGTTGGGCAAATGAGTCCTGCATTGCAGGGGGTTAGACTAGATGACCCTTGTGGTCCCTTCTATGAATGCTACAAGGATTGTCCAAGCAAAAAAAAAAAGGGGGGGGAGTTGACTTTCACATTTTTTCAGTTTAATAAAGGCTGGGAAGGTCATCTTGCAAGGTAACCTTACCCAATATGTGCCCTATCAACTTTTTCAATCTAAGGAACTGACAGAGTTATGTGTCACATAATGCTCATTCCACAGTTGTAAGAAATTAACATTTTAGGGTGGCAGTGCCTACGCTTTGAAACTGCCTGCCTGTTGACATAAGGTAGGTATTTTTACCTGCTCAAAACATATTTGTTTAGGCATGCCTATCCCTTCACATGGATACTGATATGCCTTCATCTCTTTTAATGTTAATTTTGATTATTTTAAAAAATGGTTTAACTTTTTATAATGTTAATATTTTTGTAAACTGCTCAGAGGTTTTACTATAATGAAAAGTTATATAAAAGCTGTTAGATAAATAAATGAAGAGGAAGAAATAGCAGGAGTCACCATCTAATAAGGCTTCATGTAAAATGCATGAGAAGTAGGCCTAGGCCCATGCAGGATATCTCAAGACTCAGCACTTTTTGGAACTCTGCGTTGTCAGGCAACCACAAAGCATAGAGAGAACAAAAGGAGCAAAAGGATTTCTTGCTTTTAATGTTCCTGAAATCAATCACATCTCTTCCCCACCAAATAACCCTGACAAAGCAAATGCAGAGGGAGAACCTCTCTGATCCTGCACTTTCCTTGGTCCTTAGGACTTAGGAGTCCTTAGGTCACTTGGCTCTTTTAGGTAACTTTTTTGGTTGAGAAAAGGTGAAGGTAGAATGGCTAATCCAACAAAATACTGGCACAAAAGGAACCTGAAAGGGCAATGATCTGGATGGCCTGATTCTCCACTTTTGTTTATGCTGGAACATCCAAGTAGCCTAGATAAAACTCATTGTAGTTCACTTCATTTACTAGTAATTACAGTCGATATGCTACTAATTACTACAAGAACTAACCTTTTCTTTTCTTTTCTTTTCTTTTCTTTTTTCTTTTCATTTGTCTTTGTATTATTGTTGCTCAAACCTACCTGTATAAATTGTAATGATATGTTAAAGTTAATTATTTTTAAAATATATATATATAAATGATCTGGACTTATTGATTGCTTCTGGTATTCATGCCTCCACAAGTGACAGTATGCACCTGCAAATTCTGAAATGGACAGATGAACCAATCAGAGTCACAATCCACATTATTTATACCCTACCCATCTGACTGGGTTGCCACAGCCACTCTGGGCCATTTCCAACACACACACACAGAACTTTTTTTTAAAAAACCACACACACTTCCCTATAGAGAGCTGCCTTCAGATGTCTTCTAAAGGTTGAATCTCCTTGGTTTGTGAGTTGCATAATTCCAGAACCTCCAACATTTCTCCAATGAAAATGGGGACCTTTTGGTGAAAAGTGGGACATTCTAGGATCAAATCAGAAACCAGGATGGCTTCTGAAAATCCAGGACTGTCCCTGGAAAATAGGGACACTTGGAGGGTCTGATCTGAGTTTGGTGGATTCTTCCTCCATCTCCAGCCTTAACTAACCCCCTATGTGAGCCTCATCGTCTTCCTTACAGTTTTTCTCTGTGATGAGTTTCAAGAGTTATTATGATCTTGGCACTGTTTGTCTCATACGCTCGAACTCCTGGCATCTTTGGCACCCTGTGCCTCGTACTTGGATTGTGAGGAAGAGTAAGCAGTATTTACCGTGGACCAGTTACATGCCTATGGCAAGAAAATTCTGTAATTCTGGCTTGTGTAACATTTATTGCCGACTGAAGCCTCTGCATGAATATTTACAATGCACTTAGCATTTAGTTAATTCTTTTCATAGCCATGCACACACACTATAAACCAGAAGGCTGAGAGCAAATACCAAAAAGCAGCCTTCCAACATGGAACGAGAGCACTTCAGCTGAGTGCTCTTGGCACAGGCCTGTCAATTTGCAGGCATCTATTTGCTAACCAAAACCATAACAAAGCTAACAACCCACCCTCTCTGATTTTCTGAAAAGTAAATACTGTTTCCTACACTCCCCCATGGCAGTGGCGAGACACAGCTGAATTCGCCTGGGAGCTGGCATGCCATTAATCATTCTCAAAATGGATCGTTCAACCTCACAGTTTTCTGCTGAGGCATAAACTCAGCATGGAAACATACAATTCCCCCATCTTTATTTGGGAAGGTGCTAGTAGTAGGATCTTATGAGCTGGCTTTTCATCTTATAGGCCTGGGCTTCAGGGTCCCAACCCCAGTGTGTGGCCTTGTAAGCATTAATGTGGCTAGAATTTGGAGATAATGAGTCTTGAATACAAATATCCCCCAGCTTGCAATGCCTTGATGTATCCTACTGGTGTGAGCCAGTGTGGTGTAGTGGTTAAGAGCGGTAGCTTCTTAATCTGGGGAACCGGGTTCGCGTCTCCGCTCCTCCACATGCAGCTGCTGGGTGACCTTGGGCCAGTCACACTTCTTTGAAGTCTCTCAGCCCCACTCACCTTACAGAGTGTTTGTTGTGGGGGAGGAAGGGAAAAGGAGAATGTTAGCCGCTTTGAGACTCCTTCGGGTAGTGATAAAGCAGGATATCAAATCCAAACTACTACTACTACTACTACTACTACTACTACTTCTTCTTCTTCTTCTTCTTCTTCTTCTTCTTCTTCTTCTTCTTCTTCTTCTTCTTCTTCCTCTTCCTCTTCCTCTTCCTCTTCCTCTTCCTCTTCCTCCTCCTCCTCTTCCTCCTCCTCCTCCTCCTCCTCCTCCTCCTCCTCCTCCTCCTCCTCCTCCTCCTAAGGAAAGTTTCCTTGCCCTGAAAATGTTACTGTGCTTGGAATTAGGGATGGGCAGATCTGCCAATTTCTGTTTCTCTCAGTCCCTCATTTTTTCCCCCTAAGCCTAAACCCAATTCTCTATATTTCTACATCAGTTGGCAAATTCCAATTTTTTGAATGCCCGCGTGGAAATTTGACAGCATTTTATTACAAATTGCTCCTAATATACACATTTTGGCATGTAATTTTGCCAACTGTACAATTTTGCAACCAATTTTCACCACTACAAAGACAGTTTTGTATGTTATTTTCACCAATAAATGCATTTAGATGCACAATTTGCCTGGGCTGTGCATTTTTTCAACGCATTACAGTGGTACCTCGGGTTAAGAACTTAATTTGTTCCGGAGGCCCGTTCTTAACCTGAAACTCTTCTTAACCTGAGGTACCACTTTAGCTAATGGAGCCTCCCGCTCCTGCTGCACGATTTCTATTCTCAACCTGAAGCAAAGTTTGAACCTGAGGTACTATTTCTGGGTTAGCAGAGTCTGTAACCTGAAGCATCTGTAACCTGAAGTGTCTGTAACCCGAGGTACCACTGCATTTATTTGGAGAACTGCATTTCAAAATTCAGAGCAGTGCAATTTTTCAAAGGATGGCTATACTTTGGTTCCTATATTGTTCTGGGAAGCACAAATTAGGTCGAGTCTCCTTTAAATGTGACTTGAACCTAATTCCTCTCCCATCATTACCTGGAATGCAAAACAAGATTGTTATGACTATGTGCCAGTTTGCACCTGCGCAGAAGGCATTTGTCGGACCAGGAGCTCAAAGCCAGCAGCTACCATTAGTGCATGCTCAGAAGCTGATTATGTTTCACCTCCTGCTCTTAATGAAACTGTCATTTATGGCTGCAGTTGGCTTGAACTTTTAGCAATGGGAATGCAATTTACAGAATAACACCTTGGCTGCTGGGCAATCAATTGGCCCAGGAATTTCCAAGTTCAAAAAAGTCATATATGCCCCCAAGGTGAATGTGACCTTTAAATCAATTCATGAGTCCAATCACTTGGTGGGGTACAGGGGAGACTAAAAAAAACCCTTTTAAAAAACCCTGTCATTTTCTGGGATCTGGCTCCACTTCCAACTTGGAAGGATGGTGGGAAAACTGAAGGGGGCACACTGCAGCAAACAGATGCCTCCTTCCAAGTGACTGCCAGCGTGACAGTTGCCACCATGGGAGAATTCTCCCCCACCCCTCCACTACAATTCCCAGGTGGCGTTATGAAAATGTGCCTGCATCAAGGAAAGGAAGCCTGCAGGTGCACAGAAGAAAACGGAGAGCCAATCCAGAATTCTCAAAATAAATGACTGACCCTGGTGTCCCCCTGCAAATGCTCCAAATTGCCAACCCAGTTCAGAACTAATCACATATACAATTTTTAAGAGGGGAAAATTATTTGCTCTCATGCAACAAAGTATGACTAATTCAGTTAAGAAAAGTGAGACATTATAATGGCTCCGTAAGGACAGCATAAGAGCATATCTGCAACATTTTTATGTGCCCTTATTGGTTTGTGTTAATACTAGGACCTGGTTCCGTCTCCATTAAGGATTCAGTAGTAACCAGTCCAGTGAAGAGTGCACCTTCCTATGTTGGATACCTTCCCATCTTCTCATCAGCGTTAAGTAGAAGGCATCTTGCATTAGGCTGCCAAGGTGAGGGCTTGGGGCAGAGGGGTTTGTGTGCTTTGCCTCTGGCTGCTAAATAAAACAATGGCACCCACCTGAGAGGTGCCGGAACTGAGTTCTGTCGAGTTTTGGCTGTAAAAAGCCCTGGTTGCCACCTTCGTCCTATCTGGTGGGGCTTCTGCACCTTTAACAGTGGTACATGATACTGAAAACTAGCCAGGGAAGCTTTTGCTCATCATTGCATCACTATACGAAGGCAACTGTGTCACTGGTGGAGGAAGAGGGAGGCAGGGGCAGCACACTGCCTTCGGCAGTGTGATCCCGGTGGGGTTCCATCGCGGCTGCCCCCCGCCTGCACTGGGTGCCCTGCCCTTGCAGGTGGCATGCCACGCCCCCATGGGCAGCACGCCATGCCCCCAGGATGTGTGCCACGCCCCCATGGGCAGCACACCATGCCCCCGGGACACATGCCAGCCCCCCCACCTGCTCTCCGCCCCCGGTGCCAGAGAATGAAGCTCCACCCCTGAACTGAGTGGGCCGAATTTCTGCTTATGACAACTGTTTAATGCAGAGAAGCCCCCTGCCAGGAAAAGAAATTGCAACCTTGGTCGTGATTGGTTGTGCATAGAGATCAAAGTGGAGTGTGCTGTAGATGTTTAGTATCCAAAATCCATATAGAAAGAAACTCCACTTGACTCTTTAAACAAACAAGGTATGTGTGGATTCAAACTCCTTCTCCTGATGCTGAGGGCTGAGGGCACATAGCGTTTTGGGTGTTTGGGATTCCAGCACTGCCTTTCTTTCTTTTTTCCAGCAGGGGAGAAGGCTGGCTACTAAGGCTGCTAATAGCAAAGAGAGAAACAATTCAGCATTTAACAGCCTCTGGATCAGTAAAGCTGTGCATCTCCAGAGCTTGCTGCTCCCTGCCAGGATGTCATTCTGTCTCATTAGCTGGAATGTTCCGTTTTCCGTGCCCCCAAAGGTCACTTACCTTGCAAGTTCCTTATTGCGCCACAGTGGAAGCTGCTTCCTTCCCTTGGAAGGTGTAGCTGAAGAGAGCTCTTTCTCTACCTACTTGCCTGCGCTTCCGAGTGCATTTGTGAAGCTAGCAGGTGGAAGCCGTCAGTTCTGCTATGCTGCTAATGAGTGGGGCTGCTCCTTCCCAACCCCTTTTATTCACTGCAGACTGGGAAGTCTCCCCCTATGGCTATTTAAAACACTGTTAATCTTTCCAAGGTGTTTTTAATTGGTGCAACTCACCCATCAGGCTTAGCGGAAGAAGAGGGGAAGGTACAAAGGTCTTTTTTATCTTTCAAAGTTACTGATTTTAAATTTAGATCTCAATTAAGAAGATATTTTTCATCTCTGGGAAGCCAGGTCTACTGGTTGTTCCTTCCTAACAAGCAATTGGGGTGGCTTTAGACTAGAATATTTTTTTGAAAATCCTTGAAAAAGTGGTGCAGGAGCAAAGCAGAATGGTTCTATATATTCAGTTGTACTAGTAGGCAAGAAACCCCAGTGTGCTGTTGCTTTCTATCCATCCAGCCCTACAAAATCAATTTTTGCCCATCGTGCTCTGCACTGCCTTTGAGAGTATGACAAATTGCACAATGGATCAGCAGATGTAGGAAGGAAACAGAGTGGGCTGGTGCTGTGGATGCACAGGAAACACACAGCCGAGCAATTTTGGGGGTGGTACCTGTCCACTGGTCCGGTGCTGAAAAACCCTCCTAACTGCTTCCAGTTACTCAGCGGACACAAAAAGATTAATACTGAATGTTCAGCATTTGGTAGCTGACAGTCGGTATTTGATAGCTATCACTATTCATAATGTGATAGCTTATTAGCGCTGTGTGATTGGCTGCTATGACTGACATTGTTCCTCAGCAATCAGCCAATTATTGGCTTGATGGCTGATGAACAATATCAATCGCAGCAGCCAATCGCACAGTGCTATTTTGTGAAGCTGTGGCAGGCCTTGACCTCTTTCTTCCTCTCCCTTTTAATTATTCTCTCTGCATGGGTGGCAGGACATGCGAACCATTAATTTTGCTGACTTGCCATGTGGAAGCATAACTCTAGGCAGATATATGATGTGCTTCGCCTATATGCCTCTCTGCTGGTGGAGATCATCATGCTGGTGGAAGGGCTCCTACAGAGGCCCTGCTTTGCTTACACAGAGCTTAAGCAGAAGTTAGATTATGTCCAGACTTTACTGAGCATTTCTTCATGGGGGGGGCAGTTATATGACAATTTAAATTCATCCTAAGTTGCATGGGGGGTGTTTATATGTATTGCCATTAATCACTGGTTCGCACCATACATTTTAGTGCAATCCCTTGTCACTTTCCTTACTGCAAACAGCCAATTGTGTGTTTTTTAAGAGAATCTGTTGTCCTAGGTGACACAGTCCTTTAATCCATTTTAATTTTGCAAACCTAAATTTCTGGTGTGCACTTGAATCCCTCCAACAAAATAAGGACACTCTGGAGGCTCCTGAAATATGTGGCTAGCCAGCACTTACTGGGTGCACTCTTAAATCAGCCACCTGGCTCCCAGCAAGACACCTATATGCAGCGTTTGCTGAGAGGGAAAGTAGTTAGCCATTGAAGCCAAAACACAATTGTGCCAACATCGTATGCATCCCATCCCTTGCCAGTTGCAACATTTTGCTCATAGGAGATGTGCTTCTAGTCCCAATAATACCCTGTCCCAAAATGAATAGTTGTGGTTTTTAAGTGGGCATGCTCCAAAGCTCTGAGCTCTGCAAAAGATCAGGACTTTGATATCCTGGCTATAATAAAGGTAAAAAAGGTAAAGAACCCCTTGACGGTTAAGTCCAGTCAAAGGTGACTCTGGCGTTGCAGCGCTCATCTCGCTTTCAGTCCGAAAGAGCCGGTGTTTGTCCACAGACAGTTTTCTGGGTCATGCGGCCAGCATGACTAAATTGCTTCTGGCACAACGGAACACCTGACAGAAGCCAGAGCGCACAGAAACAGCATTTACCTTTCTGCCACAGCGGTACCTATTTATCTACTTGCACTGGCATGCTTTCAAACTGCTAGGTTGGCAGGAGCCGGGACAGAGCAATGGGAGCTCACTCCATTGTGGGGATTCGAACTGCTCACCTTCCAATCGGCAAGCCCAAGAGGCTCAGTGGTTTAGACCACAGCGCCACCCGTATCCCTATTGGCTATAATAGTATTGTACCCAGCAGAGCCTGCCATGTATAAGCCTTCGTTATCTCCAGCTTCCAGTTATCTAAATTCATTGTGTGTTTGTTGCCCCTTGTTCTGTAGCCCTATATACTTCTGCGTAAAGAGCATTCTATTTTCTGAGAATTTAATTATCCTAGTGTTTTGAATTTCCCCCAGGCCATTTAGATAAGTGAAGTTATACCCTGTTACACAATTATCAATTTCTTCTTAAACACAAAGAGCCAAATTGCCTTCACCGGCATCGGTACAGTGAAACCAGGATTAAATGGAAGGAAAATGTTAATCCTGATTTTATGGGCCAAAGCACAATAGCATCTCAGAAATAAATGTTATTGACTAAGGGAAGAGGATAGTGTTTGTGTCCTTTCAGGAACATACTATCATGGCTTAATGAATGTTAGAGCAAAATTCTGAATTTTTCTCTCTCTCTATCTATTTGTCATCTATTTACCTATCTATCATCTATCTATCTATCTATCTATCTATCTATCTATCTATCTATCTATCATCTATCTATCTATCTATCTATCTATCATCTATCTATCTATCATCTATCTTGCAAATGAAGGGTAAGAAGCAGATTTGCATACATTGTTCCATTCTGCCTACTGACACAGCTTTGCCTTGTGAAATTCAGGATATTTTGGCAAGGATTCAGGGCTGAGGTTGGCAAGTTATGCGACAAATGCCCATAAAGCTTTGCACAGCAGAGGAAATGCTGAGAAGCAGGTGTGTGTGTGTTATTCATAAAGCCATTGTTTGTATTTTCCGGGTAACGTGTGAATTGGGAACTTGTATAGCTCTCCCGTGAGGGAAATGAATAAGGCCCATATTCACACATCATATTGCAGCTGAGGGCTGCCTTGCACATTATAGGAAGCACTGGGAAGGGAGTACATGAGTGACTCATACTCTGCTCTGCCTTGCTACATTTGAGGACTGTGCAGGTGTTTATGCATACTGAACCTATGTATTGTACTGTACTGACCAGACCTACCCCTACATGCATTTAACAGAACATCTGTACAGAGCTTATACTTGTAGGCTATGCGCACATCTCATACTAAATGCTCCTGAGGTGAGGAACAGTGCCAGCTGGCATGATCTCACTCCTTCTTGCATATGCAACCAGGGCCAAAATAGATGTTGCACTGAACAATGGATGCATTTAATGTGCCTGTTTTCCCCATCGACAAGAGCAGCTGCAAATGGACTGTGCACCTCATGGAAGGGGTTTAACCCTTTCCCCCACACTCAGTGGTAACACTAAATACCACCACCCCCAACTACTATAGGACCCAGGTAGGAAACTCCATTTTTCCGGTGGCATCTTCCCTCATGGGGGTAACAGAAACTTGGGGTGAGCCAGAAGGACTGTGATGGGTGGGTTATTGGCCTTCACCGCTGCTATTCTTAAAGGATGATTAAATCCATTCCTTTTCCGCCTCCAATCTATGACAAGGTAACAACTGTACAGTCCTGTGCTATTTCTACACAGAAGCTTTTCCCATATAGAAGAGCAACAGCCGTTATTCCCTGTCTTTCATAAGCAGCTCATGGGCCAAATAAACTTCCCAAACTAGCTCACTGGCCCTTCCCTTCATATTGCTTCTGTGACAATTTCTGCATCTTGAAGTGCCTGCTGATGCCCCATTCTCAGCGGCTGTTTCTTCACCACTCACGTGAAGTAGATGTGCAATTTCATAGGGAGACATTCCTTATACACCATGTTATAAGGAAATGGCAGCTGGAACTCAAGTGCAGCAGCTTTGGGGGTTGCAGGTCAGGAGGAACACCAGAAGGCACTAATGGAGGGGTTCAAACAAGAAGCCCAATGGGAAGGGAGGCAGAGGTGAGTGAAAGCTATCAATTCCAGCAGAAGTTGGCATGTTGAGTTGTATGTTGGAGGGAGAAGTTTAGAAGAGGCAGTTATTAGTTTTGTTTGTATTGTGTTATGTATTTTTGTATTTTTATTCTGTAAACTGCCCTGTGATCCTTGGATGAAGGGCAGTATAGAAATCTAACAAATAAATTAAATTAAAAGGGGGTTTCTTAGTCTTTCATAGCAGTTAACACAATGGCAATTGCTCCGAGCATATTAAAAAAATGTTAGATTGATGTCTGCCCTCACCCACCTTTAAACAAACATTCTCTCCAAAATTACTGAGACTTAGCAAGTAAGTGAAGACACAGAATCACAGAATTTCAGAAGTTACAGCAAACAAGTCTCCATCTTTTGGCAGTAAAATAGAGAAAGAAAAAGGCTTCAAACAACTTGAAAAGAAAGAACTTTGTTTCATTACAAAATATGCAGTCTTTGCCTTAGCATAGATGCAGGCTGTAAAAATATCCTTTTAGAGAAATTCATGTGGTTTTTCATACATGCACTGGGAGCCATTGCTTAGGGCTACAAAGTCTTCAAGGAAGGGAATGATGGGGATGGGGGGGCGGGGAGACGTAGGAAGCAAATGCTGCGTGGAGCCTGCTAGGTCCCACCAATAGTAACTTGAGCTCAGGGCGTAGGTTAACCCTTTCTTGCATGCTAGTGTGAGTCGGTAACTGTGTACTACAACATTGTAAAAATTGAAGCATGGGATGGAAGAATAAATTGTAAGATTGTAATTGTAAAAATGGAAGCATGGGATGGAAGAATAAATGCCCTGCAGGAGTCAACAAACCATAGTGTTGAACTGGATGGCTTGGGAGTGGTTATCAGAATAAGCTGTATGGATGGAAAGAAGAGGCAGGTGAAAGTTAAGATATTAAAAAGCAAAGGTAGCTAATGTTAATCTGTAAGAAACCCCCTCCCTACTAAATCCATTGTTGGACAACACCTTTATTAAGAGCAACTAAAATGTCAAAAAAATCTGGTAAGTATTTGGGTTCTCCCTAACTTTTCCTCAAGGAAGGTGTTACACAAATTAGGAGGTATGAGGAGTTTTTTTTTTTTAATGTACACAAATTAGGCTCAGTTCCAAAATGGAGATTGCAAAGGTAAATAATTCCCTCTTGGGTGCTACAGAAATCAGGCTATATGCACCTAGGATTCTGGGATAAACAAACAATGGCTGCTCCCCATGTCTGAGAGATTAAAGTCTGCCTTATAACCCAGAACTGCCAGAGAGCAGAACTCAAGAGAAACACAGCAGCCTTTAATTCAGCAAAGCCAAGCCAGGGATGAATTCTGGAGGGTGTACTAGGTATATAAAAAAAGACTCTATTCCCAAAGCCAAATTGTAGAGTATTACCTAGTGGCTGGAGGGGATGTAGCTCTCAAAATGCAAAGTCTTATCTGCAGGGGGTGGAAAAACACCTTTGTCTGGTTCCATGCCCAGCTCTTGCTGCTCTCAGACCTGTTTCCTGTACATTGCACCCTGTTGTTTTTTTTTCATGCCTCTGGGATTGAACAGTGCAAACTTGCTTTGACAGGCCCATTTTGCCTCATTTTTTTCACTTGGCTGCCCTCTCTCACCTCCAAACAGGAGCCTTTGCCAAGCCCTCATTTCCTAGCAATGTGCTGCTTCTAACTCTTGTCAGCTGCAAATGCAATTACTCTTCACTTCCCATCAGCTTCATTAATGACAGAGAAGGAAAAGGGAGTGAAACTGAGTGTGTGGGTTGTATGGCAATGTTGTTAACAGGAAATGTACGTTTGCCATGCCAGACCACATCATCTTCTTCAGTGGCTGCCATGTTTGTCCGGAAAGACAGGAGAGGCAGAGTGTGTAAAATGATACCACATCTAATATTAAATGGACTTGGGTTGGTGTAGGTGTCTGCAAGCTTTTGACTTTCACAGAAATCTTTATCAGACAGCCTGTGGAAGGAGCAAAATTTAAGGTGTGCAATGAATTCCGTTCACAAGTCTCTTGCTGACCCCCTTTGCCACATACCCTGCTCTCCACTCACAATCCGGGTCATATTGCTATTAAAAATTTTGTTCAAGGAAGCAGAGTCTTATTACCCACCTGATTACTGAGATGGCCCCCTGTGTCTTCTGTCTGTATGGAGAAAATGTCAGTGGGAGCTTCTCCCCTCTGTGCAACCAGCAGGTGAATGGCCCCCAATCTGGGTTTGAGACTGCTGTGAGGGCTAGGGATGGAGAAGTAATACGATTCTGTTCACGTTTGAAGGTAAATCGATCTAACGCTCACTTTCTGAAACAATTCGTGAACCAAACCCAGCCATTCACACTTCTCCAAATTTTACAGTGCGGTTCTCCAGCCAAGTAATGTTTATAAAAATGCATATACTAAGAGAAATGTGCTTTAAAATGCATGCATCAGTGAAAGCAACAGAAAAACAGCATAATATTACAGAAGATATAAGAAAAATTGCTTTGCAAAAATGTGTACATTATGCAAGATTGGAAACAAAAATGTGTACATTTGGAGAAATTTGTACTAAAACGGTGAATTTGCATGAAAAAATGCTAATTGATGAAATGTGGGGAACATGAGAATGGAAAACCAATGAGAAATTGAGAAAATCTGAATTTGACAGGTTCGTCCATCCCTAGTGGGGGGCACAGGGTTAATCCCCTTTGCACACACACCCATGTCGGTGTCTTCATCTAGATCAGGACTCCCATTCTGGTTATTTGTGCATGAAAAACCCTACCCTGAAGAGCAAACTAACAGTCTGGCCAGTAAAGGCTGCAAGTTTGATAACCCAGGCTTCCTATCCCAGCTCAACAAATTGCAGCTCACCTGTTTACCCAGAGAATAGATTCCAAGATATTTCTAGCCCCATGCCCATGCTGACTGTGTCAGATCATTCACAATTAACTAGGTATCTCTAGAGAGTCCAGTATTCCACCCACACTGTATCTAGTTATAACCATCATTCTGCTCTTATTTAACAGCATCTATTGAAAGAGAAAAGCACCTGAAGTGTGGGGCTTCAGATTTAAGGGCCATTCCAACTGTCAGCTCCCTTTAGCCTCCAGTTCACCTTCTGCACATATAAACAAATTAGGAACTACCTACACATTTAAAGTGAATGCATGTTACTGAGCCCTGCTGACATATTTTCAAAGTGAAAAGCAGCTTGGAACCTTAGCATGATTTCATTATGTACTAGAATAGGTGCAAGCCTTCCTTGAAGAAAACACTGCAGAAAGAAGTAGTGTTTTTGATCATATAAATACTTGACTGCATTGTTTGAAATCTGCAATTTAAGAACATGAAAAACAGTTTTGAGGAGGGAGATATATATATAGTAAGAGTGGAGAAGCAACTTGAGTGTGTGTTTTCGTAGGCTCTGTATTAATCCTATCACCAGTTGCTATTCCTCACCTACAAATCCCACCCACCCCTTCATCCCGATCTGGCTTATCAACAGAAAAACTGTGTTTGTCCTATCATGTGTTTGGAATTTTGCAGGGGGAAGCAATTTGGTAGGTAATTTGTAGCGGCAGATGGGGAAAGTGTTAAGTATTCCATTCTCCTCTATTGCTGCACTCTAACCCCACCTCACACCACAGCAGCCTTTCATCTTACAAATGGCTTCATGGGTCAGATACATGCATTTGTGTAATCTGTAGCTGGCTGCTTATGAGATACTGAAGAGTGTATGCTGCTGACAACAGAAAACCCAATCACCCATGCCCTTTTTGTGCATTACTCACATGAAGGGATTTTGCATGAGTAAAAAGACTGTGGACCTGTGGCTCTGGTCCCATCTGTTATAATGGATGGCCTTCCTTCACTCCATGCATAGGCATTCTCAGATCCTGGACTCTTATTTTTTACATTTCCAGGACTGGGGAAAACTACATAATGAAACTAACAACAAATTTAGGTTGTTATTTTTTTAAGATTTCAAAAGGGAGAAGCTCAACAGTTACAGTAATAATATCACAGATATAGGAATATTATTTCTAGGGGGAGCAGATTTTACATTCAGTTTTGGTAGCTGACCATAAGAGCAATTAGGAGATGAAAATAACATGGAGAAACACTTCTCTCTAGACCTATGCCATTTCACTACTTTAGCCAAGTTCTAGCAATAACACAATTTATACCAGCTCATCCTGGTCTACTGACAATACAGCTTCCAGCCTTCTTGCTTTCAGCTCAGCTTCTTTTATCCCTGGCACAGTGATGGAGAACCTCTGGTCTGCAAGTCTAATTAGGGCCCTAATTAGGCTTGGCAGGGGTCCTAATTTGGCTTGTGAAGTTGTTTCCTCGAACCACATCCAATTGTCTCACACCTGATGTCATATGCAGCCTCAAGTGTGGGGCAGGTACAGATGCAGCTGCAAAGGAACCATCAGGGACTTATAAACATTGGTTTTAATATAACTATGTGGAGGTTTTTTGTCTGTAAGTCACTGGAGTTGCCCTGGGCAAGACAAAGTGACTAACAAATTCAATAACTAATAATACTTGTAGCAAAACACATAATTGGTGAACACATTTGTTCCTTCACATCCTTGGCAATGTGGCTGTAGGAAAACATCGCCCATGTAGTGGGAATGAAAATGTGCCACAAAGCTGAATCAGGTCAAATTGGGAGTTGCTGTTCAGGGTTCTGCATGTATGGTGCAAGCTGAGATGGGGATGAAGAGAGCTCATATGTGGTGTGCCTTCTTCACAACACAAAGGGAATCAGAGAGTTCCACCAAGAGTGCACTTGGCTAGACTCCTTCCACACTGCTCATATCTCATTTAGGTAGGCGATATTTTATGTCAACAAAGTTGCAATCTGCTTAATCTTCAGAATTGTGAGATGTTTTAAGTGAGAGAAATTGCTTCATTTTGGAATTTGTTTCCTACATTCTGTCAAGAACTTGTGGGCTGTCCTGGAGTCAAAAGGTCAAACCATTCTGTCCGAAAATTCACATAGCACAGATTGCTTCAAATGTGCAGACGCCTCCATGTAATCCAATAATGTTCCCAGTGAGATCATTTAAGAGTTACTCTTCCCTTCTTATTTCTAAGAATTTTGAATTATGGTAGATGTCAGAAATATGTAAAATAATATGTAAAGATGAACTTAGTGCCTAGGATAAGGCTATGGGTGTCATAAATACAGTACCTCAGGTTATAAAGTGTCATAAAGTGGTACCTCAGGTTAATTCGTTCTGGAGGTCCATTCTTAACCTGAAACTGTTCTTAACCTGAGGTACCACTATAGCTAATGGGGCCTCCTGCTGCTGCCACCACCGCACGATTTCTGTTCTCATCCTGAAGCAAAGTTCTTAACCTGAGGTACTATTTCTGGGTTAGTGGAGTCTGTAACCTGAAGCGTCTGTAACCTGAAGCGTCTGTAACCCGAGGTACCACTATATAGGGCTTATGTGAAAGGGCTTATGCCCATGGACCACTGTGCCAGAGCCCTACTGCTTGCAGAAACATTAAGCACACAAAGAGAGGGGAGCCTCACACCATGATCATGCCACCCCCCATTCAGGCATAGAGATAGTGAAAGGTATTAAATTTCTACATAGGACTTGAATAGAGGTTGATCATAGTGGATTAAACCTATCTAATCTTCCACCGTCTAAACATAATCAAGTGTTACATTGAAACCATATATATCCCATGAATTTAAATGTTTTATACCAGTTAAGTTGTCACAGCTTTCTCCA
The DNA here is from genome assembly GCF_964106915.1 of Podarcis gaigeae. NCBI lineage: Eukaryota > Metazoa > Chordata > Lepidosauria > Squamata > Lacertidae > Podarcis > Podarcis gaigeae. The sequence goes on from NC_139681.1 coordinate 64,052,527, forward strand.
AACCGTCCTATGAATTGTACTATGGTAAGGATGGTGTCCATGCTACATAAATCTTAGTTCTGTCCCCCTCCCACATTCTATTAAGTTGCCCACTAGTAGCTCCCCTTACAACTTTTCATGAAACCTGGGTGCTGGTGGGCAGGAGGCACTGCACACTATTTTGGAGCTTTTACATTCTCCCCACTACAATCTGAACCCAGGTTCCATAACTGACACCACAACAAAGGTTACGGGAATGGAATCCAACATAGCCAAAAACTGAGTTTGGAGGAATGCAAGAAGGTTCATGTGTTCAGACTTAAGCATCTTCTTCTGCTTCTGTTTCTGCTTCTCAGTGGCTTGATGAGCTTTTAAGAGCATGAAAATATGCATGATCACATGCTGATAATACCTGCTGTTAGAGGCACAGCTGCAGCGGCCAGTTGAAAAAATGGCAGTCTTTTATCTGGATTCTGTTGCTTGGGTTGTGAGGAGGAGACTATGGCTGATGAGCAGTCTTACAGCATAGGGCTGAACTGGATAAACTTTTGTTCGATTCCAGCTCTGATTCTGTTATTTATCTCCCAGCCTTTACGTGGTGCAATATGACTCACTCAGCAGCTGGAGAATCTGGCCTCCGGTTGCACATTTGGCAGTTATAGAGCTTTCTTTCATCCCATATTCCATTCCCAGCACATTGCACACCTCCGCTCTCACTTAGTGCAGCCATCCCTCACTCATTCCTCTGACCTGCTCTCCTCCCTTCGAAGCAGCCACTGGTTGGATGAAGAGCACTGAAGAGGAGACACTAACAGTGGATGCATTAAACGCAATCCTTCTTCCAAATGCTCACCCTTCAGAAGAAAGCTCCCCAAAGGGGGTCAGTCAAAATAGCCAAATTGGAAGCACCTCCCTTTAAGCATTTATGCCTCAGTTGGTTTTAATTCTCTGAGGGTCTGATTAAACTGACAAGGAAAAGGATGATTCAGAAGGGCTTATTATGTGGGGAGATGGGGCAGAATGAAACAAAAGGGGTCACTGGGAGCAGTAATTTTTAAAAGCTTCTGGGGAAAAAAAATCTTCTTCCATTAAAGCATAAGTGTCTAGTTAGAGACAAATGGGCAGAACCTCCAGTAAAACCAGCTCCTGACATCTCATTAATTTTCATTCCATCAGCAAGCTTGGGATAAGCCAGATAACTCCTGGAGAGTGAATGAGCTGTGCCTCCCAAGTAGCACATGTGCAGAGGCCAGTGATGATCAGAAATAAGGAAATCAATATCCTTTACGGACCAACTCAAGATTGGTTTTAGGGTATGCAAGTTAAGTTTTATAGAAAATTCCATTATGCTTCCTGATGAAGAATTTTGCCCAGTCCTAAAGCTTACATAAAAAGGTAAAGGGACCCCTGACCATTAGGTCCACTTGCGGACGACTCTGGGGTTGCAGCGCTCATCTCGTTTTATTGGCTGAGGGAGCTGGCAGGTCATGTGGCCAACATGACTAAGCCGCTTCTGGCGAACCAGAGCAGTGCATGGAAATGCTGTTTACTTTCCCGCTGGAGGGGTACCTATTTATCTACTTCCACTTCGTGCTTTCGAACTGCTAGGCTGGCAGGAGCTGGGACCGAGCAACGGGAGCTCACCCCGTCGCAGGGATTTGAACTGCTGACCTTCTAACTGGCAAGTGCTAGGATTGTTTGGGGAAAGCTGTGACAACTTAACTGGTATAAAACAGCTTACATACTCTGGCACAAAAGTAATCCCTAATATATTACTTTTATTTGTTTTGTCCCTGCACTACCCCAGGACTAACAACGTGATAACCTCCATCCTCAAAATCCATGAAATATTTTGAGAGGCAAAATCGAAGAGAGGGGATGCAGATGGATACATAAAGATAATCAAACATTAACCATTTTTATTCTTCATTAATGAATTCAGAATAGCCCTAGTTACCTGGTTATGTATTCTTTGGCACATGTATGGTTTGCATCCCAAAATTCATTCTGAGGAATCAAGTGCAACTGGCAGAGCAGCCCCAAGTCCCTTTGTGTCTGTTAGGATGGGGACGGGTTGGACAAAGATATCCCTCCTATAATCCCTGCCAGCCTCCATCAACCTCCCACTGACAATTGCTTGTAGTGAGACACCAGCATCATTCCACTGGTGCAGAGCTCCCTGCTTCCACCTGCTGAAAGTGTGGTCAGGCAGAAATGCCATTGGCAGGGTCCTTGCTTGCATCAGCCAGTGGAAAGCTGCTAAACAGGCTTTCTGGAGCCAGTCAGGGATCCAATTTAGGCAGTGCCATATTTACTTATAAGCTAAACAAGCTGTAGCTTAGGGCCTAACTCTCTTGGCCCCCCCCAAAAAAAAAATTAAAGGAAAAAACACATGGATGTACATTTGCTTGTTCAGACCTAGGAACCTCCTCCCTAAATAAGTTCACACTTGACTCAAATTTTGGTTTTGGGCAGAATTTAGGCCACAGCTTTATTGATTACAGAAAGTGAGTGGTTGCATAGGCTCTGGTTTGACTAATTCCCTGCCATGCAGGTAGCACTGACCCAGAATTCCAGCATAGGTTAGCCAAGGGTGAACACCTGGATAAGTGAAAAGTCGGGAATGGACTATGTCCGCCACCCAGATGGCACAGGCACAACCCCGCTCTCAGGGGTTGACCAAACCATTTGAGTCCCTGGATTCCTTTAACAGAATACCCTTAACATAGGGATAGCGAGAGCCCCATCCCTATCACCTGAACCAGAGCCTATCTGCAACCTTACAAGTTGTGACAATTTGCTACACAGCAGGTGAAACCCAAATGGCAACAGCCAATCAGCCAAGTGGGGAAAATTCCTGCCGTGCCCCTGTCCCAATGGCAGACGACACATGATGGCATAGCAAGGTCAAGAGCAAAGCCCTAAAAGTAGGGAGAGGTAGATGGGTGTTCCGAATGCATGTGCCGAAAGAGAAAGCTCTGGGTCACGTGCATGGGCATAAATAGGTCCCTTGAACCGTTTGGACTGCGTCCCATTGGCCAGATTGCACCCAGCTACAAGGGACCTACCAATCAGGTGTTGTGGCTGACCAGTCATACCCACCCACAACACAGGGAGTCAGTTGTCCAGGTCTCACCGCAATACGTGCCCTCTTTTAAGGGAGGACCCGATTTACAAAATATAAGATAAAAAACAAATAAAATAAAACCTACATACAGTGTTTTCTGTTGTGTAGGCTCCTATGATATAAGTAATGGGCCTCACCTGCTAGCCTACTCCCTAAAATATCTCTGGTTTGCTCATTTCTACATATAGGGTGCCTACATTCTGCATGGACTGGTTGCATGGCAACATGTACAAATGGCTTTAGATACCTATTAGGTCCATAAATTACCGTATAGCATATATTCAACACAAAAAAACAGCGACAATTTGTTGTTGACAAAGGACAGCTGGACATATAAAGGGCTCCGTTACCTTCAGCAGCTTAGGGGCTCATCAATCCTATATCCAGCCCTGAACTTAGGTTTCCATACTATGTGTGTTGTGTGTGTGTTGAGAAGGTTGGAAACTCTGAGAGGGACCTGCTATCGAAGCAGGCCCATATCAAGAAATGTTGGGGATGAGGGGACCTGAAATGATCTGGGTGCTATAGGGAAGTCAAGGCTGAAGAGCCAGAACCTAAATTTAGCTCACTTGGCAAGCTCAGCATTGCTGAACTGTGTTATTAAATAATAATACAATATTTTTTTAAAAAAAAAAGATTTCAAAGTGTCCTGGGTGCTTGTCAGTTTTCCCAGTGCCTCTAGAATTCTGAGCAGTCTTGCAGACCAGTAGCTCAGATGACTTTAAAAGAGAATTAGACAAATCTGTAGAGGACGAGGCTGTTACTGACAACCACGTATGATCGTTCTGTGCAGCCTGCATGTTTCAATAGAAAAATGTATCACACTACCAGTTGCTGGAGAGCAACAATGAGAGATGGCTGCTGCCTTCCTGAGAGTTTTCTGGAGGCAGCTGTTTGGATGGTATGACAACAGGATGCTGGACTAGATAGACCTTGGGCACTTCTTTGTGTGTGTTTTTCACCCGTTTGCCAAGACAGGGAGAGATGTATCTGCATGCTTTCCTTCGTGCTTTCATAAATAAGGAGGCTAGATAGATTTACTTTAGAGAGAGGGAAAGTCCATGGAAGGGACTTGGAACTCTTCCAGAGGAGCAGCAGGCCCTTCTAGGCCTCTGGTGGCTGCAACTTCAAAATCAATCAATGGCTGGCATCACACCACTTTCCCCACAGCTATGTGGTTCTCTGGCACCAACCTCAGCTCTACCTAATCTTCTCTAAACCACCTTCTCTGTCTCCAAGGGGGAACAACCTAGTTTTCTGCTAAGTATTATGAACTCTCTCTACCTTTCTCAAAAAAAAAAAAAAAAAAAATTCCTTCCAGTAGCACCTTAAAGACCAACTAAGTTAGTTCTTGGTATGAGCTTTCGTGTGCATGCACACTTCTTCAGATACACTGAAACAGAAGTCACCAGACCCTTCTATATAGTGAGAAGGGGTATTACTCAGAAGGGTGGTGGGAATGGGTGATTGGCAGATGGCTGTGATGAGCCTGTTGACGACTCTTAATGACTGCAATAGGTCTTACAGGAAAAAGCAAGGGGTGAGAAGGTGAAAAATGGCTTTGTCATGTATAATGAGATAAGAATCCAATGTCTTTGTTCAGACCAGGTCTCTCCATGGTTTTAAGTTTGGTAATAAGTTGCAATTCAGCAGCTTCTCTTTCCAGTCTATTTCTGAAATTCCTTTGTAGTAGAACAGCTACTTTGAGATCTTGTATAGAATGTCCTGGGAGATTGAAGTGTTCTCCTACTGGTTTCTCTGTCTTGTGATTCCTGATGTCAGATTTATGTCCGTTTATTCTTTGGCGTAAGGTTTGGCCTGTTTGTCCAATATAGAGAGCTGAAGGACACTGTTGGCATTTGATGGCATACACAATGTTAGACGATGAGCAATTAAATAGTCCCAAGATGGTATGTGTGATGTTGTTGGGGTCAGTAATGGTGTTGTCCGGGTGTATGTGGCAGCAAAGTTGGCATCTGGGTTTATTGAGTTTTCTGAGTGCATGTTCTGAAAGTTGGGCAATAGGGGCAGTACAGGATTCCTTTTGGTGTACCGACCTCCCCGCTGCACCAAGGATTCCCTGCCCGAGCTGCTTCAGGTCGTGGCGGATGTTCTCCTGGAGACACCTAGCTTGGTCGTCCTAGGGGCAGCTCGGGACTTCGTGGAAAGCATGGCCTCCATGGGGCTGTCCCTGAATAAGTCTGGCTCAACCCATAGCCGCGGACATGCCTTGGACCTGGTGTTTACCTCTATGGATGTTGGTGATCTGACACTAAGTAAAAGTGAAACAAAAGAAGTACCATGGTCAGATCACTTCCTGGTGCAACTGGACTTCTCTGCGACCCATCCCCTCTGCAGGGAGGTGGGACCAATTCGGATGGTCCACCCCCGCCACTTAATGGATCCAAATGGTTTCCAGAGAGTGGTAGGGGATGCTTTATCCCATGTTGATGGCCTTTCAGCTGATTCCCTGGTGGCCCACTGGAATGCGGAGTTAACCAGGGCTATTGACTGTTTGGCTCCGAAGCGCCCTCTCCGATTGCATGGAGCCCGGAGAGCTCCATGGTTTTCCACGGATCTGAGGGCAATGAAACAATCGTTGAGACGGCTAGAGCGCCGGTGGCGGATAACTCATTCCGAATCTGACCGGACACAGGTTAGAGCTCAACGTCGAGCCTACCAAGTGGCGATAGCGACGGCGAAGAAGAATTTCTTCACTGCCTCTATTGCATCTGCAGAAAACAACAGCAGGAGACTTTTTTCAGGTGGTTCACAATTTAGCGGAACCACCTGTAACATCGGGGCCCAGTACGGGCAACATATTGTCCTGCAATGATTTTGCAAAGTTTTTTGCAGATAAAATCGCTCAGATTCGGGAAGAAGTAGACTCCACCGTGGGAGCAGGGCCGGGGCGGGAGAGTGCTAGAGTTCTGTCTAGTCAAGTTGAGTGGGATCAATTCCAATCTGTTACCTCCGAGGATGTGGACAGGCTGCTTGGACGAGTGAAACCAACCACCTGTCTCCTGGATCCTTGCCCATCCTGGCTTATAAAAGCTAGCCGGGAAGGACTGGGCGATGGGCTTCGTGGGGTGGTGAATGCTTCCGTCTGTGAGGGAGCCTTCCCAGACCCACTGAAAGAGGCGGTTATTAAACCGCTTCTTTAAAAACCATCTTTAGATGCGGCCACAATGGCCAACTATCGCCCAGTCTCAAATCTTCCATTCTTGGGCAAGGTGATAGAGCGAGCGGTTGCCGAACAACTCCAGGCACCCCTGGAAGAAGCGGACCATTTGGATCCCTCCCAGTCGGGATTCAGGCCTCATCATGGGACTGAAACTGCCTTGGTCGCACTGGTTGATGATCTCTGGCGGGCTAGGGACAAAGGTGAGAGCTGTTTCCTAGTTCTGCTGGATCTCTCAGCGGCGTTTGATACCATCGACCATAACATCCTTCTGGACCGTCTTGAGGGGCTGGGAGCTGGGGGCACTGTCCTACAGTGGTTCCGCTCCTTCCTCCTGGGCCGTGTTCAGAAAGTGGTGGTGGGGGATGAGTGTTCAGACCCCTGGGCTCTCACTTGTGGGGTGCCTCAGGGTTCTGTCCTCTCCCCCATGCTTTTCAACATCTACATGCAGCCGCTGGGAGAGATCATCAGGAGGTTTGGGCTGGGTGTTCATCAGTATGCAGATGATACCCAGCTCTACCTCTCTTTTAAATCAGAACCAGTGAGGGCAGTGAAGGTCCTGTGTGAGTGTCTGGAGGCGGTTGGAGGATGGATGGCGGCTAACAGATTGAGGTTGAATCCTGACAAGACAGAAGTACTGTTTTTGGGGGACAGGAGGCGGGCAGGTGTGGAGGATTCCCTGGTCCTGAATGGGGTAACTGTGCCCCTGAAGGACCAGGTGCGCAGCCTGGGAGTCATTTTGGACTCACAGCTGTCCATGGAGGCACAGGTCAAATCTGTGTCCAGGGCAGCTGTTTACCAGCTCCATCTGGTACGTAGGCTGAGACCCTACCTGCCTGCGGACTGTCTCGCCAGAGTGGTGCATGCTCTGGTTATCTCCCGCTTGGACTACTGCAATGCACTCTACGTGGGGCTACCTTTGAAGGTGACTCGGAAACTACAACTAATCCAGAATGCGGCAGCTAGACTGGTGACTGGGAGTGGCTGCCGAGACCATATAACACCGGTCTTGAAAGACCTACATTGGCTCCCAGTATGTTTCTGAGCACAATTCAAAGTGTTGGTGCTGACCTTTAAAGCCCTAAACGGCCTCGGTCCAGTATACCTGAAGGAGCGTCTCCACCCCCATCATTCTGCCCGGACGCTGAGGTCCAGCGCAGAGGGCCTTCTGGCGGTTCCCTCATTGCGAGAAGCAAAGCTACAGGGAACCAGGCAGAGGGCCTTCTCAGTAGTGCTGCCCACCCTGTGGAACGCCCTTCCAGCAGATGTCAAAGCGATAAACAACTACCTGACATTCAGAAGACATCTTAAGGCAGCCCTGTTCAGGGAAGTTTTTAACGTGTGATATTTTATTGTATTTTTGGTTTTTATGGAAGTCGCCCAGAGTGGCTGGGGAGGCCCAGCCAGATGGGCGGGGTATAAATAATAAATTATTATTATTATTATTATTATTATTATTATTATTATTATTATTATTATTGCAGGCTCTGGTGCCAGTGTCCGTGTTAAGTCTGGTTGTAGTATTATTGTGGGTTAGGAGTTGTTTAAGATTGGGTGGCTGTCTGTAGGCAATGAAAGGTCTTCCTCCCAGAGCTTGAGAAAGACAACTGTCATTGTCCAGGAGAGGTTGTAGATCTCTGATGATGCGTTGTACTGTTTTAACTTGGGAGCTGTATGTGATGACTAGAGGTGTTCTGTTATTTTCTTTTTTGGGTCTGTCTTGCAGCAAGTTCTCTCTGGGTATCTGTCTGGCTCTGTTGATCTGTTGTCTAACTTCATCTGCTGGGTATTTTAGTTCTAAAAAGGTTTGCTGTAGATCTCTTAGGTGAGAGTCTCTGTCTGTAGAATTGGAACAGATGTGGCTGTAACGTAGTGCCTGGCTATATACAATGGACTGTTTGGTATGTTTGCGATGGTAGCTAGAGGCATGCAGATATGTTTGTCGGTCAGTTGGTTTACGGTATAAGGTGGTGTCTATGCGCCCATCCTGTATTTTTATAGTAGTGTCCAAAAAAGAGATCTTCTATACAAGATCTCAAAGTAGCTGTTCTACTACAAAGGAATTTCAGAAATAGACTGGAAAGAGAAGCTGCTGAATTGCAACTTATTACCAAACTTAAAACCATGGAGAGACCTGGTCTGAACAAAGACATTGGATTCTTATCTCATTATACATGACAAAGCCATTTTTCACCTTCTCACCCCTTGCTTTTTCCTGTAAGACCTATTGCAGTTGTTAAGAGTCATCAACAGGCTCATCACAGCCATCTGCCAATCACCCATTCCCACCACCCTTCTAAGTAATACCCCTCCCCACCTTCTCACTATATAGAAGGGTCTGGTGATTTCTGTTTCAGTGTATCTGAAGAAGTGTGCATGCACACGAAAGCTCATACCAAGAACTAACTTAGTTGGTCTTTAAGGTGCTACTGGAAGGAATTTTTTTATTTTGTTTTGACTATGGCAGACCAACACGGCTACCTATCTGTAAATCTACCTTTCTCAATCTACCTAAGCTAAAACCTTCCTTATCATCATCTCAAAACCACAATCAGTAACAGCTCTGACCCTACTCTGTTCCGCTAATCCTGCCCCAGCCACCCAAACACTCTCTTCCACATCCCACTCCAGTTTTTTTAATACCTCTCAACAGTATTCAAACTCCCTATCAAAACTCCTGTCTAATAACCATTCACGCCCAACTCTCCAAGCACACTCCCCCTCCCAGCCCAATACTTACCCTAATTTACCTAATATATTTATGTACACATTTAGTACAATACATATTATCATATACAAGTTTACCATAATTACTCAAATTTATTTGCATACACATCAGAACATCATAGCTGGGAAAAGGAAAACTCATCCTAGGAGTGCCTTCTCTCTCTCCCCCCCCCCCCCCACGCACACAAAATAAATTGCATAAGCCAGACCTGAAAGAAAGAGTTTGTCAGCTAAGAAGGCTTTGCTTCCGGACAAGACAATGGAAGTGATGGAAAAGAGGGAGAGGAACCCTTCTAACATTGCCATAACATTTGCCTAGATTAGAGACTCTTGTGTGCTGGCAAAGGATGGATGGATATATCTGTGTATCATCTATCATCTGTCTGTGTATATCTCTATCTATCATCTATCTATCTATCTATCTATCTATCATCTATCATCTATCATCTATCTATATCTATCTATCATCTATCTATCTATCTATCTATCTATCTATCTATCTATCTATCTATCATCTATCTCTATCTATCATCATCTATCTATCTATCTATCTAATCTATCTATCATCATCTATCTATATCATCTATCTATCATCTATCTATCTATCTATCTATCTATCTATCTATCTATCATCTATCTATCTATATCTATCTATATCTATCATCTATCTATCTATATCTATCATCTATCTATCTATCTATCATCTATCTATCTATGATCTATCATCTATATCTATCTACCTATCTCCAGATGGTGAGCACTTGGTGGCAAAATTCTAGGAGGCAGAAGGTTGGGAAAGGAAGCCCAAATTCAAAAAAAGCTTAAGAAACCCTGGTGCAAAATGCATCCACTCTGCATATATTCTTTGGTCCGGTCTATACAGTCTTGTGTCAGTCATGCAGAAGAGGAGAGGAGAGGAAGAAAGGAAAGGGAGAAGGGGCCAATGGAAGGAAATGTTCCAATTCCTCATCCAAAGATGCCTGGTGGTCTAGAAGGACTTCAGAAATGCCTGCACTTCTCTCACTTCTCCACACACTGCTTAGTAAGATATGATACACTGCAGTTCATGGGCAACACCTTAACTAAGAACCAGCCTTCCCTCGTGGGTGCAATGGAAGCCTAAAGAAAGGCAGCTTACTAAGAGAACGAGCTTAGTAATCATGGGCTATCAAAGTGGGCAATATGTTATCACAAGGCGAGTTATAACCTTTAATATGCAAGGCACTCAACACTCCAAGGCTTTAATCAACTCCGGCATGTGAAATGAGTAGGAAAGATATACGTTGTGCTTGCCAATTTGTGAGGTGATGCAGATGCCTTTCCAAACACAAAACAACTGACTGTCCGAACCCAGTTAAGGCTGTTGAGTGACAACAAGCATACCTACCTACCACATCATGTGCAAATCACAGGCACTTAAGCAAAGCAACAAACACTTAAGAACTAAAGTACTCTTGTCTTCATAATAGCCAACATATTCAGAGAGATGGTGAGGAATGTGGATTTCACATGACAGAAGCTTTCAGCGAAATTGCAGCTTGAAAACAAAAAGTGCAGAATCCAAATGTGTTGGGTCGGGCAGGCAGGGGGAAGGCACCATGAAAATATTAGGATTCAATGTACATGGGTGTGCCTGACGTACGGTTATTGAGCAACAACAATGGGGGTCATAGTCCAAGAGCATTCAGAGGGCATCATAATAACCACCCCTGCTCTGCATTGACTCACAGCAGTTCTCCAGGGTTTCAGGCAGAAACCTCTCAAAACCCTACCTAAAAATGCCAAGGATTGAAGATGGGGCCTTCTGCATGCACTTTTTTTTTAAAAAAGTGTCCTGCTGTATGGCCCCACCTCCTAAGTGAGTATGCCCCACTCACCATAGGGAGACTTACATCTGAGTAACCATCACAGGATTGCACTGTGAAGAATATGCTGAATTGAGTTGTCTGAGTCAGTTGTTCAGACCCCACCTGGAATACTGTGCCCAGTTCTGTGCCCAGTTCTGGGCACCCCAATTTAAGAAGGATATTGTCAAGCTGGGACGTGTTCAGAGGAGCACGACCAAGATTATCAAGGGTCTGGAAACTAAGCCTTAGGAGAAATGGCTGAGGGACATGGGTACGTTTAGCTTGGAAAAAAAGGAGGCCAAGAGGAGATATGATATGCATCTTTAAATATCTGAAGGGCTGTCACATGCAAGAGGGAACAAGCTTGATTTCTCCTGCTCTGGAGGGTAGGACTTGAACCAATAGCTTCAAGATACAAGAAAGGAGATCAGAAAAAACTTTCTGACAGTAAGATATGGTTACCAGATGTCCCTGTTTCCCGGGGACAGTCCCCAGATTGACGAATCTGTCCCCAGACAAAATTCGTCCCCGGAATGTCGCTGGATTTCATTTAATGTCCCTGGATTTATATTTTAAGTGTTGTAGATTTATTAGTAGGGAATTAATGCTGTGCGATTGGCTCAAAGGCACAAGATGTGGGGACTTCCAGTGAGGCAAAAATGCTGGCACTGTGGTAGTGAGCAGCTCTTGAAGCCAGCTAGAGCCAAATGCACTACCAGGATGGCTCCGAGCTGCTGAGACTGCCACTGCCCCTGCTGAGCGGGAACCAGGGATGCCCGGCATGTCAACTGGGGGAACTGCTGACCCCCCTGACCCAAATCGAGCCGGGAGCAAGAGTGCCCAGCCACCTGGCCGACTGCTCAGCAGCACTCCAAGCCAGAAAAACCCTGGAGCCGACACAGGGAGAAGGAGGAAAGGAGAAGTAGAAGAAGAAGAGTTTGGATTTGATATCCCGCCTTTCACTCCCCTTCAGGAGTCTCAAAGCGGCTAACATTCTCCTTCCCTTCCTCCCCCACAACAAACACTCTGTGAGGTGAGTGGGGCTGAGAGACTTCACAGAAGTGTGACTGGCCCAAGGTCACCCAGCAGCTGCATGTGGAGGAGCGGAGACGCGAACCCGGTTCCCCAGATTAGGAGACTACCGCTCTTAACCACTACACCACACTGGTAGAAGGAAGAGAGAGGAAGAGGAAGGAGAAAAAAGAGGGGAGCCCCGACCTTGCTGCGCTGCCGCCTCCACTGCTGAGGAAGAGAGGTAGGAGAGCACTGGGAGGGCAAGGACACATGGCCGAGTCCAGGCCTGACCTGAGCCTACTCCACGGCGGCTAGTGCTCCAAGAAAGCAGGCCGGGGCCCAGAGGAAGGCCGTGCGGCAGAGGAGGCCATGGAAGAGAAGATATTACTTCTTAATTTTTTTTAAAAAATAACCTTTTTTAATAGCTTTTTTTCCTCTCTCTTTTTTTTTAAAAAAAGTGTCCCCGGATTCTTTGAAAAAAATCTGGTAACCTTACAGTAAGAGCTCTTCAACAGTGAAAGGGACTCCCTTGAGAGGTGGTGGACTCTCTCTCATGGGAGGTGTTTAAGCAAAGGTAAAATGGCAATCTGTCATGGATTCCTGCATTGCAGGGAGTTTGGGCTAGATGCCCCTTTGGATCGCCTCCAACTCTAAGATTCTATGATTCTATGAGTCAAAATATAAGCTTCTGTTGCTCCTTGTCTGCATGGGACAGACAGCCTCCATTTTGAATGGACCAAACTACATGCCGTTATTAGTTGCTACCATTCCCTGCACACCAGCAAATAATCCCTTGTGTGTATTATCTTTCTATGACAAGCCTGGACTTGCCCTATTGTTCTGCCTTCCTGGACCATGTTGTGTTAATCCACCCGTTAAAGTTTGCTTAAAGAATACATCTAAAGCAGTTGTTAGGTTATCTTCAGCAAGAGTCGGCACTGAATCCCCCAGCGCAGAGAGAGCTGGATGCTAAATCTCAGGAAGACCTGCTTCTTGGTATGTGGCTCCTGTACCCAAGTGAGCTATAAATGGCTGCCTGTTATGTCAGGTAGGAAGAAGAAGAAAAAGAAACAATATTTCACTTCCTATTGCTTTGATAATGCCAATCATTAGCCCTATATGCACATGACTTGTGTTTATGATAAAGGTAAAGGTAAATGGACCCCTGACCATTAGGTCCAGTCGTGACCGACTCACTTTATTGGCCGAGGGAGCAGCGCACGAAAACGCCGTTTACCTTCCTGCCGGAGTGGTACCTATTTATCTACTTGCACTGCGTGCTTTCGAAATGCTAGGTGGGCAGGAGCAGGGACCGAGCAATGGGAGCTCACCCCGTCATGGGGATTCGAACTGCCGACCTTCTGATCAGCAAGTCCTAGGCTCTGTGGTTTAACCCACAGCGCCACCCGCGCTGTGTGTATGATACTCACATGGTGAAACAGGAATTGGGCTACACAGGGCATGCACACTGCTCTCTGCCTGGAAGCTGCTCCAAGGACTCCTATCCATTCCCTCCTGCAGCAGCTTTTCCTGCTGGAGATCCTGGAAGATTGCTTCTATTGGCAAAGCAGGTGCTGGAGCACTGAGCCAGGGTGTGTGCTGCAGGTGTTGTGGGAGGACTCCAACACTTGAGAGGTGATTTTTGCACACACATGCCCTCTGGACCTTCACCCCCAGCAGAGACCAGTTTTGCTAACTCTTAGGTATGCCTCTGTGAGCATATCACCACTCTGCCCACCTGCGATTTCTAGTAACTGGCAGTCAGAGGCAAAATGACTCTGCCTATTTAAGGAAGACACAGCCATCATAGCTTGTAGTTGGTTGATAGCCTTGCCTCCAGATCCAAGATCTTCTTCCTCTTTCCCACTGTGCCACAATAAACCATGCCTACTTCCCTTAGGGACGCGGGTGGCGCTGTGGGTTAAACCACAGAGCCTAGGACTTGCTGATCAGAAGGTCAGTGGTTCAATTCCCTGCAACGGGGTGAGCTCCTGTTGCTCAGTCCCTGCTCCTGCCAACCTAGCAGTTCGAAAGCACGTCAAAGTGCAAGTAGATAAATAGGTACCGCTCCAGCGGGAAGGTAAACGGCGTTTCCGTGCGCTGCTCTGGTTCGCCAGAAGTGGCTTAGTCATGCTGGCTACAGGATCCGGAAGCTGTACGCCAGCTCCCTTGGCCAGTAAAGCGAGATGAGTGCCGCAACCCCAGAGTCGGTCACGACTGGACCTAATGGTCAGGAGTCCTTTTACCTTTACTTCCCTTACCCAAATCTCATTGCAAGGGAGAACACATTAGAAATTGGGAGGAGGATGAAATCAAGGAAAGGTGGAGGACTTGAGCTTACAGCACAATGCTTCACTAAAATTAATATAGGGCAAACCTCTTAAACCCAGAGATACCCCCATCTCCAGGACGAAGAAGAAAGAAGAAGGAGACTGCTTTCTGTTACATTTTAAGGATTTTCACAGGAAAATAAAAATAGTCTTGACTCAACTGTCCCTTGAAAAAACACCTGGAGCACATTTGAAAGCAACCCTCTTTCGTTTCCCTTGATGATCCTGCCAGAAAATATTGTGGGAACACTTTTCTGACACAAAAGCTTGAGGGCTGGACTGGACGAGATCAATGCAGTTCACCAGGCCACCGAACAGCCATCAGGCGATAATAACTTTCTGCAAGCTGGATTTGAACTAGTGATCTAAACAGAGAATGGCTTCTTAGCACTTTAATAATCCCTTAAGATGTCTTCTCTCTGCCTTACAGTCTGCAAATAAGACCCTGCCGCCTGCCTGCCAGTTGCTGCCCAAAGATCAGAGGAAAAACAGCTCAGAGACTGACCTTCTTGCAATAATTTTGATACTGATTTCTTTTGTACATAGAGTGGCCTATAGTAAATTAACACACATTATTGCACCAGGGGGGCTATTGCAAGTCTAGCTTTGTATTCCGGTTGTCCTGTGGTTATAAAATACGAGGCTGTGTATGTGGCTCTCCCGTTTCCACCCTAACAAACAAATGGAGGAGCACTAAGTAGGCATTTTGAACCTGTAGTAGGGAAAGGAAGAAAGCATGTATAAGACTGCAAAGCACAATAGTGGGAGGGGGGGACCCACCATCACCTATTGATAGCATTTTAATAAACTAGATGGATCTGGATTGTGCTCTTATCAGTCTCCAGCTCCTACTTTGCTTTCGTGTGACCTCAAGAGTAGCGTCTTGTGACACTGGGCTCCATTGCCATGGAAACCCCCAGGATATCATCAATAAATGCATGGCAAGGTCACATGGAAATAAACACCAGAACTTTGAGGGTAAAAGAAATAGAACGGATACATCAAGTTTCCAGCTCAGAAAATTGATTACGAAATAGCTATGTTTGTCAAATAACTGCAATCTTTTTCAGTAGATTTATTCCTGTGCAGTTCAGCTTGTAGCAGGTTTCAACCTTAGGTGTTTTAAACAGGATGCAATACATTAATTGTATTTTTGAAGCTACTTTGTGCAGCTGTTGGAAGGGTGTGGATAAAGGAAGGCAGTGATTTTAAATGAATCTGCTGTCATGTGCTTGCTTGGAGACCTCTAAGCTGTTTCTCCTTTGTCTTTTCCATTGAGTGGGGTCCATAGGATTGCTGCATATTTCTCACCATACTGTCCATGTCCTGTGTCCCAGCCAATATTTTTTAGCAGGAGGTGAGTGCTTTAGCTTTCTCTGCTAACCTCTTCCAGGTTCCCTGACTATAATTGTCAAGTAGAGACTGCTAAACAGTATGCAATCATGCCCAGACACCAGGGATGGAGAATTTTGTTTGGTCTGCATTTTTAATCCAACTGACCTTTTTCACACCTCCTGGATTAATACACTGATCAGAATGTAATTATCCTTTGGAGTTCACGCTTCTGTGAATTTCATGATACAGTTCCTGTCTCAATTTTTAAAAAGCACCATGATGCACTTAGAAATGTATTTTATTAAAGAAAAACATTTAGAAATGCATACACTGAGATAAAGTATGTATCTAAATACATATTTTATGATGAAATGTGTATTTAAGTACATATTTAAGTATAGATTTTTAAAATAAAAACATAGTGATTAATGTGGAAACTCAACAGAATGGACACATGTAAAAATGAGATGGTCCAAAAATAGATGGTAGATGGAGTCATCCATTCCTGCCAACCACTACACCTGGTGGCATATTTCACATCTCCAACCACTTTAAATGGTCATGGCTTCCCCAAAGAATTCTGGGAGCTGTAGTTTGTGGGGAGATAGGTAGGGGCATGCACAGGGGTCAATAACCCCCATCCATGTTTGGTTGAAAAATTGCACATCCACACACAAACTTTCTATATGATCGGGACACTCTTCTGTGATTAAACATATTGCTCTGCTGCTGTCACATCTCGTTTGGCCCCTGAAATGAGAAGTGCTACACAGATGCCCAGCAGTTGGTGGGTGAATCAAGCAGAGCCAAAGCAGGGGTCCTCAAAGGGCTTTCATTTTTACAAGGGATGCTGAGTAGCTATGAGGCAGGGGATGTGTGATTTATTTCCGAGGATATTTCTTTCCACCCCCAATCTCTTGATATTTGCTTTGAAATACAGTCTGCTGTTCTGACACCTTTGTATTACCTTTCTCTGTTCGTTGGAGCCTTTGTTGTTTT